>NC_091255.1:45647500-46272500 GCF_042477335.2 Ovis canadensis
ATTGGAAAAGACCCTAATGATGGGAAAGATTGAAGGCAGGCAGAGAAGGGGACAACAGAAGATGAGATGATTGATTGGCATCACCAACTCAATGGACATGAGTTTGGGGAAACTCCAGGAGATGGTGAATGACAGGGAAGCCTGGTGTGCTGCAGTCCATTGGGTCGCAAAGAGTCAGACATGAATGAGTTTGAACAAGAGTTTGAACTTAACCTTGCCTGAAGCATCCTGAGCTCTTCAGTTTTCTTCAGCATACCACGTATACGCACTAGGAATACAAAGGCATTTAAATTAACTCAGTAAGTGTTTAGGAAAATCCTAAATCCTTACAGTAAGAATTGGATGAATAAGTTAATGTATATTCATGTAATTGAGTAAATCTTGTATGGCTACAAAAAAGAATGAAGAAGCTATATATTATTGTGAAAAATCTCTAAGCCATATTTAAGTGTAATACAGTATGTACTCATTTGAGTATGGCTTATAAGAGTCACTCATATTGTGTGTAACAATGCTTCATTTATTCTCATATAATATTTCATTGTATACATACGTTGTAATTTATTTCTCCATTCTTCTATTAATTGGAGAAGGAATGGCAACCCACTCCAGTATTCTTGCCTGGAAAATCCCATGGATGGAGGAGCCTGGTAGGCTACAGTCCATGGAGTTGCAAAGAGTCAGACACAACTGAGTGACTTCACTTTCACTTTCTACCATTAATGGACATTTGAATTGTTTCTGGTGTAGCTGTCATGAGTAATGCTGCTGTATTCACTATATTCTCTTCTGTACTTAAATTTTTTGATCCTTGCATGTGTATACTAAATAATTTTTCTAATTAAAAAATTATATAATTTCAAATGGCTAGTTGCCTCCTGTCAGATTGTGGTAAGCAGCATATACACTTATGCATCCATTCCAACTTGTCAGGAATTAAAACTGCATCCAAAAGGTAGTTTTTTCTGCCTTTCAGAAACTCCTCAAACTTTTCATCACCTCAAATGGAAAGTTAGATTTTTTTTTTCTGTAAAGATGTCTTGTGTCTCTAAGGTCAGGTGGTACAGAGAGTCCTAAAGACATTCCACAGGAGCCAGCTGTTGCAGGGTTGGACTCTTCTAAATCTAGAACTGGTGTTTATTTAATTCTCTGTAACACTGTTTCTCAAACTTTTGGGTCATGATCCACAGAGAGAAGCAGTATATGCATGCCCACGTGTATTCCCGCATATGTGTTCCACCACCTACAACTGAAACAAAGCTCCAGAAACAGTACTTAGCCTTACCATCTGTGAGACAGTCTGTTATTTTACAGTTTCATTTGTAAAAATTGGGTTGGGACAGACAGTTTGAAAATCACTGCCCTAAATAGAACTTAACAAAAAGTATTTTCTTGAAGTTGATGCTAAACAAATGCTTACTGGAGTAAATGGGGATGGGGGGAGTGATAAATTGAAAAGCTGTGCTTAATGGTGTGAGTGTGAAGTGTTAAGAAACGTGGCATGAAGGAAATCATCATATTTATGACCTTAGTTATTGCATTATTGTCGTTTAGTCGCTAAGTTGTGTCTGACTCTTTTGAAACCTCATGGACTATAACCACAGACAGGTTCCTCTATGAGATTTCCCCAGCAAGAATACTGGAGTGGGTTGCCAGTTCCTTCTCCAGGGTATCTTCCTGACTCAATAATTGAACCTGCATCTCCTGCATTGGCAGGAGGATTCTTTACCGTTCAACCTCACCAGGGAAGCCCAGTTATTGCATAGAGAGAGTTAATTCTTAAAGTGAAACTCTGGAAAGGTTAAAATTGGATTCTCATTTTGCCTAGCATTTAAACTATGTTCTTCTAAAAGATGGGACACCTACTCTTGCTTAATACACACACACATACAGTCAAGCACTGGCTACCTGTTTATTCATTGTTAGCCAGAATTGAGTGGACTAAGAAATATATACAAATACATATAAACTTATACAAATGTAATAAATATATACAGCATAACCTTTAACACAAAGTGTGGTTTAAATATCAATATACTTGTGTAAAATGGTTATAGAATAAAAATACATCAAGGACTCAATAGTGAATTTTTACCTCTGTGTGAAAATCAGACTATGGGCTTGGACTATATTTCAGAGATAGCTCTGTCAGAAAAGCAATCATCAGAACCTGGTTCAATGGAAGGACAAAACTTTAAAGTTACTTGATTGGAGTTGTCTTTCATTTCCATACCCAAAGTTATGTATACTGTGAATATGTCTGTATTTTTCTTTCTTTATGTACCATTTAATCCTCTTGTAACCCTTTGAGGTAGGTATTATTATCCCCATTTTTCAACAGGGAAATTAAGACAAAGAGGGGTTATGTAACTTGCCAAAGTGAATGTATTCTTTTCTTGGTGTTGAGATTTTGTAGGAAAAGACCCATCAAATGATTTTATTTTGGTAATTGAAAAATTAGTTTTAAAATTAAAAATCCATAAATATTTCTGGCTTTTAGAAGCCAGAGACTATGTAAGTAATTTTGTTAAATTGTTATTTTAAAAAAGATATTTTGGCCATGCCGTGTAGTGTGCAGGATCCTAGTTCCCCGACCAGGGATCAAATCTGTGCCCCCTACAGTGGAAGCCTGAAGTTCTAACCACCGGACTGCCAGGGGCGTCCCTGTTTTGTTTTTTAAAATAATGTACAGTAAATTGATATTTTGGCATGTGTACAGTTCTTCGTATTAGTACCTTTGTGTCAGTTCTTTGTATTCCTGTTGCCACTACCACGTCAGGGTACAGAACAAGTCCGTCACTCCAGACTCTTCCCTGTAATCCCTTTGCATTGGTACTCTCCTCCACCCGCCACTCTGGCAACCGTTGGTCTGTTGACCATCTCTATAGTGTTCTCTTTTGGAAAGTGCTGTGTAAGTAGGATCAGTCAGTATGTAGCCTTTTGAGACTGTCTTCCTCCACTTAGCATGACGCCTATGAGATTCATCCAGGTTTTCTGGTTATCAACAGTTTGTTCCTTTTATCACCAAGTAATAGGCGGCTCAGAGGTTAAAGCGTCTGCCTCCAATGAGGGAGACCTGGGTTCGATCCCTGGGTTGGGAAGATCCCCTGGAGAAGGAAATGGCAATCCACTCCAGTATTCTTGCCTGGAGAATCCCATGGACGGAGAAGCCTAGTAGGTTACGGTCCACGGGGTCGCAAAGAGTCGGACACGACTGAGCGACTTCACCGTCACCTTCAATATCCCATTGTGTGGGTACACCACAGATTGTTCATTCATTCTTAAAGGGCATTTGGATTGTTTTCTAGTTTTGGGTGAATATAAATTCTCATTTCTCTAGAGTAAATACCTAGGAGTGGGATTGCTTGATGATAGGTGTGTGTGTTTAACTTTCTAACAAACTGCCAAACTGTCTTCCAGAGAGAGTGTGCCCTTTTGTACCTCCACCAGTAACATACGAAAGTCTTGTTTGGTCTATGTCTTTGCTCACACTTTAAGTTGTATTTTTTATCTTCACTGTCCTAATGGGTGTGTGTGTGAAAATGTTAGTCGCTCAGTCATGTCCAACTCTTTGCAAACCATGGACTACAACCCACCAGGCTCCTCTGTCCAGGGAATTTTCCAGGCAAGAATACTGTAGTGGGTCCATCCATTCCCTTCTCCGGGGGATCTTTCCAACCCAGTGATTGAACCCGGTTCTGCATTTCAGGCAGATTTTTTACTATCTGAGCTACCAGGGAAGCCTGAGTCCTAATGAGTATGTAGAAATAATTCATTTTGACCCTTAGGACCAGAATCTGGGTAATAGACCAAGCTATGCCATCAACTAGCTGTTGACCTTACAGGAACCATTTAACATTTTAAAGCCTCATTTTTCTTCATTTCTCATATAATAGAGAATATTGAATATGTTGTAAGTTCTCTTGCAGCTCTCCAGTTCATTGGTATGGAAGCGTAAATCCTTGGCAACAGGACAGATTTTGTTGCTTGTGTAAAAAAAAATCTATTGACGGATCTAAGCTAAGGTATAAACACTATAAATAATACATGTCTATTTGTAAGTAGAATCTGTGTGAAATAACTTGATATTTATAACTGTAATTTAGCTCTAGCTAAGCATAATAATACTGAGATGTGTCTGTCATGTCTATAAGCTAAAATTATATAGCTAATGTTGCAGTTAACATTGACAATCTAGAGTCTTTGGCTAATGTTGGATGTTTTCATAATAGAACTATTTCTCAGCTTTCTAGGGCAATTGTTTACAGTAAGTTCAGTAACAAATATTTTACCATTTTCAGTCATGAACAGGGGATCATTTTTTTTAATTACATATTTGGGTACTTAGTGTCTTACTTGAGTGTGAAGCAAATTGCTTCTATAGTGTTAAGAAGAATAGTTTATTATTTTTCTAAAGAATTATACAAGCTTATCCAGAATTATTTAAGGATGACAGAAAGATATGAAGGAACAAAGTATCTCCGCCTTCATCTTTGCCCCTATCCTAGGTATCTCTCAGTGTGAGCATACATATACATAGCTTATGTGCATAGTCTTACGTAGTGGGATTATGTGATTTCACTCCCACATGTACTTTACGCTTATTTTTTCTCATGTGGATATATTTCTGTGTCAATTAATATAAACCTACATCATCATTTGAATGACTGTGTAGTATGCCAGGATCTGTGTGTATCATTATTTATGTTTCAAGTTTTTGTTATATTAAGTAGTGCTATAAAATGAATACCCTTGTATACATATCTTTTTATACTTGTGTTATTATCTACTAATGAGGAATTCTTGATAGCTGGGTCCAAAAATACACACACTTCACACTTAGGAAAATAGTGCTGAGCTGCTCTAATGAAGGTTAGTTATTCCATAGTCACATAGCATTCGGGTCTATATTGGCCAAACCAGCTGATGTCAGAAGTCAGGTTACCTTGGCATTAGCCAGTTTGGGTTTTAAGCCATAAATCATATCTATACATGTTTGTAGGTGGATCCTGCTGAAAAAACTCGTTCCATTTGGTAACTGATAGTCTTTACCCAAGTAAACCTGAAAATGTTGAAAAACATCAAAGTTAAAAAAAGCAGTTTTTTAAGGAATTCCCTAGTGATCCAGTAGTTAGGACTCTACTTCTACTGCTGAAGGCAGCAATTCAGTCCCTGGTGGGGGCGCTGAAGTCCTGCAAGCCACGTGGCATGGGAAAAAAAAGTTTTAAAAGCGCTCACTTTTGGGAAAAACTAGTAAAGCTGTTTGTTTTTTTAATTCAAAGAAAATCTTTTCATTAATGTGGTTATACCTCAATTTGTACTACCCCTGTAAGTTCTCTTTTTTAAAATTAAAAAAAATTAAATTTTGGAATAATTTTAGATTCACAGAAAAGATGCAAAATGGGTACTTTTTTTTCTAATTTATTTTAATTGGAGGCTAATTACTTTACAATATTGTGGTGGTTTTTGCCATGCATTCACATGAATCAGCCATGGATGTACATGTGTTCCCCATCCTGACCCTCCCTCCAACCTCCCTCCCCATCCCATCCCTCAGGGTCATCCCAGTGCATCAGCCCTGAGGACCCTGTCTCATGCATCTATTTCACATATGATAATATACATATTTCAATGCTTTTCTCGCAAATCATCCCACCCTTGCCTTCTCCCAGAGTCCAAAAGTCTGATCTTTACATCTGTGTCTCTTTTGCTGTCTCACATATAGAGTCATCATTACCGTCTTTCTAAATTCCATATATATGCGTTAATATACTGGTGTTTTTCTTTCTGACTTATTTCACTCTGTATAATAGGCTCCAGTTTCATCCACCTCATTAGAACTGATTCAAATGTATTCTTTTTAATAGCTGAGTAATACTCCATATGTATATGTACCACAGCTTTCTTATTCATTCATCTGCTGATGGACATCTAGGTTGCTTCCATGTCCTGGCTATTGTAAACAGTGCTGCAGTGAACATTGGGTTACACGTGTCTCTTTCAGTTCTGGTTTCCTTGGTGTGTATGCCCAGCAGTGGGATTGCTGGGTCGTATGGCAGCTCTATTTCCAATTTTTTAAGGAATCTCCACACTGTTCTCCATAGTGGCTGTACTAGTTTGCATTCCCACCAACAGTATAAGAGGGTTCCTTTTTCTCTGCACTCTCTCCAGCATTTATTGTTTGTAGACTAAAACAGGTACTTGTATATCACCTCATCTAGTTCTCTTTTTTCTTAAGATGGATGTATATGCACTTATTTCTTGGTTATAAAAAGAAAGCCTTAGATTAAAATATATACTTAAAAATGTTACAGTAACACAGTACAACTGTCTGTATAAATATTATAAATGGTATTGATAATCTTCAGTAACTTTATAGTCTTCTTGTGGTTTATGGAATAATGGTAGAGTTTAAGGTCCAGTACTTTTAAAGGTTTATTTTTGTTTTTTCTATGACTGTGTTTCCGTTTCCTAACCTAATTCTGATACTGAGAGTTTTACCTAACAGCCATTAAAATAATATAATTTAGTCTTTCACATTACTCTGAACCAAATTGAAAACAAATTATTACTTAAAAAGCAATTACATATCGGTATTTCTGAGCTTGTTACTTGGTCTGCATAGATTTTAGAAGTTGAGTACTTTATATTAGAGAAATGAATCTGTAATTATTTTTAGCTGAATTCATTGTTCTCTTATAGTTGTTAGAACAGGTAAAATAAAATGGTAACATTAAAGTTGGTATATTTTTATTGTATATTTGGCAAACTATGAAAATTAGCATTTGAAAATTACTTCATTGTGTTGACATTTTGTTCACGTTAAGTTATAATAAATGTAGAATATGAAAATATTCCAGATGATTATATCTCATGAATAAAGTTGAAAATCATATAGACACAAAGCATAGTGATAATTATAACATTTGTATAGGGTTTTGGACATGAATTTGAGCTTTCTCCAGGAGATAGTGAAGGACAGCAGGGGAACCTGGTGTGCTGCAGTCCATGGGGTTGCAAAGAGTCAGAAAACTTAGTAACTGAACAACAGCAACAAGTAGGATTTTGAGATACTTTTCTCATATATTCTTTTTTTTTTAAATTTAAATTTAACTTTACTTTTATTGAAGTAGAATTGATTTACAGTGTTGTGTTAGTTTCAAATATACAGCAGAGTGATTCAGATATTCATCTTTATCTTTTTTCCAGATTATTTTCCCTTACACAGTATTACAAAATATTGAATATGGTTCTCTTCATCTAGTTCTGTTATTGTTAAAGTCTTACATACACTAAGAAACCAGCGCTGGTACATTACTATCAGCTTAACTCCAGATTTAGTTCAGATTTCACTAGTTTTTCAACTAATATTCTTTTTCTGTTTGGAAACATCCTAAATCAAGCTTTTAAACTCTGCTTAAATAAGCTTGAATATCTGTCGATAGATTAAGTTTAGCCATACATTGTACATTTGTACCGTGTATAATGTATCCAGATCTCTGTATTTGTCTAGATAAGTTTAAAGTATCTTTGATGTTATTATCTTTGAAAGTTATCTTTTGATGTTCACAGATGTCTGCCCAAGGCCATATTAGGGTAGGTTTGGAGGTCTTTTTCCCCCACCCTTCTTGTGTCCATGCAGAAGCATAATTTATAATATGAGTAAGAATAGTTCTTGCACAGTGATAGCCTTTTCAGTCCAGTTATAAGTCTCTATCTCCAGGATCACATAGCTACCTTTTGTTTTACTAAGAAATTAACTTGTGCTGGATGGTTGCACTGTCTGGCTCTGAGAGAATATAAATATTGAGCAGTTCTTGAAAGAGAAACTGGTGCTGGTTTTGCAGCAGAATACCATTATAGGTCAGTTTTCATTCCAATCCCAAAAAAAGGCAATGCCAAAGAATGTTCAGACTACCACACAATTGCAGTCATTTCACATGCTAGAAAAGTAATGCTCAAAATTCTCCAAGCTAGGCTTCAACAGTACGTGAACTTCAGATGTTCAAGCTGGATTTAGAAAAGGCAGAGGAATCAGAGATCAAATTGCCAACATCTGTTGGATCATAGAAAAAGCAAGAGAATTCCAGAAAAACATCTGCTTCATTGACTACTCTAAAGCCTTTAACTATGTAAATCACAACAAACTGGAAAATTCTTAAAGAGATGGGACTACCAGAACACCTTACCTGCCTCCTGAGAAATCTATGCAGGTCAAGAAACAACAGTTAGAACCGGACATAGAACATTGGACTAGTTCAAAATTGGGAAATGAATACATTGTCTGTATAGTGTCACCCTGCTTATTTAACTTATATGGAGAGTACATCATGTGAAACGCTGGGCTGAATGAAGCACAAGGTGCAATCAGGATTGCCGGGAGAAATATCGATAAGCTCAGATAAGCAGATGATACCACCCTTATGGCAGAAAGAGAAGAACAACTAAAGAGCCTCTTGAAAATGAGAGGAGAGTGAAAAAGCTGGCTTAAAACTCAACATTCAAAAAACGAAGATCATGGCATCTCGTCCCATCACTTCATGGCAAATAGATGGGGAAACAATGGAAACAGTGACAGACATTATTTTCTTGGGCTCCAAAGTCACTAGGGAACGGTGACTGCAGTCATCAAATTAAAAGCCGGTTGCTTCTTGGAAGAAAAGCTATGACCAACCTAGACAGCATATTAAAAAGCAGAGACATTACTTTGCTGACAAAGGTCCATATAGTCAAAGCTGTGGTTTTTCCAGTAGTTAGTCATATATAGATGTGAGAGTTGGACCATAAAGAAAGCTAAGCACTGAAGAATTGATGCTTTTGAGCTGTGGTTGGAGAAGACTCTTGAGAGTCCCTTGGACTGCAAGGAAATCAAACCAGTCAATCCTAAAGGAAATCAGCCCTGAATATTCATGGGAAGGACTGATGCTGAAGCTCCAATACTTTGGCCACCTGATGCAAAGAACTAACTCATTGGAAAGGACCCTGATGCTGGGAAAGATTGAAGGCAGGAGGAGAAGGGGATGACAGAGGATGAGATGGTTGGATGGCATCACTGACTGTATGCACATGAGTTTGAGCGAGCTCTGGGAGTTGGTGAAGGACAGGGAAGCCTGGCATGCTGCAGTCCATGGGGTCGCAAAGAGTCAGACATGACTGAGTGACTGCACTGAATTGAACCATTATAGAGGGGGTACTTACTTGGCTATCTTTCACTCTTCACTTGCTAATGCAGAGAATCTCTCCTGAGGCAAACTGTGGCATCCAAACTCACTATATTTAAATGATTTATTGAAACAGTTTACATTATGGAAGAGGCAGAAGAAATTGGCAACATCACATGGGTATGGATTTTTAAAAATCACTTTCCTCCCAACTTAAAACTGTTAGGTGTTCCATTAGCTTACATGTCCTTTTAAAAGTAAATAAAAATCTTCCTAAGCATTCTTGGAAACAAAAGTGGTAGTCAACAGAAGCTTCATGAAGGAGATAGATACTTTTGAGCTAGGTCTGCAATGGTGCCTGGAATTTTATAGTCATATAGGCCGTGAGGGTGGAGTGGTGGTGTTCTAGGTAGAAGCAAAGAATGATATAACCAAAGATTTAGAAGTGGAAAAAGTCAGGGTGCACTTTAGAAATAGCATGATGACATTAGGTGGGAGAGAAGGATTTTGGGGATCCAAGTCAGAATAAGTCAGTTGGGTCAGATGGAGGAGGGCTTTGGAACGATTTGCTAAGGTATTGAACTTTATTCCAAGGCTGTAGAAGCCAATAATACCTAGTTTTGTAGCTAGGGAATGACATGATCCAAATTCTTTAGGAAAATATAGTTTAGAAAATCTCTGTGTAAGGTGGTTTAAAAGAGGGAGGCAGAAAGACTATTGTAATGTGAGATGATTTGGGCCTGAACTCAGAGGTTGTGTTAGCAATTGGAATAGGGAGGACATGTCAGCTTTTAAAAACAGGACTTGTTGGTTCATTAGGTATTGGGGTAAGGTAGAGGGAACCCCAGAATGAACCCGAGGTTTGGATCCTCAGTCAGAAACTACAGCTGCTTCATTTGGGTCTTCCACAAAATTGACCATAAAATAAGAACTTAAAATCAATAACATCCTAGAACTGAGGAAAATTATGTAGTCTCCTTGTTCTGGAAACCATAAAATGCAGCTTAGAACTGAGTCAGGATAGAGGAAGCGAACCAGGGAAGGAAGAAGGCAGTTTTTCATTTAACACTGGAGAACCATTGCTATGGCTTGTACTTGCATCTGATTTTTATACGGTGAAATGGTGTAGGCCATTTTACTTAAAGGCTTTCCTGGTGGCTCAAACAGTAAAGAATCCACCTGCAATGCAGGAAACCTGGTTTCAGAACCTGGGTCAGAAAGACCTCTTGCAGAAGGGAATAGCAACCCACTTCAGTATTCTTGCTTGGGCTTCCTAGGTGGCACCGTGGTAAAGAATCCAAAGGAGACTCAAGAGATGTAAGTTTGATCCCTGGGTCAGGAAGATCCCCTGGAGAAGGAAATGGGAACCCACTCCAGTATTCTTAACTGGAAAATTCCATGGACAGAGGCGGCTAGTAGGCTACAGTTCATGGACTCACAAGAGTTGGACGTGACTGAGCACATACTGTGCTTATGGTGATAGCAACAGCACAGCCCTGACTGAAGATGAGAATCCTGTGACCTCATAGTACAGCAGATTTAGGAAGTCATCTAAAACGGTCTGCTGCTCACCTGTGGGCCTCTCTCTATAAACGTACGCATACTTTGTTTGGTTGATGGTTTCTTAGTTGGACCTGTGTATACGAAGGTGACAGAATGTACTGTGTAGTCCATCAGCTAGAGAACACAGATAAAGCAGCTTTAATGCCAGTTCTTACTAAAACATTGGCTATGCATGTAAACAATACCGACCTAAAACCTTACCTGTAGCCAGAGCTACACAGGAAGTTTTCCACATGAAGACGGAAGTTTGTAGTTCAGTTTTATTGTCTTTTCATGGACAAAAGTTGACTTAATGTATAGGATACAGTACTGTCTACTGTCTAACCAGTCTTGACTGAATGATGATCTTACTAGGCAAATTGTTTTATTCAAACATATTTAACTTTTTTTATTATTCTCTGTTAGCATATTTGGGATTAAAGTTTTATTATATCAAACATATACCATATTTGGTATATTTTATATTATAGTTTTTAGAGATGAAATTTAAGTTATGGAAAAGAAAATGTCATAATATGGGGGGATTTTCAAACTATATTTTACCTCTGTAATTCCTTAGTTTAGTCATATCAAAAAGTTGATTTAGAGTTAATTGTAGTTATAAAATATTTTTTTCTCCACTGAGCCACCAGGAAAGCCCAACAATTATTAGTATGTGGCTGATCTTGTTTCCTAGGGCTTCCCAGGTGATACAGTGGTAAAGAATCCATCTGCCAGTGCAGGAGATGCAAGAGATGCAGGTTTTATCCCTGGTTCAGAAAGGTTTCCCCAGAGTAGAAAATGGCAGCCCACTCCAGTATTCTTGCCTGGAAAACTCCATGGACGGATGAGCTCGGTGGGCTGCAGTCCATGGGGTCACAAAGAGTTGGATGCAGCCAAGCACACACACAATTTTGTTTCATATATATCCACCCTCACTGTAATTCCCTCTCTCCAGTTACTTTGAAGCGGTTTAGATGTCATATCATATTATTTTCATATGTGAAAATTCTTTTTTAAAAAAGACAAATACCATTATACTAAAAAAACTTCCAGATCATCATTAAGTAATCAGTATCTGTACTTCCCAGTTGACTCATAATTGTTTTTTCAGTTTGTTTTTTCAACATTTAGATACAGGCTAGAATGTTGAATTAAGGTCCAAAGAATGAGTGATTGGCTAATATGTCTGTTCAGTTCAGTTGCTCAGTCATGTCCGACTCTTTGCAACCCCATGAATCACAGCACGCCAGGCCTCCCTGTCCATCACCAACTCCCGGAGTTCACTCAAACTCATGTCCATTGAGTCGGTGATGCCATCCAGCCATCTAATCCTCTGTCGTCCCCTTCTCCTGCCCCCAATCCCTCCCAGCATCAGAGTCTTTTCCAATGAGTCAACTCTTTGCATGAGGTGGCCAAAGTATTGGAGTTTCAGAAGCTTTAGCATCATTCCTTCCAAAGAACACCCAGGACTAATCTCCTTTAGAATGGACTGGTTGGATCTCCTTGTAGTCCAAGGGACTCTCAAGAATCTTCTCCAACACCACAGTTCAAAACCATCAATTCTTAAGCACTCAGCTTTCTTCACAGTCCAACTCTCACATCCATACATGACCACTGGAAAAACCATAGCCTTGACTAGACGGACCTTTGTTGGCAAAGTAATGTCTCTGCTTTTGAATATGCTATCTAGGTTGGTCATAACTTTCATTCCAAGGAGTAAGCGCCTTTTAATTTCATGGCTGCAATCACCATCTGCAGTGATTTTGGAGCCCCCAAAAATAAAGTCTGACACTGTTTCCACTGTTTCCCCATCTGTTTCCCATGAAGTGATGAGACCAGCTGCCATGATCTTCGTTTTCTGAATGTTGAGCTTTAAGCCAACTTTTTCACTTTCCTCTTTCACTTTCGTCAAGAGGCTTTTAGTTCCTCTTCAATTTCTGCCATAAGGGTGGTGTCATCTGCATATCTGAGGTTATTGATATTTCTCCCAGCTTGTGTTTCTTCCAGCCCAGTGTTTCTCATGATGTACTCTGCATGTAAGTTAAATAAGCAGGGTGACAATATACAGCCTTGATGTACTCCTTTTCCTATTTGGAACCAGTCTGTTGTTCCATGTCCAGTTCTAATTGTTGCTTCCTGACCTGCATATAGGTTTCTCAAGAGGCAGGTCAGGTGGTCTGGTATTCCCATCTCTTTCAGAATTGTCCACAGTTTATTGTGATCCACACAGTCAAAGGCTTTGGCATAGTCAATAAAGCATAAATAGATGTTTTTCTGGAACTCTCTTCCTTTTTCCGTGATCCTGCGGATGTTTTTAATTTGATCTCTGGTTCCTCTGCCTTTTCTAAAACCAGCTTGAACATCTAGAAGTTCATGGTTCACGTATTGCTGAAGCCTGGCTTGGAGAATTTTGAGCATTACTTTACTAGTGTGTGAGATGAGTGCAATTGTGTGGTGGTTTGAGCATTCTTTGGCATTGCCTTTCTTTGGGATTGGAATGAAAACTGACCTTTTCTGGTCCTGTGGCCACTGCTGAGTTTTCCAAATTTGCTGGCATGTTGAGTGCAGCACTTTCACAGCATCATCTTTCAGGATTTGAAATAGCTCAACTGGAATTCCATCACCTCTACTAGCTTTGTTAATATGTCTATTAAATCTCTTTAAATGTATAGGTTCTCCTTCCTTTCTTTTTCCTTTTCCTTGGAATTTTTGTTGAGGAATGCATGTCATTTATTGGATAATCTTCCATAGTCTGGATTGTGGTGATTGCATCCATGTGACACCATTTAACATGTTCCTTGGTCCCTTTTTATTTCCTGTAAATTGGGTTTTAGATCTACAGACTTGATCAGATTAAGGTTCAGTTCTCGTGTGGGTGTGGGGCAGGACTACTAGGTGGTGGTGTAGAATGCTACCAGGAGATGTGCGGTGTCGGTTGTTTCTTCTTTGGTGCTGTTACCAGCCACTGATGATCTTTGTCTATATTTATTAATTCATTATGGGTTGCAAAATGATACAAAAATAATTTCTTCTTCAATTAGAATACTTCTATAGAAAGAAATTTCCCCTGAACAAATATTTAATTTCCTTGAAGTACAGATCTGATGGGAATGGCAGGTTGAATGCTTGATTCTTGTCCTTCACTAACCAGTTTTCAGAAGAATGAGCTTGTTCTTTTGTCATCCCCTAAAGGTGGCCAGTGGGTTTAAGCATATTTGATGTGTTTCGATGCACTCTGTTCCTCATCGTTGTTGGTACTCAGTTGTCCTGTTTTTATCCATTAGGAGCTTATCAGGCTGGCTTCTGAGTCTTTTGACACAACCTTGGTAGTCTTTGATAGCTTCTTTGCTTTCCATTATGACAAGATGTTTCAGACTTAGATGTTTCCTGTCCTGTCTCCTTTTAGTGGGAAGTATCTGAACCTCAGTATGTTCTCAGTGCTGAGCTAGACACAGGCTAGAATGCTGAAGTGGTAATTCAAAAAGAACTACCCGATCTCAAGGGGCTTATAGTCTTTAAAGTTTTTATTTTTTTATTCATTTGGTTTATTTACTTTGCATACATTTTGATGTGGTAAGATCAGATTTCGATTTTCTCTTACTTGACTGAAGCAAATCTCTGATTTTATTGTATGATAGGTATATATCAGAATGAGAAGAAGGTCTAAAATAATTTTTTAAAATTTAACGTGTAATAAAAATTAATAGAATGACTTTAAAAAGATAAAACCTGGTAATGATACACATTTTACAAACCTATTGCCACGCAGGAACAATAGTATGTTTGTTTTACGCATAAATGTGTAACCATATAATTTATTGTCTAGACTGGGAGAAATGTGAGAGGGGCATTATTAATAATTACTCTGGGAGAAACAGGTATAAATCAGGACTATACAGCCACCCTGTTTATAAACCAATTGGCAATATTGTAAGCTTTCAGAGACCAGGGATCATATTAGCATGTTAGTAGTTATATCTGTGGTAACTCATGTGGTAGGTGCTCCGTAAATACTTGTTGAGTGTTACTGAAAATCTGCTGGTATTTTGAGGCTTGGTGTAGATTTAAGTGCTTTTTACGCTTTGTTAAATTATGTTTGCACTTCTTCCAGGTTTTATCAACACTTCCGTCTAAGGGATCTTATACGTTGAACCTGAAAAGATTTGATGAGTTCATTTAATTTTTAAATTTAGGATCTGTTGTTCTGTTTATTATAGAAATAATACATGTTCATTGTAAAAATATTAGAATATGTACATTACCTCTTTACCAGCAACTCTCACCTCCACTCCCCCCCCCAAAAAAAGTCATCTATCCTTTGATTATGGGCTTCTCCAGTGGCTCAACAGTGGAGAATCTGCCTACAGTTCAGGAGACTCAGCAAGAGATGCCGCCGGTTCAATCCCTGGGTAGGGAAGATTCCCTGGAGAAGGAAATGGCAACCCACTCTAGTATTCTTTTTTGGGAAATCCCATGGACAGAGGAGCCTGGCAGGTCACAAAAGAGTCAGACATGATTTAGCAACTAAAGAATAACAACATCCTTTGATTAGATTTTAGTTGAAGGGAGAGAAGAGCATAGCAGTTATATACTCAACTAGTTCTTAACTCTCAGAGTCCCTCTCACTCACCATTTAGCCAGCGGACCTTAATTTCCTCTGTTTATAAAGGAGACTTATACCCATTTGACAGGAACTTTGTAGTTCTTAGACTGATGTGGGGTTTTGGTCGGGGGAGCGGGGAGCTGGGGAAGGAGAAAGCAGTTACTTGAACAATAGTTATGTGATTAAAACTCTCAAGTATTGCCAAAAATAGTTGATAGAAATTTTGCATTGATGTGAACCAGCGTGAAACCACTTGGATTTTGGTGAGGGGAGTATATTTAAAGATATTACAGTAAAAATCCACATTACTGTGTAAAATATTTCCTTCAGCGTTTAGGTGCAGGAGGATTTGTCTTGGCCCTGTGTCCATAAGGCTTCGACGGGGCATCCCGCTTGGTCATATTGGCTTGCCTGTCTTGAGCACTCATTGGATTTGGGTTATGACAAAAGTTACTTAACAGGAAAAAAGCAGGCAAATAGATACTCAGGTTTTTGACTGACTACATCTATTTATAACACATATATTGTGAAGAGCTGTGGTTTTCTTTAGATTAAGAAAAGCATCATGTAAAAATCATCTCCACATAAATGCTTCCTCTGCCCACTCATTTGTCTGCAAGCCAGGAGTCTGTTCATTTCCGCTTGGGCTCAGTGCCTCTGCTGTTCATAAGCTCATTTTCTAGACGTTCCAGTGCGTTTAAAACATACATGTTTAAAGTGTTTGTATAAAATATAAAATGTTTAAAGTTACTAGTTAATTTATTTTGTACCCTGAAAGTAACCTCTCTGGGGCCTTTAGGGAGATAGTGCCTTGGAACAGGTTGTTCGCTCAGAAATATGGATATTTGGATTTTTTGTCTTACTGAAATATGCACAGTCATTCACAGCTCAATATAGAGAACCGTGTTTGGGGAAAAGTAATGAAAACTTCTGTGTGGAAAAACCTTTGTATATTTGAACATCTTCCACCAGCTTTCACCAGCTTTCTCTGCTCAGGCTACCCCTGACCAATTATTGAACCACAGAGCAAATAGTGAAGAATAATGTTGTGTGATGCTGAGGGATTTTTGCTCCTCACACACACATTGTTAAATTGCCACATGTTTTATGGGTTGGCCTTGAGTTAAAATTTTAGTGTTTAGTCACCAGTACCTAGCATAAGTTTGTCGTATGATACATGTATACGTATGCATGTTTGTACATGTATGTGTTCGTAAGGAGTGTGCTTTTCTTCCTTAAACTGAACTATTGAGATGTGTTTGACCTTTTTTTTTCTCTACTGCTTTACCTGTTATATGGCATTTAGTGAAAAAAATTTTTTTCGTGAAAGTTGCAGATCCCTTGAGGGCAACAAACTCCACACTCAAAGTGAAACTAGGTTACTGCTGCTGCAACACGCAGTGGTTTGCATCAAAAGCTGTTTTGGTCTTAACTCTGAAATTATCCCTTTTTCTTTGAAGTGGTCATATTTTAATTTGGAGTGGTTTTAAATTTTAGACGTTTCTGAAGTGAACGTTAAAATGTTTTAGTATTTTTTATGTGGTTGTTGTACACAAGTTTATAGAAAGCTTATCTCTAGACAGCATATTTCTTCAATAAGACCAAAGGGAAAAAATGCTTAAGATTTGAGAATGTTTATTAAAGACTGAAAGTGTTTTAGGAGCGTATTCCAAATGGTTTTAGGTAGCTGTGTTATAGATTTCCTTAGCTTTTAAAATATCTGAACTTTTATGATTTAATACCTAGTGTTTTAATATTGGAATTACTGTTTTAGTATAACCAAGAGAGATTAGGTACTTTTCTACTTTTCATTTATATACTGTTACTACTTATTGTGGTAGATAGATTTTGTGTGTTTTTTTTTTTTTCTTTTGGTTGGTATATTCTGAAGTGAGGTGGAGATTAAGTTTGTGACTTTATCATAGTTTTTCTTCTGTATATAATTTTTTAAAGCTTAATAAACTAACCTACTATAATGAAATTCTAAAATCTTTTCTTTTAGTGGGTTCTTTGTGGTAAAAGGTGTCCCTTCCCATCAGCATTTAAACACACCCAAATCTCTCCCATCCTTGAAAACCGAATCCAACTTTGTGTCTTTTTGGAGTCCTGTTTCAGTTTCCACTCCTTAGCTGCCGTTCCCTCCTCCTCTCAGGACGGGCTCTTTAGTTGAGTAGGCCCCACAGCTAGGAGTGGAAGCTCTAGAACTCAGCCCAAGGCTGAGCCCTCAAGCATTACACAGTAAGTCCTGTGCATACGAACCTTCAGCTTGCAGGCTTTCCGAGGTGGAGACGTTTCGCACGTCTGGTCATGTAAGTTAGTTCGCATGTCTGGTATACGTGTGGCCATACGTTGTCATATGCGTGCATCCTCTCCAGGTGGTTGTGCTTTGTGTGCTTTACTTACAGTACTGTATGCAGGCTTGTAGTATGTACCGTACTACATCCCAAGCCCAGGATGTCCTGAAGCAAACGCAAAAGCAGCAGCGACGTAGCTGGTACTACTGTACTGTACTGCAAGATGTAAACTTTTTCTTTATTTTTTTATGTTTGTTTTTTATGTATTATTTGTGTGAAAAGTATTATAAACCTATAACAGTATAGTACTACATAGCTGATTGTGTTAGTTGGGTACCTAGGCTAACTTTGTTGGACTTAAAAGCATATTGGATTTCCAAATGTGTTCTCAAAATGGAACTCATTCATATGTAGGGGACGTGTTGTACTAATTAACTCAAGATGCCTGTTTTTCCAGGGAGAAGGAGGCTGTGGAAGGACAAGGGGGCCTTCACGTTAAGGAATTATTCAGCCACTAAATTCAGTGGTCACTTTTCTCTGTCTTCAGTTCAGTGCAGTCACGCAGTCGTGTCCGACTCTCTGCGACCCCATGGACTGCAGCATGCCAGGCTTCCCTGTCCATCGCCGACCCCCAGAGCTTACTCAAACTTATATCCATTGAGTTGGTGATGGCATCCAACCATCTCATCCTCTGTCGTCCCCTTCTCCTTCTGCCTTCACTCTTTCCCAGCATCAGTCTTTTCCAATGGGCCTGTTCTTCACATGAGGTCTCCGTCTTACTCAGTGTTTTTAGCAGTATTTGATACAGCTGACCAGTTCTTCCTTGTTGGGAAAAAAAAATTCGTTTTAATCACTTGGCTTCTGTGTGTTGCAGTTTAGCATTTTCATTTTACCTCAGTATTAATTTTTTCACTCTTCCTTGTTGGCTCTTTCTCCTCTGCTCTCAGAGTGCCCTAAAGCTTTCTTTGCTCTATCTATCCTGTCTTCCCAGTCCTCCAATTTAAATTCTTTCTGTATGCTGCTGTCTCCAAAATATGTAACTCCAGTCCTGACTTCACCCCTGATCTTCTATCCAATTGATTACTTGATATCTTTGCTTGCATGGCTAATTTGCATCTCAGACATGATCGTATAAATTAGGATGCCTTAGATATGGAAATTCAAATTGTCTTAAGTCATCTTTGATACTTTTCTTTCTTTCCTTTTTGGCGGCACTGGGTCTACGTTGCCGCACGCAGGCTTTCTTTAGTTGCCGTGAGCGGCAGCTACTCTTCCCTTTGGGGCACGAGCTGCTAATGGCGGTGGCTTCTCTTGCTGTGGACCACAGGCTCTAGGTGCACGGGTTTCAGTAGTTGTGGTGTGGGCTCTAGGGTGCATGCTCAGTACTCGTGGCACACGGGCTTAGCTGCTCTGCAGCATGTGGAATCTTCCCAGATCAGGACTGAACCTGCGTCCCCTGCACTGGCAGCGAACTCTTATCCACTGTACCACTAGGGAAGTCCATCACTTTTCTGTGTTTATCCTTCACATATGATGAGAAAATCCTGTTGACTTTGCCTTTTTTTTGCTCTCTGCCACTTTTAGTAATGCCCATATCTCTCAGCCCTGTAGTCAAACCCTTCCATTTTTTGTCCCTGCGCTAATCACATTTATAAGGTTATAACCCCTGGTAAGATCTCTTTGGCTGGGCCTGAGTATACTGTGCTTCTTCATGATGACAGCCTTACTCTCCTCAGCCTGTGTTTTCATTTCCTCTCTGCTTCTTGAGATCCCTCCGTCCTCCAGGACCTCGCTCAGATCTCATGCTCTTCATGGGGTCTCCCATAGCTGCACATTCTCCATCTTTCTTGCCCTTTTAAATAGTTATGTGGTGCCTTTGAAAAATACCATTTGTTTTATTGGGCAATTGTGACTTGTTTTTTGTTCTTGCTCTCCAAACAAATTTAAGCATATGAAGGCTGGGGTCAATACAATAATTATTTGAAGGAATAAATACATATCTTCTCTTTTTATTAGACTCTTGGTACTTTGTGTGTAGATCACAAATGTGAATGAAGAATAGAGTTCTATAACTGGACAGAAAACACTTAGTGTATAAACCCATTTGACCTGTAAACTTTGCCTTTAATAATCAGAAAAAAAAGTTAAACATTTCTCTCCTTAGAGGAAGAAAGGATATCTGGGGATTCACAGATAAACCCTATGTTTGAGTAGCAGCAGTTTTGGTAGAGTCCTGTCACTTCCAAGACTGTGACTCACTGGATGTCTCGTGACAGTTCTGTAACCATAGCTCAGTGTGGTTTGGGTTACAACCCACATCCCAGTATCAACCTATTCTCTGCATTCAGCTGTACTTCCCAAAAGGGAGGGAAGAGCCATGGGGTCGGTTTGTTACCATGTGTCTCTACCTTTCTGACACAGTTGTGGCATTGCTGCCTGGTTTTGTTTCACTCAGCCGACAACTTATTTTTCTTAAGGACCATTAAAAGTAAGGTAGCAATGGATATGGCAGGTATCTGAGGCTTCATAGATTTCTTCTACATCCTATTTGGCATGTTGTCGTAAATGCCTTCTGATCAAGGCTGAGAATTGAATCATCCAAGGGATGGTGTTAAACATGGTCATATCTCTCTCTACTCTGAGAAAGTGTGGTGGACCCAGTGTTGGTTTTGGAATAAGTTACCTATACTGTGGTTCAGGCTATGAGCCAGTCCCATTTAGTGTCATGCTTCCTTCAAGACTGTAGGTAATCTATACCCTTAACCCAGGCATCCCCATCCTGAGATTAATAAACTAATTTTAGTGTTCAGAAAGTCAAATGGAAATTATGGTAAAAGCTGGAGAGCCTAACTGAAAAATTAAGGTAGGCTATGTGTTTATATTTGGTTAGTACAAAAAATTTTTAAAGTATGACCTAAATGCAAATTCCTAAACACAGCTTTTAAAAACAATGCTGCATGCAGACATGGAAGGGGCATCATGAGAGTGGCAAGGGGAGTGTAAATGATAGCCCTTCATGTTGAAAAGATGAGGTTACTGTGCAGCATTAGGTGACCAGATGAAATAGGCAAGAGAATGGAAAGAAACACTAGTGCAAACAGTAAGTGTCACTGGTGGAAGGGATGCCCTTAAGTATGTAGATGAGAAATCTGAGGGTTTGAAAGGTAAAGTAACGTGCCCAGTGGTATGGAAGAGCCCAAAACAGTGCCAGTTTAAATCCTGTGACCTTAGTACTGTGGGTGGTTTTAAATTTTCCACTCAGTCTCATTGCATCACTCCTGTTAAGAGTCCAGTTCATCACTTATGACCTATCCAGTAAATCAATAATGTCATTTTTATATAGAATACCTAATTTCATCTTTTCTTTTGGACCCTCTTTGAAGTATTAGTGTCCAGACAGCCCATTTCATTTCATTTATTTGTTTTCAGTCCAGTCCCAAAGGGCAATGCCAAAAAATGTTCAAACTTCCATACAATTGCACTCATTTCACATGCTAGCAAGGTAATGCTCAAAATCTTTCAAGCTAGGCTTCAGCAGTATGTGAACTGAGAACTTCCAGAGGTACAAGCTGGATTTAGAAAAGGCAAGAGGAACCAGGTACCAAATTGCCAACATCTGTTAGATCATAGAGAAAGCAAGAGAATTCCAGAAAAACATCTACTTCTGCTTTATTGACTACACTAAAGCCTATGATTGTGTGGATCACAGTAAACTGTGCAAAATTCCTAAAGAGATGGGAATACCAGACCACCTTACCTACCTCCTAGGAAACCTATATGCAGATCAAGAAGCAGCAGTTAGAACTGGACATGGAACAACAGACTGGTTCAAAATTGGGAAGGGAGTACATCAAGGCTGTATATTGTCACCCTGCTTATTTAACTTATACGAAGAGTACATCATGCAAAATGCCAGGCTGGATGAATGACAAGCTAGAATCAATATTGCCAGGAGAAATATCAGTAACCGCAGATATGCAGATGACACCACCCTTATGGCAGAAAGTGAAGAAGAACTAAAGGGCCTCTTGAAAGAGAAGAGTGAAAAAGCTGGCTTAAAACTCAGCATTCAAAAAATGAAGATCATGGCATCCAGTCCCATCATTTCATGGCTAATAGATGGGGAAACAATGGAAACAGTGACAGACAGTATTTTCTTGGGCTCCAAAGTCACTGGGGAATGGTGACTGCAGCCATGAAATTAAAAACCACTTGCTCCTTGGAAGAAAAGCTATGACCAACCTAGTAGCATATTAAAAAGCAGAGATATCACTTTACTGACAAAGGTCCGTATAGTCTAAGCTGTGGTTTTTCTCAGTAGTCATGTATGGATGTGAAAGTTGGACCATAAAGATGGCTGAGCGCTGAAGAATTGATGCCTTCAAACTGTGGTGCTGGAGAAGACTCTTGAAAGTCCCTTGGACTGCAAGAAGATCAAACCAGTCAATCCTAAAGGAAATCAACCCTGAATATTTATTGAAAGGACTGATGCTGAAGCACCAAAACTTTGGCCATCTGATGCGAAGAGCTGACTCATTGGAAAAGACTCTGATGCTGGGAAAGATTGAGGGCAGGAGAAGGGGGCGAAGAGAGTGAGATGGTTGATTGGCATCAGTGACTCAATGAACACAAATTTGAGCAGGAGATAGTGAAGGATAGGGAAGCCTGGTGTGCTGCAGTCCATGGGGTCGCAAAGAATCCAACATGCTAAGCAGCTGAACAACAACAACAGCAACAACAATGAGAAAACACAAACAATCCTTTGTCTTTTGGTAGGTCAAATATCCCACCCCAAGGTGGCTCAGTGGTAAAGAATCCACCTACCAGTGGAGAAGACTCAGGTTTGATCCCTAGGTCAGGAAGATGCCCTGGAGGAGGAAATGGTAACCACTCTAGTATTCTTGCTGAGAAAATCCCATGGACAGAGAAGCTTGGTGGGCTGTAGTCTGTGGGGTCACAAAAAGTAGGGTGTGACTGAATGACTGAACAGGCATGTATGCAGGTCAAATATATAAATTCTGTAATTTCCTAGTGTTGGTCATGCATCTGAATACTGCAATTTTTATTTTTGTAAAGTATCATGGATGAATGTAATGAGAGAATTTCTTGATTTTCATTTTCTAAATGAGCTTTTAATTCAAGTTCACAGTGATCTAGTCAGCATACACATAGGCCTCTCATGATGGCTTCCATATAGGTAGCCATGTATGAACATCTGTACCTGCTAAATAGGTCTTAGTTCTAACTTAATGTATTATCTTTAGGAGTTTAAGAAATGTAAGATGCACAAGGCCTTTCACGTCTAATTTTTCTCATTCTCATAGGCAGGATATCAACTAATAATGACCAAGATACTCACATTGATGGCAATTTTGAAAATGGGCTAGTACATTAAATGCAATAACTGTTCCATAAAACAATCTTTGGTCAAAGCTAGACTGAGAATTCAGACAAGGCAATGGCACCCCACTCCAGTACTCTTGCCTGGAAAATCCCATGGATGGAGGAGCCTGGTAGGCTTCATTCCATGGGGTCACTAAGAGTTGGACACAACTGAGCAACTTAACTTTCACTTTTCACTTTCATGCATTGGAGAAGGAAACGACAACCCACTCCAGTGTTCTTGCCTGGAGAATCCATGGATGGAGGAGCCTGGTAGGCTGCAGTCCATGGGGTTGCTAAGAGTCAGACACGACTGAGCGACTTCACTTTCACTTTTTACTTTTCATGCATTGGAGAAGGAAATGGCAACCCACTCCAGTGTTCTTGCCTGGAGAATCCCAGGGACCAGGGAGCCTGATGGGCTGCCATCTGTGGGGTTGCACAGAGTTGGACACGACTGAAGCGACTTAGTAGTAGCAGCAGAGAGTTATTGGTGAAAGTTAAGGTCATGTATGGATGTGAAAGTTGGACTGTGAAGAAAGCTAAGCACCGAAGAATTGATGCTTTTGAACTGTAGTGTTGGAGGAGACTCTTGACAACCAGTCCATTCTAAAGGAGATCAGCTTTGGGTGTTGTTTGGAAGGAATGATGCTAAAGCTGAAACTCCAGTACTTTGGCCACCTCATGCGAAGAGTTGACTCATTCGAAAAGACTCTGATGCTGTGGGGGATTGGGGGCAGGAGGAAAAAGGGATGATAGAGGATGAGACGGCTGGATGGCATCATCGACTCGATGGATGTGAGTCTGAGTGAACTCTGGGAGTTTGTGATGGAGAGGGAGGCCTGGCGTGCTGCGATTCATGGGGTCGCAAAGAGTCGGACACGACTGAGTGACTGAACTGAACTGAACTGAAGGTTGCTTAAGCCGACAGTGTGATGAGTAATGCACTTTAGTTTTTATTGTCTTATATGGAAATGTGGAGACTGTTGATGCTTGAAGGTAATCAGGTAATACCTAGGAAGAATGCCTCTCCCCGTCCTCTTCCGCTGGCTTCACTTGCATGTTACCAAGAAACACAGTGACAGTCTCATTTAAATGCATATGTAAGAAACCACAGTGAAGTTTTATTTTTACAGAAGGTTTGTTTAAAGTTGGAGGTGACAGGTGTTTCTCAATTTCATCTTTAACAGTTAATGGATTAAATGGACTGCTTAAAAAATAATTACTTGACATAATAACTTTTGCTATATAAGACAGCATTAAAATTAGTTACATTTTTCAACTATGTAAAATAAAGGCATCTGAGAACACTTTATGACGTTCATCTAAAGTATGGTTCAGTGATATATATCATTTGAGGTTTTGTTTGTTGTAAAGTTGCCTTTTATATGTTGGTGTTTGTAGCTTTTCTTGTGTAACCCAGATCAATTTTGTGAGCACTTTTAGAAAGTAGGCACTTGGTTAATGTTTAACAAATGTATGCTAAATGTGCTTTATATAACATGTAAAGTATGTAAATGTGTATAATTATCTCCACTACCGTATATGTTTCATAGATCAGAGAGTAGAATTTACCAACTTTTGCAGTTTGGTTTCTTAACTCCCATCTTCCAGATTAGCAGATTGAAACATTGATTACTAAAATTTAGGGTTGACAATACCAAAATTTAGGTTAAAAATGAACCCTGGTTATCAGTCCCATCATTAAGGCTGTTTGATCATGCATTCTTTGTCGTAATAATATGGCTTTGTTTTATATAAAAGAACAAGGACAGAGGGGTCTAAATGATTCTTACTAATTAAAATTATGTAGCAGTTTATCATCTTAAGTAGTTCAGACCTCTGGTGTATACCACAAGGTAAAGTCATCCTTCAGTATCCATGAGGGACTGATCCCAGAACTCCCATGATACCAAAATCCAAGGATGCTTCCTTGTATATAATGGTAAATAGTATTTATATAACCTGTGCACATCCTCCTGTAGGTATCTCTAAGTACTTATATTACTTGTACTAGGTATACACAGTATAAATGCTGTGTGATAGTTGCTTGGGTGCTGCAAGTTCAAGTTTTGCTTTTTGGAACTATCTGCAATTAAAAATTTTTTTTACTTTTAAAATTAATTTATTTATTTTAATTGGAGGCTGATTACAATATTGTAGTGGTTTTTGCCACACACTGACATGGATCAGCCATGGGTGTACATGTGTCCCCCATCCTGAACCCCCTTCCCACCTCCCTCTCCATCCCATCCCTCAGGGTCATCCCAGTGCACAGGCCCTGAGTGCCCTGTCTCATTCATGGAACCTGGACTGGTGATCTATTTCACATATGGTAATATACATGTTTCAGCACTATTTCTCAAAGCATACCACCCTCGCCTTCAAATATATATATTTTTAATGTGAGGTTGGTTGAATCTGTGGATGTGGAACCCCTGGATAGGGGGCACCAACTGTATACTGAAAGGTTTCTTCAGATTTTCCCCCCAGTTTTATAGACATGTAATTGACATACAGCACTGTATAAGTTAAAGGTGTGCAGCATAATGGTTTGACGTCTATACATCATGAAATGATTACCATAAGTTTAGTGAATATCCATCATCTCACATAAGCACAAAATGAAAGAAATAGAAAAAATTTTCCTTGTGATGAGAACTCTTAGGATTTACTCTCAGCAAATTTCATGTATAATGTATGGGAGTGTTAATTATATTAATCATATTGTATGTTACTTAACTATTTTATAACTAGAAGTTTATGCCTTTTGACCACCTTATCCAGTTCCCCCTCCTCCCATGCCCTGCCTCTGGTAACCACAAATCTGATCCTATTTTCTGTGAGTGTGTTTGTTTGGTTTTGACCTATAACTGATCTAAAACATTATGTTAGTTCCTGGTACGCAACATAGTGATTCAGTATTTCTATGAATTTCACCACGATAAGCCTAGTTACAAATATGTCACCAAACAAAGATATTACATAATTATTGACTATATTCCCTACACTGTGCATTTTACACTCCTGATTCATTTATTTTGTAAGTGATAGTCTGTGCGTCTTAACCTTCCTCCCCTGTTTCTTCTCCCCCCATCCTCCACCCCTCTGGCAACCACCTGTTTGTTTTCTGTATCTGAGACTCTGTCTGTGTTTTGTTACGTTTGTTCGCTTGTTTTGTGTTTTAGAGTCCACATATAAATGAAGTCATACAGTATCTGTCTGACTTACTTTACTTAACACAGTACCCTCTAGATCCATCCATACTGTTGCAAATGGCAAGATCTCATTCTTTTTCATTGTTCTTGTTGTTTAATTGCTAAGTCATGTCCAACTCTTTTGTGACCCCATAAACTGTAACCTGCCAGGCTCCTCTCTGTCCATGGGATTCCCCAGGCAAGAATACTGGAGTGGGTTGCCATTTCCTCCTCCAGAGCACCTTCCCCACCCCGGAATTGAACTCATTTCTCCTGCATTAGCAGGTAGATTCTTTACCACTGAGCCACCAGGGAAGCCCATTCTTTTTCATGGCTGAGTAATATTCCTCTGTGTGTGGGCACGCACATGCACATATGTGCACACACACTGTATCTTCTTTATCCATTCATGTATCGATGGGCTCTTGGGTTGCTTCCTTTTCTTGGCTATTGTAAATAATACTACAATGAACATAAGCATTTTCTTCAGATAATTACCCAGGAGTAGAATTGCTAGAATCACCATACTGGTTTTCATAGTGGCTGCTTTCACAGATTATTTTTAAGGAAAAAACAGGACATGGTAAGATATCACTTACTTTAGGCCTGCTGAAAGTAGAACCTGCAGTATTATATTTATATATTTATATTATATATTTATATTTATATAATATATATATATAAAGATTTTAGTGTGAACATGAGTCTTAAACTCAGTTTAATCACTAAGTAGGGAATTATTTCATAAAGAATGCATTCTTTAAAGAACTCTTTAAAGTTGTCATTTGGATATTTTAAATTTTAGTCTGTACTAATACAGGATTTAGAATAAAATTGTGTTTTCATTTTGTTTTTATCCTAATTCCTGGTATTATCTTATTTTCCTACTTCAGTTTTTTTCTACTTCAATTTATTTACATATTTTAAATTTATTCTGTTTTTCTTAATTGTATATTTGCTTTACCATGTATATATTGGGCTTCCCAGTTAGCTCAGCTGGTAAAGAATCCTCCTACAATGTAGGAGGCTCTGGTTTGATTCCTGAGTTGGGAAGTTTCCCTGGAGAAGGGATAGGGCTACCCACTCCAGTATTCTTGGGCTTCCCTGGTGGCTCAGATGATAAAGAATCCACCTGTAATGTGGGAGACCTGGGTTCGATCTCTGGATTGGAAAGATCCTCTGGAGGAGGCCATGGCAACCTACTTCAGTATTTTTGCCTGGAGAATGCCCATGGACAGAGGAGCCTGGCAGGCTACAGTCCATGGGGTCTCAGAGTCAGACACAACCGAGCAACTAAGCACAGCACATATATATGTATTTCAAAGACATACTTAAATATAGGTCTACAGTTGTTTGTTATGATATAATTTGACCCCTAAAACATGACTCTAATTATATTAGTTCCTTGTTGGAAAACCTTTGCTCTATTTTGTCATCCATATTAACTACAAACTCTTTAGCCCAGGGTTTAAGGCTTGTCACTATATGACAATAACTCACCTATCTTGCCATCTCTCTGTTGCTCAAGCCCTATATTCTAGTAAAACTAAACAACTTATACTGTCTCTTGTTCAGGAGTGTTCTTCACTGTTAGCCCATTCTTATTTCCCTATGCCAGAAAGGACTTCTTCTGCCTTCATTTCTGCCAGTCTGAAACCTGCCTGCCTTTCAGGTTTTCCTGAAATGTACTATCCTTCACAGAACTTTCCTGATTTTACCCCCTAAATGCAATTTATCTTCCAAACTTTCAGATTTCTACTTTTTTAATTTATATTAAACATATAGTTAGTAGTTGTTAAATAATTATTTGACCATCCAAAGACTTTGAGATTGTTATTTGATAAATGTGTCCCTAACATACTTTCCCAGTAAGAAAGAAATGAATAGCCTTAAGCAAAACCAAGAAAGCTTTGACTAAAACATCAGACCCTTGCTATCATAAACCCATCTTATCCATTCTTCCTAATGGATTATTTTTCAAAAGAACTTTGCTGATACATATTTATCTCTCTCTCCTTTTTCCTTTCCATTTCTTGATGGTTTTACTTTTGGCCCCAGCCTTGTAGGTAGTTGTATGCTTTAGAAACCTCTCTGTTTGGCAGGACCAGGGTCTGGCAGCACATGGGTGGTTTGAGCTTTGGAAACAGGTCAGGGGCCACGGCTCTGAAGAAGTGGAGTAAGCAGAGGTACCAGATTGATATACCTTACAAGACTGCCTTTTCAACTTGAAAAGACTCATCCCAAATAGAATCTTTTTAACATACAAGGAGAATGCACAGGTACATATTTTAGTAGAAAAAAAAAAAGTTAAATTTGTTGAAATTAACTTAAAATTTTCAGGAAACAAAATTAATTGTTTTCCTTTTAAAACTAAATTCCTTGAGGACTGCATAAACTTAGTCTGTAGTCCACTTGGGGGGAAATGGCATTGAAAAAAAGCACATTCTGAAAGCTGTACTTTACTATCTATATATATGCTGACGTATTTTCCAACTTTTTTAAAAAATTGTATTTTCTTCCCGATAGCTGGTCCAACTTATAGAGTACCAGGACTGACTGCTTCTCAGCTTGTGTACCCCTGACATACAAACTACATTTCCCCCCAAGTTATATACATTAATTATAACAAAACACTAAAGAATGACCCACTTTATTTTGGAATTTATTTTATGACACTTTAGAAAATTATCTTTAAGAACTGATGGCCTTATGTTGTCTTAATACTATAGAACAGCTTTAAATTTCAGTGCAAGTTATTTCTCATTTGCCTCTTCTATCTTTAGTTTCTTAGAGCTCAATATATTCACTTAGTCTTCTTAAAAACTAAGCTAAGATGATTTGTAATAGGTAAGTTAGAACTCTTACTCTGTAAGTAAGGATAGACCTCTATCCTCAGTTACACATGAGGAGTTGGATAATGGAACATGGAAGGTTTTAATTTCCCTAGTGTGGTTTTGGTTTTTTAAAAATTACTCAGTTGTGCCCTTATGAGATATTTTTAAGTTTTCTGGAAAGAAAATACAAGAAGATTATCATCAAAACTCAGACAAGGGAAAAGGTGCCAAAATCAAATGAAGAAAGTAAAATGTGAGCAGAAAGCCCATATGTATTTTGGAGTGAACCATTAGACTGCCTCTTATATTGTAACAATGTCATTTATTGATGTTTCTATGAACTTTCCTGATTTTATTAGTAGTGAGATGTCACTGTCAGTTCCATATGGGAATCCATATATGTGTTGCTAATTTTAGTAGGTAAGTTGTGTCTGACTCTTTTGCAACCCCATGGACTGTAGCCTGCCAGGCTCCTCTGTCCATAGGATTTCCCAGACAAGAATATCGGAGGGGGTTGCCATTTCCTTCTCCAGGGCATCTTCCTGACCCAGGGATCGAACCTGTATCTCTTGTACTGCAGCCACCAGGGAAGCTCCCGTATATGTGTACGTCGTTAAAAATAGAATAAAGCCAAAAAAAGAGGGGAGGGGTATTCCCTGGTGTCCAGTGGTTAAGATTCGATGCTTTCACTTCCAGGGCCCAGGTTCAGTCCCTGCTCAGAAAGCTACAATTCCACAAGCCATGCAGTACCACCCCCACAAAAAAATAGAATAAAGCCCTTTAAGTCTAATTTTTTTTTTAAAAAAAGGAAAAGTCTTATTTTCTAACTTATTAAGTAGAGAATTGATCTCATTGTCTTTCTGATTTTTTAACTTTCACCTAGCAATTCTGTCTAGCTGAAGACTGAAACCATTGATGTATGTATATATATTCGTAAAGAACTGCATTAGCTGTTGTGTTCACTAAAACAATTAAGGAATTTTCTTTCTCACTTCGCGGCCGTGATGGATCAGCAGGGGAGCTCTGCTTGTGCCACTCAGTGACCCAGGCTGATGGAACCACCAGCCACCTTTTTGTACTCTGCTGGTCCTCATGCGAAGAGGAAAATGAAGTCCAGAGGGTCTCTCATCAGCTCAGAAGTGACTCACATTGCTTATTTCACAGCGTGATGGTCCCATGTAACTAGGCAGGGCCAGGAAACATATCATGCCTATGCCAGGCAGACAGCTGAAAATATTTGATTAATAGCACCATTCTTTTGGCCACCAGTTAGTTGATCTGCTCTCTCACACAGGAAAAATATACTCACTTCCTCCTCAGGTAGGAAACCCTAAGTTCCTGTCCAATCATGACATTAAGCTTGAAGTCCAGGATCTCTGAGCAGATATGCAAGGATGTGATCCTGGTGGTCTGTTCGTGAGGAGATGATGCACGGTCATCTCTACATAGGGCCCAAATGTTGCTCTTTTTGATCCATAGACTTAAGAAAAAAATTGACAAATGGTTGGCTGCCCTCACAAACAGTGTACCGTGGTGACTAGTGGCAGGATGATTAAAAAAAAAAACAAACTCCCGTTTGGAAAAGGGAAGCACAAGAGACATACAGCAAATACTGCAGTCCCTCTGAGCAGTCATTGAAGGGACCCCTCCAGGGATGATGAATGTTCTTGACAAGATCCCGAGTTTGCTCCTTAGCTCAGTTGTCTGCTCCCTGGCTTAATCTTCCTGATCCTCCTCCTGTTTTCCTGTTATGTTCCTTGGCTGTATTCCAAACGGACAATGAGGAATATTCCCCCTTAAGGGGTGAACAGATTTTTAAATCCACTTCCTGCCATGGATGCTTGGGAACCCAAAGATCATTTTTAGAAGTCTTGAGTACTTCCCTGGTGGTCCACTGGTTAAGATTCCGCTTCCACTGAGGAGGGACATGGGTTGATCCCCTGGTCAGGGAAATTCTACATGCCACATGGTATGGCCAAAAAGAAAAAGTCTTGAATAGTCAAAGCTTCTCAAGTGTAGGCTGGTGGTTCTTTTAGCAGTATAACCCTCAAAAACTTAGTTGGCTTTTTACTTATTTATTTCCAGTCAGCTCCACGTGCCCTGGTGCTGCTGCTGCTGCTAAGTCGCTTCAGTCGTGTCCGACTCTGTGCGACCCCATAGACAGCAGCCACATCCATAATTCTTTCTAACCATACTTCATAGATTTGTTGTGTGGCTCTGCCTTATTGGTCTCATACTTCTTTCTTGACTTAATTTTGAGTACAGGTATTTCTGCTATAATGCCATATATGCTTTCCTGAATTCTGCAAAATTGCACACTAAAATAAACAGGGCTTATAGGAAAAAATAGGATTTTGCAGACTCAAAATCTGTGGACCACTGTAACCAGTGCACTAATAAAGTAATTAAAATAAAAACAATAGCATATTAAATCTCCACTGGCATATGCAGTCAGCATCAGTTGGCTGAAGCTTTACAGACTCAGTCTCCAGAATGCTTGTTTCTTCCTCTGAGACTTTGGGGTCTTCAAGACATTCACTTACAATAGAAACTAATTTTATTACAGTAAAAATTTGATCTGTGGTGTGGTGTATGATTCAGCAGTCAAAAACTGTCTTCTTTAAACACAGGAGGAGAAACATATATCCTCAGCTTCACCAGATATAAAGTGGAAAATGCAGTGGTTCATGAAGCAACTGAATCAGCCACGACTTGCATTAAAGGAAGGTACATAAGTGGGATGTTTAGCTTTTTTCTTAGTGTTTTCATATATTGCTAAGGCTTTCTTTTAAATTTGGGAAAGCTTTTTCCTGGTTACTTCCAACAAGAGAAAAATGCATATAAACCAACTTAACTTCTGTGTTATATTGACATCATTTCCTTATTTACTAATAGCATTTGAACTAATTCACGTCAAAGCAACATGCTTAGTAGCAAAACAGACTAAGAGGCTGTTTTGATGAGAGAACCCCTCTTTAGTCTTTTTTTAGAAAAGCTGTTTTATTCAGCAGTACCTTAATCAATTGGGAGGTTTTATCAGTGGTTGTAAAGGCCGAATCTTTGATTTGATTCTTGCCTCAAGACGGAACTCTGATCAACATTTGTAGCTCAGAGACCTTCTCAGTTTTGGGTTAAGCACTTGATTCTTCTGACCCCACAAATCGCTGGAAACTGATGAATTCTTTTCTGAATTCATCCAATAATTTGTTAAATACAGCCAGCAGTAACCAACACAATCTCTTAATGGTCCATTTTCCCACTAGAGCTATAAATTCTCAAGGCATATTAGCTCTCTTCACCACTGCACACTATGAGCTGCTATCCTTTTAGCCTCTGATAAGTTTTTCCTTAACCTCCTTCTCCCTAGCTCCTTAGCCTTCACCATATACTTTAGGTTTTTTGATGAGACAGTACCACACTTCTGGATTCCACCTGTATCAGCTAGGAGAGACCCAAATTATGCTGCAGTAATACACAACACAAGATTTCAGTGGCTTTGAAATCATGTTCTCCCTCAAGTTAAATAAAATACAAAAGAATTTTAATGATTGCTGCACGGTGCATATCCTGTGGGCCGTTGTGTTACTCAGGGTCCTAGCTTGATAGCAGCCATAGCAGTCATCACTTTGAGGCTTGCTGGTTGCTGTCACGGTAGGAGGAGAGGCCTGGAGGGTCTCATGTTGCTCTTCATGTCGCTTCTACTCAACTGTACTGGCCGCAAGTAGTCCTGTGGCCCCACCCGACTACTGGGGACGGGCAGAGTCAGAAAGTGCAGGCCTGTCATGTGTCCAGAAGGCTGAGGGCCAGGATATTTGGGAAGAACACATGGATGACTACCATAGAGGATATCCTTTCATTTATTTTCCTTCATGATTTTGTTCTATTCCTATTTTTGCTGGTTAATTGAATTTTACTGTCCTTCTTCCCTTGCTTAATTTGGATAATTAATGTGGGTCAGTTTTATTTACTGGTGCTTATAGTAGTTTACATTATTTCAGAAGTTTGGGCAATACAAAATAAAGCTACTGTGATTTTCCTACTTAAAATGCAAGGTATAAAACTGATTAAAAAGCTATATGGTTACAGGAAGAGTTGAGTTTAAATTATTTTGGAATGCCATTTGTCATAGTAGAAATAAAGCTTTGGAGTTAGGCCTGGGGTCAAATATTGCTTCTGTCATTTAACAGATACGTGATCTTAGACAAATTATTTAACCTCTCATAGGCATAATTTCCTCTTTTATAAATAAAAAGAAATATATATATATATATATAAAGATGTCAAGTAAAGCACGGTGGCATTTATCACTGCTGCTTTCTGAAAATTTACTAAAATGAAAGTAAAATACATTTTTTAAGTAAATTAATTTATTTGGCCATGCCACACAGCTTATGGAATCTTAGTTCCCCAACCAGGGATTGAACCCGGGCCCTTGACAGTGAAAGCACAGCATCATAACCACTGGGCCACCAGGGAATTCCCTAAAATAATTTTTTAGAAAATGGAAAAGAGACAGTAGCAGAGGAATGATAGAAATAGTTGTGAATTACTTATTACAGTCATAATAATGTAAGCAATAAATACTTTACAAAAAAGTCAAGAAATAGAAATATCATCACAGGGATTTCCCTGGCGGTCTGATAGTTAAGACTTTACGCTGCTACTGTCAAGGGCCCCGTCTCAACCTCTGATGGGAGATCTGAGACTCTACAGGCCATGTAGAAAAAGAAAAAGAAATATAACCACATTGTTTAGAAATATAAAAGTAAATACAAGGGGAAAGGGAAGAGGAACAGCTGAAAGAAACACTTTGTCTCAGGTAAAGGACTCAGATGGGATGGAGTAGGCAGAGGATGGCTGCTTTTGTTATAAACCTTGCAGTATATTTGATTTGTGAAACTGCGGATGCTTTTTTTATTAGTGATTACTTTGATGAAAGCTTTAAAATAAGTTTAAAACTCAACCCCAAAGTTTCGTAGTGGATATTAAATAGAAATAACAAATAATGAGCACCTTTACAGCGTTTGTGCACACAGCAGCTATTCAGTAAGTACTGGTTTCCTTCATTTTGTTAATTAGACAGGGTATATGCCTGTAGTAATATTTATGTGACTCAGAAGTTAAGTGGTTGGCTAAGCAGCAATGTGAGGTACGTCACAAAGCAAATCATGCACCCTTCTCATCTTTTTTTTTTTAATGGATGATTTTATTTTTCCTGGAACCATATCAGCTTTATGGCTACTGTTTCTTAGAATTTAGACTTCTGTGCAGCTGACACATGAAAATCATCTGGTTATTGAGTGAATCTAGAGAGCTATGCATAGACCAAATTTTAAAATACCTAGCAACTTTGAAATTATTCTAATAAACTTGAAAACAGTAATATCTATAACTAGATTATAAATTATTTAAGGCCAGGGATATCTCTCTCTCTTCTATTGTTACGTCAGTTAGCTGCTTTATTTTTCGGGTCCACAGTGCCTAGACCACTACTACCTTTGTTCTTTAAGCTCTCACTGTGGTGGATGGTGGTGTCTGATGTTGAAAAGAAAGCCAGCCAGCATGAGGCTCTTGTGTATTTCATGGACCTCACATACTATGTATCTAGATTGTAAACTTGTGGACATGGACCATGTATTCTACCATGTCAGTATGTCCAGGATAATGACTACTATGCAAAAACATGTTCACTAAGCATCATTAAGTATGTGATGAATACCAGGTAAGTGCTGGTAGTCACTGTACTAAGCTCTAAGGATATCTCAGTAAATGGGACAGATAATGACTCCTGCTGTCTTAGAATTTACATTCTAACAAAAAGTTTATTGAATTCATGTAATGCAGTAAAATGATGGCCCACACTGAGCCATTTGAGCAGGATAAAGAATTGTATATATAAAGAGTTTAATCATTTAAGGTATGTTTGTTGTATGATGCATGCTGTGAGAAGGAAGTAAGAGATAGCTGATCTTTTTTCTCTTTGCTTTTCTTTGCAGATAAGATGCTCCAAGTCACTTGCAGCTCTCTGCAAAAGGAAAATCACTAGTGCTCTGCTCTTGCCATAATACCAAACCTTTTGACTTATGCATTGGTGCTGCAACACACTGGAAGAATTGCACAGAGGTTCCAGGAATACCTTCCCCCGCCCCACCCCATTTGAGTGATTCTTCATGGATGGAAAAAGATTTGAGTCTTAATGATTATCCTGTTTTAAACCTGTTCTCTGTAGTCTGAACTGCTTAATACATTAGGCCACTTACTAATGAGCCACACAGCCAGCTCTTGTCAGGAGCTGGTTGAAAACCGTGCTGTGCACGGAGCAGGAATGGCACAAGAAGATAGCCGCCGTGGTCAAGTGCCATCTTCCTTTTATCATGGTGCCAACCAAGAACTCGACCTGTCCACCAAAGTGTACAAAAGGGAATCAGGAAGTCCTTATTCTGTGTTAGTGGACACCAAGGTGAGCAAGCCACATCTCCATGAAACAGAGGAGCAGCCGTATTTCAGGGAGACAAGAGCAGTGTCTGACGTGCACGGTGTTAAAGCAGACCGGGAGAGTTCTGATGACACAGAGGAGGAGGAGGAGGAGGAGGTCTCCTACAAAAGGGAGCAGATCATAGTGGAGGTAAACCTTAATAATCAAACGTTAAATGTGTCTAAAGGGGAGAAGGGTGTCTCTTCTCAGTCCAAAGAGACTCCTGTTCTTAAGACAAGCAGTGAGGAGGAAGAGGAAGAGAGTGAGGAAGAGGCCACGGATGACAGCAATGACTACGGAGAGAATGAAAGGCAGAAGAAAAAGGAGAAGACGGTGGAGAAGGTCAGCGTTGCACAGAGGAGAACGAGGAGAGCTGCCTCTGTCGCCGCAGCTGCCACTTCCCCTACTCCCAGAGCTACAAGAGGTCGTAGGAAGAGTGTAGAGCCACCTAAGCGTAAGAAGCGGGCCGCAAAGGAGCCCAAAGCACCAGTCCAGAAAGCTAAGTGTGAAGAGAAAGAGACTCTGACCTGTGAGAAGTGCCCCAGGGTGTTTAATACTCGCTGGTACCTGGAGAAGCACATGAACGTTACTCATAGGCGCATGCAGATTTGTGATAAGTGTGGCAAGAAGTTTGTCCTGGAAAGTGAGCTGTCCCTTCACCAGCAAACAGACTGTGAAAAAAATATTCAGGTAGGTCTTATCACCAAGAGGGCAAACTTTCCAGGATAGAACCTGGCTGTTTCAGACTCACCTGGTATCTGCCCAAGAGAATAAATACAGTAGAGGCTGAAGGGACAGTTTTCACCAATTTATCTGTTTTTTTAAGCCCCTGCTTTGGTATTTTCAAAACCAGGCTTAACATTTTCTTTCAAAAGCATAAATTTTAACTGACGCTGGACTAGTGGGAACCCAGGTCCATTGGAAAGGGGAATCTGTTAATAGGTGATTGACAAGGAGATGAAGTCAACACTGACTTGGCACTGAGATTTACTCTTGTAAGACATGTAATATAGTTCATTCTGGTGTCTTCGCTGTCAAGGTGGGAGATATCAAGTAAAAGTCAGGAGTAGAGAGAGGTCCTTTTCTAAGGTTTGAAAGGATGCCAGGTTCTAGTACAGCTGTTGGGGACAAAAACCATAATGACTCAGACTGGTGGAAATGGAAGATCTCCAGGAGTGAGTTTGCTTCTAAACCAGTGGAGAGATGACAGCACTAAATTTGTCAAGAGGCTAAGCTCATGGGAATATGCAAACTTTAAAGGAGGCTGAGCTGGTTGAAAATATTGCCTACCTGGCGGTAGGCTTATAGAATGCTACGGTGTAGTATTAAAGTAACAAAACACGGTATTCGAACCAGGTTGGTGTCTTGAAAGGACTATGTTGTGATAGGTTAAGAGGTGTGCTAATTATGTTGTGTGAACTATGTTATGTTGAGCTATGTTGGTTTGCACATGTAAGTGCATATTTATGAATATGAATATTCATTCATAAAAGGTAAGTCTATTGACGTCTCCAAAAGATATGTAAAATAGACATTTCTTGTACCATGCTTAAGCTGAACTTCTTGTAGAAGATGAAATTGTTTGGTTTCAGTGTGTTTCTTGGAGTACTCCTAATTTGGAATGTTCCTTATTTGTCATTTTTCTTCCTTGTTTTTAATCAACAACTGAAATCATTACTTTAAAGAGGTTTTTTAAAAATATGAATTAGGGGCTTCCCCACTGGCTCGGTAGTAGAGAATCTGCCTGCCAGTGCAGGAGATATGGGTTTGCTCCCTGACCCAGGAAGATCCCACATGCCAGAGCTAATCCCGTGTGCCACAGCTAGTGAGCCTGTGCTCTGGAGCCCCAGAGTCACAGTTATTAAGCCCATGTGCTGCAACTACTGAGACCCTTGTGCCCATGCTTTGCACCAAGAGAACCCACCACAGTGAGAAGCCTGAACACTGACCGCAACTAGAAAGTAGCCCCCGCTCTCCACAGCTAGAGAAAAGCCCCTGCAGCAACAAAGACCCAGCACTGCCAAAAATAAATAAATAGAGTTATAAATAAATACATATATAAATTATATTTGCTAAAAATTCACTGCATTTTGATTCATCAGCTGTGACTTGACCTCTGGCATACTTGGTAAATAAAAGAAGACTGAATCGTGGCGCCTGTCACTCAGTAACTACTGGTGCCAGGACTTGGTTCTCAATTGGTTGCAGCAGTTCAGGCCAGAGGAAGTGCGATGCTGTGCTGCACCCTAGGGGTCAGACTTAGTTCTGTAATGATCCATTGCTGAAAAGGTGTCTCTTGATCTTTGTGTCTTTGTGTAGTTGTTTTTTTGTTTTTTTTTTTTTCTTTTAACTTTGCTTCACTACGTACAGAAGGGGCTTTCTTGGTAGCTCTCCTGGTTAAAAATTGGCATGCCGGTGCAGGAGATGCGGGTTCAGTCCCTGGGTCAGGAAGATCCTTTAGAGGAGGAAATGGCAGCCCACGCCAGTCTTGACTGGGAAATCCCGTGGACAGAGGAGCCTGGCAGGCTGCAGTCCATGGGGTCCCAAAGAGTCAGATACAGCTTAGCGACTAAACAACAAGAAGAAATGCAGAAAAGAAAACATTTAATAAATCCTTTTTTTGTGTGACTGTATTCACTGTTCCTTACTGTAATTTCATTTAAACTTATCATTTAAGTTTTGTAGATTCTGCTGAATGAACTCTTTTTGCATTTCTAATCCTGATGACCTAATAAGTAAAAATTAAAGCTGTGCTCTATAGAATGAATGGCTTATAGGGTTTGTCTGTCCTTTCCTCCAGCAGTATCCAGCCAGAGGCTTATCTCTGTGACTTTTCTTGGTCCTCATTTCCTGAAGTGACAGTGTGTTCAGAGATCTTTATTAAATTTTGCAGCGAGTAACAACTTTTTCCCTTATGTATTACAGAGGCTGATGGTTACCTAGAACTTCCTAATACTGTTTTTAAACAGAAGTATTTTATTTTGATACATTATGATATCCTAGACTAGTAATGATGCATAATACAGGGCAGTAGGTGGATTGCCTGTGTCTCCTACAAATGCCTGTGCGAGATCTGGATCTGAGCTCCTCAGGAAAAGGGAGGATACCAGCAGCTGAGGGGTTATGTTAAATTCTGCCAGAGGGAAATGTTTAATAGAGAAAATTAGGAAAATATAGTAAAATCTCAGTAGTTTGTATTAATGAAGACTCTGAATATGTTCGCTAAGCTACAAAAATACTGTTATTCTTCCGTAGATCTATAACCATTCACGTATGCTTTGTTTTATCTTGCTTTTATGTTAATTTAAAATGAGTTTGTATCCTCTGGTAAACACATATTAACTACATAGTAACCCATGTGTAGGAAACAGCTGCTTACAGTAATCCATATTTTTTAAAAAAAAAACAAAACTTGAAGGTTCTTTTCAAAGGTACAATACTAATTTGATAAAAGCAGTCAATTCTTTGATATTAGTGGAACTTTGTATTTCTTTTTGTCTTACTTTTTGCCATTGTTTTCATACTCCCAAAGTGTCTCTAAAAAAATTCATCTTAGGAAATGGAACATAAAGATGTTGGTTTTGAAATCTGGACTTCATGAAAGAATAGCATTTGTTTGGGTTCTGGTCTGTGCCACAAATCTAAAACACACCCACTTCTTGAGACTTCCCTGGCAGTCCGATGCTTAGGACTCTGCACTTTTACGCTGTGTCCTGGGTTCAGTCCTTGGTTGAGGGAACTAAGATACTGCAACCCATTCAACTTGGCCAATTTCAGCTGCTGGTCCACAGGTGAGGCTTTCTGGAAACCCCTATAAGTAAAGATTATTTCTGTTTATCCTGCTCAGTGTGTTTCCTGTAATAAATCGTTCAAGAAACTCTGGTCCCTTCATGAACATATCAAGATTGTCCATGGATATGCAGAAAAGAAATTTTCCTGTGAAATTTGTGAGAAGAAATTCTATACCATGGCTCATGTACGGAAACATATGGTTGGTAAGTTGCTTTTCTCTAACACCTATAATTTTCCCTTGTTCTTTGGTGTGTTTTATGCTTCAGATTGGGCAGCATATGAGACACTGCCTTATTTGAATCAGTTTTGACTTGTTGAAACCAGATGCAACGTGTCTTCAGTAAGCATCACCAGATTGGATGGTAGAGTCTTCCACACCCAGGTTTCTTTTCACCACTGTTATTCTTTCAACTTTGCTGTTACAGCCTCACAGATTAGAGGGCAGTAAATTAAGGTGTCCTTACAGTAGAACATGTCTCTTTTCCAGTTCGAGCCTTTTGGTGACCTGATTTTGAGTATAAGTCCATTCTCTGTTGCAGCACACACAAAAGATATGCCGTTTACCTGTGAAACCTGTGGGAAGTCATTCAAACGCAGTATGTCACTCAAGGTGCACTCCTTGCAGCACTCTGGAGAGAAGCCCTTCAGATGTGAGGTGAGCCTGGGCTGGCCCCCAGGCCCAGCTGTGGGGGCTGGCTTGTGTGTGTATGCGTGGTGAGCAGTGGAAGAGAGGCGTGCCTTGTGCAAGGCACAGGCTGCATTTCCACAGAACCATCAGACCCATGTGCTGAGCGCTGTGTGTTGTTAGCTCACTGCTGGGTAAAGAGCAGTCATTTTTAACACAGTGTTGACTTTCTTAGATTAGGTTAAAGTTGGGATTAACATGTGGTAAATTATTTTACTTTTCTCACTCATTCAGAGAAGTTGGATATACTTCAATGATAATTATTTAAGAAATGTTCCCTTTTATTAATAACTCAGCTGGGAAATACAGCAGAGCCAAACAGTTGACACAAGCAGGTTCTGTTTTGAGTGTGAAAAATAACCCTAATCTCAGACTATATAGGGTGGGCGCAGGTAAAGCTGCTATGCCTGGCATTCAAAAGTCTCCACTGTGTCCAATGCAGAACTGTGACGAAAGGTTTCAGTACAAGTACCAGCTCCGTTCCCACATGAGCATCCACATCGGGCACAAACAGTTCATGTGCCAGTGGTGCGGCAAGGACTTCAACATGAAGCAGTACTTCGACGAGCACATGAAAACACACACTGGTAAGGAATTCTTGAGAAAGGTACAGATGTGTCTCGGGCGCTTATTGATGATCACCTGTGAGTCCGTTTACTTAAAATTCTAAACCATAAGCCTGCATCCTAAATGCAAATGCCCCTTTATATAAATCTGATACTGAACAATACAATTTTATAATATAGAAAAATTAAGCTTTTATCAATTTATTTATTTCAAAAAGTATTGTTAGTGCCTTTTAACTGTGAGTTTCTTCAAGGTGATGGACTCTTTATTTGGGGCACAGGATCTCCTGAAATTGTATGAAACATTTTGTGTATGTGTATATGTTATTTTTCTGAGGAAAGGATTCTAGGTCTTTAAAAAATGGAGGATATTGACTGCTTTTAGCAGAATACCCTCTCAGTATTGGAATTGATTGGACTGACTTACCAAAATTCACTACTTTTCATGAACATAACCATCAACTGAGGTTAAATAATGTTTTAACTGCTTTATGTTTTCAGGGGTATATGCTTCATAGCATAGAATTGTCTTGTAAGCATTTGATCACCCAGCCTTCAGAGAGCTGGTTAGAATAATAGCCCAGTGTAAACACTGGGGCATTGTATCTCTATCTCATCTTGATGCTCTGGAATTAGATGTCTGTGCACAAACTGAACAGTATGAAACATTTTTCAAGCTTTTAAATAAAATCTAATCACAGAATTCTAGGTCTTATTAGTCTGCAAAGTAGCAGAGCTAGGAAGAACCACAAGAGATTATCTTGCTTAGCCTGCTTACAAATGGTGAGAAAATTCTGCCCATGTCTGGGTCTCTGTAGTTCCCATTTCTGTATTTAAAGTCCAAGGAAGAATGCCTGCCTGATGGCCTTCTTTCCCCTTCAGAGCAGAGCACCTCAGATTTTAAGGAATAAGCTAGAGGAAGAGTCATGAGAGAAGTTTAAGTAAACTGCATTTCAAAAGGTAATGCTAACTTTGAAGCCTAAGCAGAGAGCAGTATATATCAGAGTATTTAATAGATTCTCCCCTTAAAGTCTGGTGGTTCTTGGATAGATTCTCAGTTCTGCGTCAGTTTTAGGGCACAGTTTTTTGTTAATTCAGCAGGAAACTATTCAGCAGAAAATAAGTCTTTTTGATGGCAGAAGCTGCTTCACACTCACAAACAGTGCTTGGCACATAGTAGACGCCCAGTTAATGCTTGTTGCAAGCCTGGAAGGAAGGTCCACCGTGTGAGCCTGTGCCTCTGTGCTCACCTCTTCCCTGCCTGTCTCCCTGTGCTTCTTCCTCCCTGGACTTTCTCCTCCCCTTCTCCGTCTGTGTTTCTTCCTCTTTCTTCTTTCTCCTTTCTTTTTTCAGGCCCTTAAATGTCCAGAGTATGAAACTGAAGTGTACGTTTCATGATTAATGTATTTGTTGAATAAAAACAAAGTTTTATAAATTTAACATATTCTCCTTTGACCAAATAGGCAACCTGAACATTTCCTATTTCTTCTAAAGGAATATAGCCACCTATATTCACTTAAATGTTTATTCTTCTCATTAAAAGTAGTAGTACGTACTTATGAAAGTATATTAGAAAATATGAAAATTGCAATGCTCTATAATCTTATCAGTGAGAGATCACTACTGTTAACATTTTAGCATATATATTTTTTAAATTCTGTGATTTAATATATATACAGATATTGTGAAAAACTGTTTATATATTCATATATGTATAGTAAATAAAACAAAAGTTGGGTCTTTATGCTCTATTATAACCTACTTTTATTTTACTGTATTATGTCATTAACAGTAATATCATTTTAATGGTTGTGTAATAGTCCTTATAAATTTGTTGTAATAATAGCCATCATTTATTATGCACATATATGCCAAGTATTATCTTAAGCACTTTGCATACATTATCTCATTTAATCAATATAACCTTTACCACAGTCCTGTTAAGGATATTATCTCCATTTTACTTTACCAGTTCCCCATTGGACATTTAGATTTTTCCAATTTTTCTACTGTTATAAGTATTAATAGTACTGTGACAAACAACTTTCTGGCTAACACATCCATGATTATTTTCTTAGATAAATTCCTGGAAATGGGATTATTAGGGCAAAGGGATGTGTGTATTTTTAAGAATTGGTGGTATGTATTGCCAAATAGCTGTCCATATACACTCTTAGCAGTGGTACGTGAAAACACTCATTTTCCCAACCCTGTCCAATGTAAATAAAATAATTGTTGAATTAATAGGTGAAAAATGGTTTCTTTTTGTGTTAATTTGTACTTAGTTGCTAAGTAAGATGGAACATTTCTTTCAGTACATTTGTTGGGTATCAGTGTGTTTTCTTTTCTGAATTGCTTATGCCTTATTTGTATCCATCCTGTCATTGCAGTGTTTGGCTTTTTCTTATTGTTTGTGGTAGCTCTTTATATAATAGCTCTTTGTGTATATTTATGTCCCCTGGACCTTGTTTAACAGCAATATTAAAATACTTCCCCCTGGTTTGTCCTCTGCCTTTTAATATTGTTTATGATGCTCACACTGGGAAAGCACTGCCACTCACTAGCAGTGTGACCTTACCTGAATTATGCAACTCCTGTAGGCCTCTGGTTCCATTGGTATCAGTATTAAATAAGGATGACAGTAGTACCTTGGAGAGGACCCAAGAAGGGTTAGCTTTTACAGAAGAAAAAAGACAGCTCTTTTACGGCTGGTTGGAACCACTTGTAGAGTGTGTTCTGGTGGGGATTAAGGCCGTTGTAGGAACTGACATTGATTGGGCTGTTTCTTTGCAGTTAAACAGAAGTGAGGCAGATCTTATCTAGGGAAGCGACCAGCCCTCAGGCAGGGTTTCCTGGGATGGTGTGGACACGGGGTGAGTTCAACATAGAATAATTGCTGATTCTCCTTGTACCAGGCATAGTGCTAAGTACCTAGAGATATAGAATGGATTAAGGCCTGGTTTTTGCCCTTAAAAAGCTTATAGTCCAGTGATAGTAATGGTAATAACAATAGTAGTAGTGGCAATAAAATGCACTGAATGTTTACTGTGTATCAAATACTGTCGAATTTGATCAAATACTCCTCGAATTTTTATTTATCACAGTAACCTATTATTATCTTCATTTTTCAGATGAGGCTTAGAGAGTAAAGAACTTGTCCAAGGCAATCTGACTCCAGAAACACATACTTAAGTCATTCTGATACAAATTTAATGAAGCAAGTAATAAAATGGAAGGATACACAGGACATGATGAGGGCAAAAAGCACCATCCCAGAGGCTGATTCTCAAATTCCAGAATTTGTCAGCATACCCAGTCAGGATCAGAGGGATTGATCTGTGCTAAGTAGTCTCTGTGTGTGTGTGTGTGTGTGTGTGTGTGTGTGCTAAATAGTCTTAATGATATCTTAATAAAATTGCTAATTTACAGTGAAAAGGCTGAATGATGGGTGGTTCAGAACTCTTATGTTCTTTGGTCAGAATATTCTTTGCCTAAAATAAAATTTATATTAATTGCTAAATTATAATCACAAGATTGTCAGGGACAGGAAATTATAGGCGAGGAAGGTAATCGAATGATCTTAATGGTGAGTCCCAACCTTCATTGAATTCAAGAAGTCATCAGTTCCATGACAAAGCTAAGTTTATATATCACTAAGAAAATGCTGCAAATTAAAGAATGAAATGCCATCGATTGTTACGGTATATATCAGTTTCACAGATGTCAATATTGGGGTGGGATACATGTCTTAGAATTAACTAATATTTATTTATTGATGTTAAGAATCTACTCAGTGTGGTTACTGTAGTGAACAAGGCTAAAATAGTCCCTAGGTTCACAGACCTTATTGTCAGCTTAGGGTGATAGACAGTCAAGGCCTAACAGTGGTTGGTAGTGAGAGCATAGTAAGTACAACTAAATGAAATTGGCTAGAATTTGATGAATTAGTGGGGGCGAGGAGGCAGGGAATATGATAAGACATGATACCTGAGAGCAATAAGCAAGTATTGGATCACAGGATAAGCCATGTAGAAAAGTTTGAGCTTTATTCTAAGGACAGTTGGAAGTCCTTAAATGGTTTTAAGCATAGTGTGACACAATTGTCTGAAAGTTCACTCCGGCTACACAGTGTGAAGAGTGGATTGATTGGAGGGTGGGGAGCAAGAATACATAAACTGAAACCAGTCAGATGGCTGTTGCAGTAATCCAGGTGAAGGATTGTAATCTTATGGTAGGCCAGATATATAGATATCCAGATTTCTGATGCTGCTCACGGATATTCATAAGCAGACTAGAGTGGTTATGTTTATTGGCCAGATCACTTTTTCCTTTGAACAGTGCAGAAGACAGCTAACTAGCCAAATTCTTGCTCTTTTTTATCTTCCGTGCAGATTCTCTCTTCATTTATATTGTGTGATCTTCAGATTGACTATAATACTATTTCTTACAATTAGGTTAGCTTTATCTGTATGTAACAGGTCACATCATAAGATGTATTGATATATATGTTTCTGGTTACCTTGATGGACTTAGATGTTAGTACCTTCTCCAGCTACCCATTTACTAGCATTTCCTTAAAATGGGACATTGTACAGGTGGTTGATTTTAAGTATTATATTTTTATTTTTCCTTGTTTCACCCTCATTGTAATCTTGCCTTGAGGTTTCAGGGAAACTTTATTATCAGTCATTAGCACGGTTAAAAGATTGGGCCTAATAAATAATGAGAGAGTTAGGTGAGAGTGTGGGTTTATGTCTTGAACAGCAAATGTGGAAAATTTGGTAGGACCTCAAGAAATGGATAAAAGATTAGTAAGTAGTAAAAACGACTCATTTAAATTTGAATACATGGATTTGTGGTAGACCAGTTCTAATAGTTTTTGATCTATCTGTGGCAAATCATTATAGCCTGGAAGACTACAAATGAGATGATTGGAACAATCCAGTATTGGACCCAGGTTTGAACACATAACAGAAAGTTACATGTCCATATATTTAATAAACTTTCAGTCAATAAAACATATAGTGAACCAACGAAGTGATTAGTGAAATGGAGAGTGTTTGCCTGTATTAGATTAATAATCAAAGATTAGGTCCTTTGGCTCTGGTTCCATATGGCTGTTAGGAATGAAGAATATTAACTCTGGAGAGTCAAGGAGGAAAGGGTCAAGGGGATTAATATGTTATCAAATAGGTGTGCTTTTAAAACATTTTATTATACAAATGAATCATGTTTATCTTAGAAAACAGGAAGTACATATAGGCATAAAAAAGAGAATAAAACATCACTCATAAACCCATTATCTAAAGATAATCACTTGTAACATTTGTTGTATTTTTTTCCATGTTTTCCTATATGCATTTTTCATTAAAAGTGGATAACACATGCATACATTTTCATAACTTGCTTGTTTTACTTAATAGACTACAGATAATAGATTATAGATTTTCATGTTAACAATTACATTTCTATACTTTTTAAAATATTGTTTTTAATGACACTCTCCATTAGATAAGTATATCACAATTGATCAATTCCATTTAACATAGAATTTTAAGTTTTTAATCGGAGGAAATGGATTAAAAAGAAGGAAAGCAAATGGGTACAGAATTTATCTAGAAAGATGAATGTGAATCACAGTGAAGAGTGGCAATGATTGAATAATAAAAGGTAGGAAGATAAAAGAAATATTCTAGTCAGCAGATAGTACTGGTAACAGTGGAGAAAACTGGTCTGTCCTGATGGTTCAGTTCAGTCTTCAGGAAGTGAGGGCAATTCTGGCTTCCATTGAAGGGGAGGGCACCAGGAAATTTCCATTTTCAAAGGCAGAGAGAAGTAAAGACTGCAATATGGATAAAGAGGTGTTTGTCAAAAGGTTAGAAGTCTCAAAGTGAAGGAAAACAGTAAGAAAATAACATGCCTTTGTGTGTGCAGGAATGCACAAAGCATTGAGGTATAAAGTGCTGTGGTTTTTGTGTCTGGAGCCATTCTGCAGAATTTCAAATCCTGCCTCTCCGCTAGCCATAGAACCTTTAGCAAGTTTCTTAATTTCCTCATCAGTAAAATAGGGATAACAACATACCTCCCTCATAAGGCTGTCAGGATCACCAAAGGTTAATGAAATGTTAAGTGATTAAAACATAGTAAGTAATATTGCATATTAGAACAATATGCAGTATCTTTTATTTATACTGAACAGAATAAGGACATCTATTAGAAAGAAAGGGAGCAATGATTGAAGTGAGAGCAAACTCTTGTAGCAGGAGCTACAGTAAAGATAGAAGCTACATACACTGAGCATTGGTGAAGGAATTGATAAGTGCAAGCACATGGTCACTGAAGCGCATGTGTAGAGGTACTGCACACCATACCACAGCATTCTGGATGAAGTGATCACAGACACATGTTCAGACATCATTTTGTTTCTCCCCTATGACCCCGGGAGAGGAGCAGGCAAATAGCATAGAATAAGCAGTAAGTCCAAAGGAAAGCTTAAAAATTAATCCCTTAGAACCCAAACCTAAGTTCCTCCCTAGGTGCACTTAGAATTATGGGGTTTTGTTTCCTTTTTGGCTCCCTGTCCCAAAGGTTCTCCACCAAGAACGGTAGCCTGCCTTTCAATCCTCCCCACACCCATGGGCATTTGGAAATGGTATGGGGACATTTTTGATGGTCAGAATTTCTTGGGGACATTCAGTAAACTGGATCCAGGACCACTGAGTGCTCTTCAGATGTGCAGACAGTCCCATGTGATGGAAAACTGCCTGCAGAGAAACACTGCATTGTGAAATCCATGTTGTAGGGTGAGTCAGTCCAGTATTTCCCCAAATACCAAAAAGTAAGCCACATGCTAAGGATTAGGAACGAGTAGACATACGGAGACTTATTTACTCCATGGGACATTTTCAGCAAAGTCCTACGTTGTGTTGGAATGTCAGAAATTGCTTACGGATCAGCTGGCCTAGCTTAAAGGCAGAGATTCATCTGTGGGCTTGGTCCCCTTGAGCACAGGAAAGCCATCTGACCACTTCTTCCGGTAGGATGTGGAAGATCACTTTTGTAGATGCCTTTTTTTTTTTTAATCTTCTTTTACCCAAGCCCCGATGGTAGGTTGTATATAAGTTTTAGTTGTGTCTGCTGTTTTTTGTGAAGTCCCAACTTTGGGGGACTTTTTTATGACTATCAGAATATAATATGCAGTAAGGGAGAGAAGTGGTAACCTCCTTATCTAATATGAAGGGTAGCTGGAGCGCATACTTACCGCCTAGTGTGTTAATCATGTCTTTGTGTCTGTGTTCATCTCAGGAGAGAAACCCTTTATCTGTGAAATCTGTGGCAAAAGCTTCACCAGCCGCCCCAACATGAAGAGGCACCGTAGGACTCACACAGGCGAGAAGCCCTACCCGTGTGACGTGTGCGGCCAGCGGTTCCGCTTCTCCAACATGCTTAAGGCCCACAAGGAGAAGTGCTTCCGGGTGACCAGCCCCGTGAACGTGCCGCCTGCTGTCCAGATCCCACTCACAACCTCCCCAGCCACCCCAGTTCCTTCTGCGGTGAACACCCCCACGACCCCCGCCCCGCCCGTCAGTATGAACCCTGTCGGCACTCTGCCCCCTCGGCCCATCCCCCACCCCTTCTCACACCTTCACATCCACGCTCACCCTCACCACCCACACCACCTTCCCATCCCCCCCGTCCCTCACCTCCCCCCACCTCCAGCTCTCTTTAAGAGTGAGCCTTTAAATAACAGAGGCCAGGGTGAGGACACGTTTCTGCGGCACCTGGCAGAGAAGAGCAGTGCAGCACAGCATCACTAACATCCATCTCCTTAAGGGTGTTCTCCACGAGTCACGTGCCCCTGTGTGAGCTTGCAGAGAGGGGGTTGGTGAGCCTTTCTGTAGCTGTCAGACTCAGCCTCCACCAAGAGCTTTGTCATTGTCTTGGTGAATCAGCACATCCGAGGGAGTGAACAAGAAGACCTTGAGCTCACGGAGGGAACGGTCATCTAAACCAGGGAACCACCGAAGTAAAGCCCAATTTGCTTGCATTTTCTGGTGACTTTTATAAATTTCAAATACTCAGACTTGTGGAATTTTATAATTTCATATCAGCTGATGAGGTATGCTTGCTTTTATATCCTGGACTTCTCCTCAAAGAGGGGACAGGCCTGGTTTCCTTTGTACTAATCGGGAAGGCTGTGAGATTAATCCAGAGCATTAATTGTATCACTGTGTATCGTAACAAATTATTTTCAGCTTTTGGTGCTGGCTTCAGAGTTGAGCTAGCTGTGTTTCACAGTATATCAAGCATTATAGAGAAAGACAGAAATTTTCTTCTTTGTGTAGCTCTCCTAATGCACTCTTTATTTTACTACAGAAATTATTTTAGAGTTTTTGTATAGACTTCTTTAGTAGTCTGTTTCTAAAATGAAATGTATTTCAATAAGCGGTGTAATTTTTTCAGTGTAGCTGGACCTATGTTGTAAAATAGAAAAAATTTTTATAATCATCAAAATGTGATTCTTAAAGATGCATATAACTTCTATAGTTCAAAGTTATTCTTACATCCGTACAACTCAAAGGTGCTTCAGAAAGTAGATGTATCTCAGAGGGTCTCCAGACCAAGTTACTGCAAAAAATGAGGTTTTGCTTTCAGAACTTGACCTAAGTCCTCGGTAGTTTTTTAATCCCTGCTTAACACTTGGGGGGTCTGTTAGGCTTATGGACAGGCTCTGTCCTCCATGTTCCGTTTGGTTCAGTTAGTGTGTTAAATGGAATGATTTGCAGGGGGTTGAGCCTTTTCCAGGGAAGTCACCTGAAGCTGGCCTGTTTTGAAAATCTGAGTCAAGCTGTTCACCATCAAGAGGAGGAAGCTGGGGAGGCTGTTTCATCTCAGTCACATCTCACTTCCCTAAGAACTGTGTTCAGGTTCAACCTTTGTGGGATGACAGATTGAAGTCTCCTGCTACACTGCTTATTTTGAGGTTGCTTTGTTTCTCTAGAATTGTTGTGGAAAGATAAAATAGTACATTAAAATCAAAACATGATGTTGCTGATAGTGGCTGAGAAATTTGGATAAGAACACAAATGGGCTATGACTTTTAAAATGTCTCTTGTATTAGTGGATATAGTCACAACATCAAACTGTTCAACACAGTGAAAATTGCAGTGAGGGGAAGAAAGTGACATTTTACTGCCCTGTCCTCTGCAAGTAATTACCTGGTAGCAGTCTTCTTGGTGATAAGAAGAGCCAGTCTCTAATTTGGGGCAGATTTGGAAGAGTTTGGGCAACTTTTAAAGAGCATGGTCAGTTGGGGGTTCATTATAGGAAAGGCTGAGCAGAAGGGCTAACAGATTATTTTTAACTGATCACATTCATCCAGACTCAGTATAGCTAAAAGTTTTGTAATTTTTCATGTCAGTGAACTGAGTTCCAGCGCAAAGTCTACTTTCTCTCTCTCTCTCTCTCCCTTCCTCGGTTTTTTTAATCTTGAAATTTCTTCATTTTTCTTTCCTCGGGCTTTTAAATCTTTGCGTGACTCAGAACCCTGACTTTTATTTATTTTTATTTTTAATGTTAAGTGTGCAGAAATATTTGCAGCACTTTTCTGGCTTATTAGCTCTGTGGTAGGAAAAACTGGAACTCTCCATTGAGGTTAAGTCCCTATTTTTAAAATGCTGCATTCTCTGCTAGCTTTTTGGTTTAATACTTCCAGATTTTTTTCTTTCTGATTATTGCCTTTGTCTTCTATAGTGAGCATAGGAAAATTTGGGAGTGAGGCAGAAAAGTATCTTCAGTATCATACTTTTCTCCCTATTTTTGGATGTAACTTCTAAAGAATGCTGTTTTAAATGTCTGTATACATTCTTTGAACACTCAAGCACCCAAGCCAATACGAAAAGTTAATTTATTTATGACTGTTCTGTCTTTAGTGGCTGCCTCCCCTTACTTCCACAATTTCCTTGGCATTCCATAACAAGTTTGTGGGTATACACCTTTGTGTGGACATACCATTTTTTCATGTCCAAGCTTATAATATTAAAATGATTTTTAAGATGTAAATTGAGCTTAATTAATTGGTTATACCTTATTTTATTCTAAATAAATTTACAGTATTTGGCTGCAGTTCTGAATTCTAACTGGAGACTTACAGAATCAACCATTTTATGAGGTGTACTATAAATTACACACTGGAAAATCCAGGTAGTCTTATTTCTTTTTTCATTCAAGTGAATATAGCCATAAAATATCTGCTATGTAGGAAAACCAATAGTAAGCAGAAAATCACTACCACCCTTAATAGAAGCAAAAAATAAAAAAGGATTATCTTTTTTTAAAAATCAGCATTGTCACACAATACAGTTCTTAGTGAAATATATTATGGAACAATCTGGAAACTCAAATTTTTCCCCTAGTTAAATATACCTTCCCTGATTTGGGGTTTGTGGTCTTCAGGAAAACTGCTCAGAATATATTGGCTGCTCACCAGTGTCAGATTACATATGCCTAATGAAATGCATTAAGAATATTCATAACAATGTTTCTGAATAGAAGGACTGCAAGATGAAGCCTTAAACACATATGTGCATCAGGTTTAACATGCTTAAGACTCAAACTCAGGGTTAAAAATTTGATGGGATCCTTTACTAAGATAAAAGTTGTGTGGCGTGTTCCCTCCCACCTATGGTACAGCACCCTGTGACTTCTTCAGAAATTATTACCTATTTGTTATCTGTTTATGAAAAAAAGAACTCTGGAGGAGTTTGAGTTCTCAGCCCTTATCTATACTTAAATTTCAAAGACACCAAAGGCCGCATTTCAGCATTATATAGATATCAAATTGAGGCTGTTTTTCATGACTTAAATTTTACTGTCTTCAAAGGCTTGTACCATTGCTAGAATTAAGACTGACTTAGCAATTCCCAGCTTGAGTTGATACTGCTTTTTAATTTTCTTTTTACATTTTTCTATTCTTTCGTGTAGATTTGTCGTTCAAATATAAACTCTTCCTTAGCCTAAAGGAAAGGCTGCTTGTTGCTTTCTCAGATTGAGAGGGGCAGGTTTATACAGAGTTAGACTTTTCACATTTGAATGAAGAAAATAAGATGAACAGTTTAAAGCATGTGGCTTCCTTTCCATGTATATTTGTGATTTGATTCCTATTTTTAGCAGGCAGGGAAGTCTCCACATAAAACTTGACTACATAGCTCACAGTAGCCTTTACAAATCAGTTACATATACTTTTACAGTCTACCATTTACATTTTCTGTTCTAAATGAATGACTGAGCATGGACATTGCCATAATCATACCATCTTTCTTAAACCAACATTGATTGGAAGAAAATTTTCATGGTGGTTAAAATGTCCCCTGTATACACTCTCTATATATGGTTGATTGTCCCTTGTATTCTAAAGGCAAAATACTCTGAAGAGATGCTTGTAAGCTTTTGATTTTCTATTTCTTGACTTTTTTTTTCAGCTTTTATGTTTGTTGAATGGATATGCTTGTTTAGCTTAATTTTTATTTCACTGGAAATTTTAAATTTTAAGAAAATCAAGCAGAAATAGAAATTCATTGCAGATACGTGTGTATATGTGTGTGTGTGTGTGTGTGTGTGTGTATTTACCACATCTTAAAGATTTCAGTTAGTGAAATACAGAATGGTGGGTGGGATTTTAATGTTTGGAAAAAGAGAGAAAGAAAAACTAAAGTTAGAGAAATCCTTCTGTTTGAGCTACTGTATAGAAGAGACAACTTTTATTATTATGTTGCTGACCAACATGATGAACATTTTGATGCTGTTCCAGACTGTATGAGAAGTATTTGATGAAAAAGGGATAAATTACATTTAGGAGTTTTATGAACTGTGTTCCATTATAAAAATCAACTCACTTGGATTTCTTCAGACTATTAAAATTGAGCAAGTAAATATTGGGTTTTAATTTTCCTCCGCCTGAACCAAGATAGGAAATTTCCCAAAATATTTTTTTTTTTCCTTTTCAGGAATGAAAGGTCATTAGCCATGTACTAGCAACACCCTAGCTAACCTGCTTCTGTCATCTGTAATTTGTGACAAATAACAATGACCTTCTAACCCTGGACACTACCTCGATAAAGTGAACCAGAGATCCTCTCTAGACTTTCTATGGAAGCCATAAAAGTTGCCATCAAGATATCTACTTTCATAGTTCTGTACTTTTATACTCTCTGGACTTTTTGTAGACTTTGTGATCAGATCTTTTTGTCTTAGAGGATAGGTTTTGCAATATTCAAAGGAAAATCACACTCCTTGATTGTCCCAGCTTTGAAGCTGTAACTCAGTACTTTTGTTTAAAAAATTAGATAGTATACCATTTATCATTTGCAGAATTGCATATCCAGAAAACAAACTTCTCTCCCTTATCCCCTAAGTGGAAGCTATACTGTTGTCAGAAACTACTTACAAAGTGGATTTCTACCTTGTTAGACCCTGTGTATAACTTGATAATATATGTATTGTCACAATGTTCCTGGAGTTTTTAATTTTCATATGACAGGTTAGTGAGTGTACATCTCTCTAATCTCTCTCGCTGCAGCTTCAGTCTCTCTCACTCTGTTCTTGAGTGCCTTCAAAAAGCCAGCATCCTGGAACATTCTTTTCCTGATCTGAATCCTACCTCTGATTATTTCATCCTCCATGATCATTGGAACTCACCTATACTCCAGTTGATTTGTCTCCACCAGCTCGCTGAAACCTTGGGTGTGAATTTTTTATGCATTTCTGTTTTGTTCCATTTAGATTACACTTTAAATTTTTATTTATATCTTGTTTCTTCATGTATTACATCTCTAATGATGAAATATTTTATCCTTATCTTACTCCTCATGTGTTTTTTCTTTCACCAGAAACTAGATGGTCCTTTCAAAGTAAAGGTCACTAAGTATCTCTTCCGAACATCTTTTTCTCATCTTAGTCTTCCTGAATGCCTCCCCTTTCTGAGTAAGGGGTCGTGAATGCTGCTTTTGCTATGCCCTCTTTCTGTGTGCTCTCTCTCTCTCCTAGAAACATTTTGCAAGGTTGTACTCATAATTTTATTTTAGTCTAATTTCAGATTGCTCTCTGGGTTTATCAGAAGTCCCTTACTGAGTTTTGATCTGCCTCTTTTATCCTGTCCCTCAAAAACTTCCCGTTACTTTCTCTTCTGCTTGTTCTCATCTAATTAATTTTTAAAATATTGTTGATACATAATATATGAAGGATGTAATAAAAAAGAGGTTTCCTTGTATTCTCCATGTGAGATGAGCACCTTACTGATAAAAACATTTTAGTCATTGGCTCACCGTTCACGGTCAACACTGTAGTTTGTGCTGTGTACAGGCCCCTTGCTCCCTTTCGAGTTCTCCTCCAAAACCGAAAACAAATTCAATTCTTTCAAATGAGGAAATCAGATTGCGCTTTTTTTTTTTTTAAGTAAAAGAAGGCTGTTGAGTTGAGTATGTTGGCCTTAGTCAAAATCTTTCCTTTCTGACTTGAAATGTCATGTCTCTTTCCTTAAAGTTAATAATTCTAATACTCAGGTTTTCAAGACTAACTAATAACCACATGAAGTGGGAGTCTAAGAAGGCAGCTGTTAATAAATTCTTACTGCTTTTTATCTGGTGACAGTATGTTATTGATGGGATAGTGCAAAATTGTGAGAATGCTTATGTTTGATAATGAATATGTTCTAGACATTTGAAGATTTCAATGGCTATTTGGAATGGGAATACTAGTTTACAAAATGCAAAAAGTTGATTTCTACAGAAATAAGTAACAGAAGTTTCTTGTTGTTTTAAATCTTTTTACTTTAATATGCCTTGGTAGTCCCCATTATTGACCTAGAAGTTTGCATCTTTTATGTAGTAACTTTCTACCGAAAGCAACCGCTTTGTATATCTGGCTTTTCTCCTGGGACTCTCGGGCAGTACAGCAGTGGGAGTGATGGGGGGCTCGCACTGAGGAGCCACATCCCTGAGACAGGCTGTTGGCTTGTTTCATGTCCACGTCTGTATGAGACACTTGGCACAGGTATCAGAGGGTCTTTGCCCCGGAAAAGTGTCGCTTCCACTTTCTAATTTCACACTATCTGAGCTTCCCTGGTGAGACCAGGGATGTTACACATTACTTGAAAATGATTTGGGGGACAGGGCAAGGAGGAGTAGGAGCCGAGTTTTCCTTCCAAAGTTGGAAGGAAGTCTGGTACTTGTGTTGTTGGGTTTGGTCAACCAAAGAGCCTGTCTCTCTAGTGGATGTGCCAGAGAGTCCAGGTGTTTCTAAATATCCAGCTCCCTTGACAAACACAGCTTCCTTCTTACCTGCCTGTCACGGGTGGAAAGGGACTGTGTGATTGCAAGGCCAGAGACTCCAACTCACATTCTGCATAAGACTTGAGGCTATGTTTAACTGCATTTGAAAGCTCATGGGGAAATACTTTTTTCTTTTAGAATCTCTAACCTGACCTGGAAATACCTTTTCTATGCTTGATCATTCAACTCCTGAGACTTTTTCCAAAAGTGAAAAGGAAAGAATGTGGCATAATTTTGGTGTTTCCTGCTAGAGTTGTATCCCCAACCATACATATGCAGCCTCAGAGGAATTCTCAATCTTCTGCAAGTTTTGAGTACGCCTTTTCCTCTTTTCTTGACACGGGCAGTGTGATTCTGCTCCACCAGCAGTACTGGCTTTGTCCACAAGGGAGCAACAAAATACTTCAGCTTCTTTATTCTCACCTTCTAAAGAAACATCCCACTTTCAAGTCTCTTACAGAATATTCTTTCTTGGCTCAATATTTGTTTTCAGATCTTGGTTTTTAAGACATTTCCCCATATTACTAAGTGCTCAGCCTTATGGAAACAAAGGTTGATGTGTGGGTCAGGTGTCCTTGTGGGTCAGGCATCTGAACTGAAAGCCAGAACCTTCCCTTGAGGGATCTGTCAATGTGCTAAATGCAAAGCAGGAAGGCCACCCGCCTTACTTCTTCCTCCCAAATCCCACCACCGGTGCAGGGCCATCATGTCTCTGAGAAGAAGAAGAGCGGCAGGGATAACTGGAGTATGAATGAGGAAATGCTTCTTACCTTCTCTGCTCCAAGCACATGTCCATTACAGCAGAGAGCAAGTCATTGGGGTCAGCTCTTCATCCTGACCCGTGGGAGGTCTGCTATGGCATCCACTCCGCCCAGACAGAGTTCAGCTCACGTTCCCTGTGTGTCAGTTAGTCGTCTTCGGGCTCCTAATCCTCATCAGCTCTCTGATCACAAGGTTGGTTTGTGCTTATAGTGGCGTCTTCCTCACAAGATGCAGGTCAGTTATCAACCAAGAGGAAACCCCAGACCCTATTTAGCCTGTAGAACTGGGAGGCATTTGCACCTGAAATGGCCTTCCAAACAGGTGTCTGCCTGGCCCTTCTTCCCCAGCCAAATCTGACCCTGAGCGATATAGGTAGACAGAGGCGTCTGCTTGTAACTCCATTTGATGAAAAAAAAAAAACAACTGAAGCTGTGATCGCTTCAGATAACGGGGCCAGGTGTAACTTGTTTGTCTTTATTTTTGTTTTCCCTGACAGTACTGAAATCACTTGCACTTTCCCTCATTTCTTAAAGAAAAAATCCAGTTTGCTTGCCAGGAATTGTTCAGCGTTAGGTTTACAGAGCTTGTTGTTGAATGTTGAACATTTGTCCAAAGGAGTTTGACGAAACAGAAGCTGCTTGGTCCCTGTTCTGCCTGCTAGGTCATAAGGATTAAGGCCATGTGGCTGGGGTACTTGTGTCAAGTCCAGAAGAGGGCAGTGTCCCTCTCCTACCTCTGTGAGGGTGCAGTTGAAGGTCAAGTTGGACTCATGTAGGGCAGGTACCTCTCATGATGCAAAGAAGTTTAGAAGAGTCTTCAGTTGGGGAGGTGACAGGTAATGGGACAGGATCTTGTAAGATGGGAAAGACACTGGGGAGGGAGAGCTGCTCGGTCCCAGGGAACCATGGTGAGGGGGAACCACACTTCCCTCCCGCATCTCCAAATGTGCCCAGCTTCCCGGAGTCCTCTGTATTCCAGCATCCTGTCAGATCCCTCAATGTACTGATTCCCCCCCTTGTGTTAACTATACCAATATTATTTTTTTAGCAATTGAAATGCACTTTTTTTATTTCAACTCAATCATGATTTTAAGTATAAAAATTTATAGACTGTTAAAACTACTTTTTTGTGTATTTTTAACCACTTGATGTAGCATTGTCTATTTTATTCTTGTGAGACTCTGGTACAAGATGTGCCATTTCATGATATTTCCAAGATGCTGGGCCTTTGGATGTGTACGGTAACCAATTTAATGCTAATGTTCACAGTAAAAAAAAAAAAAAAAAAGTAGCCATATCCATTGCGTGTCTTTCTTCACTTCATTTCTTCCTTATCCTCAGTTGACAGTTTTCATAACACGCTGTCCAGCCCGCAAATCCTGCTGACCTCTGTATGAAAGGTAGCATGTTTTCACAGCTGCTGGCCAAAGTTAGAGTGATTAGTTCTCTCTTTTCTCTGCTGCCTGGCTCAGGGCTGATTGGTTTCAGTAACACTACTCTGAACCTATCCTAGAAAACAGTGTTTGAAGAAAGGATCATGATTGGGTTCTGAATCAGTCTGAAGAAAAAGAAGCCAGATGGAAAGCGCTTACAAAGCACATTCAGTGAAAAGCAATGATTATAAAATGTGGTACTTGGATGAGGCTCCCTTCCCCATTCATTCATGCACTCATCTGTCTGCTCCGCAAATGTTTATGGAGTGCTCAACACATACTGGGCACTGATCTGCCCACTGGGGGTTCCACCATAAACAAGATAGTCTCTGCTCTCATGGCGCCTGTGTTCCAGTGGAGGAAACCCGACAACAAGCAAGTAAATAATTCTCCAACACATGAGCTGTTACTGTAGCCACTGGAGGAGCAACCATTTTCTGCCAGGAGCCTTTCAGCTCAGGATGCACCCTGTTTCATTCAGATTAAGAATTCCACTGAGGGAGTTAAGCACATAGAAAGGAGAAACTTTGTTCAAGATTCCTTTTGTTTAAAACCTTTTAGAATGGAACATAACTCCCCAAATCATAGAACTGACATTCTTATTTTCTATCATTTTGTAACTCTGACTAAATACTGATGTTAACACACTTTTTTCATGAATATAAAGTAGATAGCCTCTGACCACAGCATATACTAAATCAGTGGCTTTCAAACTTTGGCTGTGGCCCATAGTAAGAAGTGTATTTTCTCACTAGTTGGCTATCCGATATATATATTGATGAATTTGTTTGTATAAGTGAATTAAAAATTCAAGAAAAATATCCATTTTGATATTTTTTATTTTTTAAATGCTGACCTTGAACTACAAAATTAATGTTAAGTCCCACTAAGTTCTGCCTGCAGTTTGAAGAATCTTTCTAAAGCAGGGTATATGTGTATGTGTATTATTTTATCCCAACAGCAGCCTGAATTCAATTTCATGTAGAATCTGGTTATTTTAACTGGGTCTTCCAACATCTTAAGTCTTACATGTTTCTATTTCTGATCGGGTGCAGACTCTGAAGCTCCTGGCACAGATTAGCCATCGCTTATTCCAGTGCCCTGCAGTGAAGACAGGTCAATCTTGGGCACACTGCAGTCCTATCTTGTGGGGCCTATAACCTGCTGCCTGTACCAAGGCAGCTAGAACTACTTTATTGCAGTGTTAAGGTCTCCGTGGTAAATGGTGATCCTTCATGAGCCAGGCCTCCTTTTGTAGTTTTGGCCTTACCCCTCTCTCCATTAAGCTCCCACTAGGAACTTAGTGGCCGTTCTCAACTACCTTGAACCTGGGCTGGTCTCATGACCTCTTTGAGCAATAGGACGTGAGGAAGTGATGTGGTTCTGGAGCCTAGTGCAACAGCTGCCTTTGTTCTCTTGGGACATGACTGAGGTAACTCACATGAAACCACTGACTGACAAGAACTGCTGGAAACACACATCCCAGGTGTCCCTGTCAAGATTCCCGGCCTGTGGGTGAGGGCACCACAGACCCTTCAGATCAGCTAACACTCCAACTAAACGCCTGCTTAAGAGCCCAGGTGATGCCAGCAGAATAACTGCCCAGTCAACTCAGAGAATCACTAGAAATTATTTTTGTTAGAAACCACTAAGATTCGGGGTGGTTGGTTACACAGCAATAAGATAACTTGGAAAAGCCCTAAGATTTAAGTCTAACTGTTAAAACTTAAGTCTAACAATTAAAAGCTTATAACTTTGCACAGTCCATTATGCAAGAACTTTGAGGGGCATGACTAAGTGATAGTTGTAGCTCGCTTGTAACCCTGCTACTTCTATTTTTAGTCCCTACTCAGCAACTGCACACTTGAAAAGGAAGGAGGGCTTTCCTCATGTCCACAGCTGATTTCATCAAGAACATAACCAGTTCAAAATTCCCCTCTACCCAGACTTCTGGCCTGCCTTCTGTGTCCCCAGCCTTTTTCCTGAGCTTCCTGAGTTAGGAATTGCCTAGGTTTAGACCCCTCTGATTGGTACCTCTCACTCCCAGCCCCTGCACCTAAAGCTGGTAGCCCCCAATCTAGCTTTGATCTTTGCAACAATTTTGACTTTCCCGAGATGTTATTAATGCAGACAGTATAAGAAATAGAAACACATAGACTTGTGTGTGTCTGCAAAACTGGACTCTTTTTTTCTGTCCTCTAACAGTCACTTGTATGGCTTCGAGCAAGTTATCTAACCACTCGGCCTATTTCCACATCTGCAAAGGAAGATACTAATAGCAGCTCCCTTGAGTTCACTGTGAGGATTAAATAAAACCAGGCAGGTAAAATGCTCAGCTCAGTGTTTGCCAGGTAGTATTTGTGACAGGTGGCCCCAATGACCCCCACCTCCTGATATTTGCACCCCATGCAATCCTCTCCCCTTCAGTCGGGCTGGATTCAGAAACTTGCTTCTAAGGAATTGAATATGACAGAAGTGATGCAGCTTCACTTCCAAGATGAGTTACAAGAAGACTTGGGAGCAAAGAAAAAAGACTCCTGGTCGTGGTCTCTCCCTCTTTAATCACCAGCTGCTGTGTCATGAAAACATTTAAGGCAGCCTATGGATGACTTGCCCAGGAACGGAAGCCTGCCAGCAAGCACGTGAGTGAACTTGGAAGTGATCTTCTGGGGCCTGCCAACAGCCACATCAGTGAGCTTGGAGGCGGGCTGTCCAGCACAGTACAGTCTGGAATTGACTTAGCCCAGGCCAGTAGCTTGGTGATCCTGAGCCAGAGACACCTGTCTAGGCTGAGCTCAGATTCATGACCAACAAACGATGAAATGATAACGTTTGTTGTTTTAAGTTTGGGGGTACTTTGTGCAACAATAAAGAATTAATTCAAAGTATAAATGTTACATAAAAGCAGATACAGAAAACAATAACTGCAATAGATATTGTGGTGTGCTTTTCCAAATTCTACCCCCAAGCACCCCCTGCCCCTCCCCCACCCCACTGCCACCGCTTCCGGGTCCAGGCACTCGTTCTCCCAGTCACTCCAAAGCCTTTGTGCCTCAGCTTCTGAGTCTCTCTCCAGGACTGCTCTCAGCTGAAGACAGCCACCTCCCCCAAAGTCACACCTCCTCCCTTCCCCAAGCCTCAGGGCCCAGTTTTAAAGAGCTGCCCTCTCCTGACCTCCTGTGAGATCAGCTGAGGGCTTTGCAATGAATGCATCGCAGTTCAACTCTGCCCAACTTGACCTCTGTCCAGTCCTTCTTCCTTGAAGACTTTCCAAGTTTTATCGGGACCTGACCTAATACAGTTGGTACTAGGATTGGCTCAGAGAAGCAGAGTCAAAACTGGGATTTTGGACCCTTGCTGGGCAGCTGGTAATGAAGACACGATCACTAGTGATGGGTGGGACAACTGTTCAAACTGTCACCAGCAGTGACCCTGCAGAAGGGAAGCACTGGGCATGAGGGTTGAGGGGTGTGGTGTTGACGGCACAGGCTTTTGAGAGGCGGAATAAGTACTAACTCTGAAGACAGTGGAATCTGATGGCTACTGGTGACTGCCATTGACACACTGGAGTAAGATAATGAATGGCTGAGGGTGCTTAAAGACCAACTGAAGACAAGTGTGAAACCCAAGGGCCTTGTGTTGTTTTAAGCACCCCTCCCCCCCAATTTGTGATATTCAGCAATAGAAGGTTAAAACGTGGTACCTGGAAGCAGGGTACCAAAACAAATACCTAAAAAGGTAGAAATGGCTTTGGAACTGGACAGTGGGTAGAGGCCAGGAGAATCTTGAGGGGCATGACAGAAAAGACCTAGATTGCCTTGAACCGACTCTTAGTAGAAATATGTACATTCAAGATGCTGCAGGTCAAAAGAACATGAGGAAAATTTAGAAATCCTAAACTGCCTTAAGAGAAAGCCTCAATCTGCATGAACAAATCATTAATAGAAACAAGATGCTGACAGGGCACAGACAGAAGTGAGGAATATGTTATTGGAACTGGAGAAAGGATAATTCTTGTTATGTAGTGGCAAAAAACTTAGCAGAATTGTGTCTGGCAGTTATGTGGAAAACAGAACTTACAAGCAAGGAATGAAATTCTCTAGGCAAAGCCTGGTTTCTTTTTGCTAATGATAGTAAAATACAAGAGGAGAGAAAGAAATTAAGGGAAGAATTGTTGAAAGGGAACGTAGACAATGATTTGGGAAATTCTCGGCCTATCTAGATTGTGAAAGATAGTAAAATTCAGAAAGTGAAAGTGAAAGCTGCTCAGTCATGTCCGACTCTTTGGGACCCCATGGACTGTACAGTCCATGGAATTCTCCAGGCCAGAATACTGGAGTGGGTAACCTTTCCCTTCTCCAGGGCATCTTCCCAACCCAGGGATGGAACCCAGGTCTGCCACATTGCAGGCAGATTCTTTACCATCTGAGCCACCAGGGAAGCCAAATGCCTGCCAAAAACTGGCCTAAAGAAAAGCCCTGGTATGTGGCTGTAAAACCTTTTGCTGAAACTTCAGAAAGATCCATGAGCCAGTCAACCAGAGATCAGGGGTTGTACTAGTTTGCTGGGGTGCCACAGTGAAGTACCACAAACTTGGTAGCTTAAAGAACAATTATGTATTGTCTCACAATTCCTGAGATTGAGGTGTCAGCAGGGTTGGCTCCTTCTGAAGACTGACCGTCTGTTCCATGCCTCTCTCTAGCTTCTTGGAGGTTGCTGGCAATCTGGAGTTCCATGGCTTGCAGAAGCATCATCCTGATATCTGCTTCCATCTTCTCATTGCATCTTCGTGTGTGTGTGTGTGCGTATTTCCCCTTTTTATAAGGATACCAGTCATATTGGATTAAGGGTCCACCTATTCCAGGTTGACCTCATCTTAACGAATTACCTCAGCAGTAACCCTATTTCCAGATAAAATCACATTCTGATGGGAGGTAGCATTTCAAGGATGAATTTTGGGAGGACACAGTTCAGTCTCTGTCACTGTCATCAATCTCAAGCAAACCAGGGGTCCTGAGGAAGCTTAGGGGTTATTGTTCCTTAGCCATCTCAGCAGAAGCCAAATGTAGAGAAGGGATTATTCCAGAAAGATGTGTAGGAGAGACTTTTGTCTCATTAGATGTTTGGTTAATCCCTGTGCAGTCAATGCAAAGCCCACAAGGTTCTTGAGAATTTTATACCCACAGGGAAAGAGAGTGGAAAATGAAAGAAGGTTTTTGGGTCCCCCAAATTTCACTGGCAAGAAGCAGGTTGATAAAACATCTCAGCTGAAAACATGTGCTATCTTTCACGCAGATGAAAAATGAAGAATAGGGGATCCAAGAGCCCCAAGGGCAGAGTCAAGAGCCAGTTGTCCCAAGCCTTGAAATCTAAGAGCTTGCTTGATTAGATTTAATGACTGCTTTGGACTGATGACATTTCCTGCTTTTTGAACCAGAGCCTGTTATTTCTTTAGTTTCACGGGTCAGTAGATGGAGAATTGTGCCCAGGAGCTATACTTAGTGGGTTACACTCAGTAGATTCATCTGCGCCTGATTTAGATGATAAAACTTTGTACTTTTGAGATGATGATATTTAGATTAGATTTTGGACTTTGAATTGATGCTGTAATAGGATGAGACCCTTGGGAACTTTGGAAGGGGTTGAGTATATTTGGCATTTAGGAGGAATGTGAATCTTTGGGGACCACAGGATAGACTATAGAAGGCGGAATTCTAAAAATGGCCTCTCAAGATTCTATGCCCTAATCCTTGGAACCTATTAATATGATGAGATTCTACCCCCATATTTATGTTATGTACTATGGCACAGCTGACCTGACACCCTGAACAGAACCTAGTCCAGTCTGCCCAGACTCCTAAACCACATAACTGCCTGATACTAAGTGGATGTTTTTTAAAGCAACTCTTTGTGGTCTTTTGTTACACAGCAATAGAAAACTAACTGCCTTGGCAACATATAAGGACAAATCCTCATCTTCTGCAGTCAGAAAGCAGAAAAGCTGAAGATGAGGTCCAGTTTTTAAATGTAAGAGTAGCAGAATTCCAGATAAAGTTGAATTCTCATCCATTGCATTCTCATCCAATGAATTCTCATCCATTGCCTACTATGACAAGTCCAGGGGTCTGGTTGGGAAGAGATGTAATGGGGACATCTGGGCCAAGGAATCCCAGGTCTCCCTGAACCTCTAGCACTGCAGAAACAGTTCACCCCTTCCTGGAAGAAACTAATATCCCCCTCTTGCTTCAAAAGGATGTAGAGACCTCTGCCTTGCTGTAATGCACATCTCTCTGGGTCTACCCCATCTCTCCTCCTGGCTACCAGACCAATAACTAGGGTCAAGTCACAACATAACCTAGCCAGGGAAATGCTGGCCTTGCCAAAGGAAGAAAAGAGTTGTACCCGTTGCCAATTTTTGCCTCTTAGTTCCAGAAATACCCTTCACTGCCTGCTCTGTAGGAATGGATCTGAGCCCTTTAAATGTGTCTTCTTTGCCAGCTGGCATGATGCTAAGCTTCAGCAGTAGAGGGCCATGGACTTTGCAGGAGCAAGGGGCTTTCCTTCCTAGTTCTCGCGTGCCACTCCTGGCCGGTTCCTGCAGCTTCTCCAGCTCCCAGCTTCTGCAGCATGGGCAGCTTCCATGTCCAGTTCTGGTGCAGGACAGTCAGCAGCACCCAGCGGCCAGCAGCCTTTCCCAGCACTCCCATCAGAAAGTTTCATAGTGGGCTGAGCCAGGCAGCCCGGAGGACACATTTGGTGAGTCTGCAGGGCCAATTTCCTGCTCCACCTGCTCAGCACCACAGTGACTTCTCTGCCATCCTGAGAGCCATGACTATATCCTCTAAACAAGATCTGGATCTCAGCCCCAGGCTGGCCTCTTCCTGACTGCTCCATCCCAACGTTAAGGGAAGTGGCTGTTCCTTATGTTTGCTGCTTTATACTCTTCTCAGGTCTCTTTGTTTTTTTTTACTAGCCAATCATTTATCATTCCAGTTCCCTATTATACTTCACTATTCTACATGTCAAAGTTTCCATGTCCAAATTACAGTGTGGTTTCTGACTCCTGATTGGACTCTGACTGGTTCAGACTCTATATTCTGAAGTTGTAGGACCTAGCCAGCATGTACTGACAGAAGCCAGGACAGTATCATGATCAAGATCAAGAGCTAGAGAGTGGTGTAAGGTTGAATAGATGACAGTTTCTTGAAATGGGAGCATTCTGAAAATGCACCCTAGCAAAGCTTCCACAGGAGATGGTGCTAATATACTGCTGCTAGGATGGCTGTTGGAAATGCAGAGAGAAAATGGCCTACACCGAGAGAAGGAGATAAGCTGAAATTGCTATGGGAGGCTCAAAGAAGTAGGCATGCTTGAGTGGAACATACAATGAAGAGCTAGAAAATTCAACAGATAACTGTATTCCACAGGAGGACCTGGAGGTCATGCCTTTTACCAGAGGAATTAGAAATCTCTGGTGAGAGGGAGACCATGGCTGAGAAGCTCCATGTGTCTGTCCTCTGCTGACCAGAGCTGATGGTACAGAACTAGGCTTCCCAATAGCAATGGGGAGGCTAGGATCCTTACATAATGGAGGCAGATGGTAGCACTTAAACATCAGAGGCAAGGTGGATTCAATTATAATGAGTGGCCGTGTCAAATTTAGGGGGCAGGGTAGCTGATCTGCAAAGAGTTACAGAGATGATTAATAGAACGTGGCAGGAATGACAATCTCCATTATATCCTCGCTAAATTCACCAGTCTGGCCTTTGCAAAAAACAGACTGGGCTTCAGGGATTAAAACCGGCTTCACTGCAAACTCAACAAATGGTAGCTCCATTGAAACTGCTGTGCCAGACTTGGTATCTTTGCTAAAGGTAATTAATACAGCCTCAAGTGTTAATACAGGGTTTATGGCCATTGACCTAGTGAGTGGCGATGCTGGTCAAAGAGAAGCAGAAAAAAATTTACATTCACTCTAGATGGATAAAAGTATATTTTATAGCCTTATTCCCCCTACCCTCCATCTGTGTCCTCTCTCCTGCCTCTGATATAATATAGTCCAAAGGGACATGACTGGACATCCTGAAAAGCATCACACTGATACACTACATTGATGACATTATTAATCAGACTACAGGGCCAAGAAGTGGCAAGTATTTCGTAGGCTTTGCTAAGACACGTTTGCTCTAGAGAGTGGAAAATTATTCTTAAAATTCCAGGGCCTGCCACATCAGTGAAATGTTTATGGGTCCAGTGATCTAGGTCATCCATGCATGCGTACTAAGTAGTTTCAGTTGCATCTGACTCTTTGTGACCCCATGGACTATAGCCCATCAGGCTCCTCTATCCATGGGATTCTCCAGGCAGATACTGGAGTGGGTTGCCATGCCCCCCTCCAGGGGATCTTCCCTGACCCAAGGATCAAACCTGTGTCTCTTAGTCTCCTGCATTGGCAGGTGGGTTCTTTATCACTAGCACCACATGGGAAGCCCCCTAGGGCATCCATAATACAGGACAAATCCTTTCATCCTGCACCTTCCAACTTAAAGAAGTATAATGCCTGGTAGGCCTCAGTGGGTTCTGGAGGCATCTTTCCATACTTGGCTTCAACTCATGTAAATGGTGGCACAAAAGGATGCCAACTTTAGTGGGGTCCAGAGTTTTAAAAAGTTCTTCAGCAGGTCCAGGCCATGGTGCAAGCAGGCCTACCACTTCACACATTAGGGCCATACAACTGTGGCATTAGAGGTATTTGTGAAATTATGTGGCATTTATAGCAAGCCCAAATTGAATTACTAGACATGGGGTCTTCTTGCCTGGAAAAATCCCACGGACAGAAGAGCCTGGTGGACTACAGTCCATGAGGTCGCAAAGAGTTGGACACAACTGAATGACTAACACTTTGCTTATGGGATCTGGAGCAGACCTATTTGTATAAGATCATTATCAATTTTTTGCAAAATAGCTGCCTGGAATGCCACTGAACCCTGGTATAAACAGAACACCTGACCTCAGCTATCAGTGTTCATGCAGCCAGAACGTCCCATCATGAGCTCAAGTCTGTCAGGTTCCCCAGCTCATAAGGTCAGTGGGCTGAGCAGCACTCTAAGATTTAAGGGATATATTCAAGTTTGAACTCAAGCAAAGACAGAGGGCACAAGAAAAACATACAAATAAGCTACCCAAGCGTGGCCCAAACCCCCGTGTCTCCCACTGCATGGGCGCTTCTCCTCCAGTTATCCATGTGTGGTAGATACACGGAGTGGCGGGTGAGGGGCTCTCTAGGATCGTTTGGAGGAAGAGCTTGGTTCACAGAGGGTTTGGCTTGCTGGATACACTCTGGGATAGATTACTGTTACATTGCCACCCTCTCTGGGTCATCCGGAGGAAGAGCAATGAGGAAGAATCCTCCATGGGCAGAGCTTTGGCCACGCATGCCAACATCCATTGCATGTGGAAAAAGGAGCAGCCTGAGGTAAGAATATGCCAGAGACACGCATAGGCGCAAATGGTCTGACTAGTTGTCCAGGGGCTTGAGAAATAAAGTTTGGATGATCAGGGAACAAAGAAGCATGGTAAAGAGATACGCAGATGGACCTAAGGAATGGGCGTGAAGTGTGAAGATCCTCACAATACACATCAAGGACTATCCCAGACATCCACCGTGTCGACACTCTACATGCCAAGTAGAATGAATTGTTGGGCCAGTTGACATTAACCATTAACACTGATCAATCCAGTGCTCACCCAGTAGGTACATGAGTGGAGATCCACGAGAGCAGGGAATAGAAGTCATAACTGGTCCAACTAGTATGGATTCCCACTCACCAAGATCCATCTGGTTACTGCCAACCAACCTACTTCTAACAGGCCAATGCCATGGTACAGATACAGCATTGCCATTCCTCAAAGAAATCAACTAGCCGTTTGATAACAGGTTGACCACACTGGATCCCTTCTACTCTGGATGCAGCAGCAATTAATCTTGACTGGAATCAACATATATTCTGGTTATGTGTTTGCCTTTCCTGCCACAGGGAAGTTAACAGGGACTGCATCAACTTGACTAGGCTATAGCAGCCTTATTCAATCAAACACCAATTCAATCTAGGTTTTGCTGTTATGATTTAACATCTATTGACTTTAAGGAGCGTCTTCTCAATAATTTGAATGGGCCTCACTAATCAAGGCTTCCTTGGTTAGTCAGTAAAGAATCTGCCTGCACTGCAGGAGACCCAGGTTCGATCCCTGGTTCAGAAAGATCCCCTGGAGAAAGGAATGGCAACCCACTCCAGTATTCTTGCCTGGGAATCCCGTGGACAGAGGGCTACAGTCCATGGGGTCGCAAGAGTCAGATACAACTTAGCAACTAAACCGCTACCATCTAATCAGTTGAAAGGCCTTAAGAGCAACAGTGAGGTTTCCCTGAGGAAGAAGATATTCCACTGTGGACTGCAGCATCAGCCCCTGCCTAAGAGTTCTAGACTGCTGATCTGTCAAATAAAGTGTGGACCTATCTAGCTAGCACTCACAACTGTATAAGCCAGTTCCTTGCAATAAGTTTCTAAAGCTATAGGTAGACACAGATATATCTCCTACTGGTTCTGTCTCTCTGGTAGAGCCCTGGCTGATTTAAGGCCTGTGCCAGCATCACTATCTGAAGGCATACTTTAAAAATTAAAAAAAAAAAGCATGATAGTGGACAGAAAGCCTCTGGCTCCCAAATCACCAGTTTCCAGGGAACTCATAAGTCCACAGCTCACCTGTCCCAAGCACCTGCTGTGGTATCCATTAATACAGATTTGATGTTAATGACAAGACCAATGAAGAAGAAAACTATTCAGGATCATAACTCTCCAGGCTGATAATCACAGATGGCAGCAAATCGCATTTGGCAATGTTATCAATGGATGATAGAAACGGTAACCAGAGACTGTGGCCAATCTGAGGGGGTGCACGCACATTCATCCAAAGAAGACTTTCATTGAAAAGTCTCCCCCTTGAGAATATGGGCACGTGCTGAAGTTGGGGTGAAGCCAGGTGACCCTGCAGGATGAATGCAGCATGACCCCCCCACCGCCCCTCATGTGTGAAGTGACCTGATCAAGCCCTGAAAGGGGTCAGAAGCAGAGGAGTGAGAAGTTGACCAGTCAGAGTCATGAGAGATGCTCCTCTGGAGTCAGGAATATTGAACCAAAAAATGAGAACAGTCAGCATTCAGCATCTGAAAATTACTTTTCTTGCTTTCCGGTTGTGACTTTGTAAAAATCAGTTTAGGAAGCCACCGATCTCCCTTGACTGATGCTCTGATTTCACAACTGGGTTTGTCTTCGTCTCCTGCTGGGTCCATGAAAGGACATTCATTACCATAGGCCAACCCAGTGGAAGGTTAAAATCAGGGAGCTCACTGGGAAAACGCCAGCCCAATGCGGGCATGGAGCAGCAGAACTTTTAAAGAACAGGAATGCATGCAGGCTTAGGCAAATGACGGTGGCTTGGGTTAGCAAATAATATTCCAGACAATCTCAGACCACAAAATAGTGCTCACCCTGGAAAGCTATAAAGTTAGAACTTCAGACATTAGCTAGTTACCAAATTAAGACCATTTTATTTACCTTCTTCGCCCTCAGGGAGCCACATCTTTCTGTCCAGGTCTGCACCACAAGCAGAATGAATAGAATGATGTCCTTGGGGGTGATGTGACATGTTTGGGTTGGGGCTATGAAGACCATACCAGCTGTCTTCAGTGAAAGAACAGAGCCCTTGTCAAAGGATTTGTTTTTTTCCATCTTTTTATGATCCAAGTTACCAGACCCGACAGAAGGGTCAAGGAGAGAGCTGGAGACGTCAGCTCAGGAGACCAACGGTGGAGCATCTGAAAACTCCACCATATTCAGGGACCCATTCTAGAGAATCCTGACAGCTGCCCCATCAGTTGAATCACATGTTGTGAGGATGACAGGAGAACAGGATCCATCAAGGCCACCTAACAAGCAACGGGCAGAACCGTCTCCAACCCCTCTGCCTCCACCTCTACCTCCCTTCAGACCAGCCCTCTTACAATCTCACGGCCCCTCTGCCTGGCCCTGAGCTCACCCTCTGTGTGCTCACCCAGGCTTGGGCCCCAGACTCAGTCTCTCATCCTCCACTTTTGCTCTTGTGTTCTAGACTGATGTGCAGGACAGTCACCAGAAGACATTTCCACGTGATGGGGGATAAAGTCAGACAGGTAGGTTTCAGTTTCAGGAGTCTGAGCTTTCTAGGACTAAACTCCATGTTTCACAGTCCCTGGGGTCTCTGCCCTCATTCTATAGGTGAGGAAACTGACTCCTGGAGAGAAGTGACCAGTCAAGGCCACATTGCAAGTTCATGGCAGAGCTGACCCTTGGAAGGTCAGTTCCAGAACCTCCCTGGAGCACTTTCTTATCCTTCCACTTGCATGTTGATGTTACCAAACAATGCAGGTGCGTGTGCCCAACGCACAGTAAGGTCAAATCATGCTAAAATGTTGGAGTTTGGATCACAGAAAGGTTTATTATAGGGCCATGCACGGAGATGGGTGGCTCATGCCTTAACAACCCCACAGTTATTGAAAGCTTTCATCATAGCCCTTTTAAAAGCAAAAAGTGAGGGAGGGGTGTGATTAATTGTTGCAAATTTCTTGGTATCAGATCCTTTGTTCCTGAAGTCAGGTCACGGTCAAGTAATGATGTAAATCTCTACCAAATCAAGTACCTGTAAATCTCTACCAATGAATATTATTCTCTGTCTTGACAAGAAAGGGCCAGGTCCCAAGGCACAATTTTTACCCTCCAAGGTCCCCATCCTGGTTAAGAGGAGGCAGCTCTCAGCTGGCAGTTTCCTCAGGGCCAGGTCCCCAGACCCTGCCCAGCTGTCATTGCTGAAGGAGGCAGGCACCCAACCCAACTGGCCCTCAGGCTCCTCAGGCCACCCAAAGGTGGGGAGACAAGATCCCACAGACTGCAACCCAGGCAGACTGCCACTGCTATTAGGTTGCAGAGACAAGGATGCCTCAAGGCCTGGGCCAAGGCTAGTGGGTGGCCTTGGTGAGGGCTCTGGACACAGTCCCAAGCTTGTTCTCTGGGCTCCCCAGCTCACCCACTGGTCCAGGTGAGCAGGAGGGCCTTGGGAGAAGGCTGGGATCCGCCTCTTACTTTACTCTCCACCTCACAACCACCACTCTACTGTTATCTGAATCTCCTCATTGTCATCTCTTGACTGTTGATTGCCAGTGGGTGGGGCCCATTTGAGGCACTGACCAATGACTGAGCAGGACCAGTTGCCTAGTAACAGGGTGCCACAGCGATGATGCTCAGCAATGGCTGTGAATGGCCTGCACTCACCGTGCTCTGTTACCTTGGTATTTCTCTCATTTCTGTCTTTCAAAATAAGATGAAAATTCTAATTCATTCATATTTTAAAGGAGAGGAAGGAATATAGAGACTAATCCAAAACAGCAACAGGTTCCAACTTCATTTTTACTAGATATTCATTCTATAAGCATGTGTTTAATGTGGCATGTTGCCATTCTGAGTTGGATTTGTCTTATGCTAAGATATTTGCATCCTTTGAACACCCATGCCAGGAGGCAGGGGCCAAGGGGTCTAGGAAATAGCTTCTTTACTAGTGGATAAGCCACAGTCAGATAGTCAAGAATCAAATGCTCAGATTCAGCAGGTTATCCTTGTGGTGCCTATGAGTGGAAAGAGAAATAGAAACTACCTCTCCTTTCTTTGCCTAGGAAAAATGGAACAGCTTGACCGTGGTTTCCCTCCAGGAGATGCCAAGGTTTTGAAGGCTTCAAATCTCCACTGCTGCTGCCTAGCACAGTCAATCTGTGAGGCTGTCTCTTATTTTCTCCTTCCGTTGCCCAGACACCTCTGGTCTTCTGAAGGATACTGGATTGAGGCTAATATAAGAATGGCCTTTCCCAGACTGCTGCGTCAGTGCCCCTTTTCAGGCTGCTAGGAATTCAGGTCTCCAGCTTCCCTAGCAAGTCATCTCACGATAATAGAAGCAAAGACTTCCCTGATGGCCCAGTAGCTAAGATTCCACACTCCCATTGCAGGAGGCCTTCTGGGAACTGGATCCCATGTGCCACAACTAAGAGTTCGCATAGTGCAACTAAAGATTCCACATGCTGCAACTAAAAAAAAGAAAAGCCTTCACGGTGGTCCAGTGGTTAAGATTCTACCTGCCAATGCAGGGCACACTGGTTTAGTCCTTGGTCTGGGAAGATTCCACAGCCCATGCACCACAACTAGAGCCCACGAGAGCAGCTAGTGAGCCCACACACTGCAACTACTGAAGCCTGTAGGCCTAGAGCCACAACAAGAGAAGCCAGGGCAACGAGAAGCCCAGGCACCACAATGAAGAGCAGCCCCCCTCGCTGCAACTAGAGAAAGCCCGTGTGCAGCAACAAAGACCCAGTGCCGCCAAAACTAATAACTAACTAAATAACTAAAAATTAAGAATAAAGATCCCATATGCTGCAACGAAGATGGAAAATCCTGCATGCCTCAGCTAAGACTCAGTGCAGCCAAATAAAGAATGAAATAAATAAATTAAAATATTTTTAAATAATTTTTTTTAAATGATGACAGAAGCAGTGACCATATATGTAAAGAGCACCAGCCTGGAAAACAGGTCCTAACTCCAGCCTCTGTCACAACCTGCCTTTCTGGGCCAACTGTCCATCCTTCAAAACCCAGCTCAAGCACCACTTCCTCTGTGTATGGGCCTACTGTGAGGTTTTGAAGGAAGAGAATTGTCTTGATCATCTCATCTTTCTAGGTACTCAATATACAAATAATTATGGAATTGCTCCAAAATGAGACGGTAATCTTGAAGACAGCTTCCCTATTGTAAGAGTCTATGATGACCCTAACCCCACTTCAGGGGTTGGGCCCCAATGCCTGAGAGGCACAGAGAGGTGAAAGACCTAGGATCCTTAAACCCTCAGACCAAGCATGCTCAATCCAAGTGTTCCAACCCAGCTGGTCTCTGACAAGTTACCTCTCTGAGAGGTAACCCCAGAAGTCACCTCTAGGACACCGATGCAGCATTCTGGGAAAATACATGTATATATCAGGTACACAGGCGTGACAGAGATCTGGAGATTAGACATGCCTCTTTCCCCCCACCACCACCCCCCCTCCCCTCCCCCCCCCCACCACTGTGGGCATAGATTAGTCATCTGAAAGCATTTTGAGGTCTGTGATCGCAGTGTGAGATGAGATGGTGTTTCTTTAACAGGTGAGAAGATGGAGCATTTCCCCAAGGGGATGGAAGGAGAAGAATCTAGAGGAGTTGAGTGATGTGCTGAGCCACACACATGTTGAGGGGTGATCCAGATTCTCAGCTGACACTCTCAGTTTCTACTCTGGGTTTTCCTGACCAAAGAAAATCTCGACCAGTTTAAGGTCTCAATCTGCTGCAGCAGACACAGCTGGCCACTTCCTCTCTGAACTCTTTGGGGGCAGGGCAGGGACCTAGGAAGAGCTACTCAATACTTTTGATGTGGGACTCACATACAAAAGGTCCTCCTTGATGTGGTTTGAAACGCTGCCATGGTGTGCTTGGATAATAGCTAAATTAGCCCTTCATAAAGACTGGGAATGAAGGGACGTCTAAATATAACTCTAGGACACAGTTTGAGAACTGCCTGTGGGTAGAATGTAAGAACCCCATCAAGAGGTACAAGATAGGAGAAAAATCAAACCCACCCCCCACTCCCACTTTCCCAGTTCTAGGATTTTTTAAAGTTAGAGGAAAAACAGGCAGTAAGAGGTCACATCAGGTCTCTGGACATCTCCACTGCTTCCAAGCATCAGAGAAGAAAATGCTATTGTGTCTGTGAGTCCGGAGCAGGGGAGGGGTTTGTGAGGGAGGTGCTGGACCATCTGCTGTTGCCAGGCAGCAAACATCCAGCAAGGTTGTGCAGGTGATTTGTGGAGTCAGTGGGTGAGACCTTCTAACACTCTGGGCCCCTGGAAACAGCTTTTATTAGAAACCTTCCATTTTTCTGGCATTTCACTAATTTAGCCAAACCACTCTTGGCAAAAAGTCTGACTGTCCTTAGCCCCAGGGTGGGTGTGATTTAATTTTATATAGGTAGGAGAGTGTTGGAGAACGAGCCCTGGGCTGGGCGTAGAAAACAGAGGTCCCAATTCTGGCTGGGTAGTAACTTACCTTGGGACCTTGACCTTGAACAAATCATCCCCCTTCTCTGGGCCTCTGTTTCCCCAGCAGTAAAACACACAGGTGTGACCTTAGGCTCTCTCCACCGTGCTCCACCAGGCAATGCTATCCTGCAGTCAGTTGTACCACTGGTTCATCTGAGCAGGCAAAGTGTTATCCCTGGGGCAGGCGCAAAGGAACTGCTTCTGCTCGGGAACCCCACCCGGGGCAGCAGAAGCGGGGGCCCAGCGGAAATCCTTTGAGCCCCTTCCCCGTTGGTTTCGGCCCCCAAGATGCCAACTCAAGTTGAGCAAGTGTCCGGCGCTAACAAAAGGGGCCAGTGATGGACGTGCGCCCTGCAACCGCGAGCTGCCGCCCGGCGCCCTAGGAGCGCCACGTGTGCCTGCGAGGCGTGCGGGCACCCCTGCCCGAGAAGCGACTCTTTTGGCGGCCGCACCCGACCCAGAATGTGGCGCCGCCGGAGGCGTGGCCGGAGCCAAAGGGCCGCTGCCAGCCGAAGCCTGATGCCGGCTCCCCGCGGGCCAACTCGTCCTTCCTGGACGTGACACACTCCGCTCTCCAGCGACCGCGAAACGGGAAAAGACGGGGACGCCCGGCGAGGTGGGGTGGGGGCGGCCATGGCAACGGGGGGGGGGGGGCCGGGAGGGGGCGCGTGTGCAACGCTGCTCCCTCCACGTGTCACTGCGCGGCCCCCGCTCACCGCCCCCGCCGTCTGAATAGCTGTTCTGTCTCTGCAGATCCCCGCGTCGGCTGCCGATTGTTTAACTCCCAGACTGGCTGGCTCTGTTGAATTTCCAGACGCCTCTTTGGGACAGGTCCTGGGGGAGGGGGCGGAATCTGTTTTCAGGAAAAGCCGGGTACAAATAACCTTGCCTCTGGTCTCTTTTGATTCTCTTGCCATCTGCGTCTGCGACTTGGCGGGGACCATAACTCCCTTTAACAGATGGTAAAACTGAGGAGCGAAGCCACTTGGCCAAAAACGCATTGCGAGATACAACTAACAGAAAAGAGAGAATTCCTATCCCTCCATTGTCAGTCTCGGGAGTGAAGTTCTGGAAAACCCTCCTTAGCAGGGCTCAGAATCAAACAGGCCAATCTCCCTCTTTTCCTGCCTGCATCCCCTGGTGAGGGGATGGCAGACTTCAAGGATCTAAGCTGAGAGGGAAGGAGGACCTAGGTCCTGGACCTTGCTTTATGTTCCCTGGCTTCCTTTTACAGGATGACTCCACTTTCCCCCTCTTGTCTCCACCTTTCCTGGTTTCACTCTATCAGGGTGGGAGGCTAAGGACCATTCCTATTTTCTCATTAATAAATCTGATTAAAGACCACTTAAGCGTTCTAACTGGTGGTACTTTGGGTAAGCTCCTTCTCCATCATGAACCTCAGTTTTCCCACCTGTATAAGAAGGATTATATAAACCCCTAAGAAATTTTCCAGCACTAATATTTCATGATTCTAATTTACATACTTTCTCTGATGTAAAGAGTTAACTTTTCTTCCTTTTTTCCACATCATAATTATACTTATCTCCCTAGAACCAGTACACATAGTAGCACTCGATAAAAGCCTATAAAGAAGTATAAAGGGAGGCTTCCTTAGGGGCTCAGAAGAATCCACCTGTCAATTCAGGAGACGGGGGTTTGATCCCTGATGGAGGTCCCACGGGCCCTGGAGCAACTAAGGCCATACACCAGGCTCTAGAGCCTGGGATCTAACTCCTGAGCTCATGTGCCGCAACTATTGAAGCCCACACGCCCTAAAGCCTGTACTTCACAACAAGAGAAGCCACCACAATCAGAAGCCCACACACCGCAACTAGAGAATAGCCCCCCTCACCACAACTAGAGAAAAGCCCACACGGAAATAAAGACCCTGCACACAAAACTAAATACTTTTTTTTTTTTAGTATAAAGGTATATCTTTAAACTTTGTATTTATTTTGGTTATGCTGGGTCTTCATTGCTACAAAGGCTTTTTTCTAGTTTCGGGGAATGGGACCTACTCTCCAGTTGTGCACAGGCTTCTCACTGTGGTGACTTTTGTTGTGGAGCACAGACTCTAGGAATCGAGGGCCACAGCAGTTTGTGGGTCCTGGGCTCTAGAGCACAGGTTCAATAATCTTGGCCCACAAGCTTAGTTGCTCTGTGGCATGTGAGATCTTCCTGGATCAGGGGTCGAACCCGTGTCTCCTGCATTGCAGGCAGATTCTTCACCACTGAGCCAACAGGGAAGCCCCATTTTATATATAGTAGTATGTATATGTTAATCCTAATTATCTCTCCTACCCATTTAGGAATTTTTTAAAGCCATATTTGTCAAGACATGCTCTATAGATCACCTGAGTCAGAATCTCAGAGTGTCTGTTCCTTGGGTCACAGTCATTAGAGGTGGAGAACATTGATTTGAAGAATTTGACATTTATCATCCTGTGGTTGGAAAGGTATTTCCATATGTTAGCATTTCGAAATAAGGAGACTGTGGCCAAATCTGGTCAGCTTCATATAAGATCTAGAACCAGAGTTTCCAACACTTTCAGCTACACCAGTGTTTTACAGACTCTGAGTGTGTGTGTGTGATTAGTAGCAAATCTTTTTTCAAAAGGAAATCATACCTGGAAGCATATATGTAAAGAAAAGCAGAGCTTCTCCTCCTGGTGAAGTGGGGTGGGTAGGGGGTGTTTAGCGAGCTTCCTCTGCCTTATTGCAACCCCTACAGCACCTTCTTGGAACCCAGGGATTGAGAGACCACAGTCTCATCTTAGGTGACACCTAGAGGTGACAAGAACTTGGTGTTCAGATGTTCAGATCCAAGGTGGGAGAACCCTGGAAACCCCTGGTGTCTGGTAAACCCCACCAGGCTTCCTCACATCCCTCAGACCCATGAAGGCAGTTTAGAGAGAAGGCTGCTTGGAGCCCCATTGTCCCCAAGATGAGAGATAGCCTCCTTTGAGCATCTACATCTTGATCAATTCAGGTGTTTTTATAGAGACGTCTCTGTTAAGTCCAGCGCAATAAATTCCAAGCCGTTTAAAACTAGTTCCTGCCCTCCCATTGTTTTCAATGTAGCTGGAGAGAAAAGACATAAATAGAAGTGATGACATTAAGCGGGTATGTGCCGGGTCGGGGGTTAAGGGAGGTGAGCAGGCAGGTAAGTCATCTCCTCTGGATTCAAGGGAGCTGGAGGAGGCGTGGGGTGGAGAGGTGGGAGAGACAGCAGGATACTCTGCCAGACAGGGGAGCTGGATCACTTTCCCAGCAGACAGGGTCAGAGTGGAGGAAGCGGCAAATCAGGACGTGAACCCTTAACCCCAGCTGATTTAAACTAATTGGCTTGAGGGACTTGGGTTGGAGTTTAGGGCTTTACAGCCAAAATGTCCATCTTTCAAACCTGCTTCTCCTTAAATAATAACTCTATTCTTCCAGTTCCCTCCCCGCCACCCCCGCACTGGCTCACTGGACTCTCTCACAAGCCCTGGCCTCCTGCTGCTTGTTCCCTCCACCTGAAGGCTTGTCCCCAAACATCTGCACAGCTGGATCCCTCATCCTGCCCCACATCTTACCAGCTGGGTTTCTTCCAGCTGTCTTTGACTAAATATCACCCTTCCCCCCACTCTCAATACCCTTTCCTGCTTTATGTTCTCCATGGCATATCTAGCTGGCCAGCATTCTGTATATTTACGTATCAGTTGCCTCTCCCATTAGAGGTGAGCTCCATGAGGGCAAAATATTTTGTGTCCCTGGTGACCAGAATAGCACCATAGACACAGTAGGTAGGCAATAAGCATTCGTTGAATGGATGAGTGGGTGAATGATGGTGAATGGTTTCCTCTTAAGGATTCTCCATAGAATCCTCCCTAGGATGGAGAGGGCTGCTCACATTAATAGGTCCTGGGGCAGTTTCACCAGGAGCAGTCATTGAGAGTGCGTCGTAAATCTCAGCAGAAGGTGCAGGTGCCCAGTTGAACCAGATCCTCACAGTGAATGACGAGGATCCTGGGGGGAGGAGGAAGACCTGGTCTTGGGAAAGACCACCACTGGGCTTGGGAGAAGCAGGGGGAAAGCTAAGTCACCAAAGACCCTGAGCCAGAGACCAAGGGAGAGCAGGCAGTCATGTGTGCAGGGAGCTCGGTGAGGCTGGTGGCCAGGTATCCCCTCTTATTCCTCCTTCACCTGCCCTTGACTCCCGGATGAATCAGCAAGTTCCAGCCTCTGGGGCTTGTTGCCCCACTTCCCTCTGGGGCTGGACTGGAGGATCTTGCACGACATTAAGTAACACACCTGGGAGGGCAGGGTAGAAGGCTCAGAAAGCCAACAGCGGCCCAGGTACAAGGGTCACCCAGGGCTAAGCCTGGGTCTCCGTATGGAGATCCCAGCCCCAAACACAGCTGGCGCTAAGAACTTGGGGGTGGGAAGGGACCCCCAATCTCAGCTGGAAATCAGCACTGGAGGAGAAGCAGTTGAAGAGATGCAGTTTCAGAGCAGCAAATCCTCATGGAAAATGAATGTGAGTGTGCCTTGCTTTAAGCCACCACTTACAGGGAAACTAAATCGCTACTGAGGATAAACCAAGGGGCAGTCCATATTTTAAAGAGGGACTCTTGGACTTCCCTGGTGGTCCAGTGGTTAAGAATCCACCCTCAAGCAGCAGCTACTGAAGCCCAGTGCTCTGGAGCCCATGCTATAATAAGGGAAGCTAGCGTAATGATAAGCCCACATACCACAACTAGAGAATAGCCCCTGCTAGTTGCAACTAGAGAAAGCCTGTGTGCAGCCATTAGTAAATAATTTTTTAAAGAAAAAAAGAAGGATGCTCCTTGGGGATGGTGTGCGTGGGTGAGCTCCCCTGGTGAACTGGAATTGTTGCCTTTATGACAATTCAACTTCCCAATAATAATCATTTGAAATGTGGCATTCTCTTTATAACCTGCCTTCAAAGCTCTGAATACTTTTCCACATATATATTCTCATCTGATTATCAGAGGCCCTAGGAAATCCCCATTTTGCAGATGAGAACAGAGAGGCCTAGAGTTGGGTGAGCCATGCAGTGTGGCCAGGTTTTCAGACTTGAAGATCTTTCCAGCCCGGCATGCTGTCCGCACGTGATTCCTACGACAGTTCTGGGAGGCTGAGACAAAGCAGGAAGCTGTGATCCACACAAAAGAAGAAAAAACCCAAACCCAGTGGGTAAAGGTTCCAACCAGATTCCTGACTGAGCCCAGGCTTCGGAGTCAAATAAGGTTTCCCACTCACTGGCTTCACTTAGCACCTACTCGACCTCTGTGGGCCTCGGCTTCCTCAGCTGTAAAATGGGGGTGATAATACCCACATCACTTAAACTATGAGGGTGAATTAAAGTGATGTATGGCATTGCTTAGAGCCATGCCTGACACGTAGCTGTTATTTTTATGCCTGTCATTCTTGTTATGTTTACAGTATCTCACACTTCTTATGTGAAATATCCAGAGAGATGTGTGACGGAGTCTCCTCCAGGGGCGAGCAAGATGTCAGTACCGCCACCCCATTCCTGGGTCTTCCCTCCTCTCACGCTCTCAACCCTTGCAGAAGGTCACACCGGGCTGATTCTCTCCCAAGCCCCAGAAGCCTCCCTGCCACTGCCCAGCCCACCTCAGAGCTGCCCACTGCCTTGGCCAGGGATGAATGGCATCCCCCAGGGCCTGGCTGGCGTGTGGTCACCCCGCCTCTGCCTGCAGCAGGGCCCGGAGCCCGGACGTGCCTGGCAGGCAGCCAGTGCTTTCTTGGTAGGATGCCCCACCACTCCCTCCGGGTCCCTCTATTCTGGGAGCTGTAATTTAGACAACCTTCCCCGCCCCAATTGCTATCTGTGGCAGCAGTCACCATTCCCTCAGGCCCTGCCCACTGCCACTAGACTGCCTTTTCATAAACAGCGCCTAGGCTGCCCTGTTATCTCGGGCGCCCGTGGCTCTGGGGAGGAGGCCCTGCCACCCTGGAGATATAAATGACCCCTCAATCCCAGGGGGGAACCCGGCCTATGTGGGCGGAAGAGGGATGGAACCCTTACCCACCAGAGCCCAATATAGCGGCCCTCAGAACTCACCCCTTGGTCTGCTGGGTGGGTGGGGTGCAGAGAAGAGGAGAGCCTGTCATTACACCCCCAACACCATGGGGACTGGGTCAGCCTGGGCTGAGGTCTCCCCGGAGGCTCCTGCCTCAGCTCATGCCCAGCCACAGGGCCAGGAGGGGGCAGGTGGTGGGTGGGGAGCAGTCAGTAACAGTAGCAAAAGAGATGTTTCTAAAATGCAAATGTAAACAAACAAAAAAATAAAATGCCCCTTGGGCCTTAGGGATGAAACTCAACACTCTCTGCCCTTTCTACCATCTCTCCCACCTCAGGAGTTTGGCACTAGCTCTTTCCCTGCCTAGTTCTTCTCTTCCTCTAGTTCCTACTCATACTGCAGATCTCGGCTTAGAGGTCACTTCCCATGGCACTTTCCCCTGATATCACCACACGTACGCGCTCCTCCTAGGTCCTCCCCTTGGACTCAGATGAGAGTCCCTCCCTGGTCTGTTTCTCTCCCTTGCTGGCAGTAACGCTCCCAGGGCAGGAAGTCTGTCTTGCTCAGATTGTTTCTAGCACCCAGGCCAGTCCTGCTGTATAGTAGGGGTTCAAGAAAAGTTTGTTGAAAGGACTCACTGATGAGTAAAGGGATGGCACATCTGCCCTCCAAGATGAGTGGGTCTCTCGGGGGCAGGAGTATTTGCTACTTTGGGCCCTTTATTTTCCCAGAAAGTCCCTTCTTCAGTGGTCTGTCCCTTTGTCCTCTAAGTATACCTTCAGGCTTGCTGCACTGTCTGTCCATTGTGATCTGGAAAATGCAGTTGCTATGGCCTTGGGCCTGCCAGAGGGGAGCCCGGAGGGACCATGAGGATGCACTGTGGGATAAGGCAGACATCCTTCAGGTGAGAGGGAGGAAGGGACAAAAGGAAGGAGTCCACAGGCTATGGGTCACTTACAAGCAACATTTCTGTCACTAAGAGGCAGGGAGGCTGTGCTGGCCAAATGGGCAGTGTGGGTTCTTATTTTGGCACTTTGTGCTGTGATGCCTCCAATCACGGGCTTCCCTGGTGGCTCAGCTGGTAAAGAATCTGCCTGCAATGCAGGAGACCTGGGTTGGATCCCTGGGTTAGGAAGATCCCCTGGAGAAGCAAACAGCTACCCACTCCAATATTCTGACCTAGAGAATTCCATGGACTGGAATTCCATGGGATCGCAGAGTCAGACACTGAGCAACTTTCACTTTCACTCTTCCAATAGCACACTTTGCACTTTGCTTGCTCCAAAGACAGACACTGCATAGAACAGCCTACAACTAAGCAATGAGGCTGGAGTAAGATTATTCTACATGTTAACCCCCATTAATTATTGGAGGACCTTTGAAATTTGAATCTTTCTGCATCCAAATTGTATCTCTTCCATCATTTCTCTCACCCTGAAGTTTCACTCGAGCTTGTCCCAGACCACCAGCCTAGGAGGCTGGGAAAATATGGGCCTTTCAGCTGCTTCTACCTCCCGAGAGCCTGAGACCCATTTCCAGGTGTACAGCCACAAAGCCAAGGTCTAGGGCCCAGGCCTTTTAGAGAAACAACGGTAGCAGCTATGCACACTGCCTCCCTGCTCCTGGAGGCTGCATGATGAGTGGCCAAAGCCAGGCCTGGTGAGGACAATCAAGCTAGGGGTGAAAAACAGAGCCTGAACTCTGGTAGGTCCACATCCGGACATGAGCCCACCTCAGGGCCTTTACCCTTGCCGTTGCCTCTGCCTGATGCTCTTCCCCTCACGTTTTCCTAGGTCTCACTCCCGTGGGTCTTTGTTTAACTGCCCCTTCGCACTTAGATTGACCAGTTTTCTGTGATTATGGTTTCAGTGTGTCTGCCCTCTTGCAACACCCACCGTCTTACTTGAGTTTCTCTTACCTTGGACGAGGGGTTATCTCCTCACCGCCGCCCCTCTCGACCTTGAACATGGAACAGCTTCCCTAGGCCCTCCGGCGCTCGCGCAGCCACCGCTCCTTGGATGTGGGGTCGCTCCTCCTCGCCACCGCCCCTGGTCTCGGACGCGGGGTAGCTCCTCTTGGCTGCGCTCTGAGCACCATTGCAGCCGCCCGCACTCTGCGCACCGTCTGACTCTAAGGGAGTCTTAGACGGGACTACATCAGGAAGTCTGAGCTCTAGAAAAGAGTGTGCCGGGCTGGCATTCACAGCCCAGGAAGACCTCCACCCACTTTATTTTGGGGGGCTCCAAAATCACTGCAGATGGTGACTGCAGCCATGAAATTAAAAGACGCTTACTCCTTGGAAGGAAAGTTATGACCAACCTAGATAGCATGTTCAAAAGCAGAGACATTACTTTGCCAACAAAGGTCCGTCTAGTCAAGGCTATGATTTTTCCAGTGGTCATGTATGGATGTGAGAGTTGGACTGTGAAGAAAGCTGAGTGCTGAAGAATTGATGCTTTTGAACTGTGGTGTTGGAGAAGACTCTTGAGAGTCCCTTGGACTGCAAGGAGATCCAACCAGTCCATTCTGAAGGAGATCAGCCCTGGGATTTCTTTGGAAGGAATGATGCTAAAGCTGAAACTCCAGTACTTTGGCCACCTCATGCAAAGAGTTGACTCATTGGAAAAGACTCTGATGCTGGGAGGGATTGGGGGCAGGAGGAGAAGAGGACGACAGAGGATGAGATGGGTGGATGGCATCACTGACTCGATGGACGTGAGTCTGAGTGAACTCCGGGAGTTGGTGACGGACAGGGAGGCCTGGCGTGCTGTGATTCATGGGGTCGCAAAGAGTCAGACACGACTGAGCGACTGAACTGAACTGAACTGAACTCGCACTTAGACCTTCTCTGGTCGCCCTATTTGAAAGGAACGTCCTTGGATTTCCCTGGTGGTGCAGTGGTTGAGAATCTACCTGCCAAGGCAGGGGACACCAGTTCAATCCCTGGTCCAGGAAGATTCCATATGCAATTTAGTTCCAAGTTTCCAACTAATCCCATGTGCCACAACTGCTGAGCTTGAGTTCTAGAGCCTACTCACCACACAAGAGAAAGCCCACATGCAGCCAAAAATAAATTTTTAAAAAATAATTAAGTAATAAATAAATAAACTAAATGGAAAGTCCTGGACTTTCCTGGCAGTACAACGGTTAGGATTCCACTCTTCCGCTACAGGCCCTGGTACCTTTGGTTGGGGAATTTTTGCATGCCACACAATGGGGCAAAAAAAATAAAATTAAAAAAATTTTAAAAACGAACCTCCCTCACTCCCACCCCATTTTTTTGCTTTATTTTTCTCCATAGCACTGTGCTGTGCTTAGTCACTCAGTTGTGTCCGACTCTGCAACCCCATGGACTGTAGCGCGCCAGGATCCTCTGTCCATGGGATTTTCCAGGCAAGGATACTGGAGTGGGCTGCCATTTCCTTCTCCACTCCATAGCACTGCTGCTTATCTAACATACAGCTTCCTTTTCTCCCTCCTTCCCTTTTTTCTCCCTCCCTCCCTCCATCCTTTTCTTCCTTCCACTGTCTGTCTCCTTTCTACAGAATGTTAAGAAACACATGTACAGATATAGCTCTGGTTTAGTTCTCTATGGCTGTGTAACAGATGACCCTAAATTTTTAGCAGCTTAAAACTAGTGTTTATTATCTCTCACAGTTTCTGGGAACCAGGAATCCTCACAAAATTGCAGTCACCTCAAGGCTTCCCAGACAGCACTAGTGGTAAAGAACCTGCCTGCCCATGCCAATGCCGGAGGCCTAAGAGACACAGGTTCTATCCCTGGGTTGCGAAGATCCCCTGGAGAAGGAAATGGCAACTCACTCCAGTATTCTTGCCTGGAAAATCCTATGGACAGAGGAGCCTGGCGGGCCACAGTTCATAGAGTCGCAGAGAGTTGAACACAACTGAAGCGACTTAGCACAAGGCCTGACCAAGGCAGAGGGTTTGCATTCAGACTGACTTGTGTGATTGCTGACAGGCCTCAGGTGTGCACTGGCTGCTGGCCAGAGGCTTCAGTTCCTTGCCCTGTGACTCGGACTGTGATAGGACTGCCCATGACTTGGCACCTTGCTGCCACGAGAGCAAGTGATACAGAAAGAGGAAGAGCAAGACAGTGAGAGAGCTCCCAGGAGGGAAGCCACAGTCTTATAGTCTATATCGGAAGAGACGTCCCTTTGGTTCTGCCCAATGCCGCAGGTCACTCAAGCCATCCCTGGGTGTGGCCACCAGGAAGCCAGCATCACTGAGGCCATCTTGGAAGCTGGCTACAAATCTCCAACACATCCTCAGCACAGAGAAGATGCTCAAGAAGCAGTTGTAGAGTGAAAGAATGAAGGTAGGAATGATTTCAGCAGAAATCCGTTCTCATGAGGAGCTAAGAGCTGTGACCACCGCCCCATCGCTGAAGGATCTGGACCACATTCAGCTTCCCTCAGCCCCCCACTCTGTCCCCATGGTGCCCTCTTACAATTCAATTCCACCTCTTCCCAGCCACGTGACCCTGGGCAGGCTCCTAAACTCACGGGCCTGTTGTGGAGATGAAAAGAGAGAAGTGTTTAAGCATAGCAGTGTCCGACTCACACAGTCCTCAAGAAATGTAGCCATCATGGGCAGCACTGTGTGTTACTAATACCAGCGGTGGTCGGGGGGTAGGGAACCAAAGTATCTCCCTAACGTCAGGAGCGGTTTAAGAACTGGGTGTGTATGTGTGTTTCTATATGTTTACTCTTTTAGGAGAAGTGGCTGAACGGAGCTGTCCAGGGTCTCAGAGCCGAGGATGTCATGTGGTCCAGATACCAGGTTTATCACTTGGGCCAGAGATGGTCACGTGATGGGACCTTAGTCACCCAAACAAGCAGGACAGACTGCTGAGTACATGGGCTGCTGTCCATTTATACAAAGTGAAAGTTGCTCAGTAGTGTCTGACTCTTGGCAACTCCACAGACTATACAGTCCTTGGAATTCTCCAGGCCAGAATACTGGAGGGAGTAGCTGTTCCTTTCCCCCAGGGATCTTCCCAACCCAGGGATTGAACCCAAGTCTCCCGAATTGCCAAGGGATTCTTTAACACCTGAGCCATGAGGGAAGCCCTTACATTACGTACCTCTTTGCAGGAGGTGTTAACCTCTTTTGTAGGAAGGGGAGAGCAGAGCAGATGGTGTCAGGAAACTTTTGGGAAATTTACATTAAAAATGCACCGTGGTACATAAACACACAGAAAGTGTATGTAATAAACTCAGGCCAATCACCGATGGACCACAGATTCAAAACGGTAGCACTGGACTGTGGTCTTCTTGAAGGCAAGGAGAACCTTGTGTCTCCTGATCAAAGGAATGAATGCATGAATGAGCAACAACAAAAAGTGTGAACTGCCCCGAAGGTGGGAATCTTGGAATCTTTGCTGGTTAGCAGGAGAAGGAATGGCAACCCACTCCAGTGTTCTTGCCTGGAGAATCCCAGAGACGGCAGACCCCGGTGGGCTGCCGTCTGTGGGGTCGCACAGAGTTGGACACGACTGAAGCGACTTAGCAGCAGCAGCAGCAGCAGCAGCAGCAGCAGCAGCACATCATCCCCCTTGGTATAATCGCCTCAGGACAACTGGTTGGCTTCAAAAGATCTGGGTTCAAGTTTTGCCTTATCCACCCCACTGACTGTATGACCTTGGACTTGTCACCTAACCTCTCTCAGCCTCATTTTCCTCATCAGGAAAATAATGTGAATTACAGAGAGTCGTTTTTCTTTTAAATTAAAAAATTATTTATATTTTGGTCACACTGCGTGGGATCTTAGTTTCCCAACCAGGAATCAAACCCATGCCCCCTGCAGTGGAAACGCAAGGCATAAACCCTGGACCACCAAGAAATTTCCCAGAGAGTGTTTCAAAGCTCCAAAGGCCACTGAAAATATGAGGAATTCTTATTTTGGGTGCACCTGGATTTAGGCAGTTCAGTTCAGTTCAGTCGCTCAGTCATCTCTGACTCTTTGCCACCCTATGGACTTGCAGCACGCCAGGCTTCCCTGTCCATCAACAACTCCCGGAGCTTACTCAGACTCATGCCCATTAAGTCAGTGATGCCATCCAACCATCTCATCCTCTGTTGTCCCCTTCTCCTGCCTTCAATCTTTCAAGCATCAGGGTCTTTTCAAATGAATCAGTTCTTCACATCAGGTGGCCAAAGTACTGGAGTTTCAGCTTCAGCATCAGTCCTCAAGTGAATATTCAGGACTGATTTCCTTTAGGATGGACTGGTTGGATCTCTTGGTTGGATTTAGGCAAAAGGAACAGAAAAAAAGTTCCTATCAACTTGCCCTCAAGGCCTCCAACTCCCATCAGCACAGGCTTGCCTTAGGGACTGGGAGATTTCAGGGTGGGGCAGTTTGCTCAGAGGAAGGTGTAAAAACAGGCTGAGCTGCCAACCCTGTCCTTTATTAGCAAATTCACAGTCAGCTGGCCAGGTTGCAACACAACTGAGGCAGCTTGCTTTGGTCTATTCCAGGCCTCAGGTCACACCAGCAGATTAGAGGGAGACTCCAGCAGCCCTTCAGGCAACAAGTATTTATTGTCCAGCTGCTGTAGATCTAGGCCTGTACTAGGTTCTGTGGATACTGTGGAAGCAAACACACCATGGCCCTATCCTTGTGGAGCTGACAGTCTGGTGGGAATCAGGTGTTAATCACCCAGGACAAGCTCAGGGTGCTGTAGAGATGTAGAATGGGAGATTCTGACATCAAGGGACCGTGGGCATAACAAATTTTCTTTTAGAAGTGACATATGAGCTGAGCTCTGAACTCACTGAAAGACCATGGCTGGGGTGGAAAGAGGCTACAACATGGGCCAAGGGCCTGTTGTAGCACATTTGAAAATCTGAACTAAGGCTCAGTGTGAGGTGTGTGTGTGTTAGTTGCTCATCTGTGTCTGACTCTTTACGACCCTATGGACTGTGTAGTTCACCAGGCTCCTCTGTCCATGGAATTCTCCAGGCATGAATACTGGAGTGAGTTGCCATTTCCTTGTCCAGGGGATCTTCCCAACCCGGGGATTGATCCTGTGACTCCTGCATTGCAGGCAGAGTCTTTACCATTTCAATCACCAGGGAAGCCCAGTGTGAGGAGAGGGATACAAGACCCAACCACGGACACGAGGCAGACAGAGACTAAATCACTTGTTCTCTTTAATGTGACCTCTTGCAAAAACGAAGAGACAGGAGTGGCACATTTCAAGTTTCTGAAGCTGTTACACAGGAGGGTCTGAGAAGCGAATTGAGAGGAAATACCCAGCAAGTGGGATCTGAATCAGACAGCTCGGACTTCCTGGCCCAGAGGAGGCCCTGCGGGATTATTTTGTCCCCACTACAGCGGGTCTGCCACAGAGGAGAAAGAGTGCTTGCTTATTTTCTTCTCTGCCCCATGGCCCCTGCCACCTTACTCCCCGTCCTTCCTGCTAAGTGAAAGAGGACAGCTCAGTCAGGGTGAGCCTGTTGTATGGAGAAGGGGCTGGGGCTGGGGAAGGAAGTGGGGTAAATTTTACCTGAAAAGCTGATTTCGCCTCTTGGCTGGTGAGAAGCCAGACGTAACCAAACCAAAGAGCATGAGAAAGAAGGGTTAATTACTTGCAACCAGTAAGGAGAACACTAGGGACCTTTCCCAAAGCAGTGAATTTTTAAGCTACTGGTAAGTGCATATTCTTGAAGGGGCTTGGGCAGTATATGCACATTCTGGAAGGGGCTTGAGCAGAGATTCAGCATAGAATTCAGCAGAGGTGGACAGAGTTCAAGCTTTAGTTGACTGAAGTCAGAAAAGATCAGCACCATCACTCCTCTTGAACTCAGGATGTAGTTATCATTCTTCACCTGGGTGGGGGCCTTAGTTACTGCAGAACTCAAAGACATGGACCAGATTGTTATGTATATTCCTTAAGGAGGAATTAGATCTCTTTTATCTCTGAGCTATTATTTCTTGTTATCGCTGTTCCTTTGTTTCTGCCCTTAATCTCAATGACTGAGACCTGTTTACGAGCATTCATTGTGACCAGGCTTAGATCACAAAATGGTCTAAGGCCAAAAATGACCTCTCTGATGTCAAGAAAGCCAGGTCTGATTCTCTTTCTCCAAGGACCCCCTACCTATCTGCTTACAGAAAGATGCAGGGGTAGAGAAGTGTTCTAGGGTATCTCCAGGCTGTTCAGGGAAGGCAGAAAAGAGAGGGAAGGGGACAGCCAGCAGGAACTGGGGTGGGCCAGGGAAGGAGAGTGGTCGGGATGGGGCATCTCTGGGGGATCCTAGCCCTGGATTATGAGTCTCTTCTTTTTCCTGGAGGGACCTCAGGTTCCAGTCGCCTTACCTGCTGAAGGACAAGACAGAATGGCTTGACAGTCACAAATAGAACAGATCTGCCGGTTGTTCTCTGACACTCTGACACTCCTTTTTTTTTGGCCAGGCCACATAATACACATGGCATGCGGAATCTTGGTTCCCTGACCAGGAGTGAAACCCACGCCCCCTGCAGTGGAAGCACAGAGTCCTAACCACTGGACTGCCAAGGAATTCCCTCTGACACCCTTTTGGAAAGAACTATTTGCTCGTCTGGGTCTTCTCTGTAACTTATAACTCCTGGATGGCAGGGTCTCTGTCTTGTTCAATGTCATATCTCCCCGTACCGGATGCAGATATTTGTTGAATGAATGAAAGCACAAACACAGGAATACTGTATTGTAGTGGTGATTTGGAGAGCAGGAGTCAGCCGGCAGCTGCTGATGTGACCTTACTGAAGATCTGAGCCTTGATCTATGTTATCACCAGATTCTTCCAAGGATGGGGGAAGAATCTATAAAACAGCAATTCAAAACTCAAGAGACTTTTAATGCAAGTCATGTAATGTTCTGATTAAGAATAGAGACTGGCAGCTGACTGCCTGGGTTCAAGTCCTGTTTCTGCCTCTTCCTAGCTCTATTGACATAGGACAAATTACATACCACTCTGTGCCTCCCTTTTCTCCTCTGTAAAAAGGGAGAACTAACAGATCACAGGCTTGATGTGAGAATGAAGAAAGCTGAGGCTTTTGGAACACAGTGCGCTCCATCAATGTCAGTAATTGTTGCCTAGGAAGGAAATGAGACACCTGGAAAGAAATCTGTCCAGCCCTGATCCCTAAGCCCCAGCACAATGCCTTAGACACTGAGCACCTACAATGCCTGAATGGGGTCACTCCCACTGGTTTCTTCCACTGAGCCCACTTGCATCAGTTGTCAGATCCCCAAGGGCTGTGTGCCTTCTGCAGACAGAGAAATGCTGACCTGAACACTGGGGCTGACCATGATTGGGGTTGCTACACAGTGTCCTTGGGCAAGCTCTTTCTTAACGTGCTTCTGGTTTCTTGTTTGTAAGATGGAAATGCTAAAACCCATCTGCCAGGATTGATGTGGGGATTATGTGCCCGGCACCAGTTGGTGCCTGGTGTCTGAAACACAACTCTCCCGGCGGTGATCCGCTCCTCTCTCTGGTCTGTGGCCCTCCTGCCCACCAAGCTGACTGGAGAATCAGAGGCCACATTCCTGGCCTTCTGACCGCCCCAGCTCTACCACGGAAGCCTCCGGCAAGAATCACACCCTCTTTGTGAGCACCAGCTGGAAAGCTCCCTCCCTGGCTGCCTGAGTCAGAGTTCATCAGGGACTCCTGTCCCTGTCACCTCAGATGACTCCTGTCCCCACAAATTCTCTGCCAGATGGACTAGCCTGAGTTCTAAGGTGAACCCCATAGTGGGGGAGGAAGTTCAGCAGCCCGAACGCTGGGCAGAGGCCTCAACCTGCTGGGGGCAGGGATAGGGTGGGGCAGCAGGTAGGACTTCCCATTCCTTCTGTCCCCATCTTTAGACACATGACTGATCATCCAACTTGCTGACTCATTGGCACGATGAGAGGAGAAAGTTTAAAGAGAAATAGATTTGTGTCCTGAAATTGTTAGTGTAGGGAGAACTAGGAATTTCCACATTTATTCCACAAAGGCACTTTGCAGGAAGCCACCATGAGCTTTGGTATTCCCAGCTAGTTCTCTCTACTTTCTTGACAGAGTAAGTTCTCTGTTCATCCCTCCCCCAGCCCCAGGGATGAATCTGGAAACAAGATTAAAAGGGCTAATTGCATCAAGAGCCTCCTGGGAGCATGTGACCCTGGACAAGTCATCTGATCTCAATTTCCTGTTGTAAATAGGGAATAAATCTGAAGGGACCCTGGTGTGAAGAGTTAAGGAGGGAACACAAATGGACCACTAACATTGAGACAAGAACACAGCAGGGGATTTGTTTCATCCAATAACAAATATCCAAGGCCTACGGTGCCAGGGTCTATATTCTAGGGACTGCTAAGTCGCTTCAGTTGTGTCCAACTCTGTGCAACCCCATAGATAGCAGCCCACCAGGTTCCCCCGTCCCTGGGATTCTCCAGGCAAGAACACTGGAGTGGGTTGCCATTTCCCTCTCCAATGCATGAAAGTGAAAAGTGAAAGTGAAGTCGCTCAGTCGTGTCCGACTCTTAGTGACCCCATGGACTGCAGCCTACTAGGCTCCTCCATCCATGGGATTTTCCAAGCAAGAGTACTGGAGTGGGGTGCCATTGCCTTCTCTGATATTCTAGGGACTAGGGGACATTAAGAAATAAGATGAACTTGGTCTCCTCATGTCTCCTGTAGGAGAAGCAGGGTGGCAGACACAAAATGAGAAGGGATAGTGTGGGGTGATGATTAAGGCAATTAGGTTGGAGGCCCAGCACCACCATTCACCAGCTGGGTGGTCCTGGCTCTTGATGCACTCTGTGCCTTGACTTCCCAACAGTAAAGTAAGCCATGCGCCCACTTCATAAAGTGGTAAGGATTCCATAAATTGACACATGGAAAAATACGTTACCTGAAAACTCTTGGTGGGTGTGGAACCACTAGACACAATCAAGCCAAAGAGAGGAAGAAGGAAAGATTTATTACTTACAGCAAGCAAGGAGATCTTTCCCAAAACAGTGTCTCTCTGATCAGCAAAACTGGAGAAGTTTTAAGCTAAGGGTACATGTGTTCTTGAAGGGGTTTGTCTGGTATATGAGTATTCATGAAGGGGCTTGAGCAGAGGAGATTCAGCATAGAGTTGGGGCAAAGGTCAACAGAGTTCAAGCTTTACTTGATTGAAGTCAGAAGGGTCAACACCATCATTCCATCCTCCACCTGGGTTGGGGGCCATAGCTCCTGCAGAACTCAAAGATATGTATCAGATTGCTATGTATCCCTTGAGGAGGAACTTGGACTCTGTTTTATCACTGAACTATTTTTTCTTGACTGCTTTTCCTGTGTTCTTTCCTTAAGCTCGTTAATTACTGAGACCTATCAGTGATAATGATTGTGGCCAGGCTAAGATCACAAAATGGCTTAGGAAAAAATGGCCTCTCAAAAAAAACAAAGAGGCCTCTCATGTCAAGAAGGCCATGCCTGATCTCCTTCTCTGGGGCCCCCCTACCCTATGTGCTTACACTTGCGGCATCTACTACGTGGTCTGTTAGTACACATGTGGTCAGTATAATGAAAGGGGCTGCAGGTTGCATAACAGGGCAAGAGATGATGTCCAGGCTGAGCTCCTTCAGCAAATGGGGTGGACGTGGTCCTGAGGAGGAGAGGGCCCCATCAGGAGAGCAAGAGAAAAAGGTGAGGTGTGAAGACAGGGATGTGAGATGCAGTGAAGCAGCCAATCAGTTGAAGGAGCTGGGACACTGGGAGTTACTGGTAAGAGTGTCAAGGGTCAGGTTTGGAGCTTTAAAGCGTTTGTTTCCTTTTGTATATATGGAAGCATGGCACACATTTGTCCTGTTCATCGGTGAACCCCTAGCCCCTGGCACAGAGATTAGGGTACTCCCTGACTGACCCTGCTACCTCTGGTTTCCAGCCTTACCAGCTCCCAGATGACTCAGGCCCTTTGCATTTGCTCCTTCTCTTCTTCCAAGAGTGGAGCCAGGGAGACTAGGGAGGACTGAAGTTAGACCCAGGCACGGGGTGCCCACCTTCTTCCTAGCTAACACAGTCCCGTTGTGACCCCGTTTGAGTTAGCTGTGCGGGGGGTTGAACTCAATTTCTCCTGCTGTCAACATTCAACCGTTAAGTGCTGTGACCTAGTACTACACCGGGTTCATAGTGTGTTCTCAGTAAATTTCTTTCCTCTCTAAACATGATCTCTACTCCTCACCAGGGTGGGAGGGCATAAGGGTGGAGCGGGTGTGGCCGGGAAAGGACTCAAGAAGGAGAAAGTCGGGGTTTTTATTTACAACGCTACTTGCAAAGGGGCAGAGTCTGGTCCCCAACTCAGTGTATACAGGATAGGAGAGCGGGAAAGTCCGCAGGCCTCTGTAACCTGTAACCGGGGCAAGGGTCCCAAGTAGCGGGGCGAAGCGACTGTGCCTGGAGGGCAGAGGGCACCCAGCCAGCCCAGCTTTGCGCACAGGGGAGAGGAACTGCTTTTCCCTGGGCGGGGTCAGCCGAAGCCTGCCCTCGGGCTTAGGAGCGCAGAACAGAATGAGGGCTGGAGGTGGGAGTGCATTTTTGCAAGTCCGGGGGATCTGAGCTCTAGAGGCGGGGGTGGAGAAAGTCCATTGCCCTGGCACCTCCAGGTGTGTGGGCGGGACTTACCTAGAGCCCAGCAGCCGCTCTAATGAGGGTGCCCCCCACCCACGCTCCTCTGAAGGGATGCACTACATCTTCACCCTCCTACCCTTCCCGGCGGCGCCCAATCCCACCTTCGCTCGCGCTTCGGGAGCCTGTGGAGCAGCAGGGAGGCGTGGCCTACCGGCGGCCCGCCCCTTTGGTGTGCTCCGACGCCGCTGTGATTGGACAACCGCTTGTGACGTGCGGAGACTGCGGTGGGCTCCGGTGCTGCGGCAGCCGCAGCGCCAGCCGCGGCTCCGGCTCCGGCTCCGGCTCCCCGGTATTTAAAGGGGACGCGGCGGCGGCCCGGGGGGATGGGGGCAAGTGGAGGGGACGGCCCAGACGCATATCATCCACGGCCCCTCCGGACTGGAGGGACTCGTGAGAGCCGAAGCCCAGAAATCCGGGGGTGGATAAGACACCGCATCCCCTCCAATTCCTGTAAGCACCCCTTGCTCCATCCTGAGCCCAAATACCTCAGCTAGCCCGTGTCCCCCTACTCTTCACACTCCAAACTCAGCCGGGACAGACCTCTGCCGCCGCCGCTCCCCACGTGAGTCCTGGACTCGCCGAGGTAGGGGAAGGCTGGGGTCCCAGCGTGGGGTGGGGGCTGCGCTGGGTCTGAGAGCGCTCCTTCACGCGCGTGTCCGTAGGGGAGTCGCTGGAGCAGAGGAATGAGTTCCTCTCCTACCCAAGGGACTAGGTGTCTGGCTATCGCTCCATTCCCGACACAGACAAGGCGAAGGAATCCGTGCTTCCTTGCTCCCTGCCACCCACGAGTCCCCTGGGCTCCCGAACTGTCCCCCCTCCACCACCCCCCGCCGCCCCGCACTGGAGCGAAGCACCGGCCAGCTGGGGGTGTGCCAGAGTGCCTGCTTTCCAGCCACCTCTAAAAATATCTCTCCCCAGACTCCACCGGCAGCTGCCACCTCCTTGCCCACTGAAGATCCCCTCCTAGCTTGTCTACCCAGGCAGGGAAACACAGAGGTGACTCCTGGTCCTATCTTTCTCACTGGCACCAGAGCTCCAGGACGTCAACTCCTGGTCCTATCTTTCTCACTGGCACCAGAGCTCCAGGACGTCAACCCAGCTGTCAGGACAACAAGCTCACAACCCAGGGGAATCTCCAAGGCAATAGAGGAAGTTCTGGCTGCAGTTTTCCCAAGAGGCAGCAGAGACCCTTGAGTTCTAGTTCTAATCCTGATTCTGATGCTGTGTGACCCAGGATGTTAGCTTGACCTCTCTGGGCTTTTGTTTTTCTTATTCACTGCTAGTGGTGAAGGAAGAGACCAAGGAAGAAACCATGGTGAAGTTGGGAGTGCTGTCTGGGGGAGGGGGAGAATTGCACCTTAGTGGTGGAAAGTGATTTCTAGTGATTGATGCTAGGAGACCTAGTCTTAAGCAGAGGACTTGTTACTGTAGTATTTCTGGGATCCTTGCCCTTGCCACATCCTTATCCTGCAGTTTCTTGTGGAACACTGCCCTGTGGCCTCCAACCATCCATTAATGGGAATTTTCAAACTCTGTTTCCCCATCCCAAAGGTGTCCTCCCATCCTATTCCCATGGATATAATGTGACAGCACTTGTGTAAAAAGGTGCAGGGGTGCAAGGGGCCAGTGTGGGGGTGGGGGAAACACTGGTTTTAGGTAGAACTAGAATATGGACTCCCTGCCAGCCCAATGAAACCCTTCTGTCATTTGCTCTAGCCTGCTGGAAAAGCTCAGAGGTCCTGTCCCCCTTTTCCTATTCGGTGACCACAAGAGGATTCAATCACTCAGGAGAAAGCTTCCAGAGGTGAGTGACCTCTCTGAATGTCCCGAGAGCCAGATTTCAGCGGGGCTTGGGGTGCCTCTGACTACTGTGGGCTAGGGGTGGGTGTTGCAGCATGGCCTTCTCAATTTCGACGGGAAGACCTCTAGGGACTAAAGCAAGGGCAACTCACCAACAATCTGGTTTCCCTGAATACTAGTATTAGATGAAAAGAACCTAACTTTTGCTGAGAAGTTTTGAACATGATTAAAAACAAGTAGACTATTCCACCAAATTAAAAAAAAAAAAGAATCAAGGGCAAAGAAATGAAAGCTGGTCTCTGGGTGATTCCTTGAGATCCTTTTATCTTCATATCATTCTGGCATGTGTCTGTCCATGTTTGCTTTTACAAGGGGTGTGGCATCCTTTGACCTTTCCTCTTTGGACTCACCTGTCCCCTGGGGGACATGTGATATCAGCCAGGATTCTGGAAGGCTGAAAGTCCATCTAGATGGGACCTGGGACAGCCCTTCCACCTCTAACCCCCCAAACATGCCCTTCTTTTACCTCACATGCCTCCCTCCCCTTCTCTCCCATATTTTTGACCTGTGTCTCCTCTCCCAATCCCTTCCCTCTTTTTGCCCACTGTCCCATTCAGCTTTGTCCACAACTATATTCCTAGACTACAAATTCTTAGGGAAAAGGCTGAAATCCACATTGCATGTGTAGCCAGGGAGTGGGGACAGATGGGCTACCTCAAGATGGAGGGGGCCCTTCCTCTAACTGGTGCCCTGCTCCTGCGAAGTCCCCGTCTCTTTCTTGAGAAGCTGTTGCTTCTCCTTGCTGTCCTGGGATGGTCTGGGGAGAGTCACCTTGACAAAGTCAGAGGGGTACCCAGTGTCACCCACTTTCACCACCAGAGGGCAGCAGCCAGCCAGACCTTTGCTCCTTCCCCTGTCTAGTCTCCTGGCTCACAGTCGCGGTCCAGCTGTGTCCCAGCTGCATCTAGTCTCATTTAAACCCAGGGTGGAGGGCAGCAACAGGGACTTGTAGGTTTGAAGCAGCATTGGGGAAGCCCCCATGAAGCCAAATCCTGTCCCCAAAGTCACATAGCAAAATCTGGCAGAAATTTCAACCTGACTCCTGGCGGACTGCCAGTCTCTAGAAGCACCAGGGAGTGAGACAGTCCTAGATCACCTGTGGTACCCAGGGGTCCTAGCTCTCCAGCTGCAGTGGATGCCCATCCCTGGGCATCTGCCTCTTCCTTTTTGAGGACAGAGGGCAGGCAAGGCTGTGGCCAGGAGTTCACAAACCAGGCTTTGCCCCAAGGAAACATCGTAGCCTTGGGCAAGTTATTTAATCTCTGAGTCCTTTTCATCTGCTGAATCCATGGAATTGTGATGAGCAAGGACAGAATATAAGTGAAGCTTATTTGTAAACCATGATGAACCATACACAAGAAAGGGGCAGTGAACATATAGAGAAAAAAAACACTGGTCTCAGACTCTGAGATCTGGTTTTGAGATCTGTCTCTGCCATATATAGTGGGTGATGTTTGTACAAGTTGGTTACCCTTTCTAGGTCTTCAATAATATCTGTAACCTTTCCAGCATCATGAGGGATTGTTAAGAGGATGCCTAGCAAGGGCCTTGTGGTCCTTAGCTTATTTGATGGGCTGTTTTTACCGAGTGGTTCCTGAGGCTCAGGAGAGGGGATAGGATCAGGTGGGTGTTGGTGGTAGAAACACCACCACCTGACCGGGCACCCTCACACGGACCTTGTATGGTTGTCAGGAGCTCTGGACCGACGGCTGGAGGCCAACAATCCCTACAGGTGGTGCTCAGGGTGATGTACTGACAATGAGCGGGTGTTTTCCAGTTGCTGGCCTCCGATGCCTGTCTAGGGTAAGTGGGTCCCTCCAGGGGTCTCTTAGGATGAGGCCTCAGCTCCATGTTCCCATCATGGGGTGGGAGGAGCCCTATCCAGCCTCTTTTAAGCCTGCTCTCACCTCTATTGAGCCTCCACTAATCCCTGAAAGCTTCCATCGCAAGCATGGGTCCCTGATGCTCTCTATCCTCAACTCCAGGAATCCTGGGCCACTGAAACTCAGATAGATGTTGGTGAGACCAGAGAGTGACTGCATGAAGTTGAAGGGACAGTTCTGTTAGGGAGGCAGATAGCCAGGTTCAAATCCCAACTCAGAAGTTAGGAGCCTTGGACTTCCATTTTACAGGATGTGCCAGGCTGTAAACATCACAGGAATATTGGAAAGGGAGTTAGGAAGAAACTAGAAAGAGGAGTGGTTTTGTCTCAACTAACGGGTGGAATGTGGAAGGGAGAAGACAGCACAGTGGTACTCGGAAGCTGTGCAGTCTGCTTGCTGTCCCTCTGGGGCAGGGGCAAGCTGCAGAGGGCTTCTGCTCTCCACTTGCTTGCCTTCATGCCCTCACCCTTGCCATGTTGCCCCGCATCCTCTCCCTTATCCCCCATGAACATGACCATCCCAGGTCTTGACTTTCTGGAGCTCCCCACCCCTACTCTTCCTGTCCCTTCTGCCCTGTGCTCCCCTAGCATGACGTCCTCCTGGCCCTCTTCTTCCCCAGCCCTTCCTCATCCCCTCCACCCCAGCCATGCCCCCACTCCCTCTCCTTCTGCCTTCTCAGCCACTGCCGCTCTCTTTCCTCTTCCTTACCCATCTCCCAGGTGTGTCGTGGCCTGGTGCGGGAGGCTCCTACTTCCCCAAGTCCCACTGCTTCTCCTGCTGCCTGCTTGCTTCGGACTCTGGCAGAAACCCCATCCGCTGACAAGTTCCTCCCAGGGAACTGGCAAGTGATTAGTGATGAGCTGTCAGACAGGGCCCTGAAACTCCCCAGAGAAGTTGTGTCCCATCCTTGGACCCCTGCCCAGGGCCACCTGGCTGGAAGCAGCTCACAGACCCTGCCTGGATTTTGGGTGGTCAATCCACCTAACTGGTTCCTCCAAGAGCTAAAATCCAGTTCTCTGGCCAATGCGGAAGCCCAGGCACCTCACTCTCCAGGTCTGGCACTGATTGCCCACATGCCTTGGGTAGTGCCAACAAGTCTTCCCTGGTTTCTACCATCCATCACAGTCCTACAAGCCATCGGCTCTACATGGCTGAAAAGTGGAATGACAGATCTGTTCCAGTTGAATGAATGAATGAATAGGGAAAAGGAGTGGAGTCCCTCCCACCTTCCCTGTGTCCACCACCAACAAGGGGTCACTGGAAGTCTCTAGAATGGTCTAGTCCAGAAACCTTCCCAACGGAGTGACTCCTTGGAAGCTGCTCTTCCACTCTCCTGAACCTTGGTTAAGCCCCCATGGCCCCAGATGAGAGTAGAAGAAAGGTGCCAAAGAAGCCCTTCAGGGTTCAGGAGGATGGTCCCCTGAGGATAAACCCCAGAGCAGTTAACACAGAAGTGCAAGAGGGTGGACAGGGAAGGCAGGGGTGGGGACGCCGGCGTTGCTTAACCAGCCTAACCAGCCTTGGGTCCTCCTCAGGTCTTCGATGTGCCAGCATCTCTGGCCGTGGCCCGCTAACCTGCCTCTCCCGGGCCGGCTCCTGCCGCGCCCCCTCTCGCTTGCTCCCTCCTCCTCCTGCTCCTCTCTCCCCTGCTCCCAGGACGGCGGGATGGCTGCGCAGGGCTCGCCGCGCTTCCTCCTGACCTTCGACTTTGATGAGACTATCGTGGACGAAAACAGCGACGACTCGATCGTGCGCGTGGCGCCGGGCCAGCGGCTCCCGGAGAGCCTGCGTGCCACCTACCGCGAGGGCTTCTACAACGAGTACATGCAGCGCGTCTTCCAGTACCTGGGCGACCAGGGCGTGCGGCCGCGAGACCTGCGCGCTGTCTACGAGTCCATCCCGCTATCGCCCGGCATGGGCGAACTGCTGCAGTTTGTGGCCAAGCAGGGTTCCTGCTTTGAGGTTATTCTCATCTCAGACGCCAACACCTTTGGCGTGGAGAGCGCGCTGCGCGCCGCCGGCCACCAAGGCCTGTTCCGCCGCATCTTCAGCAACCCTTCCGGGCCCGACGCTCGGGGGCTGCTGGCGCTGCGGCCCTTCCACTCACACAGCTGCGCGCGCTGCCCCGCCAACATGTGCAAGCACAAGGTGCTCAGCGACTACCTGCGCGAGCGGGCCCACGACGGCGTGCACTTCGAGCGCCTTTTTTACGTGGGCGACGGAGCCAACGACTTCTGTCCCATGGGGCTGCTGGCCGGTGGCGATGTGGCCTTCCCTCGCCGCGGCTACCCCATGCACCGCCTTATCCAGGAGGCACAGAAGGCTGACCCCAGCTCCTTCCGCGCCAGCGTGGTACCCTGGGAAAATGCCACCGAAGTGCGCCTCCATCTGCAACAGGTGCTGAAGACGTGCTGAGGACGCGGCCTGCAGGGGGCGCCCGGCGGGAAGGGGGCTGGGGACAGGGAAAGACAAACCTAGTTTTATTATTCCCTTTCCCTTTCGTTTTGGTGGGTCCCTCCGGGAATTTCCGGAATCCGGAGCTCGTCCATTTGGGGGCTGGAGGAGAGAGTTCGGAGCTATCCCCATCTATGCAGTTAACCCAGCTTGGCTGTCTCCCCCAGTTCCACTGCCAGCGAATTCCGGTTTGGTCCCGCTAGGGTGGTGCGCAGACCCAAGCAGGCAGCAGTGTTTTCCAAAAACCTTGTCCCCTCCCAACTGGGAGGAAAGGGTTGCCTGGCAGAGTAGAGAAGGAACATCTCCCACTGTGTTTCATTAACTGTTGCCTTGGGCCGCATGACTTCCTTCCCCTAGACTTCTGTCAGGGGGACCCAGGTCCTGAAATTCCTCTCCCCGTCCCTTCAGCCCCGCACTCCCCGCGGAGAGATGGTGCTCTCCAAGGACGCCAGTCTCAGGCCTAGGTCTTGCTTTACCTTCTGTGACCCTACACTACACTCCTGCCTCCCCCCACGCACGCTGTCAGCGTTCCCACAGGAAGAAATGCCAGAGGGAACAGTCGCCTCCTGGTGGTGGAATGAGGTAGTACACTGTCCAGGGCTCGGGTCCGGCCAGCCAGGGACCTCAGAGAACGTGACGACGTCTCCTCCTCGCACCCCAGCCTCTTCTATGCAGCAAGAAACCAGGGACTTAACCAAAGTCGCCCCGCCAACTGGACCCTCTGAACCCCTCCCCTCCCGTATGGAACAGAAAGCCATGATGTTTTAAAGCAGAGCCACTGAAACCCAACCCCCGCCCCTTTTGGTGTTTCAGAGCTATAAAGGAGGAAAAGGGGCAGAGGTGACTGAGATCTCTCGCGCCGCAGTCTGAGGGATGAGGGTGAGATGATCTCTCAGAAAGCCCCACTTAAGTGAGGGAGCTGGGCTCCACTCTTGGAGGAGTGTCCAGTTTGGGGAACCAAGACTGAATTCATAAAGCAAGGAACAGGCAAAAGAGTAGGGTGCAGCCTGTCTTCACAGAGCGGCACAGGGGTCTCATGGAGAGGGCTCAAGCAGGGAGGAGACGGGAGATATTCCTGCTTAGGGTAGGCAAAGGGACTCAGTCCCCGGGAGCCTAAAAACCGGGTTACCTTTCAATCTTTCGGCACACCTCGCACCCCACCCTGCAGGGCAATCATCAAGAGGTCACCAGTTTTATTCCAAGTTGGCACTTGCAGCTGGAGACCCTGTCTTGCATGGTCCAAGGGTCTCCTGTGGATAAGATCACCAAACACCTTGGCTTCCAGTTATTTCCTGTCTCTAGCAGGCTTCTGGGTACCTCTCCCAGGACCCCCTCCCACTGCAATGGGGGGAAGGGATAGACAACAGTTAACAGCCCAGAGGTGTGCAAGCCTGGTCCAGTCTTGAGTGAAGCTGGCTTTGGTGTGGGACTCAGGCTCACTCAAGGCAGTGCTTTGAATCAGCATCGCAGAGACCAGGCTGTCAGCTGATGGGCTCCACATAGTTCCCAGGGAAGAATCCAGACCCCTCGGAGCAGACACCCTCACACCATCCATCAGAGTAGCGGCGGGTGATGCAGATAACTGTGCCCTCAGAGAAGGAGAGCTCGTTGTCCTTCTGGCGGGTGTATGGGTACAGTGTCACCACTGGAGGGAGAGAGTAGAGGGTGCTGTGGGATGTGCCTCCTGCTGCACCCTGGGATGCTGGGGCCTACACCCTGAACTCTAGAGAGCACCATGGGGACTGGGGCAGGAGATGCCTTCTACCAAGCCCTGGGCTCCTCCCCAGCTGAGCTAATACTCAGTATCAGGCCAGCTGCTTTTCTGTGTGGGTGTGTGTGAGGAATAACAGGGTCACACCTTTGCAAATGGAAGGGAGAATGGCTCTGGGCTAGAAGAGTGGGGGGAAACCTGACCCCACGATCTGTTGCCCTTCAGTCCCAGGACTCAAGTACCTTTCTCCAAGTATGCATCAGGGACCCAGCTGGGCTCTTCAGACCCAAAGCCTGGTGGGGGTGGAGGTGGCAGCTCCAGATCATCTACATCCAGGGGTGGAGGAGGGGGCAGGTCGAGGGGCGTGGGCAGCTCTGGGGCTAGGAGAGAAGCAGAAAGGCTGCAAGCGTGACACAGGCAACCCCATCCACTCCAAGAAACTTCACTGTTGGAGAGCAGGGCCCGGGGATCTACCCATTCAATGCACTCTGCCTGCAGCCCTTGTTCATCCTGCTCCTCCCGCAGTGCCTCTAGCGGGTGGTAGGTGCTCAGTAAACAGCAATGTTGAACAGTGTAGGGTGATCAGACTCTGCCACTTGGCTGGGCAAGCCTTGAGCAAGTCACTTAATTAAACTTCACAGGCTCAGTTTCTTCATCTGTTGAATGGGAGTGTGAAGATCCTAAGCGGTCAAATTTACGCAAGAAAATGGATGAGAAGCTTTGACTTGGTAAAAAGCAGGGGCTCAATTATGTTAGCTTGCTTCCTCTGCTTTCTTCTGTCCTACCTTGGACAAAGTATTCACTGACATAGGCCCAGCTGGATCCAACTAGGGTGAGGTGGGGTGGGAAGTCTCGAGAGGTGAGAAAACAACCCCAAACGTTGAGATAGGAGGAGGCGGGGCTCCTTACCCGGTGGGGGCAAAGACAGTTTCTCCAACGAAGGGGGTAGCAGGAAGAAGTCAGGGGCAACAGGGGGAGGGGGTGGGGGGGCTGCCTGCCCCTTGGCCATGGAGACCCCACCGACACCTTCGGCGCTGCTGAAGATCAGAGAGAGAGGGGCTTTGCTAGGTTGGGGAACAACTTCCTACTCAGTACCCAAGCTGACCCCGCCCCTTCAATCACAAGCTCCGCCCTTGTGGCCCGCGGTCTTAATCCACCTTCATGACCGCCCCAACCTAAAACCTGTGGGGCTCACCAGGCCGAGGCCAGTGAGGAGGCAGAGGAGGCGGCCGAGAGTCTGCCGTCGGGCACCACGGGGGGCTGCACGGGTTCGGGGATCCGGGGCGCTCTCCTGGGGTGGGTAGATAGGAGTGAAGTGACATCGAGGGAGAAGGCATCAGGCGAGCAGGGGTTCGGGCAGGCGGGCTGTCGGAGGAGGAAGTTTGGCGCCTGGCTTGAAGGGGCGGGTGGTGGGGAGTAGTTTCTGGTTGAGGGGAGCGAGAGGAGGCGGGGGCGGGGCAGGTTACGATTGTGGGGAGACCTCACCCTAGGGTGGCGGAGGCGGGAGTAGCAGGTGCCTTGATGCTCTTACGAGACAAGGTCCCGGTCCGTGACAGCTGCGTGCTCAGATCCTGCGGGGGGAGCAGGGGGCGGGGGCTGACACCCACAGGGGCCTGCAACGGCGCCCCTGCATCCCAGAGAGGAAATGGGGGAGGGGCAGACAAGAACTGGGAGAGCAAGTGCCGACTTCCACTGCCCAGCCGGCTCTCCCACCCCACCCCTCTCAGTCTTGCTCTTGGCAGACCGGGCCTTAAATCTGCCATAGGCTCAGGCAGACAGGATCTGAAGGCCACTTCCTCTTGCAGGGCCTCAGCAGCTGAGCCCCACTCTCACCCAAAGATGCTGAGCGCTCGGCTTTGTGGGCCTTAACTCTGAGAAACCCCAACTCCAGCCCACGGCTGAGAGGGCTGAGGTAGAAACCTCCCACCTGTCATTTTCGTGGGCCTGAGGAACTGGCTGTGGGGAGTTCAGGGCAGAGAGGAGCAGAATGTACAGTGTACAAGTGACAAGCTGTGAACTCATGTGCAAGAGAGCACTTCAGTTGGTGATGGAGTTTTCCTAAGAATAAGTACATGAGGAATGATGTCCTCTGCTATCCTCCCCTAGGGACAAGACAAAAGGGACTTGAACTCAGGCATAAAGAATTTAGGTTGGATAAAAGGAAGAGCTTACTGGTAAGAGGGTCTGGCGACTGAAGGAGGGAGTGTGCTTTCTGTTTTGGAGGGAGATGTGTTAAGGAAATCAAGGAGCCGTTTAGCTACAGGAGAGCAGCCAGTCTAATCTGGAATGTTGAAGTGTGGGGACAAGGAATGGATAAAATGGGATTAAGGGTGCGTCCTCTCCCACCTGGAAGAAGAAGGTGGGCTGTGAAGAAAATGCCAGTCTTGAGCATGTCCTCATTTGAGTGCCTACATCCCCTGCCTTCCCCACCCCACAGCAACTCTGGGTGACTGTTCAGCACAGTGACCTCAAACCTCCAGACAGAGGAAGTTGCTGTGGCTGGGGAACCATTCTCATGCACCCTGACATTTCCCTGTCCGCTCTTCCCCTTCACACACACATCCCCATCCTGTACCCACAAGTGTGTATGTGTGAGCCCAGGTGGCATTGTCAGCAGGTCATGTGATAAGGGGAAAGGTCAGTTATTAAAAGAAAGGTTGTGATGAATTTTAAAGGAAGAAGATGGGCCCCCTCTCCTATAAGGGGGCCCCATGGGAAGCAGCAGAGCCTCTTAGGGCGATGGCTTCAGGGAATGAGGAAGGAAAGGGGCTGCAGGGTGGGACGAGAACTCGGTCCTGGAAGAGAACTGAGGCTCTAGAGAGAAGGGAGTCAGGAGGCAGAAGAGGGTGGGGGACTTCCCTGGTGGCTCAGTGGTTAGGGCTCTGTGCTTCCACTGCATGGGGCATGGACTGGGGGAACAAAATCCCCATGAGGTGTGGCCTTAAAAAAACAGAGGCTGTGCTGTGGAGAAAGAGGAGGGCCCCTCTCTCTACCTTGATCCCATGGCCAATGTCATCCAGGCAACTGAAGTTGAGGGGTCTCCGGTAGTAGGGCGTGAGGTGAGGCAGGTTCTCAGGGGCGATGATTTTCTGGCCGGGAGGCAGCCGCTGGACAGTGGCTAAGGTGCCGATCTCCCTTCGGGCCACTTTCTCCATATGCATGTTCACCATCTGTGTGACAGAGTTGGAGGTGACAGCGCTCTTTCCCTTAAGACTTTGGGGACGGGGAGAGGCCATGGGAGGCAGTGAGGTGCGGAGAAAGAGTGAGTTTTGTCCCTAAGGTCGCATAGCATTTGGGATAAGAGTTGCCAGGAGAGGATGGAGCCACTTTGGAGCCACTTCCAGTGGAAGAGAACAAGAGCTATTATTAGCTGAGCAGGAACTAGAGGAAAAGAGAAAACACAGCATCCTTAAGGGGTGCTGGGAAGAGACTGGGCCAGTTTGGGAGCAGAGGGAGATAACGTGGAGAATCGTGGCTGAACCAGCTCTCCCTCTTGCTGCTAAGTCACGTCAGTCGCATCCGACTCTGTGGGACCCCATAGATGGCAGCCCACCAGGCTTCTGTCCCTGAGATTCTCCAGGCAAGAATGCTGGAATGGGTTGCCTTGGGGGACAATACAAGCGAATCAACTTCCTCTTGTAATGTTCTTTGGAGAAACCTACATCTCTGAGAGGGTGGGAACTTCAATCTGCTGGGGTGAGAGAAAAAGACACATTCACACTGAACATGTGAGTGATGCACAGGCCAGGCTGACGTGTAGCTTCGTGCATGTGGTTTATGGGGTAATTCCTCGGCCAAGGATTCAGGAAGGAAGGAGGAGGGTGTATATGCGAGATGGGGTGGGGCGCTGTGCGGTATGGCAGTGCTTCCAGGGCTGAGAATGACCTTGCCAAGCAAGCAGTCTGACTTTGGGATATTTATAAAGTCACCGCCTGTGTTTAGATGAAAACAGGGTCCATTTGCCTCTTTTCTGTGCTATGTAGCCACTGTGATAGGGAGAGCCTACTTTCTATCATGTAGGAAGGAATTCAGAAAGAGTTCTGCCGTCAGGGAGTTCCTGGTCCGAAGGGGCAGCAAGGCCCACCCCTGAGACACAAGGAAGCTCAAAAAGCTTGGCAAGTGCCAACTTTCTGGGATAGAGGTGGGTGTTTGGATGTAGAGGAAGGCAGGAAAGAACTTTTGCTACAGATGTCCAGGTGGGGCTGAAGAGTTAGGGGCTGAGGCGAGCAGCCTTTCCCCAGCTCTTACCTGGCCCAGTGTGCTCACGCGGGCTTCCACCTGCCGCAGGGCAGCCGCCTGAAGATCCAGCATACGCAGGGTGTGTCCAGCCAGGTTGCCCACCTGGTAGGCCACGCTGGCCAGGGCCTGGGTGGTGAAAGCCATGGTCTCCTCCAGTGCTTTTCGCTTGTCGGTGGCCTGAAATACACACAGCCCTCGTATGTTCCACTGGGTCCTTGGCTGTGGGCTGGGATGGGATAAGGTGTGAAGAAGTTGGGGGCTGAGTTGGGAGAAGGTGATTACCGTCAGATGTTTGAGGAGGTTTCTATAAGAACGACGCAGTAAGAAGGACTCAAGGGGTATTAGGAAAGTGACTCTGCAGCCCTGGGAACTGGGTCCAAGGGGAGGTAAAGATACCCTTCTCAGATAGTCACACTGAGGATTAGCCCTACCACCCTCCTGAAGATATTTTGTTTAGGAGGATCATAAATGGTGAACAGTAGAAAGGAAAGAGGAAGTCAACACTGGCTGGAAAAGATATTATTGGACTTGAAAACCAAACAACCAACCTCAGGCCCTCATCCCAGACCTTCTAACCAGAATCCCCTGGGCATGCAGCCAGTGAATCTGTACCTTGGAAAGCTCCTTACGTGACTCCTGAGCTCCTGGCTTAGCTCTGGTCTGCAAGGTGGTGTTGGGAACCAGTAATTTGGTCCATTTTATAGATAAGAAACTGAAGCCCAGAGGGGTAGGATAAAGCAACTTCTAACTGTAGCTTATATAGTGAAAGTGTTAGTTGCTCAGTTGTGTCCGACTCTTTGTGACCCCATGGCCTGTAGCCCACCAGGCTTCTCTGTGGAATTTTCCAGGCAAGAATACTGGAGTGGATTGCCATTCCCTTCTCCAGGGAATCTTCCTGACCCAGGGATCAAACCCAGGCCTCTTGCATTGCAGGCAGATTCTTTACTGTCTGAGCCACCAGGGAAGTGTAGCCTGTATAACCGGGGCCTATATAGGGTCCCACAAGGCTGGCTCCTGTTTTTCTCCTCACCCTCATCCCCTTCCTCTCTCCCTCTCACTCATGGTCCTCCAGCCACATTGGCTATTGGGTCTCAGTTCCTGATCAAGCTGAGATTGTTTGTACCTCAGGGCCTTTACACTTGTTATACTCAGGTCTTCAGAGACACTTGCCCTCATCACCCTAAGATCTCCCCTATCCCCCCTCTGTATTGACTTTGTATTAGATTTACTGTTTTCTTCATAGCACTTAGCACCATCTGAAATTTTTTTTCTATGTACATTATTATCTATCCCCGCATACACACACACACACACATCCACACACACTAGAATGTAAGCCCTAAGAGCGAAGGGAGCTCATGTGTTTTATTCTGTATCCTATCCTGGAATAGTTAGTGCCCAACATACAGATCTTGATGAATATGCATTTGTGAATTAATCAGTGGGTTGAATGCAAACCCAAACACTTGCTGGCCATCTTCCTACTGCCTGCCAGGCACTGTGCCCGGTACTGGCTAGGGTCACACTTCCAGGCAGTGGTGGTGGGGTGGACAGGGAGTGTCTGAAGACTGAAGAGAGTTTGTTTCTCTAGTCATTTGGTTCCCCAGGCAGCTTCCTCATCTCAGGTTGGGACACGAGGGTAGGGGCCAATCCAGGGCAAGTCTGGGGAGAGGCCAACAGACTGATCAGTAAGGCTGCACCCTGAGGTCTCCTTGTTAAGGGCCTTCAGTTGCTCCTCAGGGCCCGTAGTGGAGAACAGACCTAGAATCTATCTAAGCAGGGTGCTCAAAGAGACCTGGAAGCATCCAGTGTAGCCCCAGTGAAACTTGAACCAAAGGGTGGGCCCAGAACCAGACCCTCAGGTGCTTCTCCATGCCTTTCTGTTGCAGATAGGCTAAGCACTGCTTATTTGCATCCAATTTACATCTCATCAACATACATAACTGAGTGCCTTGAAAAGGCAAAGAAATCAACCCAGAAAGAATAACAGGTCTAATTCTAGTTCAAGACTGACCTTTAGTAGATGAGGGAATGAAGGCCCAGAATGGAGCAGTGACTACTCTGTATTAGCTGGCCTCTCTTGTACTCACCCCTCCCTGGACTGGCATGTGGAATTCATCACTGGATTTTTCCTGTCGGTCCAAACAGGAAACATGTCTGCTTGGGCCCAGCTCTGGGGGGACAGAGCCTGGATACCTACCGACCCCTGGCTTTGGTCTTAACCCAAAGTCAGGTCTAGAGAAACAAAGGTCTGGGATCCATCTTCATGGCTGACTATTTATTCATCATGCAAATTACCCTGTCTACAAACTCAATGGACCCTGACAGAAAACTTTGCAGTTGACCCCAGCCTGTCCCCCCCAATTCCCCAAGGGTTTCCTGACACCTGCTTGAGATGGAGGGGGTGGTGTGAGGAAGAGGGGGAGATCGTGGGAACCAGGTCTTATTTAAGGCCAATTTTGAGAAGTCATCTAAATCCTTCATAGGTATTTGCTCCTCAGAAAATCCTCAGAGAAGTCAGGGAAGGTAACTGGCTCTGTAGTCTAGTAGTTAGTGTTCTGCATGAAGGAAGCTGAAATCCAAGGATTCTGACCTGGGTCAGGGCTTCTGATGCTCTGAGGGTTTTTGCAAGGGCTGCTTCACCGCACTAGAATTAACTTTGAATATCTATATTTGTCTTTCATCCATCTGATGAAAGATGCTGATGATGCTAACAGCTGCCATTTATCCTGCCCTTCTTAAGGGAGAAACACTGGGCTAAATGTGCTAATACATTATTACGTTTAACCCATGTGAACACTGTGATAAAAGGTATAAGAATCACAAGGGAAACTTGCCCCATGTCCAGGAGCTGGAAATTGGACTCAGGTCTTTCTGACCTCAAATTCTGTGTGCACACCATGTGTGCAAATGAGAACACACCCAGAAGTGCTTTGAGATGTGCACAAGTTATTGAAGGAATGGGAAGGAGGGCCGCCATCCTAGTCCATAGGAGGAGCTTGCCTTCCAGTGCTGGGGAAATGCAGCTAGTTCACAAGCCACATTCCAGCTCAGTTTCAGTACCCACAGTCACTCAATATCTACAGCGGGAGTAGCATTTTCAACTAGAGGTTTGGGGGGGAATGCTCTGGAGTCAAAGTTGCTTGTTCAAATCTGGGTTCTACCATTAGCTTGGAGACCCTGGGAAAGTAAGTTAATCTTTCTGAAGCTCAGCCTCCTGGCTGTGAAGTGGGAGTGGTCCTCACCTCACAGACTTGGGTGAGGGAGCAATGAAGCCAGTTCAGGTGCAAAGCACTTTAACTGCTGTTACCATTATCTCTCTTTAAGCTGCCATTTTCTCATAAGCATTTTCTCCTTTTATTTATTTATTTTTTTCAACACTCACTCCTACGGAGCTGGGAGGTCCCAGTGCAAATAAACTGTCTTAAAATCATACAGCATGTCAGAGAGGGAAAGGCAGAGAGGAGAGGGTTCAGCTTCAGAAGTCAGGAAGGCTAGGCTGATGCCCAGCTCTGCCATTGCCAAGCAATGTGGCCTTGGACAAGTCACCTTGCCTCCCTGAACTGCTGTCTCTTCATCTATGAAACAGGAATAATGATACTGTCTCACAAGGCTGTTATAAAGGCTGTCCTCTTGTGTTCATCCAAGCACATACTCTCCGTCCTGGGACAACCCCACAATTTAGAAAACTGTTCCAAAATGCCACTCTCCTTGCATTTTGCTGGTAGTCTGCTGCATGCTGTCATATTGTCCATCCCCCTGCCTCTGAGTCAAACTCCATCTCTTTAACTCAACATAGTGGGACATCTCTCAGCTCTCCCTCAGATATCAGGGACAGTTTTCTCTTGTCCACCTCAAGTTCAAGACAATGTTTGGAATGTTTGGAAGTCTCACCTAGAGCCAGCATGAACATGGAATGATGGCACCAACAGGTGTGTGAGGACAAGTCTTTAGGCCTCTGGATCTGAGCGGGAGGTTCGGAAGGAGAGGAGCCTGGGGTGAAGCCTATAGCAGGATGGGGTAGCACTGCCTTCCCTGGGCATCTCTGAGGCTCTGGGAAAGAGGAGTACAGGAGGCCCTGGGAACACGCGTCAGCATGAGAATTTAAGGGCCTGGGATGAAGCCGACCTGGAGTGGGAGGATAGCTCAGCCAATGCCCAGGCCCAGCACCTGTCAGGATGGGCTCTGGGCCCCTGGGGGGCTGCAGTGCCAGGCCTGCACCCGCTCCACTTACCTGCACGTAGTTGTCCTCACAGTAGTCTGCGACTCGAAGCAGGGCGCTGTGGTTGCCCCTCAGGGCCTCCCGGCCCGTGGGGATCTCAAACTCCTGCAGTTGCTGTAGCTCCGCCATGGCCCCTGGCCTCTGCCCGGCTCCCCGGGGAGCCTGTCGGTTTTACACCTCACTCTGCCCTTGATTGGTTGCTCTGCCTTCCCTCCCTCTCACTGCTTTTGGTTTCCTCTTCGTGAGAGACCCAAACCTGCTAGCATGGGGCAGGCATGCTCATACGGGGACAAGAGGAAGTTAGTCCCCACTCCCTGAGCCTGTGCCACTCTGTCGCCTGCCCAGAGGAAGGGAGAAAATGGGGGGGGGCCAGCCCCCCAATCCCTCCTAGCAGAGGAAGCCAAGGTTGGGGCGGCTGTGATTGCTGCCTGGGCCTGGAGAGGAAGCTGCGGCGGGGGCTGGGGTGGGAGACAGGAGGAAGGGGGCTGGCCTGCTCTGGGAGGTGGAGATGGATTTTCCACTCATGGAAGGGGAGGAAAGGGCAGAGGGTGGGGGCTTCCTTGGGAAGCTCGGGATGAGTCACCAAGAGACAGGGGACTGGAGGGTGGAGAGGATATGGAGACGGGTCATGCTGGGGGCCCATAGGGCGGTGGTGCCACAACAGTGGAAAACAGCCGGTGCAGCAGCCAGAGGAACCAGGCAGGACACTGAGAAGATACAACCAGAGGTTCCCTGAGAAGTGTTATCAAGTCTCCGAAGGGTTAGGTGCAATGAAGATCTGCTGTATGTACGTGCTGTGGGCCTGGTGGAGGCAGGACAAGATGAAACTGACCAAGTGGAGCGTAAGGGACTCAGACTAGACAACAGGAAGGACTTGGCTTTGAGGAGCGCCAGCTTTAAATTCCAGATTAACAGTCATAGGAAGCGGCAGTGGGCAGAGCACCGAGCCTGCTTCAGGAGGTATGTGCTCCATTTCCTGAATTCACAAGAGACTCAGACTGGATGATGTCCGGGGTCCTGTCCTGATCTCAAACTCTTAGAGCTCAGAGCTGTCAATGGGACTTGATTCCTGGAGTAAGGGAAGTTAGGAGGGACTCTGGGCCTCCTCCCTGCCCCTCTTACTGGGGAGTCTGTCATTCTGAAGTCAAGAAAAAAACAATCCCTCACTGACCACATTGGTCCCTTAATATCTGCTCCTTGAGAGGGTCTCTTGCCCCTGGACAGGCGTCAGGCTGAGCAGAAGCTCAGTGACTGTTAAATGACATAGCCCTTGGGTGTTCCTGGGAGGAGACCAAGAGAGAGATCAGGATGTGAGCCCTGTGCCCAGGGACTGCTGAGGGAGACACGTGTGCCGGGCTCACAGGCAGGCATGGAGACAAAGAAGCATGGACACGGGTGTTGGCAGTGGCCGTGGCCCCTAGCTGATGGGCATAGCATCCTGAGTACATTTTCACGGAAAGGGTGATGAAATTTGAGCTCGGAGAACCTTGTAAGGTGAAATGGTGGGGCTTGAGTGAGGGACACAAAGACTTCTCGGATGAGGGAAGGTAGGAGGTGGTGTAGGACTTGCCTCATTGGAAATAGCCTCAGAGCAGGCTCAGATGTAGGGGAGGAGAGGGCTTGAGGGAGAAGACTGGGGAAGGGGAGCAGGCAGGGCTGGAGGGTAAGAATGGGGAAATGAGCTCTAAGCCAGAGGGGTCACTATAGGAGAGGGGCTGATTGCGGGGGGCAGGGCAGGTTGCCTGCAGTGGTGGTAGTCTGGAAGGCTCAAGCTGCTGGATGGGCTTAGAACCTTGAGCCTATGATCAGCTTAGGCATCAGAGATTTGGGCTTCCAGACCATCTGCTTTGTCTAAAGACTTTCAGCTGATGAGGAGCTAGAAGGCTCAAACGCCTTCGTCTGGGTCTTGAAGTGCACGCTCTTGCTTAGCAGGTGAGAGGGGCTGAGGTTGCACTGGACTGGGATCTAGTCTTAGAATTATTGAGGTTAGGAACCAGGCAGGCCTTCCTGATAACCCTGTGGCAGTGATAATGATGATAAACACATTGTGTTTATTACATGCCAGGCAGTGTGTTAAAATATTTCACAGACATTATTTTCTTAATCCTCACAATAATCATATAAGGTAGTACCATTATTATACCATTTTGCAGATGGGGAGACGAAGGTTGAAGGAGGATGAGCACCAGCTTGGAAGCTGCCGAGTCACAGTCGTAACTGGAGTCTGGCAGGCTCCAGAGCCTTTCTCTTAATCACTAGGGTAGTCTTTCTTCTGGCAGGACCTGAATTTTCCTGAAGACTGCCTCATGAGCTACCTGTGTTTGTGCAACAATAACTTTGCTTCCCGAATCTGTCTCACTGAAAGAAACTGCTCTCCTCTCCCTTCTCCATGCTCTTCCCGCGTTGAGTGTATGTTCCTTGGTTCTGTGTCTCGTCACAACAATGATTTGGAGTCTTGGATAAACCACGTTATAGCTCTCAGGTCGCGAAAGGACCGTGTTAGAGCTCTTAGACAAATCAGTGCTACAGCTCAGAGTTACAGCTCTATTTTATTTAGAAGATAGCAAGAAAATCTATCTTCAAGGCGTGAGGGCACGTCAATCCACAGACGCGAAGAGAAGAGCGCCCCAGCGTGCGGGAGAGAGAGAGCTAGCTTTGGCTCCTCTTTTTATATGTTTTTCTCTCCCTGGGCCTGTCCTATGTAAATTGGGCCAGCCAGGAGTCTTGTTTGTTTTACCTGAGTCTTCACTCCGGTCCTCGGACCTTCCTTTGTTCTATTTTCGCAGGCTTTTCCCTTCTTTGTCTTTTAGCCACCGCCACTTTGGGCTCCTTTTCCCTATTCTACCTACCTAACACTCTGATCCCCATTTTCTCCATAGACAGATCTTATCTAAGGGCAAAGACTGTGTGTGCCTGCCCCATCCTCTCCTCCTGAGCCTAGCTCACAGTGGGGTAGGGCCAGGAGCTGCAGTGAATCCGTGGTGAGTGATGAGAATATATGGTGAGCAGGGACGAAGTTAGAAGTTGAGGTATGGAAAGTACAGAGGAGGAGCTGGGGGTGACCAAGGGATTTAAAGTCCTGGCTGTGGATGCTTTCCAGGGCCTGGTCTCTCCAGGACAGGATGGCCCAGGAGCTCAGCGAGAAGGAGCTCTTAAAGATGGAGGTAGAGCAGCTGAAGAAGGAAGTGAAGAACCCAAGAGCTCCGGTGAGCCTCCTCTTTCACTCCCTGCTGCCTCTTCTCTATCCCTTTCTGGTCCTCATGGAGACGGGATGCAAAGGAAGATGTGATGAACAGCAGGGTGGTGGGACCTTTCCAGGGCAGTAGAAAGAGTAAGAGGTGCCCCTGGAATGGGCTGGGAGGTGGGAGGAGGCAGGGTTTGATCCCACAAAAGTGCACAAGAGATAACCTCAGAGCCTGGAGGGCTTGGTGTGTCCAATTCGGTCCCTGGACTGAATATCCTGGCCAAAAATCCCTCACAGGTAAGAGTCAGGCTTTCTGGTTCTGGTCAAGGAACTCATACCCCTCTCACAGCTGCCTGTGCCTCTTGTCTTTCTCCTCTCCGGCCTCTATTCCCACCCTGCCCAGAAGCCTGTTTTGGGGGTCTGAGCAAATCATGAATCCTGAGCAACAGAAAAGGGCTAGAACCACACTTTGCTTTCTCCCAGATTTCCAAAACAGGAAAGGAAATCAAGGATTATGTGGAGGCTGAAGCAGGAAATGACCCTCTTCTTAAAGGCATTCCTGAGGACAAGAATCCCTTCAAGGAAAAAGGCGGTTGTATGATAAGCTGATGGTGCTGGAGCCCCTCACCTTGAACGCCTGCCCCTCCTCAGCCCTCTCCCTACCAGAACCAAGTACCCTGGGATGTGCAGGGAAGCACTGGATGTTCACTCTCTCTTAGTCACAGGATGAGTAAAGAGGCCTGGCTGTACCCATTGTGAATCCATTCCCCATTTCCACTGTGAACTCTTTCTCTCCCATTACCTCCATCACCTGCTGGCTCACTGCTGACCCCACCTGGAACTGCTTCCAGGAGAGCCTCCCTGGCTCAGGACGCAATTCCCTGAGAGCCTGGACAGTCCTTGGGAAACAGTTACTCCTCTTTAAAACTCCTATTTCCCCCTCCACTGTCTGCCTGGGAACCAGCGTTTCCATCAAGAGCTTCTGGGTTAAGGATTGGAGTTGGCGGGCGCCGGTGGGGGGTGTCTTTTGCCCCCACCTCATGTCTGGTCCTATGGAACTCCTCTCAGTCATTTAGATAACCCGAGATTGGCCTGGTGACAAAAAGAGCTTGTGAAGTCATGATGTCATGATTTATTGAATATTACTGAATGTCTGTTCCATGTTGGGCTAGAATAGAAGAGCAAGGAAAATTCAAGTGGCTCTTATTGTCATGGAATCTAGCAGAGAAGACACGAAACAGAGTTACAGTTAAATCAGTAAGTGCTACAGTGGCAAAGAGGGAGTCGAGGCTGGTGTAAGAACACACGGCAGAGGGACATTCAGGGCAACGAACAAGGTCAAAGTGAACTGTTGCAGACAGTTGGGAGGGGGTGGTGAGGACAAAGCCAGCAGGGGTAAAACATGGGGCTGGAGAGGAAGATGAAGTCCAGTCTAAAGGACTTTGCTGTGAGCTCAGGTAAGAACTTTCTTTTTCATTCTCATTGCAACAGAGAGCTGATGAAGGTATTTAAGCAGCAGAAGGCTAGGCTTTGATTAGCATAAGGGAGGCTGGATCCTGCTTAGAGCTGAAAGACTAATTCCTAGGCCTTGTTAGCAAGAAGATTACTGTCTAAAGAAGCCACAGACAGACATTCATGATACAATGTGTTCAGTGCAATGTCAGAGAAGTCTGTGTGGAGTATGAAGGGGACATAGGAAGACTACAGAATCCAGCTGAGTGGCTGCATTGCATCCTGGGAGAGAGTAAGATAGATGGGCCCCAGGCTGAACAGTTTCTCCCCTGTGGACAGGAATTCCGTAATACCAGAAAATCCATAAATGCAGGATGATAGAGGAGGCTGGGCCCTGCCCAGATAGGAGATAAAAAACCACATATTCCTCATTCTTCAAATTAAGGAGACCTCCCAGCCTGCACATGCATAGAAAGGCTCCCTGGAGGTCGAAAGAGAAGGGACATCACCTCATAGTAAGTGATGCAACTACCCATAGGCCTCTTCACTAAAATCTACCTTGGCTAAAAGATGTCTATACACACACGGGAAGACGCTGAGATATCCCAAATACAGACTCAGAACCCGGCAAAGCAATATGACGACCAAAGGAAACCCGAAAGAAATGCCTCATAAGTGATTGAAGCTCCCACGGAGGTGTGACTCTCTCTCTGAGCCCACCATGTGTCTATCCACATGTACCGGACTCTTTTTCCCTCCTAATAAACACTAATTGTTTCACTACTTTCCATCTCTATGTGGAAATTCATTTCTACACAGCTGATGGGCCAGGGCCTTGTCACTGGCTGCTGGTTTCTGGTGGTCTAGTGGCCAGGATTTAGCGCTCACTGCCACTGCCTGACCTGTCTCTGGCTGGGAGCTGAAACCCTGCTTCAGGCCGCTGTAGGCCAAGGCCACCTGAGATCGAGAAGACAGGAAAGACCTCAAAAAGGAGGTGATATTTGCAGCTGAGTCCTACAGGATTAAGTTGTAAATGGGTGATATAAATCTGGCTGAAGGGACAGTATTAACAGAAGAAAAGATGAAAAGAACAAAGGTTTGAATGCAAACACTCTTCAGGTCAGAGATGTTGGAATGTCAAGGGAAAGGCCTAGATATTTAGGATCTGCTGCTAGAGAGGTGGAGTTGCAGGTGATCAGAGGATCTTGTTTGTGATACTAAACCACCATATCTGCTGGGAGTGAATTGGCAATGTTTGCATTTAGAAGGGTTTTGACAAGGCTTTTGACAAGATTGAAAGGGCAAAGAGTAGAATCAGAGAATTAAGGAGATGATTGGGAGAAGTGGGCTAGGGCAGAGGCTGTAAGTCTAGAGGGGAAGGTGGGATGAAGGGTTCTTTGGGAAATAAAGTTTTCAGATCTTGACATCTCATTAAGTGATGGGTGAGGGACAGGAAGTGGTCAAGGATACCACTTCCGGGGTGAGAGAGAAGGATTGAAAACAAGTATTTGCAAACAAACCTAACATAATACATTCATCTGATTCAGAGCTGCAAACTCCCTCAGCCCCTCCCCAGTGGGCCATAGCCCTGGGGCTGTCCTGCTCCTACTGGTAAGTTCATGGGCCACTGGTCAGAATTCAGGGTCTCCCAGGGACTGTCCACTCCTTTCCCAATTCCACAGTAACCCTGCTTCACCATTCTGCAATCTCAATAATAAATGTAGCCACTCCAATACACTCCCCAAGAGCAGGAAAAGAAGAGAGGCTAGAAAGAGAAAATATTTAAATACATCTTCTAATTTTTTAAAATGAAGAAGTGTTAATATTCCAGTAAGAAGGGAAAAACAGATGGGGGCTACAGTCACATGGGTGTAGATCATTGATTATAGCCTCCTTCTTGATTGGAGTTCTTGGTTCAGGGGGCTGACTCCAACCTTCATTCCTCAGGACTCTGAACCCTTATTGAGGATCCAGGTAGAGCAGTGGTTTCTTCTGCTAGCCTGTGTTACCCAAAAAACCCAGTCCACCTCTTGGTCAAGCTAAAAGATGTAACTAAGCCAAAGAGCAGGAGAAGGATTTATTACTTACAGCACAGTAAAAGAGAACACCAGGGATCTTTCCCAAAACAGAAATTGGAGAATTTTTAAACTAAGGATACATGCACATTTATGAAGTATCCACAAAAATCCAAGCCTGAGTTAACTGAAGTCACAAGGGTCAGAAAATGTCAACATCATCACCTCTTAGGTTCCAGTTGATCTGGTGGTTTGAGCGCTTAAGGCTAACCTTTACCAGTGAAACAGACCTGGAAATCTTTACAACTGATATATTATCTTTACTATGGTAACTTCTCTAGCCTGATAATAGTCATTTGTTGTTGCATTCTTCTGTTCCCTTAAGATATTTAATTCAGGAGACCTGTCCAAAGGCAAGCATTGTGACCAGGTTTAGATCACAAAATAGCTCAGGCCAAAAACGGCTTCTCTTATGTCAAGACAGCCATCCCTGGTTCTCTTTCTCTGGAGACTCCCTACCTATCTTATACCTTACTCAGGGCTCAGTGCCCCAGGGGTTCTCTTGATTCCACCTATACCCTTCTGACCCCCTAAGATATGATGACAATCATAGGACCTCAAGGTCAGTGATAGGCCCAACACCCTGACCCCCTTTTATTTTCCTAGAGCCAGAGGAGCCTTCAGTGGCTGAGGGCAATCCCAGCTTTCACTTGGAAGGAATCAGTATTTTGTGCCCTGGTGGCAGCATTCCTTCCTTCATATTAGGAAGTTCAGCAGAGGAGAGTTTGGTGTTCTGAGGGTGGGTCATTGAAGTAATCTGAGCCACCCCTCTCCAGTTCCATCCCACAGATTCCTGAGCCTTTTGGCTGAAAGGAAGCCCCTGATGGATGTTGTTACCAGTTCAGGTCAGAGCACACCCAGGAGCCCTCTTCACAGCCCGTCTTTGGAACACGATGACACCAAACTGGGCCTTTACCAGACCAGCCCTTACTCTGTGGGCCCGCCAGCGTCCCGATGATGGACACACGATGAGACCAGCAAAACCCTAGGGACCTTTGCTTCACTGAAATGGAGGAACAGGGCAGTGAAAAAGCCAAGCAGGGTGGGTCAGAGGTGTAAGGACTCCAAGCAGAGATGGAATCGCTGAAATTCTGATGACCCTGAGGAGTAAAATGATGCCAGGAAAAGGGGCAGGAGGGATGCCCTTGAACTCCTGATTTCCAGGTCAGCTAACATCAAGCTGAGTGATTCCCAAGTTTCAAATTCTCTATCACCCTTCTTCCACACTGCACATTCACCAGGGGCTCCCAGAATGGGATTCCCAGGCATCAGAAGGAGGAGAGGGGAAGTGGGGACAGATGACTAGTTCATTCCGGACTCAGCTTCTAGGACTGCCTGCAGCTTGAAATCCTGCCTAGTGGATCAGGCAGCTTCACCTCGCACCCCCCTCCCCCCACCCCCCGCCCCCCATGCTCTCTTCTGGATGTCACTCCTGCACCCCTAGGGAGTGGAGTGGGGGTGGGGTCTATCTGCTTGGCATGTTGGGGCCTCAGGCAGAGAGCAATTACCCAATCTGGACCTCAGGGCCTCTGGGAAAGTTAGTCAAAGCCCCTGCTGCCTCCTACCAGTTCCCCACCTGAACCTAAGACCCGGAGACTAGGCCAGCTTTGTGGGTGTATTATTCCACCTGAGCCATCATACAGGGCCTCCTGCTTAGGAAGGCCCTTGCTTGGTTTAACACTCTGTTGCCTCCATCTCGAAATTCTTAATTTTTGACTGCAGGTCCTACACTTTCATTGCAGGTCTTGGACCCACAGATTACGTGTCCGGCTCTGTGTGGGGAGACAGAGGCCTCTGCCTAGTGGAGAAGGCAGGACGCTTATCCAGGGGCAAGGTTTAAAGTGGGGTTTAAAATAGTGTCAAAATGCTGGTACTCTTGGCCCTCCTCCACCAGTTCAGAGGGTTAGAAGCCGGGGGTGGGCCGGTAGCGGAGGCGACTCTGCGGTAGTGTCTCAGCGTCCCCTTGGCCCCTCTGAATTTTCTCTATCAGACCACGGAAATGGGTGAAGTGGATGACATCACCTGCAGCATCAGAGCTGAGGAAACAAACCAGAGAGGCCAAGAAAGGACAGAAAGGTCTAGAAGAGCTGCAGACTCTGCCCACTCCCCCGTGCTGTGTAATCAGATGCAAATTCTCTAAGAGTCTACCTTCTACCTCCCTCACAGATTCCTCTGTTTATCCCTTTGCTCCAACAGCCTCGCACAGATCTCCCCTCACCCTGTCCCCTCCACCCCCACCCCTTGGCTGCTGTGTTTCTCTGTGGCTGCCTTGCTTACCTCCTGTAAAACCAAGCCAAGACTTGTGGGTTTAGCACCAAGGCCTGTCGTCCCACACCCTAGGGTTGGGGAGGAGGGCCCTGCTTGCCCTTGAGGCCTCAGCTCTCCCCACTGCTCCCCCCACCTGTCCCCAGGGCTCCATCAGTGGAGCTTTTCTTAATTTCTCCACCAGCTCATGCTGTGCTTGAGATCCTGTCTGTATCCAGCTAATTCAGGTAGAGTCACACTGCTTTCCCATAATCTCTCTTTTATGGCTGAATGAATAAGTCATTCAAAATTAGGTAGTTCATGGAATCCCCTCCAGCAGTTATGAAACAGGAGGGGAGGGGTCAGGGTTCAACCTTTGAAAGAATGACATAGCCTAGGGGCACAACATAAATTAATTAGAACCAAATGGGTCCAAGATGGCAGACAAATCAACCTGACTAGATCTTGATCCTCAGTGTACACTCATTTTAACACAGCAGCAAGCTAAAAGACACACCCAGAGGCACCATGACAGTTCCACTGTCGACCATCAAAGACCAAAAAGCGGGCAGTGGCCGGACCCCTGGAAATCCCCGCCCCTTCCCCAAGTAACTCGAACAATTCTTCCACTCATTAGCCTATGAAATTACCCAGCTCATAAAAGCTAACCACACCACACTTCAGGGCTACCGCACTCACCCTCTGCAATGGCCCACACTCTGTGGAGTGTGTTTCTCTCTGCATAAAATCCACTTCTTACCTATCACTTGGTCTCTCATTGAATTCTTTCTGCGATGAGATACAAAGAACCTGGACCTCAGTAAGTCCAGACACCAAGTGAGTGATTCTAATGGAAAAAATCACAGGTTCAAGTCCCAAGCAGGGTTTCGGCTGGATTTGAGTCCTGGCCTCCTCCGTTTGAGTGTCAGACTACGTTTTGGCTGGGCTCAAGTGCTGGCACATGGGTTAAGCCCCAACCTGAGGTAAATGGTTTCAGCTGGGACTTTGTGCTCCCATTGCAGGGGCATGAGTTCCCTCCCTGGTAGGGGAACTAAGATCCCACGTGCCATGCGGCACAACCAAAGAAGACAAGAGAATTAGGTAGTGCAGGATTTGAGAGGTGTAAAAGGCATGCTATGAACAATCCCTCCCTCCTTTTCTCCTAGACTCCTTCCTGGAGAAACCAATGTTACGCACGTATCAGGTGTGCCCTTCGAGATCTTTTATGCATATGCAAGCCAACATATATAAAATTCTCCCCTTTTTCACACAAATGGTAGCACTTATACACTGTTCTCAGCTTTGGTCTGGATTTCTCTGTTTTTAACCTTACCTGGATGGATGTCATTTACCTTTGTCCACATGTACCCCCGAGCCTACAATCTTTCATTTTACTCTCACGTATTTTACACATTTATTTTTTACATTTTATTTATTTGGCTGTGCTAGGTCTCAGCTGTGGCATGCAGGATCTTTGATCTTTAGTTGTGGCATGTGGGATCTAGTTCCCTGACCAGGGATCGAACCCAGGCCCCATGCATTGGGAGCAGGGAGTCTTAGCCACTGGACCAACAGTGAAGTCCCTCATTTTATGCTTTTAATCTTCCATTTATTAGTCAAGTTTTAAGCTCCTTGAGGGCAGGTATCAAGTCTTTCACTTTTTTGTTTTCCAGCACCTAGAACATAGTAGGTGCTCAACGAATGGGCGTGGAATAACTGTGTGGCTCTACTTTATAGGCTTATTATGGGCCAGGCATTGTGTGTTGACTACACACTATGTCATGTACAAATGAATAAACCAGATAATGAATGGACAGCCCTGGGCATCTAACAGAATGAGTAGGCCGGCCTAGGCACAGACCTGCCTTCCCTGGAGGTCCTGAAGCTCTGCTGGTCCCTCTGCTGGTCACTCCAGGCAAGGACATCCTATAGGCAATATGTTCCAGACAGTGCTATCCTTAGGGGCCCTTCACTGGAATAAAACCAAGGGGAAGGGCTCCTTAGACTGTTGGAGAGGCGGAGAGAGTTCTCCTCTCAGATATTGGGACTGGAAAGGGAAGGAAATGTGGGGCAGGGGGTGGGGTTGTCTCAGCAAAGCTGAGCTAGTAGGGTAAGGAAGAGGGGATGGTGGTGGGTTCAGAACCATTAGTGAGTAGCTGTGACATCAACTTAGTAGATTGTAATAAGCTTAAAAAAATAAATAAAAACCATAGAAAATATCAGAGTGTACTTTTACATGAAATAAAGGTAAATATTGTTTCTCAAACTTCTATTTCCGCTTCGTGTATGGGTGAACTGGTTGGCAATATAAAACACCTTACTGAGGATCTTGGTAGAAACAAAAAAATGGTGAAAGTCACCAGAGAAATGACAAGATAGGTCCTGGTGAGTAAGTCCTGAGTGGGTGCAAGGATTCACAGCAGAATCAGACCTTAGGGTGGAAGGCAGGGCACCTCTACTTCAGTGCAGCGTCTTCCTACACCCCTGAGTTTCCAGGCACCAAAAGCTCAAAATTTCTCAAGCCTGTTCCATTGATGGACAGCTCAGATTGTTAGAAAGTTCTTCCCATTTGCCCCTTTAACTTCTACCCGTGAGTGCTCCTTCTCTCTGCCTCTGTTACAACCAAGACTAGGAATAACTAGGCAAATGAACTGGCAACCAACAAGTGTCCTCTAAATTTTATTTTCCTTCCCATAAGAGCATTTATTCTTTTCTCAAGAGTCTGAGTTTTTATTATTCTGGTTATCTTTCTAGCAGTTATCGTTACTAAATCTATCATGGATGGGACACAGAGAAAAGGACTTTTTGCTTACAGTTTTACTAACTCTCACAGCACTGCTAGGTAAAAGCCACTGTTACTATCCTTTTACGGATGAGGCACAGAATATTGTTTCCAGCTTTATTGAGATATAATTGAAATATAACAATGTGTAAGTTCTAGGTGTACAACAGTCATGATTTTATCTATTATATACTGCCAGATGATTATCACAATAATTTTAGTTAACACATTTATCACCTCACATAGTTACAACTTCAGAGCATTTCAACTTCTTACCCAAATGCAGTCACCCAGGTAGCAGCAGGATGAAATTTATCAGTGCTTTTGTGTGATCCGTAGAATTGAAACCGATCCTCTGAATATGGTTCAGATGGCTCAGAACAGAGACAGTAGCTTTCTCCTGACTCCCTCTCTGTGGACAAACTTTGATCTCAGATTCCTTATCTATGACCAGGGCAGAAACACATCTCTAGGCAGGGACTTTTTGACTTTTTTGTTTATTGTCTTGTTTTTTGATTTATTTCGTTGAAGCATAGTTGATTTACAATGTTAATTTCTGCTGTATAGCAAAGTGATTTAGTTACGCACATATATACGAATACATTTTTTTCCATATTCTTTTCCACTATGGTTTATCACAGGATACATTTTTTAAATGCTTTTGTTGATCTTTGGCTGTGCCTGGTCTTCATTGCTGCCCAGGCTTTTCTCTAGCTGCTGCAAGTGGGGGCTACTCTCTAGTTGCACTGTGTGGGCTTCTCAATGTGGCGGCTTCTCTTGTTGAGGTGGCCTGTGGTCTCAACAGTTGCTGTTCTGGAGCTCTAGGGTTAAAGGCTCAGCAGCTGTGCCACACGGGCTTAGTTGCTCCACGGCATGTGGGATCTTCCCAGACCAGGGATCAAACCCGTATCTCCTGCACTGGCAGGAGGATTCTTTACCACTGAGCCACCAGGGAAGCCCCTACCACAGGATATGAATCTAGGTCCCTGTGTTATACAGTAGGACCTTGCTGCTTATCTCACTTTTTGGCTTTCTAAATTGAGAAATATACCACAGGTTCAGAATAGTGCATACAACATAATGTCCATTTTAACAAAAATCTGTAAGTGAACAATTTATGTAACTTCCACCCAAGGACAAAAAATACAATAGTATTAGTACCCCTGGAAGACTGCTGGTGGCCCCCTTCCAACCACTGCCCTCTCTCTTCCCCAAAATATTCCATACCCTCACTTACATGTGAATTACTTCTTCGCTTTGCTGGATAATTTTACTATTTAAGTTTGCAGCTCTAGACAATAAAAAAGTTTTTCCTGTTTAGAAATTGTAAACAAATGGAATAATTTGATTTTCCTACCTATCTCCTTTTGTTCAACATATTTTGAAAGAATTATTCATCCATTTTGTTGCATGGAGTTGGCCATTTGTTTTGTTGCTGTGTGATATCCCATTGTGTGGCCTTACTGCAAATTATTCATCCATTCTACTGTAGGTGGACATTTGAGTTCCAATTTTGGCTATTATGTTGACAAAAACACTCTTACACGTCTCTTAGTGCACAGAAGCAAACATTTCTGTGGCTATATGTTGCTGTTGTTCAGTCACTAAGTGGTGTATGACTCTTCGTTACCCCATGGACTGCAGCACGCTAGACTTCCAGTCCTTCACTATCTCCTGGAGCTTGCTCAAACTCATGTCCACTGAGTTGATGACACCATCCCACCATCTCATCCTCTGTTGTCCCGACCCCTTCTCCTCCTGTCCTCAATCTTCCCTGGCATCAGGGTCTTTTCCAATGATTTGGCTCTTTGCATCAGGTGGCCAAAGTATTGGAGCTTCAGCTCCAGCATCAGTCCTTCCAATGGACCCCTGAAGGGTTGATTTCCTTTAGGATTGACTGGTTTGATTTCTCTGCTATCCAAGGGACTCTCAAGAGTCTTCTCCAGCACCACGATTTGAAAGCATCAGTTCTTCCATGTTCAGCCTTCTTTACAGTCCAACCCTCACATCCATACATAACTACAGGAAAAACCATAGCTTTGACTATATAGACCTTTGGAAGCAAAGTGATGTCTGCATTTTAATATGCTGTCTTGGAGTAAATACACTGTTTAGGGCTTCCCTGGTGGCAGAGACGGTAAAGAATCCACCTGCAATTTGGGAGACCTGGGCTCAATGCCTGGGTTGGAAAGATCCCCTGCAGAAGGGAATGGCTCCCCATTCTAGTGTTCTTGCCTGGAGAATTCCATGAACAGGAGACCCTGCAAGGCTAGAGTCCATGGGGTCACAAAGAGTTGGACATGACTGAGAGATCTTCACTTCTTTCAGGAGTAGAACTGGGCTTCTCAGGTGGCACTAATGATAAAGAATTTGCCTGCCAATGCAGGAGATGTAAGAGACTCAGGTTTGATTCCTGGGTTGGGAAGATCCCCTGGAGTAACACACACCAGCATCCTTACCTGAAGAATCCCACAGACTGAGGAGCCCCCTGAGGTGGCCACAGTCCATAGGGTCACAAACAATCAGACACGACTGAAGCGACTTAACACACACACACGAGTAAAATTGCAAGATTATAGGGTAGGATACCTTCAACTTCTCACCAACTTACACTCCTCTGAGAATTCACAGTATTCTATAATCTCGGTAACATTCAGCATGTGCTGTAGGCTTAGTCGCTCAGTCAAGTCCAACTTCAGGCAAGAATACTGGAGTGGGTTGCCATAGCCCTCCTCCAGGGCATCTTCCCAACCCAGTGATCAAACTCTGGTCTCCCCCATTGCAGGCAGCGGATTCTTTGCCATCTGAGCCACCAGGGAAACCCAACATTCAGCATTGCCAATCTGGTAAGTGTGTAATAGTATCTCACTGGGCTTTTAATTTGCATTTTCTTGATGATTGATGTGTTGCATCTTCTCATGTTTATTGGTTATTTTGGATTTCCTTTTTTTTTTTTTTAAATGAAGTGCCAGTTCAAGTCTTTTGTAATTTTCCATTAGGGTTTTTTTTTTTTTTCTTATTGAGTTTTAGGAGTTTTTAATATACTCTAGATACAAATTGTCAGTTATGCATTACAAATATATTTTCCTTTTCTATGGCTTAATTTTTCACTTCCATATTGGGGTCTTTTGATAACATAGAATATCATATTACTATGGTGATACATATCAAGCTTTTAGAATCTTTTGTGTCTTAAGAAGACTTTCTCTGCCCTGAGGTCATGAAGGTATTCCCCTGCGTTGTATTCCAACACTTTATCGCTTTTTCACATTAAAGTCTATAATTCATCTAGAATGTATTGCTGTGTTATTGTAAACTGGGAGGAATTTGATTTCATATTTTTCCATATGGACACTCAATGATCCCAGAATAATTTATTGAAAAAAAGGCCCCTTTCCCACTGCTCTGTTGTACTCTATTTATCATAAATCACTGTCCAAGTATGTGTGCACCTGAATCCGGCCTCTCTATTCTGTTCTACTCGTATGCTTGTCTTTCTCTGTCCTAGTACCACACTGTCTTAATTCCTACAGCTTAAGAGTTGATAATAAACTTTAATATTTGATAGTGCTGGTCCTCCCACATCTCATGCCTATGTATTTTTGAAGCTGGGATCGCCCATACACACAAATCCATTCAAATGTTTAAGCAGTGTGTGCGGTGGGTTGGGGAGGAAGGGTGCTCAGGATGAGAGAAGGGAAGAGCAGAGCGAGTATTCTGTTTCCATGGCATTCTCCCAAGGCGCGCGACCACATAATCACAGTGCCAGCCACCCCGTAGGGAGGTCACAAATGCGTCAGCGGGCTCCCTCGTCACTTATTCCCGAGAGACAGACAGCTCTTAAAACCCAGATACCAAGCCAGAAGACAACACTCCATTCCCTTCTCTTCGCGGCTATCTCAGAGGTACAACCTTTCCTGCAAGTCACGTGCGCGTGCTCGGCACCCAAATACCGACCCTGGGCAAATTCGCCGAAAAAGATTCGCTCAGCCTTGTGGGTGAATCCCACGGTGATCCCTAGCGTCTGCTTGGGAGAAACAGCCCATCGATACGACGAGAAAGCGCTAGCAGATAGCCTGACCGGCCGAAACGGACTGAAGAACGGATTCCTTGACTTAGGGATTTTTTTTTTTTTTTTCCGACTGAAAGACACAAACCACCTCGAAGTCTGCTCCCCGTGTGGCGGACAATCCAGACAGACAGATTGCAGTATCGGACCGGCTTCCGGGCGGAGCGATCCCCAAACGCCGGTTATTCCCTCAGCCTCGGCTCGCTCGGGCCACTTAGTTCCCAGCTACCGAGCAGAATGTTTGGCACGTTAGCCAATGGGAAGAAGGATTCCAGGCAGCTCGCGCGGGCAGGGGGCGTCTCCCAGACCCGAAGCCTGCTGCGGTTCGCCGCCGGAAGCAGGATGCTGGAGACCCTGCGGGCGCCTTTGGCAGTGCCTGTGAGCTAAAGTCCCGCTCCGAGTCCCACAGACACGCTTACTTTTCCGCCCGGGCTCTTGCGCATGCGTGCGGCAACCTTCAGGCCGACCCTGAAATGGAAGCATCTTGAGAAAGACCGAGGGAGCCTAAACCCCGGTCCGACAGGTCACTGGGGAGAAGCCACAGCACGAGATAGGCACTACCGCCGGAGGCCTCCAAAATAGGAATTAAAGAACCAAAAGGCTTAGAGAGGTCCCACCGAGATTTGAACTCGGATCGCTGGATTCAAAGTCCAGAGTGCTAACCATTACACCATGGGACCTGCTGGCTGCTTTAGGCGGCCGGGAGTCTTCTCAAGCCACATAGCGGGCGCGTGAGGCTGCCTTTAGAAAGCAGCAGTAGATGCCTAGTGTCCGCCGGTGCTGAACTGTGGGCTCTCGGCCCCGAGCCGCAGGAGCGGGCCGAAGCGGAGCGGCGAGGGCTTCTGCATCCCCGGCGTCCCATACATTCCCGGTCCCGGGGTGTCATTTCTTGTCGCCTCTCTCTCGGCTGTCCCCCAGGGGTCCTCACCGGGTTTGGGGAAGCACGGAGTGCGCAGGCTGGCGGGATCGGTCTTAGCAATGCTGGACCAGAGAGGGCCGGCTCTGACCTCCAGCTCACGAGCAGGAGGCTCGGCGCTCCCACCCTGGGCTTCTTATTGTTTATTTATTTACACAAAGGGTGCTCTGGAGAGGTTATCTTGGCGGAGCCGGGAGGGAAGCCGACTGGCACGTGGGGCGAATGCGGTTCAAGGCCCTGGTGCCCCGAGCGCGAATCGCTGCCAGGAAGTGCGCCCCACCTGATTCCTTGGCGTTCCACGTGGCTAGAGCGCCAAGAAATTAGCCCAGAACGTCTCACTTCCATTTCCCTCTCCTGCTACTTGGTGGATGGTTCCTTCTAACAAAATTAGAAGCAGATCAGTGAAAGACTGTCGATTTTGGACTTTCTCATAAGTTTTAGTTAAGGTGTAAATGGATAATGTCTCTTAAGGTCGATCTGGCGACAGAGAATTTTATAGGCCATTTGGTTAGCAGTTTCACTTTTGGAACTTTATCCTTAGGGACTACTAGGATGAGTGCCAGTTGGTCAAGAATGGTCTCAGCTGTGTGGTTTATAATAGTAAAGAATAAAAATAAATGTCCATCGTGTGAAAATTGATTAAATAAATATTGACAATATCTATACAATACATACTGTGCAAGAATTTAGGGGAAAAATTATTGTATTGGCATGGAAAGATACACTGTCCTAAACAAACCAAAACAAAAATCTACTTACCAATTAGTGAGTATAATAAAATCTCACGTCCACACAAACAGAAGAGCTGAATGCATACAGATACAATGAGTATTTTCCCTGGGCCCTACGATTTCTTGAGGGATTCAACGCTGGATGGGACTGGGTGACTGCAGAGCTGTGCGACATACTCTCTCTCCAGGCTCTTGGCTGCCAGAGTGAAAGCATGTGTCCTTACCCTAGCCAATTGGACTTAGAATCCAGAAGCAGGAACATTTTAGAACTTAGCTGGCTGCTGGTGGTGGCTGTGACGCCGAGTCCCAGAGGCAGTGACGGCAGCCATGCCATGTCCACTGGCAGCAGAGGCGGCATCCTTAGTAGATTGTCCAGGATCCTGACCTTGGGAGGTTCCTGGTTTCCTAGTTTCCCTTCATTCTTGCCCATCTTTCTGAGTTTGCTTTCCCTCTGCTTTTATGAACTATGTAAGATCCTCCTAATAAGCCCCTTTTCTACGTAAGGTACCTAGAGTCCTTTTCTGTTACATACAGTGAAGAACCTGCTTAGTCCAAATCCAAAAAGGTCTGTTGATGACAGTTATCTCCCGGGAATAAATTTATGAAGGCCTTTTCTTTTCTTTGTTTTGGTATATAACTCTTGTATATTGTTAGAAGAAACATTAACGATTTTCCTTTTTGAAGAAATAACCAAATTCCCATTGAACTTCTATGGTGAGATAAGGATATCCCTCTCTTGAGGCTGGAGTGACGTAAAAATATCAGCTTGACTTAACATCAAATGACTTGGGCAGCTCTGGACCTCAGCCTTCCCTTTCTAGTTTCTTCTTGAAAGGGTTCAGTACAGGCTAAAGTGTATTGCAAGTAATTTTTCAAAAGCTACTGCAGAAACTTCTAAAGGGTGATGATTATATCCTTGGAAAATATACGCATAGTTCCTCTCTCCAGTGTGAAGGAGGATTGACTGCCTTCCTATTCCCACTTCTCCCTGCTCTACTCCCTAGTTCTTCCCCCCGCCTTCTTTCTCAGCTTGAACAAAACCTTACTTCCTCATTCCCCAAGAGATGTAAAAGAATCATCTCGCTTACAACTTTTGTCACGACTCATTGGAATCATAAGAAATTTTGTTCTGTGTCTCGGTCTCTCCCATCTTCCCTCCCTCTCCTCCTCGTTCGGGCTATGAATTCCTTGGGACTTGCTTATCTTTGAGTGTGGCTAGTGCCTTAACAGACATGTTCCCTGAACCCCATTAGAGGGCACAGGGGAACTTAGGAGGAAGAAACGACAATCGAGTTTTATGTTCAGAGACCCTTTAGCATCACACACAGATACACACTATATGTAGATATATTTAATATATCTATTATACACTTAAAATATATATATATATATGATAACAGAGACAACATGTAATCTCCCTGCCCCAGTATAATTCATGTCATCTTTGAGGACGGACTCTCAAGCCTCCACAAGGTGGCTCCTGAGCTAGGGGAGTTCAGGGCTCTGTCGGAGGTGGGGTTAGCGTAGCTTCAGCTGTGGCACCTGTGACTGAGGGCAGACTGTACCCCAGAAAGTACAATGAGGCCAGGGTTTAAGAAAACAGGGGTGAAGTCCAGGATTAGGAACTTTAAAGATGTTCTCCCATTTCTTATGAGCCTGTAAATGAACAGACCATGGAGTAGGGACAATAATGCTTTGAGTAGTCGAGGTGGAAAGTATTCATATTCACTCAAGGCTATGTTCAGTCCGTTTCCTGACCATGTTAGGATGCTCACAGTTAACTGGGATAGAATGAGCCTGGCTCTTTTCTCTGGCCACCCAGGATAGGTGAGATCTGCCACAAGTCACTGTCTTGCCTTGCGAACCCTGATTATGCCAGGGAAGCCACCAGCGTCGACTTGTGCAGGGTGACATGCCCTGAGTCTCCACTAGCCACATCCCATCCCGTCCTGTCCAGCCTCCTGCTCGGAGCCTGGCATTCCCCAGGCTCTGATGAGGAAATCTGAGCTATTTCACTCGTTTTGGCTGCCCTGGGTCTTCATTGCTGCATGTTGGCTTTCTCTAGTTGCAGCAACTGGGGGCTGCTCTAGTTGTGGTGTGCGGACTTCTTTTTGTGGTGGCTTTTGTTGCTTTAGGGCGTGTGGGCTTCAGTAGTTGTGGTTCCCTGGCTCCAGAGTACAAGCACAATAGTTGTGGTATGTGGGTTTAGTCACTCCGTGGCGTGTGGGATCTTCCCAGATCAGGGATCGAATACGTGTATCCTGTTTTGGCAGGTGGATTCTTCACCACTGAGCCACCAGGGAAGCCCTCCATCTCACTTTTTAAAAATAATTTTATTGAGATATTATTTATGTTAAGAAAAATGCACATACCTTAACTGAAGAAATCAATTATTGCTTACAAACGTATACATTTGTATGATCGCCGACTAGATCAAGATATAAGGCATTTCCACCACTCCAGAAAGTTCTCTGATCCTTTTTTCCAGTCTTTACTGAAATCACTACTCTGGTTTCTATTGCCAGAAATTAGCTGTGCCTATTATTATAGCATACATATACTGTTTTGCAGGATCTTTTGTGTCTGGCTTCCCTGGTGGCTCAGATAGTAAAGAATCTGCCTGCAATGCAGGAGACCAGGGTTCAATCCCTGGGTTGGGAAGACCCTGGAGGAGGAAATGGCAACCCACTCCAGTATTCTTGCCTGGAGAATCCTATGGACAGAGGAGCCTGGCGGGCTACAGTCCATGGGGTCACAAAGAGTCAGAGACGACTGTGCAATTACCACTTCACTTCACTGTTGTTAAAGATTTTTTCAAGATTCATGCATGTCATTTTATATACTAGCAGTATGTTTTTCAGTGCTGAGTATTCCATTCTATGAGTGGACCACAGTTTGTTCATTCGTTTTTCAGTTGACGGACAGTTGGGTTGTTACCATTTTGAACCTAACGTATCTGGATCCTTTGTCAAATATTTATACTGAAGATATTTTCTTCCAGTCTATGGCTTGTCTTTCTACATTCTTAATAGTGTCTTTTTGGGGATTCCCTGGTGGTCCAGTGGTTAAGACTCTACCTTTTCACTGCTGAATGGCTGGGTTTGATCCCTGATCGAGGAACTAAGATCCCACAAGCCACACAACCAAGGAAAAATAGTGTCTTTTGTTTAGCAGAAGGTTTTAATTTCAATCAAGTCAAAATTATTCTTTTTATTAGTACCTGTGTTCTTGCATGCAGAGATCAGGGATATTTCCAAGCACATGGGATAGAGGGGCTTGTGCAGTTATACAGACTACTCAATCACATAATGAAAACTTTGATAATATCTTGGTAAAATTTAAAGAGGTTTGAGGGATATAGGTTTTATATAGCAGACTTGTCTGAAGCTGGAACAGGGAGGCTGAAGGACAGAAAGGTAGCTGAAGCATCCAAGCAAAGGATTAAGAAAAAGAGCTGTATATAGACAAGAACACTGTGAAGGTCATTAGGTGTAGGTTTGAGCAGAAAAACTGGGGTTGACAGCAGTGACTTCCTTGGAAGCTGATCCTGAAATTGTTGCTGGGGTCCAGAACACAAACTATGGGCCTAGCGAGACTGTAGGATATCAATAATGGCAAATGGTAGGAAAAAAACAGGATGTTGGCATGTGTTTGTGATTTTCATGCTGTCTTCATGACGGTCCTATGAGACAGAGGAGTTTTAGGCTGAGGCAGCCTGTCTTAAAGCAGGTGTACTATGGCTTTGCTAAGAGTGGCTTGCAATCCAAGTTTACTGGATGTCCTATAATGTGGAGCCTTCAGGACTAGAAAAACTGAAATCTCCCACCCAAGAGAAAGCACCAGCAGAGACAGAGGACTTAGCAGCAGACCAACTGGAGCAAAAGCCTAGCCTAGTACATTGCAATCCTTTAAACATTTCCTACCCATGAAGAGGAAAAACCTGGGGGCAAAGAGATTATAGACGGTCTCTCTTGTACCTTTCAGTTCAGTTCAGTTCAGTTCAGTCTCTCAGTTCTGCCTGACTTTTTGTGACCTCATGAATTGCAGCACGCCAGGCCTCCCGGAGTTCACAACTCCCGGAGTTCACTCAAACTCATGTCCATCGAGTCGGTGATGCCATCCAGCCATCTCATCCTCTGTCGTTCCCTTCTCCTCCTGCCCCCAATCCCTCCCAGAATCAGAGTCTTTTCCAATGAGTCAACTCTTCGCATGAGGTGGCCAAAGTACTGGAGTTTCAGCTTTAGCATCATTCCTTCCAAAGAACACCCAGGACTGATCTCCTTTAGAATGGACTGGTTGGATCTCCTTGCACTCCAAGGGACTCTCAAGAGTCTTCTCCAACAACACAGTTCAAAAGCATCAATTCTTTGGCACTCAGCTTTCTTCGCAGTCCAACTCTCACATCCATACATGACCACTGGAAAAACCATAGCCTTGACTAGACGGACCTTTGTTGGCAAAGTAATGTCTTTGCTTTTGAATATGCTCTCTAGGTTGGTCATAACTTTCATTTCACGGAGTAAGCGTCTTTTAATTTCATGGCTGCAATCACCATCTGCAGTGATTTTGGAGTCCCAAAAATTAAAGTCTGACACTGTTTCCACTGTTTCCCCATCTATTTCCCATGAAGTGATGGGACCAGATGCCATGATCTTCGTTTTCTGAATGTTGAGCTTTCCAACTTTTTCACTCCTCTTTCACTTTCATCAAGAGGCTTTTTAGCTCCTCTTCACTTTCTGCCATAAGGGTGGTGTCATCTGCATATCTGAGGTTACTGATATTTCTCCCGGCAATCTTGATTCCAGCTTGTGCTTCTTCCAGCCCAGTGTTTCTCATGATGTACTCTGCATAGAAGTTAAATAAGCAGGGTGAGAATATACAGCCTTGCCGTACTCCTTTTCCTATTTGGAAGCAGTCTGTTGTTCCATGTCCAGTTCTAACTGTTGCTTCCTGACCTGCATACAGATTTCCCAAGAGGCAGGTCAGGTGCTCTGGTATTCCCATCTCTTTCAGAATTTTCCACAGTTTCTTGTGATCCACACAGTCAAAGGCTTTGGCATAGTCAATTAGATGACTGTAACTTAGATGACAGCATCACGGCAAAGGCCAGGTGTGGAGACCTGTGGTTACCAGAATGGGTTTCCTAGTCTCCAAGACTATGTTTAGACAGGATGTCTGGACTGAAATAAAAGAAAGGAATTGCCAATGAGATCTCACTGGCAATCAAATTTCCTTTAAAATCTGATGGATAACAGCTAGTGTGTTTTAACTCCTGTGGCCAATTCTGGGCTTGTGAACAGCACTAGCAGGAAGTAGGCAGTTATGGTTGTGGAGGCCTCAGAAAGGTCACCCTGCCCAATGCTCAATCAGATGGGGAACAGGAAGGTAATGGACAAGGTGGCTCCTCTTAGAAGAATCTGGATTGTCCTGGGTGGTGCTAGATGGGCTAAGCAAGGCGCCCCCTCCACTGCCAGGGCTGGGAATCCCTAACGCCTATTCCTATCAGTGACAGGAAACCTGTGGTCTGCTCCACCTCCGGGCTTCAAACTGTATATGAGACAGTTTAAGATAGTTTGGGTCAAGTTTCTGGTACATGCAGACAAATGCATTCCCATAGATACCCTTTATAGTGGCTTGTTCTATTAGTACAAATCACTAGAAGTTTTCAACCATACATAATTTAAAAACATTCAATTTAATGGCTTCTCATCCTTTAATGTAATCTGATAGATTTATTTTTTCCCCAACAAAAACCAACAGGATTGAGAGCAGAGTTTAATTGTGGTGTGATATACATAACATAAAACTTACCATTTTTAATCAGTTTTAAATGTACAGTTTAGTGCAGCATAAGATTTTAAATTCAGTTGTGTTTCCTCTTAGTTATTTGTCTCTGTTATGTTTTCACGGTGAATTATTCTTTAGCATTTGTGACAAGAGGCGAATAACACTTGTAGGTTTTTTAAGAGGACATTAAGGTGGAAGTCGGAGAAGGCAATGGCACCCCACTCCAGTACTCTTGCCTGGAAAATCCCATGGATGGAGGAGCCTGGTGGGCTGCCATCCATGGGGTCGCGAAGAGTCGGACACGACTGAGCGACTTCAGTTTCACTTTTCACTTTCATGCATTGGAGAAGGAAATGGCAACCCACTCCAGTGTTCTTGCCTGGAGAATCCCAGGGATGGTAGAGCCTGGTGGGCTGCCGTCTATGGCGTCGCACAGAGTCGGACACGACTGAAGCAACTTAGCAGCAGCAGCAGCAGCATAGTGGCTTGTATATATTGTTGGTCAATCGATAATCAAAAAACAGTTGGGGAGATACCTTCTTGAGTCAGGGAGAGTATCCAAAAGGAGGCAAACCCCAGTCCCATGAAATGGACAAACCTCATGTATGCAAGAAAAAGGCCACTAACCCAGTAGCCAACAGGATTCCTCTTTCTGAAACTCATGGAAATTTTCCTTTCCAGTGCTGGGAAATGGACTGGACCTGAGCTCCCCCTGGAGGTCCACACAATTATTTGCACCAATTTGTCCCCGGGCTTTGCAGGTGGGCTAGTGGTAAAGAACCCACCTGCCAATGAATGAGACCTAACAGACACAGGTTCAGTCCCTGGGTCAGGAAGATCCCCTGGAAGAGGTTATGGCAACCCACTCTGGTATTCTTTTTTCTTTTAATATAAATTTATTTATTTTAATTGGAGGTTAATTACTTTACAATATTGTATTGGTTTTGCCGTACATCAGCATGAATCCGCCACAGGTATACACATGTTCCCCATCCTGAACCCCCCTCCCTCCTCCCTCCCCGTACCATCCCTCTGGGTCGTCTCAGTTCACCAGCCCCAAGCATCCAGTATCATGCATTGAACCTGGACTGGCGATTCGTTTCATATATGATATTATACATGTTTCAATGCCATTCTCCCAAATCATCCCACCCTCGCCCTCTCCCACAGAGTCCAAAAGACTGTTCTATACATCTGTGTCTCTTTTGCTGTCTTGCATACAGGGTTATTGTTACCATCTTTCTAAATTCCATATATATGCGTTAGTATACTGTATTGGTGTTTTTCTTTCTGGCTTACTTCACTCTGTATAATAGGCTCCAGTTTCATCCACTTCATTAGAACTGATTCAAATGTACACTCTAGTATCCTTGACTAGAGAATCCCATGGACAGAGGAGCTACAGTCCACAGGGTCACAAAGCATCAGATACGACTGAAGCAACTTAGCACGCAAGCATGTCCATCAGTCCAGGAATTTGTAATTTAGCAGGAAGTAGCAGAGGCTCTTCACTGTCCTGAAAGGATACCTTTGTTATTGGTTTGATCCAGGCTGCTCTTGGATCAAATTATGTCTGAAATTTAAGACTGGAGGGAGGCCCATGCAGGGGTTATTCTCTATGACCTGATTTTTGCTTCCAAACTACCCAAAAAGAAAACATTTTATTTATGCCTGTTTTGAAAACACACAGATACACAGGATAGTTGTATTATTTAGGACACTTTGCTTGTAAGTCACAGGAACCAACTCAAGTTAAGGAAAAAGGAAAATTATAAGGATATAGTGTTTCACAAAACCCCAGGGCAGGACCATAGCCAGACCTCAGGAAAGAACCAGAAGGCTGCCAGAAGTCTCTCATTTCAGCTTCTCTTTGTGCTTATGTTGAATTCCTTTTCTCACTGCAGACTAGCCTTTTCTGCTCCCCAGTCCAAATAGCATATGGGAGCACTCTGCTGTCCAGTCACCCACTTGATGGTTTCAGGTCTGATTCACATTCCAAGAGAGACAATTGCCTTGGGTAGCGGTTCAGCTTCTCTTGGTCCAGTATAGTAAGACCATGATGTGGAGTCACACACTCTCTGGGAAGTTGATCTATTCCTAGAGAAATTTTCTTGGAGAACTGGCTCATGGTTTAAGCAAACATCCTCCATTTTAAGAACTCCTCTTGGAGTCTTGGCTGGAGTAGATGGTTCCAGATCTTGGGAACAGGGAAGATTTTCCTGGAACCTACTGATGGTAACTGCAGCACATCACAACAGTCCCTGCTGGAGGATACTGAAAGATGCTACAGTTGCCATGACCTCTATCTCCCTGTATCAAGAATGCAAGAGACCTACCTGGTGGTCCACTGGTTAAGACTCCATGCTTCCACTGCAGGGGACAAAGTTTTGATCCCTGATCAGGGAACTAAGACTCCACATGCCATGCTGCAAGCAATTCATGAGAAAGACAGACTTTTTGCAGGGGGGTGGGGAACCAGGCCTGGGACAAATTAAATATGTCCCAGTATTTAAATATTAAGTATATTTTAATTATTTTTATATATGTAAAAGCTATAATAACTAAAGCTAGCAAACTGTTAAAGTAAATGTTTTCCAGATAGCTCAGCTGGTAAAGAATCTGCCTGCAGGGCAGGAGACCCTGGCTCGATTCCTGGGTCCAGAAGATCTGCTGGAGAAGGGATAGGCTACCCACTCCAGTATTGTCTTCCCTTGTGGCTCAGCTGGTAGAGAATCTGCCTGCAATGTGGGAGTCTTGAGTCTGAGCCCTGGGTTGGGAAGATCTCCTTGAGAAGGGCAAACCATAACTCCAGTATTCTGGCCTGGAGAATTTCATGGACTGTATAGTCCATGGCGTTGCAAAGAGTCAGACATGACTGAGTGACTTTCACTATCCTCTTACTTTGACAAATTTATCTTTAAAAGGCAAAATCCAAAATATTGTAAAGCTGTGGTTTTTATATTTAGATTTAAGTTTTGAAAACTTAACCATGATACAGCTAGAACCACATGTATAAAAATTGAAGAGTAATAAAAATTGCTTACTATTTTCAAATGTTCTGGGCTTCCCTGGTGGCTCAGAGGTTAAAGCGTTCTGCCTGGGATGCAGGAGACCTGGGTTCGATCCCTTGGTCGGAAAGATCCCCTGGAGAAGGAAATGGCAACCCACTCCAGTACTCTTGCCTGGAGAATCCCATGGAGGGAGGAGCCGGGTAGGCTACAGTCCATGGGGTCGCAAAGAGTTGGACACGATTGAGCAACTTCACTTCACTTCACTTTAAATGTTCTTAAGCCACACATGCAGTTGTGAACAGCACACTAATTTTCTAGTACTTTTGTAACCATGCATTGAAAGGCAAGAAAATACACACTAGGTGGTGAGCAAGACTTTATTGTTATTTATTTTGAAAGGAAGAATTTGACAAATTTTAAAATGTGTCTTTTTCTTTTACCTAAGCACTTTGCTGCTCAAATCGTACCTACGTTTCAAAGTACTGTCCACAGACTTTCAGCGCATTTGGATGCAACTGTCTTTTGTTTTGAGAACACAGGGCAAGAGGAATAGAGAAGCATTTCTCTGGGGCCTGGACAGTGTCTAGTCTTAGAGGAGATGTTTAGGGAAACAGGTTATGCTGTCCTGGTGCTGAGCACTAGATCCCAAGTGACAGAGATGCTCATCTTGAGTAAACACATGTGTTTGTTCTTTTTCCTTCAGCTTTATTGAGATATAACTGACCAACAGCACTGTAATAGTTGAGGAAAGTAGGGAAAACCACTAGGCCATTCAGGTACGACCTAAATCAAATCCTGTACAATTATACAGTGGAAGTGACAAATAGATTCAAGGAATTAGACCTGATAGACAGAGTGCATGAAGAACTATGGCGGAGGTTCATAACATCACGCAGAGGTGGTGATCAAAACCACCCCCAAGAAAAAGAAACACAAAAGGGCAAAATGGTTGTCTGAGGAGGCCTTACAAATAGCTGAGAAAAGAAGAGAAATAAAAGACAAAGGAGAAAAAGATATCCATCTGAATGCAGAGTTCCAAGGAATAGCAAAGAGAGATAAGAAAGCCTTCCTCCGTGAACAACGTAAAGAAATAGAGGGAAACAATAGAATGGGAAAGACTAGATAGAGATCTCTTCAAGAAAATTAGAGATACCAAGAGAACATTTCATGCACAGATGAGCACAATAAAGGACAGAAACGATATGGACCTAAGAGAACCAGAAGATAATAAAAAGAGGTGGCAAGAATACACAGAGGAACTATACAAGTTCATTAAGATCTCTTAATGACCTGGATAACTACAGTAGAATGATCACGCACCTAGAACCAGACATCTTGGAGTGTGAAGTCAAGTGGGCCTTAGGAAGCATCGCTATGATCAAAGCTAGTGGAGGTGATGGAATTCTACCTGAGCTATCTCAAATCCTAAAAGATGATGCTGTTAAAGTGCTGCGCTCAACATGCCAGCAAATTTGGAAAACTCAGCAGTGGCTACAGGATTGGAAAAGGTCAGTTTTCATTCCAATCTCAAAGAAGGACAATGTCAAAGAATGTTCAAACTACCGCACAATTGCATTCATTTCACATGTTAATAAGGTATTGCTCAAAATCCTTCAAGCTAGGCTTCAGTAGTCTGTGAACCCAGAATTTCCAGATGTACAAGCTGGTTTTAGAAAAAGCAAAGGAACCAGAGATCAAATTACCACAATCTGTTGAATCACAGAAAAAGCAATAGAACTCCAGCAAAATATCTACTTCTGTTCCATTGACTACACTAAAGCCTTTGACTGTGTGGGTCATAGCAAACTGTGGAAGATTCTTATAGAGATAGGAATACCAGACCAACTTACCTGCCTCCTGAGAAACCTGTATGCAGGACAAGAAGCAACAGTTAGAACTGGACATGGAACAACGTACTGGTTCCAAATTGGGAAAGGAGTATGTGAAGGCTATATATTGTCACCTTGCATACTTAACTTACATGCAGAGTACATCATGCAAAATGCTGGGCTGGATGAAGCACAAGCTGAAATCCAGATTGCCAAGAGAAATATCAATAACCTCAGATAGGCAGATGACACCACCCTTACGGCAGAAAGTAAAGAGGAACTAAAGAGCCTCCTGATGAAAGTGAGAGGAGAGTGAAAAAGCTGGCTTAAAACTCAACATTCAGAAAACTAAGATCATGGCATCTGGTCCCATCACTTCATGGCAAACAGAAGGGGAAACAATGGAAACAATGACAGACTTTATTTTCTTGGGGTCCAAAATCACTGCAGACGGTGACTGCAGTCATGAAATTAGACACTTGCTCCTTGCAAGTAAAGCTATGACAAACATAGACAGGCATATTAAAAAGCAGAGACATTGCTTTGCTGACAAAGATCCACATAGTCAAAGCTATGGTTTTTCTTCTAGTCATGTATGGATGTGAGAGTTGGACCATAAAGAAGGCTGAGTGCCGAAGAATTAATGCTTTTGAGTTGTAGTGCTGGAGAAGACTCTTGAGAGTCTCTTGGACTGCAAGGAGACCAAAATAATCCTAAAGGAAATCGACCTTGAAAATTCATTGAAGGACTGATGCTGAAGCCAAAGCTCCAATACTTTGGCCGCCTGATGCAAAGAGCCAAGTCATTGGAAAAGACCCTGATTCTGGGAAAGACTATAGGCAGGAAGAGAAGGGGACAACAGAGGGCGAGATGATTGGATGGCATCACCAACTCAATGGACATGAATTTGTGCACACTCTGGGAGATGGTAAAGGGCTGGGAAGCCTGGTGTGCTGCAGTTTATGGGGTGGCAAGGAGTTAGACACAACTGAGTGACTGAACAAAAACATCAGCTACAACTGTTTAAGTTTAAAACGTAGAACATAATGACTGGACTCCCATATATCATGAAATGATTATCACCATAAGTTTAGTGAATATCTATCATCTCATATAGATACAAAATTAAAGAAATAGAAAAATAATATTTTTTCTTGTGATGAGAACTCTTAGGATTTACTCTCTTAACTATTTTCATATATAACACACAGTAGAAGGAAATGGAAACCCACTCCAGGGTTCTTGCCTGGAGAATCCCAGGGACGGGGGAACCTGGTGGGCTGCTGTCTATGGGGTCGCACAGAGTCGGACATGACTGAAGTGACTTAGCAGCAACAGCAGCGTTACTTATATTTATCATGCTGTACACTACAGCCCTCGTACTTATTTATTTTATAACTGGAAATCTATACCTGCTGACCACCTTCATCCAGTTTTCCCTTCCACCACCTGCCTCTGGTAACTACAAATCTGATCTCTTCTGTGAGTTTGTTTGGTTTTTAAAATAAATACATGTGTCTGTGATATGCAGAGTTCTCTAAAGCACAGGCAGGGGCTCATCTTGCCTGGGTCTAAGGACAGTACTGAATAGACCAAGCCAACATTGCCTCCCTTTATAGCTATGATGTTAAACACAAAATAAATATACTATTGTACTAAGTGGTTATGCACGTTAATTAAAGTTATAAAACTTTTGCAACAGAGGCATTATGATATATACAATGGAATGAGGTATGTGCTTTATATTCGTGTTTGGGAGAACAAAAAAATGATGGCCAGTCTGTATCTGTATCTGAGAAATGCTGAATTGACGTTAAGTCAATTTCTTCACAGCAGGACTTGTCAGAGCCTTGAATATACTAATATGAATTGTGACTGTCAAAGAGGGAGATAGAGCACGCAGTACTTTTTAAATTTATTTGACTACCAAAACATGTTTCATGAATTAACATCTCACACATTTTTCAGAGATTTTGACCTACCATGGCTGTCTTTAGTAGGAAAGAGTAGAAACAAAAAGGCAGCACAGCAGTGGGAGAATCCACTGGCTCCCAAGGTGACAGAGAAAACCCCCGTCATCATGATGGCTCCATTCTGCAGATGACGGCAGTCTTGAGTAGTAAGCAACTGATCTTAAGGCCCTGGAATTTAGTGGCTTGGCCACTGCGCTTACAAAGTACAAGGCCCAAGTTCAATCCCAGGCATTCTGGAATGTGTCTTTATGGTAGGTATCTGATGCCAGGGAAAGCTTTATCCCAGCACTGAGTGGACTACCCCAGTGATCTCTGCCCTCCACCTTCCTGCATCCCATCCATGTGCTGGACTCCAGGTGAGCTGACTCCACAGAGCCCTCCTCATCTGCATGGGCCCTTGTGAGTTCTCCCCACGCTCTGATCCTCTAAGCCTGGCTGCCCAGTGCTACTAGTGGAATGAACTGAACCAGACTGCCACTTCCTCAAGGAAAGGACTCTGGGTTATTCACATTATTTGAGTCCACAAAGTAGGACCAAATCAAAATTTGTGGATGATAGTTGATGGTAGAGATGATCTGTGATGTAACACCCACCAAATAACTCTCAAGGACCCAGAGGATACCGATCCTTTTGATCCTTTTGATCAAGGATACCAGTCCATCATGTGCTCTTTTGCATGAGATGATGTGAGACGAAAGTTGGACACGAATTATTGCCTAAACCACCACCACCACCATTATATGTACAGTTCACTTGTACAGTTCAGTCACTCTGTCGTGTCCAGCTCTTTGTGACCCCATGAACCACAGCAAACTCCCGGAGTTTACCCAAACTCATGTCCATCGAGTCGGTGATGCCATCTAACCATCTCATCCTCTGTCATCCCTTTCTCCTCCTGCCTTCCATCTTTCCCAGTGTTAGGGTCTTTTCTAATGGGTCAGCTCTTCACATCAGGTGTGTACAGTGATTCACAAATGGTAAGACACCAAATAATAATTATTATTAATACAATCGCCATTGCCCTGATCAGTGATTGGTCCATTTCTAATGACCTACAGTAACTGAGCCAGACCTAGCACTCTGCCAAAGTCCAAGCATCTTTATGTGGTACATTGGAGATGGTTCTTGAAGTAGTGGAGAGCTAGCTTGAACTGGACCTTATCATTGGTGTTGGCCCGGTATCTGCGGTAGGTCTTCTCCAGGGCTGCCAGCTCTGGGTCCGCCACTGAAGAATGGGGCTGGTGACCTATAATCACATCTGAGCAGGACCCCACGAGCAGACTCCCGAGCCCATCAATAAAGAACTCTGCCAAGAGAGGGGAAGCATGAGAAGGAAATGTGACCTTCAAGCCACAGACTTAGGGCCCTACTGCAGGTCCGGAAGGAGAGTCGGGGGAAGGGACACGGTTTACATCCTTGGGGTGGTTCCACCCATGTGGAGCCACCTGCCCAGGCTAATGAGTTGGAAGGACAGACAGACACAGATTAGCTTCCAACTAAACAGAACTGTGGACTCCAGGACTGAGGGCAATTTAAGACAGGAAGTTCACTAGCTGCAGTTACAGAGGAAAGGAAGTCTGGAAATGCAGGTGCAGCAGCAGGTAGGGGCCAGAGCTGTGGGGAGAGGAAGGGGAAGGGTATCTCAGAAAAGTAGGAACAGCCTGACGGAGGCAAGAAGGCAGAGAGAGTGGAAGGAGGCAGGGGAAACTGGGGGCTCCCCAATTTGGGGAGAATGGGCAAGCTGCCTGATCCGTGGCACACGGCCCTTCCTCCCAACCCCCTCGGGGGAGAGCAGACTTCTGAGGTCAGTCCACAGCCCAGCTCCCTCTTCACTCTCCCAGCCTCCCCACCTGAGTGAGCCACTCGATGCAGGCGGGGGTCAAAGCCAACTCTTTGGAGCCGCTCTGTGTGGGCCAGGAAGAAGTTAACGACGCCGCTGGTCACCACGCAGTTGGGGAAGCCGTCCAGGGGCCCGAAAGATCCTGTCCGCCGATGGAGACAGTCCCCATTCTTACTGTGCTCCAGGAACAGCTTAAACTGGAACACATTTCCAAGCACACTGCCACCTACCTAGCCAATGGACAGAGAAACCTGCATTAGAGAACAGACAATATCCATGTAGCCCCTGCCAGGAAGCCTTACTGAATTGAACCTGTTATGACAAGAATGACTTCCCTGGTGGCTCAGATGGTAAAGCATCTGTCTACAATGCGGGACACCTGGGTTCAATCCCTGGGTTGGGAAGATCCCCTGGAGAAGGAAATGGCAATCCACTCCAGTACTATTGCCTGGAAAATCCCATGGACGGAGGAGCCTGGAAGGCTACAGTCCATGGGGTCACAAAGAGTCGGACACAACACTTCTTCATGACAAGAATAACACCCTTTCTCTATCTACCCTTCATACTAGGCCTACCCCAAGTCAAAAGGGCAGACAACTCTGCTGTGCTTACCCTCCTGCAAGCTCACTCTTTCCACGTGGCTCACTCCCTTCCGGTATGAGAAGCAGTGTTTGGGTGCAGGTGAGAGGCAGCCTGCATATGCAAGCGTCCCTATATGGACTTCCTGCAGCCAGCCGTCTGTCTCAAGCTCCTTCCTCCCATTCTCTGTTCTTGGCTCACCTCTCTGCGCTGCCTGTCCCTGCACTCATGGGAGATGAGTGCATCTCTATGTTGGAGCCTAGGCGAAACAGGACAAGCAAGTATATCTGTTCCTGAAACATCATAATCACCCAGAAGGACACAGCAGTCTGCTGTCCCCTGTTCTTTCTCTCCTCCTCTTAGTAAATGGACTGAGTTTTGATGGATTAAATTAAGATCTAGCTACTATCCCACCAAAGTTGAAAATTTCCCACTTCCCTTGCAAGTTTTGATCATGTGTCTAAGTCCTGGCTGAAAGGATGTGATTTAGAACAGATGCTTGCCACTTTTATAAATGTCACACTCTTAAAAGAAAACTGCTTGTCTTTCAATTCCCCTCTTTCCCCATTTCTTCTGACCATACAGCCGAGGACAACAAAAATGGACGAACAACGGGGAATGGAGCTGGTCCAGGATGCCTCTGGAAGGAGAGTCCAGCACCAGCTCTCATTACAGGGGCAGGAACTGCACCCTCTATGTCATTTACGCTACTGTGATTGGGTCTCTAGAGACATCTGAGTCAAGCCAGATGCTTTGGGGACTGTCCACTTGGAGTAAGAGATAACCATGGTCACTGTGCTACTTCTTATCCATTTTCTTTCTTTTTAACAGCTTTTTCTTTGACATATTAAAATTGTATATTTTGAGGTTATACATCTTGATGTTTTGATGGATGTATACATTGCGAAAAGATCACCACACTCAAGCGAATGAACAGATCCATCAGCTCTACACAGTATGGTTATCTCTGCAAATTTCAAGATACAACGCAGTATTATTTACTGTCACATTTTTCCTCTTTCCTGTATGTGAATGGATTTTTGATGTTTTTGTTATTTTTTCTAACTCTCATTAAGGCTACATGTGCTTTCACAGCTTTGTCCCATTTGCATGTTTGTAAGGGTGTGCGACAGAACCAGAGCCCCGCTTGCCTTCTCCCATCACTGCAGGGAGGAAGTCAGAAGGGATGCATAAACACGACATTTCAAAGACGGAACGATGGTGCGTTTGGGGATGGGGGTTGGTGTAATTTGCTCAAAGAAAAGTAAGAATGGCGGCAGAAGCAGAACTTGCACATCTGACTCCCATGTGAAGGTCTCAGCCCCAGCGGCCCCTCATCTCCTCCTGCACTGCCCCCCACCCCTGCCTCCCCTGAACACTTGCCTCTCTGCCCTTCTCCTTCCCTTCCCCTCTGGCTTGTCACACAGAGGAGATAGAACCAGCAGCTCCCCCTTACCACATCCAGTTCGGTCTTCTCTAGGACATCCACCAGCACCTCAATCTTGGTCTTGTCATTGAAGAGAAAGTCATCGTCCACCCAGAGAACGTATTTGGTGGTAACCTGAGATATGGCCAGGTTCCTACCAGCAAACCAACCCTGTGAGTAGAGTGAGGTTAGATGGTGGTGGCCCGCCCTGCTACCTATCAGCGTCGCTTGGCAGCTTTCTCAGTTGCCAAGAGCCACGCTGCACTGCACCCCAAACAGTGCTTAGGAACCTCTAGGTTAAAGGGAGTCCATGCCTCAGAGACACTGGGACAAGGCCAGGGGCTCTCTGGGTCAGACTGAGATCAAGAAAGGTGAGAGAGTCCCTCCTTGGCCCTGTGGCCAATATGGACTGATGGAAGTCTCTCTTCACCTGACAGAGTCTCTGGGGCTCTCAAGCCCTTTCCCCTCATGGAGCCTGGAAGCTATTGCGGGGGAAGGGGCACTCTGGTGAGTGTCACGTCCACCTCCTCCTTTGTCTGAAGGAAGGTGAATGGAGGAGATGCGTCAGAGAGGGTGAAATGATAAGGATGAGCGGTTTCTCTGCTCTTGGACCTGCAAGCCAGGAAACTAGACTGTCAGACACTGCAAGTCACTTAGAAGGATCCCAATCAATTTCGAAACCACGCATGAGAAAAGGTGGATTAACCACCCTGTTAATGCAGAAAAGGGAAAGTGACCTGATTTCTCTGTGAATTTGAAGTCAGCAAAAGGATTCAGAGGAGACTCCCACACCTTCCCATGCCAAGATCTTGCTGCCTTGCGAAGTCTACTGAAGCTGGCCCCTCCGGGGTAAGGACCTGACTCTGACTGAGGCCCTCTTGTCCCAGGATTCAGGTGTCTCCCCACCCAGGAGGGACATACCTTGCCGTAGGGCATGGTGTAATACTCCACATAGCTGTCATTAATTTCCAGGGGCTCCTTGCTGTCATCAGCCACGATCACGGTCAAGTCTGGGTAATACACACGAATGCTCTGGAGCATGGTCTTGAGCTTGTGGGGACGGAGGAAAGTTTTGGTGGCAATGGACACCAGGTTTCTGAGCTTCCTCTCTGAGCAAGAAAGGGTAGACATCAGAGTTCTGTCTTTGGGAAGCCTCACTGTCTTGACTTGCGTCATTCTGAGGGTTTCTCTATATCATGACCTCTCAAGTGTTTGTGGACCTCAGGTCTCTTGTATATAGTTAGTGCTTAATAAGAGTTCGTTAGTTGGATTAGAAAAATATATTTAAACATACCCTATTTGTTTTTCATGGCATCTGGTTCCATCACCTCAAATAGATGGGAGCAAATAGATGGGGGAGAAGAGCGAACAGTCTTGGGCTCCAAAATCACTGCAGACAGTGACTGCATGAAAGTAAAAGACACTTGCTCCTTAGAAGAAAAGCTATGACAAACCTAGACAGTGTATTAAAAAGCAGAGACTTCACTTTGCCAACAAAGATCTGTATAGTCACAGCTGTGGTTTTTCCAGTAGTCATGTACAGATGTGAGAGCTGGACCATAAAGAAGGTTGAGCACCAAAGAACTGATGCTTTCAAATTGTGGTGTTGGAGAAGACTCTTGAGAGTCCTCCCTTGGACTGTAAGGAGATCAAACCAGTCAATCCTAAAAGAAATAAACTCTGAATATTCATTGGAAGGACTGATGCTGAAGCTCCAATACTTTGGCAACGTGATGCTAAGAGCCAAGTCATTGGAAAACACCCTGATGCTGGGAAAGATTGAGGGCAGGAGGAGAAGGGAATGACAGAGGATGAGATGGTTGGATGGCATCACCAACTCGATGGACGTGAGTTTGAGCGAGGTCCAGGAGATGGTAAAGGACAGGAAAGCCTGGCATGTTGCAGTTCATGGGGTTGCAAAGTGTCAAACATAACTTAGCAACTGAAAAACAACGATAATGATTTGTTTAAATTTTGTCTGTTTTCTATTCTAAACTCTCTTTCCTGGTTCTGTTGGTTCCATTCTGGTGTTTCCTACTATCTACCTGGACGTTTCATTTTATGCTTGCCTGTCTGTACTGGGCTTGTATCCTGCTTTCATGCTAGGAGCTGAGATGCATAGAGACTTGCCCATCAAGGGATTCGCTATGTAGAGTCACAGGTCCCAGGAAGAGGAGAAAAGCTCTAAAGGACTTGAGACCTGCTCTGTCATCAGCTGCACTCCTACGGAGAAACTTGCCTGATCTTTATCCTCTGGAAGATGTAAGAGGAAATAGGTCCACTTGGAGATCGGAAGAGGGGTAGACCAGGTTGTATGATTTATAGAAACAGTTAGAGAAAGGACAGCCTTTCTATGGAAATGACCCTTGGGTCAAACAACAGTAGCTGCTGGTGTGTTTAGGAGATCTAGCCACAGAATGGAGCCATGCCAGCTGATAGGCAGGTGGGTCGTCTGGTGGGGTGGGGTCAGCTGGAGTAAACACAAGCTGACCGTCACACCCCACCAACTGTTTGTGCATGAGTGCAACAGAACCCCACTGCAGAGCCACCTTCTCAGAATGACAGAAGTCAGAGGTCATTCTGTTGCACCATTACCCAGCTCCTCCTGAGTCTTTGGGAGTGAGTGAAGCAAGACAGGAAGACAATAGTACAGTCACTTCAGAAAAAGACTGGCCTTGGGCAGAACAAGCCTTGCAAACTAAAGAACAAAGGCCCTTGGGGTCCAAGTCCCGGGGGGGAGAAACCAGGATCACAGAAATAAAAGATTAACATTACTTCTGGTCCACTACTGAGTATACCTAGTTGCCACAAGACAAGAAGCTCAACTGTAAATTTTAACCATATCTGTTCCTGGGCTTTCTTGCAGAAAATTCTCATGCATTTCTTCCCCTGCACAGAAACACTCTCTATTCCTGACAGCCATCATGCAGCCACCTGCTGCTGATCCAAGAAATTTGATGATTTCTGGAAATTATCAGTGATCATGAGACAAACCATCCCTTTTGCTATAAAAGCAACTCACCCATTGTACCCAGGGAGCTGGCATTTTCCCTGCCTTCTCTCTTATGCACAAACTATCTCTGTGAATAAAAGGCTTTGCATGCTGAAGAGTTGTGGAAGTGATATTCATTTCTGTGGGGTGGTATGGTATGGTCTGAGAATCTGGAAAGGGCTCAGTAACAGAAAGAGTCATGTAAATCAGGTTCAAGAGCGTGTCGAATGAAAGCTCTACCTTTTCTCTTCTCAGGCCACGTGACAAGTTTGGTTCTTTCATTACAGTAAGGACAGAATCAGGAGCCTGAGTTACCATAGGAGGTAGTCAAGATGGGAGACTCCTGGCCAGGTGGGTGGTATAGCATTCTACTTTGATATTCTTTATTGTTCCAAACACAGAGCAATGATGAAGAAATATGCAAAGACAGAGCCATGTTCACAAACAAATGACATTTCTTCCAAGGAACAGGAATCAAAAGCAGTGAGCAGAGCAGGAGCTGGGTCTGCTGCTATCTGGGGTCAGAAGATCAGAGGCTGGGAGGCAGAGTTTGATTGTTAATGGAATAAAAGTGTCTCACGAAGTATGTGGGTCCACAGCCAGGCTTTTTGCTAGAAACCATGGACTGGAGCCAGGCTGTACTCCCTCCAGCTCTCATGACATATAACCCACTGGGCAAGGAACCTCAAAGAGCCATCATCCCCAAACACATCTCTGGGTTCAGAGATGACACCATCTCACACAGCCATGTCCTGTGCCAAGCCACCCTCAGGCCCAGCAACTGGCTCTTTGGTGATGCCCATATCACTAGGGGACAGGGACTCCAAGACTGTTGTATATAATGATGGGCTGAGAATCTGTGGCAACTGTAAAGCTGTGAGATGGGAAGGAATCAGGAGAGAGAAAGAGGAGAAAACAAAACAAGCTTGTAAAGCCTCGTATTCAAGATGAGCCACCAGCAAAAATCCCAAGACATTCAGAGAAAACTAGTTTGAAAGAACAGCCGGCAAATCCACCCTGTGCTAGAAGTATCCACTCTAGACAGATAAACAACAGATGAATCTGAAAGGGACTTAAAGTGAGAATTTAAAATCTTTAAGGTGATAAATTAGAGAATGACATATATGAAAAAGAAAATATGAAACAAAACAGGCATAAAAGAAATTAGAATATTTAGATATGAAACCAACTTAAAATTATTTAAGATATATACAAAAAATCAAAAGAGAGACATGACTTAAGATATTTAAAAAATTTTTAACAAGCATAAGAGAATTCTATGAACAACTTTATGACAAAAAATAGACAATTTACATTAACTTTAAGACAACTTTATAGAAACATTTAAAAAATTGACTCAATGTACATATAGATCAATAACCATTGAAGTGGTAGAACTGTTAGTTTTAAATTTCTTCCCTTTCTCTCACTCTTTCCCATTCACATTCCTGCCCCAACCACCTTCCCCAAAACTTGGACCAAAAAAAAAAAAAAAAGACAAAAGGACAGACAAGTTTTAATAAAACCCCAAGAGACATTGCTGCTGCTGCTGCTAAGTCACTTCAGTCGTGTCTGACTCTGTGTGACCCCACAGACGGCAGCCCACCAGGCTCCCGCGTCCCTGGGATTCTCCAGGCAAGAACACTGGAGTAGGTTGCCATTTCCTTCTCCAATTCATGAAAGTGAAAAGTGAAACTGAAGTCGCTCAGTCGTGCCCGACTCTTAGCGACCTCATGGACTGCAGCCTACCAGGCTCCTCCATCCATGGGATTTTCCAGGCAAGAGTACTGGAGTGGGGTGCCATTGCCTTCTCCAAAGAGACACTCCTATTTTATTACAATTCAATTCATTTCAACCAACAGTGAACAAAAGAAAGGTATCTAACTTGTCTTATGAGACTTGTATAATATTGATAACAAAACCGAGCAAGGACATTACAGAAAAAGACAGTCTCAGTTTTGAATACAGATATAAGAATCATCTATAAAAAGAGCAACAAATTTAATTCAGCATTTAATCAAATAACCCACTGCAATCAAGATGGGTTAATCCCCAAAATGCAAGAACAATTTCAACAGCAGAAAATCAATGTGGTGGATTCATGTCAATGTATGGCAAAACCAATACAGTATTGTAAAGTAAAATAAAGTAAAAATAAAAAAATTTTTTTAAAATAAATAAATAAAAAGAAAATCAATGTAAGTCACTCCGTGAACCGAGTTAAAGGAGAAAAATTATTTCAGTGGGTGCAGACAATTTCTTTGATAAAATTCAATACTTATTCATATAAATATGAAAACTCTCAGCAAGGAAATAGAAAGTAGAAATAGAAAAATTCTTAGAACAGAAGGAAAGAAGGAAACTTTCTTACCCTGACACCACACTCCTGCCCAGCAAATGAGAATAGTGGCATAACATTGGAATGGTCTTAGAGTCAGGAACAAGCGAAAGCGTGTGCTACCACTGCTACTAGTCAACACTGTACTGAAGATTTTACCAAAACGCATTAAGACAAGAAAAAGAAACAAATGATGAGAATTGTAAAGGAAGAGATAAAAATCATTATTTGTTTAACAGACTCTATGTGTTAAAAAAAAATCACTAATATGTGTGCAAGAAGGATGCCTATTAAATCCAACATTCAAAAATCACTAATGTCTTATATACTAACATCAGTTAAAATGTAGAACAAAATCCAATTTATAAAAGTAAAATAAAATATAAACTACCTAAGACCAAATCCAATAAAATGTACAATTCCTTTACAAATAGGACTACAAAATAAATTACTGAAGAACCTGTGAAGAGACTATGACATGGAGAGATACAGCAGATTCATGGTTGTGAATATTCAACCTCATAAAACTGTCAGTTCATCTCTAATTAATCAACAAATTTTAGAAAATTCTAATCAAAATCTCAAGGCATTTTGGAGGATCTTGATGAGCTGATGCTAAAACTCCAATGAAAAAGTAAATGACCAAGAAGAGCTAAGAAAATTTCACTAAATGAAGTACAGTCATCCTGCAACACAGAATTTATCTGCACTAGATAGAAAACCTGTTATAAAGCATATGGAAATGTAAAATGAGCCCCAGGATACAGATCAATGTGCCTCAACAAAGGCTGGTTCAAACTCCTACATGCAAGAAGCTGCGTGTGTGAGGGGCTGGCTGTTCAAGCGGGACAAGGCTGGACCACTTGGTCCATGGTGGCGGGACAGTAGGCGCTCCATGTGTAAAATATTAGGTCCCTATCACATGCCATGCATAAACATAACTTCTAGGTGGATTAAGTATCTAAATGTGAGAATAAAGCATAGGTAACTTTTGAAAAAAAAATACAGGAGAATATCTTTACGGCTTCAGTGTAGGGAAGAATTTCTTGAATTAAGGCAAAAGAGCAAAAGTTAGAAAAAAACAATGAATCCATTTTATTAAAGGATAAAGTTTTATAACACAAAAGACCCCAGAAGCAAAACCAAGAGACAAGCCATGGACTAAGGAAAGGCCAGAAACTAGAATTTTATGCCATACAACGTGATAAATTTTATGAAAAGTTCAAAAATGCATGGTACCACACTGTATGCTCTGTGTGTGCACATGTATGTAGGAATAGAAATCTACATATTAAAATGTACAGAAACCAGGAAAAGAAAGACCATGACTGTTGGAAGGAGATGGGGAACTAGGACTATGGAGATTTCCATTTCATGGGAAATACTTCACCTTTAAGACAAATCTGAAGCCAAAAAAGCTTTTCTGTGAACTTCTTGTGCTGATTTATTTTTGAGATAGTTATGATGATATGAAGCACATACTGTAAATTCCTCTCTGTAGATATTTAATCCTATTGCTTTTAAATAAGTTATATTTTTAATAGAATCTATCTGAATATGTTACATTTTGAATATATAGGAAATATCATCAAAAATGCCAATGAGCTCAAAATTCCAAATATACTGAAAGTTATACCATGAAAATACTTCTTCCCATCTCTGTCCTCAACATTTTGGTTCCTCCCCAGGAGATTACCAGGTATTACTAACTTCTTGTTTATTTTTCTGTAATCAAGCAGTTATGTCTTCTTTACCCCTTTCTTTTCACAGAAATAGTAGCTTACTTTTCACTTTTTTCTGTATCTTGCTTACATCTTGGAAAGCATTTTGTATCAGTATAAAAAACACTTGCGGCTCATGTTTTCCTCCTCTGTCCTTCTGAATGTCATTGCGTGGCACTTCATTATACCCATGGACCACACTTGATTTAAGCCCTGGTGACTCAGATGGTAAAGAATCTGCTTGCAATAAGGGAGACTCAGGTTCGATCCCTGGGTCGAGAAGATCCCCTGGAGAAGGGAATGGCAACTCACTCCAGCACTCTTGCCTGGAGAATCCCACGAGGTTGCAAAGGGTCAGACATGTCTGAGCAACTAACACACACAACCATTTTTTAAGGTTTTTGTCATTGCAAATAATGCTGCAATAAACAAACAAATGTCTTTTCACACAGATGCAAGCATCTATAGGATAACTCATACAAGTGGAATCGCTGACCCAACGTGCGTATACGTTTAAAATGTTGACAGACGTTGCTAAGTTGCTCCAGAAGGGTTGTGCCAATTTATATTCCTACTGGCACTTTAAAAGAATGTTTCCTCACTCCTCCTCCAATACTTTTTGATATGGATGTAGTTTTCATTTGCACTTAGTGTGAGACGGAACATATATTTTAATGACTGAAAGTATTCTTGAATTTAACGTTTTGTGAACTGGCTTATTCTTCTCTTATTTGTTCTTTTCTTATTGATTCACAGCATCACCGATTCAGTGAACACGAGTGAGCAAACTCCGGGAGACAGTGAAGAACAGAAAAGCCTGGCATGCCGCAGTCCATGGGGTCACAAACAGTCAGACATGACACAGCGACTAAAAAACAACCTACCTGATAGGACTACAGTGAGAATTTCTTTACATATTTGGCCACACTGTGCAGCATGTGGGATCTTAGTTCCCTGACCAGCGGTCAAACCAGTACCCCCTGCACTGTGAGCATGGAGGCTTAACCGCTGGATAGCCAGGAAAGACCTCACAAGTGCTCTTAAGTAAAATTAGATCTTTGACTTTGTCTTGAAGGTATTTTTCCCTCAGTTTGTCCTTTGACTTTGCATATGGTAGATTTCTGTCCAAAATAAAAAAGGTATTAAAAATTGGGAATACCCTGGCAGTCCAGTGGTTAGGACTCCATGCTGTCACTGCTGAGGGACCAGATTCGATCCCTGATCAGAGAACTGAAATCCCACAAGCCGTGCCAGAGGCCACAAAAAAAGAAAAACAATTAAAAATTGTTATGTATGTTTCCAGTCTTTTATGGCCTTTGGGTTTTGTGTAACATTTAGAAAAATCTTATAATCCAAAGTTATTTTTAAATTCCTTTTTTTTTTTTTCTAGCTATTGTGTAGTTGCTAACTCTTTGGGACCCCATGAACTATAGCCTGCAAGGCTCCTCTGTCCATGGGATTTCCCAGACAAGAATACCGGAGTGGGTTGCCATTTCCTTCTCCAGGGAATCTGCACAACCCAGAGATCAAACCAGGGTCTCCCGCTTGGCAGGTGATTCTGAGCCACCAGGGGAGCCCTTTTTTTGAATACTTATAAAAAATTAGGATTTTCTCTATTGGGAATTTATCTTGATGTGAGCTGTGAGATATATTCAACTTGACATTCTCCATATAGCTACACAGTTATCCCACATGATTTCTTGAATAATCCATCTTTCCCCCACTTTAATTTGAAAAATTACCTTTATCATATGGTAAAATTTCAACTTGTCTATTTCTAGATTTCTAATTTGATGCTTTGATATATCTATTCCTCCTCCAGTACCACTCTGTTTTTATAATTATTCTCCCACTCTGTCTCAGAGAGGATCCCTTCGGAATTTCATCAGTAGTCTATAGGACCCACTACGGAGCCCCAGGAACAAGGCCTTACCTGGTCCAGGGTCATATAACTTAGGCATAACAGGAAAGCGGATGGTCACTGGAAACTTGGCCACTGAGGAGTTGGACTCCAGACTCACTGGAGGGAGAAATAAGGTCAGAGTTGTGTACTGTGTGTGGGTCACTCCCTATGCTGCCCAGGAAGCCAGCGAGATGGGGGAATGAGAGATTGGTGGGAGGAGATTGAGGACAGCGTAGAGACTATGGCATTTGAGCTTCTGAAATCACTGTGTGTCCCTGGGGCAACCCACTGACTGCCTCTGAAACTCATATTTCTTCCCCGTGCAGCTCTGTAGGGTGAAGTGGGCTTGGAATCAGAGGGGTGGGTTAAGTTTGACTTTGTTATTTATTATCTGAAATACCTTGCGTAAATCATTTATCTCCTTCACCATCTACAAAACCAGGAAAACTCTACCTGCCTCATTTGACCTCTCAGGGTCATTCTGTGATAAGAAACATTTGAACAACTGAAGATGGAGGGAACTCTCTCCCTAGTCTGTGTTCCTGGGAAATCTGTCCCACAGTTCATTCTGTGTGTGTGTGGGTGTCCTGAGAATGCATCCTGTGGAGCTGCTCAAAATGGGAAACAGTGCCTTTAATTCATCCAGAAAGAAACTGGGGCTGCACTTAGTATCAGCTATTATTCTCCCAGGAATTCTGGGGCTGGGATGGGAGGAGGAAGACAAAGCTTCTGCCCTCCCCACTGCAGATTTCCTCACGCCCCACTTTCCGGTTAGTGCCCAGGACAAGACGCTGGGGCACAGACTGCACCCTCTCTACTGCAGCTGAAATCTTCAGCTCTGCTCGCTGCCGAGAATGAGGAACAGAGCTGGGCACACAGCAAGAACGATCTGCCTTCATGGAGAGACGAGCGGGCGTTTGCCTGTCCTGTGGGGTCAATGGCAATGGGCGGATATTACTGGATACAGTAATTGGAAAGTTCAGTGTTTAGAGTTAGAAATAGAAGCCAGGGAGGCAGGCTTCTGGGAGGAGGAAGACTTTGAGAGCTGGTGGTGTTTTTCTGGGTCCCTAAGCATTTTGTCATCCAAGGAGAGGCTCTCACCCACATCCACCCTGGGGTGCTGGTACTCTGTGCTGGTGTATGTCACGTGCTGGAGGATGAAATTCAAAACCGTCCGGCTACTGGTCAAAATGGTCAGCTCCTTCTGGCCTCTGCCCTGCACCACAGTGTCTGGGGTGTCAGCGAGGGTGTTCAGTGTCCCCAGAGAAGCTTTCAGGATGACCTAGGGTGGACGAGACGCCAAGACTAAATGCAAAGAATAGCACATACCCAGGATGGCCAGCAGGGGGCAGAGCACATAAGGATGAGAGGATAGATAGTGCCCCTGAAATTTAGGGTCTGTCTCTGCAGGAGTTACTGCCTCAGCTTCAGTAAGGAAGAATCTAGACCTAAGACTTGGTGTGTTCAAGGGACACTTCTGAAACATTCTTAACTCTTGCCGTGCAGGATACCATGTTTTTTTTTTTTAACTAGTTTATTTTTATTGTAATTAAGTATTTTTGCCTGCGCTGGGTCTTTGTTGCTGGGCGTGGGCTTTCTCCAGGTACAGCAAGTGGGGGCTACTCTTCGACGCTGTGGGTGGGCTTCTCACTGCAGTGGCTTCTCTTGTTGTGGAGCACGGGCTCAGTGGTGCACAGGGCTTAGCTGCCCCGAGGCATGTGGGGTCTTCCCAGACCAGGATCAAACCAGTGTCCCCTGTATTGCAAGGCAGATTCTTAACTACTGAGCCACCAGGGAAGCCTCAGGATACCATCCTTAAAGATTTCTTCCTACCCTTGCTGGCAGCTCCTTGAATTCCGCTTGCTAATTCCTCCTCATCCATCAGACCTCCAAAGAGAGTTTTTCAGGGCTTGGTTCTGAGTCCTTTTCCCTTCTTTATCTTTTCCCTTCTTAACTTTTCTCATTTCAGTTGGGCTATTCCAAATTCTAAAAGATGATGCTGTGAAAGTGCTGCACTCAATATGCCAGCAAATTTGGAAAACTCAGCAGTGGCCACAGGACTGGAAAAGGCCAGTTTTCATTCCAATCCCAAAGAAAGGCAATGCCAAAGAATGCTCAAACTACTGCACAGTTGCACTAATCTCACACACTGGTAAAGTAATGCTCAAAATTCTCCAAGCCAGGCTTCAATAGTATGTGAACTGTGAACTTCCAGATGTTCAAGCTGGTTTTAGAAAAGGCAGAGGAACCAGAAATCAAATTGCCAACATCCACTGGACCATTGAAAAAGCAAGAGAGTTCCAGAAAAACATCTATTTCTGCTTTATTGACAATGCCAAAGCCTTTGACTGTGTGGATCACAATAAACTGTGGAAAATTCTGAAAGAGATGGGACTATCAGACCATCTGACCTGCCTCTTGAGAAACCTGTTTGCAGCTCAGGAAACAACAGTTAGAATTAGACATGGAACAACAGACTGGTTCCAAATAGGAAAAGGAGTACGTCAAGGCTGTATATTGTCACCCTGCTTATTTAACTTATATGCAGAGTACATCATGAGAAACGCTGGACTGGAAGAAGCACAAGCTTCAGTCAAGATTGCCGAGAGAAATATCAATAACCTCAGATATGCAGCTGACACCACCCTTATGGCAGAAAGTGAAGAGGAACTAAAGAGCCTCTTGATGAAAGTGAAAGAGAAGAGTGAAAAAGTTGGCTTAAGGCTCAACATTCAGAAAACGAAGATCATGACACCTGGTCTCATCACTTCATGGGAAATAGATGGGGAAACAGTGAAAACAATGGCTTACTTTTTTGGTGGGGGCTCCAAAATCACTGCAGATGGTGACCACAGCCATGAAATTAAAAAACGCTTACTCCTTGGAAGAAAAGTTATGACCAACCTAGACAGCATATTAAAAAGCAGAGACATCACTTTGCCAACAAAGGTCCATCTAGTCAAGGCTATGGTTTTTCCAGTAGTCATGTATGGATGTAAGAGTTGGACTAGAAAGAAAGCTGAGTGCCAAAGAATTGATGCTTTTGAACTGTGGTATTGGAGAAGACTCTTGAGAGTCCCTTGGACTGCAAGGAGATCCAACGAGTCCATCCTAAAGGAGATCAGTCCTGGATATTCATTGGAAGGGCTGATGTTGAAGCTGAAACTCCAATACTTTGGGCACCTGATGTGAAGAACTGACATTCGAAAAGACCCTGATACCAGAAAAGATTGAGGGCAAGAGGAAAAGGGGATGACAGAGGATGAGATGGTTGGATGGCATCACTAACTCAGTGGACATGAGTTTGAGTAAACTCTGGGAGTTGGTGATGGACAGGGAGGCCTGGGTGCTGCAGTCCATGGGGTCGCAGAGAGTTGGACACGACTGAGCGACTGAACTGAACTGAACTGAACCTTTCTCACTAGAGGCGTTGGCTTTAATACCATTCATATGCTGATGCTTTGAAGATGCACACCTTTAGCTCCTATCTCTCTGAGATCCAGCTGCCTGGCTGATTGCTCTGCTAGGAAGTTTCATGATCTTCAAAACTTGAACTAATGGTTGTTTTCAATAAACCTGTTTTCCACCCCATCCATGGTTTTCCCTACCTTGTGAATAGCACCTTTACCCACTCAGCTGTTCAAGTCCCCAACAGAAGTCACTCCTGTCCTGCTGTTTCCCTGACACCTGCAGTTTCCCTGACACCTGAAATCTATGAGTGAGTCCTGTCGGGTCCACTTTCAACATGTAGCTAAAATCCATTTGCTTCTCTTCATCCCCACTGCTATTCTCTTCCTTTGCCTCCTTGTTTTCTGCAACAGCCAGTTATCTTTAGGAAAAGTAACCTAGATAACTTATATGCAGAGTACATTATGTGAAATGCCAAGCTGGATGAAGCTCAAGCTGGTATCAAGATTGCCAGGAGAAATATCAACACCCTCTGATATGCAGATGACACCACCCTAATGGCAGAAAGTGAAGAGGAATTAAAGAGCCTCTTGATGAAAGTGAAAGAGGAGAGTGAAAAACCTGGCTTAAAACTCAACATTCAAAAGATGAAGATCATGGCATCCCATCCCATCCCTTCATGGCAAATAAAAGGGGAAATAATGGAAACAGTGACAGATTTTATTTTCTTGTGCTCCAAAATCACTGCAGATGGTTACTGCAGCCATTAAATTAAAAGACGCTTGCTCCTTGGAAGAAAAGTTATGACAGACCTAGACAGCATATGAAAAGGCAGAGACATCACTTTACCTACAAAGGTCTGTATTTTCAAAGTTATTGTTTTTCCATAGTCATGTACGGATGTGAGAGTTGGACTGTAAAGAATGCTGAATGCTGAAGAATTGATGCTTTTGAGCCGTGGTGTTGGAGAAGACTCTTGAGAGTCCCTTGGACTGCAAGGAGATCCAACCAGTCCATCCTAAAGGAAATCAGTCCTGAATATTCATTGGAAGGACTGATGCTGAAGATGACGCTCCAATACTTTGGCCACCTGATGCGAAGAGCCAAGTCATTGGAAAAGACCCTGATGCTGGGAAAGATTGAAGGCAGGAGGAGAAGGGGACGACAGAGGAAGAGATGGTTGGATTGCATCATCGACTCAATAGACATGAATTCGAGCAAACTCTGGGAGATAGTGAAGAACAGGGAAGCCTGGCGTGCTGCCATCCACGGGGTCACAAAGAGTGGGACATGACTGAGCCACTGCTCAACAGCAACCTGGATAATGTCATTCGTGCTGAAAATGCTTTAGTCAATCAACAGATACTCTGAGACCCAAACTACAGGTGCTGGGAAAAGAGCAGACTGACTTCTTGCCTTCAAAAAGCTCACGTTCTAGTGGGGAAGAGTGGCAATGAGCACATCATGACACATATAAAGTGCTCCAGGTATGATAAGAGCCATGAAGAAAATGACACAGTAGAAAGGGAAGAAGGTGGGGGAGGGAGGAGGGAGGTGAGGGTACTTGGGAGCGAGGTGGGCAGAGGTGTCCTCTGGAGAACAGAGCAGCTCCATCACCGCCCATTCCGGCCTCTGCCTGGGAAAACTAAAACTACACTTCCCAGACTCCTTTTCAGTTAGGGTTCTGGAAGCAATTTGCGTCCCACCCCTCAGACATACTTGCAGAGACCTTAATTTGGAGCTATGTTAAGCAGCGAAAGAAGGACAGGCCACAGAGCATCCACCTTGCTGGTGCTGACCCAAACAGAGGCAACACAGCCCAGCTGTGGCAGCAGCTTCCCTTTGGGCTGAAGCCAGCAGGAGCCTTGGTGGTCCCTTCTTTGGAAGTCCTCCCTGGAACTTCAACCACCCCATGGCTGGAAAACTCATGACTTCTATAGGCACCCTTCCCCCACTCCCCACCACGGACTCATGTCTTATACTTAATCAGGATAGAGGTTCTGTCAAAATCTGAGACCAGCCACCACTGGGGGAAGAAAGCATAGGTAGTGAGCTGAGGACAGGATGCCAAGAGCTAAAGGAAGCTGGGAAGGGGACTCTTGCCTTATAGACGGGAGCGTCTGGTCCTTCAAACTGGAGACCTGGAGGACACAATGAAAAGGACAATCAACACCATTTGAGAGGATGCCCTCACCTCCTGTCCGACTCCTACATGTCCCTCCAGAGTCATCTCAAGTGTCACCTACCCAGAGTGTTTGCTGGCCACCACCCTTCCCAGGACTCCATTAGATGGTGTCCCATGGTCCTCCTCAAACTCTGGTGGTGCTAAAGCCTCTGCTGCCCACCATCAGTTTTGGATGGGTGCTGTGAATTAATCCAATCCCTTCCAGATATCTCTGATACTGAAGGGAAGAAAGCGATAGATGAATAATGAATCATCCATATATGAGTTTCCCTAAAGAGTCAAATTCAGAGAGACAGAAAATAGAACGGTGGTTGCCAGGGGCTGAGGGGGAAAAGGGAGTTAATGTTAAATGGATACAGAGTTTCAGTTGGGAAGGTGAAACATTCTAGAGATTGAGGCTGGTTGGAGAACAATGTAAATATACTTAATGCCACAGAACTGGACACTTAAAAATGGGTAAAATGGTAAATTTTATGTTATGCGTATTTACCCACAATAAAAGAAAAAGAACTATACAAAATGGCAAATCCTTTTTAAGTGACTATTCAGACACACTAGCAATTTATCCCAAATGGTTTTCACTTTAGCATCTACCTCTGTTCTTATGACTAATTCAAGTTCTAATTCAAACATATCCTCCCTATGCGCTCTTAGATAACTTACTAAACTCATCTGTGAAGTTGGCAAAATAATATTTGCCTCACAGAGAAGTGATGCTGAGCTAACTAGAAGAGCGTGTAAAAACCACTCGTGGAGGGGAGTTTTAACTGGCATAGACATCCTTTTCCTACGCACTCCGTGGAGACGGGCTCATGCTTTGATGCTGGAGGACACCAAGCAGTCCATTACGCCCTAAGGTTCCTCAAGGCACCTAGGTTTCTGTCCTCTTCTATGTTATCTCAGATCCCCATGGAGGCCACAGCTACTAAGGGTGATTCCCGGTGATGGAAAGAGTGAGACCAAGATTAAATGAAATCATGTCAAGCTTGGTGCATTGTGCTGGATACACGGCATGGATGACTGTTGCCTTCTGCTCCCACCTTTTGCTTGAGAAGGAAGAAGAAGAAAGTTGTTTCAGTCTGCCGAATGGAGAGGCACCTACCTGGGATGGGAATTGTGTGCAGGGGCATCACTTCCACCCCGTGGATGGGGTACCCAAAGGGGAGGTTGGCCTGAGCCAGCAGGGGTGGTGGGCGAGGCAGCCCTTCTCTGTAGGGAAACAAAACCATTAGCAGCTGCCTTGACACCTGTCCCTGGTTAGTTCTTAAAGTGATGTCTGTACCCAGAGCTTTGTGCTGCCAATGGGGAGGAATCATTCATAGATGCTCCCAATCTGCCCTCCATTCTCTCGCCTCCTTTATTCCTGCTCCTCTCTCCAACCTCTAACTCCACAAAGAATTGAAGCAGATTAAAACAAAGCTCCTTCAAAATCAAAACCACAACTAGCAGGACTTTCCTGGAGGTAAAGAATCTGCCTGTCAGTGCAGGGGACTCGGATTTAACACCTGGTCCACGTGCCACAGGGCAACGAAGCCCATGTGCCCCAACTACTGATTTCACACTCCCTAGAGCCCATGCCACCACAATAAGAACCCCACACACCGCATGTAGAGAGTAGCCCCGCACACCGCAACTAGAGAAAACCCCATGTAGAAATGAAGAACCAACACAGCCAAAGCAAAACAAAACAAAGAAAGGTGAAAGGGAATTCCTTGGTGGTCCACTGGTTAGCGCTCTCAAACTGCCAATGGTCCAGGTTCAACCCCTAGTTGGGGAAATAAATTCCACACGCCACCAAGAATGGCATAATAATAATATGAGCACTCAGCATTTGCAGCTATTACTGAGGTATCATCACCGATGCAATGAACACGAACTTGGGCAAACTTCAGGAGATAGTGAGGGACAGGGAGGCCTGGTGTGCTGCAGTCTATGGGGTCGCAAAGAGTTGGACACGACTATGTGACTGAACAACAAAAATTCCTGAGGCAGCAGGCATCCCAGGCAGTATCAGTGGCACCACCAGGCTCCTTTCCCGGGAACTACACACAGCATCTCTGCATCAAGCTGCTGCAGCTTTGGCATCTGTGGTTTATCTCAATTTATTTCGTGCATTCCATTAGCAAGATGTGTCCAGAGGTAGTTGTTTCTTTGCTTTACACCATTTCATTTTATGAAAAATTTCATAGAAACTGTCTACATTTAGATAGCAAGGGAAACTTGTATATGTATAGAAGGATATTGTTGTTGTTTAGCCCGTAAGTCATGTCTGACTCTTTTGTGACTTCGTGGACTGTAGCCCACCAGGCTCCTCTCTCCATGGGATTCTCCAGGCAAGAATACTGGAGTGGGCTGCCATTTCCTTCTCCAGGGGATCTTCCCAACCCAACGATCCAACCCAGATCTCCTACATTGCAGGCTGATTCTTTACCGTCTGAGCCACCAGGGAAGACTCCTGAGAAGCCAGGGCAGCCCATAGAGAATGGTACCTTTGGTATAAAAGAAATATTCTCAACCACAGATGAGATTAAGAAAGGAGGGGAGAATTAGGAGTAGATAGAAAGAAAACTAAACAAATGAAAGAATGAGACTGTTAATTCCAGGCAAACCGAAACATTACATACAAAAGGAAATGTAAGAAAGGAAATGCAATTATAGTACAACAACCTCAGATAAGCAGATGATACCACTCTAATGGCAGAAAGTAAGAGAAACTGCATAGTCTCCTGATGAAGGTGAAAGATCAGAAGAGTGAAAAAGCTGGCTTAAAGCTTAACATTCAATCCCTTGAAGGAGGGCATGGCAACTCACTCCAGTATTCTTGCCTAGAGAATCCCCATGGACAGAGGAGCTGGGTGGGCTCCAGTCCATGGGGTCACAAAGAGTCAGACATGACTGAGTGACTAAGCATGCGTGCACACACACACACACACTTTTTCCTGTAGTCACATACAGATGTGAGAGTTTGACCATAAAGAAGGCTGAGCGCTGAAGAATTGATTCTTTCAAACTGGTGCCAGAGAAGACTGTTGAGAATCTCTTAAACTTCAAGGATGAAATCAGACCAGTCCATCCTAAAGGAAATCAACCCTGAATATTCACTGCAAGGACTGATGCTGAAGCTCCAATACTTTGGTCATCTGATGTGAGGAGCTGACTCACTGGAAAAGACCTTGATGCTTGGTAAGATTGAAGGCAGGAGGAGAAGGGGACGGCAGAGGATGAGATGGTTAGACAGCATCACCGACTCGACGGACACAAATCTAAGCAAACTCTAGGAGATAGTGAAGGATAGGAGAGCATTCCATGGGGTCACAAAGAGTCTGATGTGACTTAGGACTGAACAGCAAACAGCAACAACATGTGGCTTAACTGGGAGTCCTGGTCATTCAGTCATAAAATGGAAATATTAAATGTTGAATTAACCAAAAATTATGTGGAGTGTGAGAATGTACAAGAGGAGAAATCAAGAACTGAAGGGGGCTCTATGTTCATCTACTATAACAAGTAAAATGGATAATGTCTAATGTTGAGAAATTTGGAGTTAACGGTATAAGCTTTTTACTTAGAAATATGGTGGTAATTCCAGAGGAAACAGCTCAAAATGTTAGATGAGAATAGTGGCCTCTGAGGAGTAGGGCTGGGAAGTAGGGAGCGGGGTTGGGCCTTTTAGTATCATTTGCCTTGAAACAGTATACACATATTATTTGACTTTTAAAAAATGCTTTTTAATTAAAAAAAAAAAAGGAAAAGAAAAGGAGACTCCATACTAGCAGTAAAAGCTAGCAGAGTGTGAAAAAAATTGGGGAACCCCCTTTTGTTCTCACTTTGTCAAACCACATACTATGACCCTAATTTCATCAAAGACTGCACAGAGGGGAATATTACTGGCAATTATTTGACCACATCCTGAAATGTCTTGGTTTTTTAAAAAAACAGAACAAGGTCTTAGCTGATGGTCCAGTGGCTAAGACTCCTCATTCCCAATGCAGGCGAGGGGTCTGGGTTTGATCCCTGGTCAGGGAATGCTGCAACTAAAAAAAAAAAGAATCCCACATGTGGCAACTAAGACTCCACGCAGCCAAATAAATAAATATATTTAGAATAAAATAAAAATAAAGCAGAACAAGAACTTAAGTTGGGTTCTCCAGGAAGCAGACGCCGAGCAGCTTTTGAGGACATAGTGTTATTGGGTGACAATTCTAAGAAGCATGGGTAGAGGCAGGGTGAGGGGAGGAAGCCAACAAGGGTGAGTTATGAGCTGATGGGGCTGTTGCGGGCAGTTGGATTCAGTCCTGAACAGAACCCGTCTCAGAGTTCTCCTAACCACGAATGAGACAGCTGGGGTATTTCTCCACTAACTCCCACCCACCATCAACTGAGGGCCACCCCCAGATCTGTTCATTCCCAACTGTTGCCCGTTTTTGGCCCGCCCCAAGGAGGCCAGCACGCTTCCACAGCAGAGCCGGTCTCAGTGGGAGGGTGCAGGTGTGTGAGGTAAAGAAATGTCGGTGTGGAAGGGAAGGTCCATGAGGGCAGAGTGGATGTGCAGGGGATACAGGGGAGTGCTGACACTCTCTGCCTCAGGACTGAAAGGAGCAGAACCTGCCTTTTCTTTGTCCAGGGCTGGTTTCTCAAGAAGGGGCTGGGACGCCCTGTACTGTGTGTCCTCCAAGAGGGAAAAGGGGAGAGAATTGAGGGGGCAGAGGAAGCTGAGTGAGAGGCACCATCCACGTTAAACACCCTCCGTCTAAGGCCCAGGACGGGAACACCCTTCCCTTGTATGGTCTGAGGGAACACACAAGACAGGATTACTGCGTGCTTTTTCCCACTCTGCTGCTCTTTCGAGCTCCTTTCTTCATTGTGGCCTGGTGTGTGTTTCATGAAGGGAAGACAGGACCATCAGCAGACAGGGGTCTTCTGTTGCTCTTGTTTTCAGTCACTCAGTTGTGTCTGACTCTTTGCAGCCCCATGGACTGCAGCAGGCCAGGCTTCCCTGTGCTCCATCATTTCCCAGAGCTTGCTCAAACTCATGTCCACCAAGTCGGTGATGCCATCCAACCATCCCACCCTCTGTCATGCCCTTCTCCTCCTGCCTTCAATCTCTCCCAGCATCAAGGTCTTTTCCAATTAGTCAGCTCTTCTCATCAGGTGGCCAAAGTATTGGAGCTTCAGCTTCAGCATCAGTCCTTCCAATGAATATTCAGGACTGATTTCCTTTAGGATGGATTGGTTGGATCTCCTTGCAGTCCAAGGGACTCTCAAGAGTCTTCTCCAATACCACAGTTCAAAAGCATCAATTCTTCAGCATTCAGCATTCTTTACAGTCCGACTCTCACATCCATACATGACTGCTGGAAAAACCATAGCTTTGACTAAACAGACCTTTGTTGGCAAAGTGATGTCTCTGCTTTTTAATATGCTGTCTAGGTTGGTCAAAACTTTTCTTCCAAGGAACAAGCATCTTTTAATTTAATGGCTGCAGTCACTATCTGCAGTGATTTTGGAGTCCAAGAAAAGAAAGTCTGTCACTGTTTCCATTGTTTCCCCATCTATTTGCCATTAAGTGATGGGACCAGATGCCATGATCTTAGTTTTTTCAATGTTAAGTTTTAAAGCAACTTTTTCTCTCTTTTCTTTCACCTTCATCAAGAGGCTCTTTAATTCCTCCTGGCTTTCTGCCATTAGGGTAGTGTCATATGCCTATCTGAGGTTATTGGTATTTCTCTCAGCAATCTTGATTTCGGCTTGTGCTTCATTTTGCATGATGTACTCTGTCTATAAGTTAAATAAGCAGGGTGATAATATACAGCCTTGACATACTCCTTTCCCAATTTGGAACCAGTCTGTTGTTCCATGTCCGGTTCTAATTGTTGCTTCTTGGCTTGCATACAAGTTTCTTGGGAAGCAGGCAAGGTGGTCTGGTATTTCCATCTCTTTCAGAATTTTCCACAGTTTATTGTGATCCACACAGTCAAAGGCTTTAGTATTCTCAATGAAGCAGAAGTGGATGTTTTTCTGGAATTCTCTTGCTTTTTCTATGATCCAAGAGATGTTGGCAATTTGACGTCTGGTTCTCCTGCTTTTTCTAAATTCAATTTGTTCACATACTGTTGAAGCCTAGCTTGAAGAATTTTGAGCATTACTTTGCTAGCATGTGAAATGAGTGCAGTTGTGTGTTAATTTAAACATTCTTTGACATTGCCCTTCTTTGAGACTAGAATGAAAACTGACATTTTCCAGCCTTGTGGCCACTGCTGAGTTTTCCAAATTTGCTGGCATACTGAGTGCAGCACTTTCACAGCATCGTCTTCCAGGATTTGAAATAGCTCAACTGGAATTCCATCACCTCCACTAGGTTTGTTTGTAGTGATGCTTCCTAAGGCCCACTTGACTTTACACTCCCAAGATGTCTGGCTCTAGGTGAGCGATCACACCATTGTGGTTATCTGGGTCATTAAGATCTTTTTCGTATAGTCCCTCTGTGTGTTCTTGCCACCTCTTCTTAATATCTTCTGCTTCTGTTAGGTCCATACCCATTTCTGTCTTTTATTGTGCCCATCTTTGCATGAAATGTTCCCTTGGTATCTCTAATTTTCTTGAAGAGATCTCTAGTCTTTTCCCGTTCTATTGTTTTCCTCTATTTCTTTGCATTGTTCACTTGAGAAGGCTTTCCTATCTCTCCTTGCTATTCTTTAGAACTGTGCATTCAGATGGGTGTATCTTTTCTCTTCTCCTTTGCCTTTCACTTTTCATCTTTTCTTAGCTATTTGTAAGGCCTCTTCAGACAACCACTTTGCCTTTTTGCATTTCTTTTTTCTTGGAGATGGTTTTGATCACTGCCTCCTGTACAGTGTTGTGAAACTCCATCCATAGTTCTTCAGGCATCCTGTCAGATCTAATCCCTTGAATCTGTCACTTCCACTGCATAATTGTAAGGGATTTGATTTAGGTCATATCTGAACGGCCTAGTGGTTTTCCCTACTTTCTTCTATTGAAGTCTGAATTTTGCAATAAGGAGTTCATGATCTGAGCTACATCTTCAACTCTGTTAGCCTTTGCCCTGGTTCATTTTGTACTCCAAAGCCAAACCTGTCTGTTACTCTAGATATCTGTTGACTTTGCCTGTTATCCAGGTATCCTACTTTCAAATTCCAGTCCCCTATGATGAAAAGGACATTTTTTGGGGGTGTTAACTCTAGAAGGTCTTGTAGGTTTTCACAGAACTGTTTAACTTCAGCTTCTTCAGCATTAATGGTTGGGGCATAGACTTGGATTGCTGTGATATTGAATGGTTTGCCTTGGAAACAAACAGAGATCATTCTGTCATTTTTGAGATGGCAACCAAGTACTACATTTCTCTTTTGTTGACTATGAGGGCTACTCCATTTCTTCTAAGGGATTCTTCCCCATGGTAGTAGATATAATGGTCATCTGAATTAAATTCGCCCATTCCTGTCCATTTTAGTTCACTGCATTGCTAAAATGTCGATGTTCACTCTTGCTATCTCCTGTTTGACCACATCCAGTTTACCTTGATTCATGGACATAATATTCCAGGTTCCTATGCAATATTGTTCTTTATAGCATTGGACTTTACTTTCACCAGTAGTTACATCCACAACTGGGACTGTTTCTGCTTTGGCTCAGCCTCTTCATTCCTTCTGGAGCTATTTCTCTGCTCTTTTCCAGTAGCACATTGGACACCTACCAACCTGGGGGGTTCATCTTCCAGTGTCGTATCTTTTTGCCTTTTCATACTGTTCATGGGGTTCTCAAGGCACAAATGCTAAAATGGCTTACCTTTCCCGTCTCCAGTGGACCACATTTTGTCAGAACTCTCCACCATGACCCATCCATTTTGGGTGACCCTGCACGGCGTGGCTCATAGTTTCACTGAGTCAGACAAGGCTGTGATCCGTGTGATCAGTTTGGTTAGTTTTCTGTTTGGTTAGTCTTCTGGTGAGATAGCCAAATTTCTAGGTTGAATACCTGCTAGTTACCCCTTGATAGTGTCAGCTTTGCCTGAGGACTTTCTTCTGTCACGGCCACGAGGCAAGTACAGCAGTTCCAGGCATAAATTCCAACAACAACACCCAGAGTAAGAATGTTTATTTATCCTTTCAATCCAAGGTGGGGAAGATCCCTTGGAGGAGGAAATGGCAACCTGCTCCAGGCCTGGAGAACTTCATGAACAGAGGAGCCTGGTTGGCTACAGTCCACAGGGTCCCCCAAAAAACCAGCTGCCAATGCAGGGGGACACATTTTCCATCCCTGATCTGGGAATTTCCCACATGCCTTGGAGCAACTAAGCCCCTGTGCCGCAACTACTGAGGCCACGTGCCTAGAGCCTGCACTTCACAAGAGAAACCACCACAATGAGAAGCCTGTGCATTGCAACTAGAGCGCATATGCCCCACCTTCCACAACCAGAGAAAGCCCACATGCAGCCACAAAGACCCAGCACAGCCAAAATTAATAAAAATTTTTTAATTAAAAAAAATCACAACCAATGAAAAAGAAAAAAACGATTAGGTCATATCAGTCAAGCCAGTTTTTTTTTGAAATACCAAAGTCACATCGAATTTCCTGGTAGCCAGGGTACAAAGTAATTGACAATCAACGTGCTGGATTTATTATCAAAATGACAAAGCAGACCAACTGAATGGGGTCAAACTTCCTGGCACTGAACTAAAAAATAAAATATGTCACAAACTTTATCTCAGAGTTGATGATGTCTAAATATGTTCAGAGCAAACACAGTGACAATTTTCAGATGGTTTTGTTGTCAAGGACATAACACAACCTTCAGTCAAGGATATAGGACAGCCCAACGATATTGACTATTTGAGGGACTAAGGTAATACAGTTGAAATGGAGGCTTCAGGGATCCGCTTAAACATGGAAATCATCGAGATTATCTGGAAGAAAGATTAGACTACTTAAGTATTTACGAGAACATGCAAAAGCCAGAATTTAAAAGATGAAAGAGACAGAAATAGGTAATTAACAGAAGAAGAAATACAAATGGCCAGTAAATATATGGAACACATTCAGCTTTAATATTAGTCACGGAAATGAAACTTTAAGAAAACAACAAGGCAGGCTCCCCTGGTGGCGCAGTAGATAAGAATCTGCCGACCAACACAGGGGACAGAAGGTCCATCCCCGGTCCGGGAAGATTTCACATGCTGCAGGGCAACTGAACCTGTGAGCTGCAACTGCTGAACCTGTCTGAACCTGTACGTCACAACTACACAGCAACACCCGGGCAGTGCAACAAAGAGTAGCCCGCACTAGCCATAACTAGAGAAAGCCCCACACAAAGCAACAAAGTCCCAGCACAGCCCTAAATAAATGAATAATTTTTAAAAAAAGAGGACTTCCCTGATGGTCCAGTGGTTAAGAATCTGCAGAGGATATGGGTTCAATCCCTAGTCAGGGAACTAAGAACCCATGCCATGGGGTAACTAAACTCGAAAGCAGCAACTACTGAGCAGGCACATTATGGAGATGGTGAGTCAAATGAATAAATAAAAACCAGTACCTTTTCCTTGAAGTTTTAAAATTTGATAATAACGAGTGTTGATTAGGTAGAAGGTATATATATAAACCGGAGAAGGCAATGGCACCCTACTCCAGTACTCTTGCCTGGAAAATCCCATGGAAGGAGGAGCCTGGAAGGCTGCAGTCCATGGGGTCGCTGAGGGTCGGACACGACCGAGTGACTTCACTTTCATACATTGGAGAAGGAAATGGCAACCCACTCCAGTGTTCTTGCCTTGAGAATCCCAGGGACGGGGAGCCTGGTGGGCTGCCGTATATGGGGTCGCACAGAGTCGGACACGACTGAAGCAACTTAGCAGCAGTAGCAGCAGCAGCATATATATAAACAGGGCTTCACAGGTGGCGCTAGTGGTAAAGAACCCGCCAAACAATGCATGAGACTTAAGAGACGTGGGTTCCATCCCTGAGCTGGGAAGATCCCCTGAAGGAGGGCATGGCAACCCACTCCAGTATTCTTGCCTAGAGAATCCCATGGACAGAGGTGTCTAGCGGGCTACAGTCCATAGGATCGCAAAGAGTCAGACACGACTGAAGCGATTTAGCCAGCAAGCATGTATATAAACAAGGCACTACATTTACCAACTCTTCATGAAAGTGTCAATTAATATAGGTCCTCTTGAGGGCAATCTGGCCATATTTACTAAAAGCAGAAATAAGCATATCCTGTGGTTGAGCAATTCAGATGCTATAGGTAGCGGGAGAAACCTGCAGTTGTCAACAGCAGGACATGCATAAAAGGAGGTTTGTTTCAGCACTGTCTGAAATGAACATCCTTATACACATCTTAATTAATGAAGGAAAGAATGTAAGTACAATGTAATGTCATAAATTATGAAATTGTATTCATGAAAATTTTATAAAAATTGGAGTCTCTTTCAATAGGGCAATGGCTTAATAAAATTCAATGCATTCATACTCATAGCTGTATAGCAATTAAAAAGAACAAACTAGATGTACAGATAACGCTTAAAAATATATCAGACTCTCCTGGTGCTTCTTACTTCCTCTTTTGTGAAGCAGCAACAGGAGACTCAGAGCTGACCCACAAAAATCCCAAGGAAGGAGTCAAAGCTGAGAACTGGCAATCATGTGGTTTGAAGGAGGCGGGCCGTTTGAGACGAAGAGGCACACACCACTCAGCAAACCAGTGGAAGTTTCTGTGACTGGCAGGGTTTGTCCACAAGGCAGATCAGATTCTGATTTGATGGGCAGCCAATCAATGAGAAAGACGCACACAGCTGGATACAGAGGCTGGAGATACCACTGAAGCGTCCCAGTAGCAGACAGGGGCTGTCCACTAGAAAGGAAACCTGCTGCTTTGTTCCTCCAGACCAAGGAGCCATTGTAGAAATCAGAGAAACTGCAATTTGGTTCTACCACCTCCTGATCACTACAGTACTGTTTTCTTTATTCTTTCATTTTCCCCTTCCCCATTCCTGGTGTGTGTGCACATGCACACTTACTTATTTGTTTGCTTGTTTGTTTATTGTTGACATGAGGGGATTGTGGCATCTTAGTTCCCTTACCAGAGATGGCACCTAGGCCACTTTAGTGGAAGTAAGAAGCCCTAACTACTGGACCACCCAAGGAATTCCCCCGTGTTGACTTTTTAAAAACTAAATAGCCAATAGCATGTTTTGATCAACATCAAATGGAGATGGGATGGGGGAATACTGGTTATGAGAAAATATCCCTTTCTCCATTAGCAGCAGGCCCACTCAGCTCTTGTCTTTATATTCAGTAAGTTATTTTGCTTTCGAAGCTTAACACAACAAGATAGAAGTCGTTGCATACTTTGACCTATTGGAGAATTTTATTTTTAAATTTTCATTGATTTGGCTGCGTCGGGTCTCAGTGGTGTCATGCAGGATCTTTGTTGTGGCACGTGGACACGGACTCGCTAGTTGTGGTGCACGGGCTCAGTAATTGCGGCAAGCGAGCTTAGCTTCTCTGCAGCATGTAGGATCTTAGTTCCCTGACCAGGGATTAAACTCATGTCCCCTGCATTGCAAGGTAGATTCTTAACTGCTGGACTACCAGGGAAGTCCTCTATTGGAGAATTTTAATGTTTTCATTTATCATCGTAAAATCAAGGATAATTTTATGATTCTTTTATACATAGCTGTTACAGGTAGAGCAATCTGTATTTAAGGAAGGATGAATCACTAGAAAAGAAATGAATCTTGGATAGTCTTCCACAAAGTCAAATATCTTGTTGTTTGTTTTTATTTATTTATGGTTGTGCTGGGTCTTTGCTGCATTATGGCGCCTGGGCTTAGTTGCCCCGTGGCATGTGGAATCTACCTAGACCAGGGATCGAATGCATGCCCCCTGCATTGGCAGACAGCTTTTTAACCACTGGACCATCCGGGAAGTCCAGAAATCTTATCATTTAAATAAACTTCCTGTTTAAAATGGAAAAAAAAATCATTAAAGGAAAAAGCAAATTTCAGAGTGATTTGTTCTTATGGTACTAATTACATTAAAAATATACAACTGAGCCCTAGAGCTGCAACTGATGAAGTCTGGGCACCTAGAGCCTGTGCTCTGCAACAGAGAAGCCACTGCAGTGAGAAGCCTGCCCACTGCAGCCAAGAGTAGCCCCCACTCACTGCTGCTAGCAAACCTGGAAGACTCGGCAGTGGCCACAGGGCTGGCAAAGGTCAGTCTTCATTCCAATCCCAAAGGCAATGCCAAAGAAAGTTCAAACTACAGCACAGTTGCACTCATCTCACACATGAGCTGAGTAATGCTCACAATTCTCCAAGCCAGGCTTCAATAGTACATGAATGGAGAACTACCAGATGTTCAAGCTGGAGTTAGAAAAGGCAGAGGAACCAGAGATTAAATTGCCAACATCTGTTGGATCATAGAAAAAGCAAGGGAGTTCCATAAAAACATCTACTTCTGCTTTATTGACTATGCCAAAGCCTTTGACTGTGTGGATCACAACAAACTGGAAAATTCTTTAAGAGATGGGAATATTAGACCACCTTACCTGCCTCCTGAGAAATCTGTATGCAGGTCAAGCAGCAATAGCTAGAACCAGACATGGAATGAACTGGTTCCAAATTGGAAAAGGAATACGTCAAGGATGTATATTGTCACCCTGCTTATTTAACTTCTATGCAGAGTACATCATGAGAAACATTGGGCCGGAAGCACAAGCCGGAATCAAGATTGCTGGGAGAAATATCAATAACCTCAGATACACAGATGATACCACCCTTATGGCAGAAAGTGAAGAACTAAAGAGCCTTTTGATGAAAGTAAAAGAGGAGAGTGAAAAAGTTGTCTTACAACTCTACATTCAAGAAACGAAGATCATGGCATGTGGTCCCATCATTTCATGGCAAATAGATGGGGAAACAATGGAAACAGTGACAGACTTTCTTTTCTTGGGCTCCAAAATCACTGCAGATAGTGACTGCAGCCATTAAATTAAAAGATGCTTGCTTCTTGGAAGAAAAGTTATGACTAACCTGCTGCTGCTAAGTCACTTCAGTCTAGTCCGACTCTGTGCGACGCCACAGATGGCAGCCCACCAGGCTCCCCTGTCCCTGGGATTCTCCAGGCAAGAACACTGGAGTGGGTTGCCATTTCCTTCTCCAATGCATGCAAGTGAAAAGTGAAAGTGAAGTCACTCAGTCGTGTCCGACTCCTAGCTAGACAGCATATTAAAAAGCAGAGACATTACTTTGCCGACAAAGGTCCTTCTAGTCAAAGCTATGGTTTTTCCAGCAGTCATGTATGCACGTTAAGAGTTGGACCATAAAGAAAGCTGAGCACTGAAAAATTGATGCTTTTGAACTGTGGTGTTGGAGAAGACTCTTGAGAGTCCCTTGAATTGCAAGGAGATCCAACCAATCCATCCTAAAGGAAATCAGTCCTGAATATTCATTGGAAGGACTGATGCTGAAGCTGAAACTCCAATACTTTGGCTACCTGATGCGAAGAACTGACTCATTGGAAAAGACCTTAATGCTGGGAAAGGTTGAAGGCAGGAGGAGAAGGGGATGACAGAGGATGAGATAGTTGGATGGCATCACCAATTCAATGGACCTGAGTCTGAGTAAGCTCTGGGAGCTGGTGATGGACAGGGAAGCCTGGCATGCTGCAGTCCATGTGGTTGCAGAGTCAGACAGGACTGTGCAACTGAACTGAAACGAACTGAACTGCAACTAGAGAAAGCCTGCACAAAGCAACAAAGATCCAGTGCAACTAAAAATAAATAAATATATATATATATGGAGGCAAGAATATACAATGGAGTAAAGACAATCTCTTTAACAAGTGGTGCTGGGAAAACTGGTCAACCACTTGTAAAAGAATGAAACTAGATCACTTTCTAACACCGCACACAAAAATAAACTCAAAATGGATTAAAGATCTAAATGTAAGACCAGAAACGATAAAACTCCTAGAGAAGAACATAGGCAAAACACTCTCCGACATAAATCACAGCAGGATCCTCTATGATCCACCTCCCAGAATTCTGGAAATAAAAGCAAAAATAAACAAATGGGATCTAATTAAAATTAAAAGCTTCTGCACAACAAAGGAAAATATAAGCAAGGTGAAAAGACAGCCTTCTGAATGGGAGAAAATAATAGCAAATGAAGCAACTGACAAACAACTAATCTCAAAAATATACAAGTAACTTATGCAGCTCAATTCCAGAAAAATAAACGACCCAATCAAAAAATGGGCCAAAGAACTAAATAGACATTTCTCCAAAGAAGACATAAGAATGGCTAACAAACACATGAAAAGATGCTCAACATCACTCATTATTAGAGAAATGCAAATCAAAACCACAATGAGGTACCACTTCACACCAGTCAGAATGTCTGCGATCCAAAAATCTGCAAGCAATAAATGCTGGAGAGGGTGTGGAGAAAAGGGAACCCTCCTACACTGTTGGTGGGAATGCAAACTAGTACAGCCACTATGGAGAACAGTGTGGAGATTCCTTAAAAAATTGCAAATAGAACTACCTTATGACCCAGCAATCCCACTTCTGGGCATACACACCAAGGAAACCAGAATGGAAAGAGATACATGTACCCCAATGTTTATCGCAGCACTGTTTATAATAGCCAGGACATGGAAACAACCTAGATGTCTATCAGCAGATGAATGGATAAGAAAGCTGTGGTACATATACACAATGGAGTATTACTCAGCCGTTAAAAAGAATTCATTTGAATCAGTTCTGATGAGATGGATGAAACTGGAGCCGATTATACAGAGTGAAGTAAGCCAGAAAGAAAAACACCAATACAGTATACTAACACATATATATGGAATTTAGGAAGATGGCAATGACGACCCTGTATGCAAGATAGGAAAAAAGACACAGATGTGTATAACGGACTTTTGGACTCAGAGGGAGAGGGAGAGGGTGGGATAATTTGGGAGAATGGCATTCTAACATGTATACTATCATGTAAGAATTGAATCGCCAGTCTATGTCTGACGCAGGATACAGCATGCTTGGGGCTGGTGCATGGGGATGACCCAGAGAGATGTTATGGGGAGGGAGGTGGGAGGGGGGTTCATGTTTGGGAACGCATGTAAGAATTAAAGATTTTAAAATTTAAAAAATAAAAAACTAATATATATATATATATATATATATATATATATATATATATACACACACACAAAACCTGTAGCCTACCAGGCTCCTCTGTCCATGGGATTTTCCAGGCAAGAGTACTGGAGTGGATTGCCATTTCCTTCTCCAGGGGATCTTCCCGACCCAGGGATCGAACCCGGGTCTCCTGCATTGTAGACAGACAGAGTTGGTCTGAGCCACCAGGGAAGTCACAAAACCCCAGTAGTATATATTTATATATGTATACACACACATAAATGTGTGATTATGTGTGCTTATCTGTGTAACGATATAAAAATTATATGGAATAACATCTTTTCTATTACCCAGCTCCCCCACAGCACCCCCAGAAAAATCTCTACGTGCTGTTACCAAAGAGCTGTAGAGTCCCCTATTTCCGTCGGTGTGCTGGGACAGAAAGTCTTTGGGGAACCTGACCTTGGGCAGACAAGTTTGTACTTGCTGCATTGAGAGAGACAGGTTTCTAGCCTGAAGATGACAAAAGAAACTCAGAGGAAGAGAGTGTGTGAAACAGAGAATGTGAAAGCAATGTTTGCTGACTGATGTGTTTTGCTACGAACAGGGCTAGGAGGATCTGGGTAGGCCCTTAGAGTGTCTTTGTCCAGGCTCCTAGCCTGAGAGTCGGCTGGTCCCACTCAGCTGATATCTACTGGAATGCAGTACCCAAGTTCTGATAGCTTGGCTTACGCCCGTATTGATACACTAAAAACCTGGGGCTGAGTCCTATCCATCCCACAAGCTCCAGACGTGCCTCATTCCAGCAAGAAGCCACTGGACTGTCAGCAGTGTGGAAAGGAACAGTGAGACAGCAAGTGCCTCTGCCAGTAGTTTATCCAGAGTGTAATTACAACTGAGGCTGGGGGGGTGGGAATCCCTCAGACTGGAGGGGGAAACGAGCCCTTGAAGGACTTGGGCGAGGAGAAGGACACTGTTAGCCTCAGGCAGGATCTTTCTTTCTGAGGGGATTGAATAGCAGGAAACTCTTCCCAGAGTTGGGCCTCTTGGATACCCCTAAATTGGTAGCCAGCATACCGGCCACTGAATACGAGTGCCTCAGTGACTTGGCCCAGTCCACTGTCCATCAGGAAGCTTGGAAACTGTGTGTGAAAAGGGCTTGTGAGGCAAAATCACCTGCCTACCACAAAGGGACACCGAGCCATTGATATTCATGTGTAACAGTGGTGTGGGAGAGCCGGCCTGTACCCATACAGTGCAGTCAACTGTTGAATTTTCAGGAATTTTGCAAGCCAGCTTTTAAATGCAGTCATTAACAAAAATTAAATTATGGGAACACAGCTGAAAAGCAGTCAAAACTCACCACTTCCTAATTATTTTACTACATCTTCCTATTATCTCTGCTCTGCAGGTTATTTTCATCTATCGTATCTAAATGGTGGAGATATTTTATAACCGGAATCCAGTGATATCTTGTCCATAGCTTGAAATCAGCCACAGTGTGACTGTTGAACCACAGAAATTAGCAAACGCTACAAGCTACTATCAAAAGCCCACTGTTACACACCATCACTGTTCACCCTTCTCCCTTCAACATATATAAACATGTCTCCACACACATACAATCACAGAAACACTCCCTCCTCCTTTAAACACAAATGTAACACACTGTACAAACCGTCTGCATCTTGCTTTTTTGACTAAAGAAATGAAGGGAGCTCTTTCCCCTTTCTCATTTAATGCCTGAAGCTTCATCCTCCAAAGTGCTTTTCTTCCCTCAAGGAGTGAGCCACACCCAAAGCTTGGTCTAGAGTCACACATCACCACTTGCCTCTTATTCATTTCTTCCTTGACTTGCCCAGCCTTGTGCTAAACCCAGGACAAAGATATCAGTAAAGTCCCTTTCTGGGAAGGGTGAGAACCCAGAGCCAAAGTCCAATAACTAGGACACAATGTTATCGGTTCAGTAAAAGAGGGCAGGCCAGCTTGAATGTCACCTTCTTCCTGAATGTTCTTTTTTTAATTCTCAGACCTCCCTCCTAAACCCTACCACATCCCTCCCTTTGACTGCTATTATCATTGAGCTGGGGATGGAACTCTTGAGTTCCATGCAATTTGCTGAAAACGCTCCCCAGGCCACAGACTGCGCATGTGCACTCAATGCTGTGTTCTTTGCACCCAGATAATGGTGGTGCAGGGAGGCTGAAACTCAGAGAGTAGCCACTTGACCCCAGGGGAGGACACACTCTATAATCCTCTATAATCCTATAACTTCAGTGACAGATGTTAAAGCAGAGACATTACTTTGCTGACTAAGGTCCGTCTAGTCAAGACTATGGTTTTCCCAGTAGTCGTGTATGGATGTGAGAGTTGGACTGTGAAGAAGGCTGAGCACTGAAGAACTGATGCTTTTGAACTGTGGTGTTGGAGAAGACTCTTGAGAGTCCCTTGGACTGCAAGGAGATCCAACCAGTCCATTCTGAAGATCAGCCCTGGGATTTCTTTGGAAGGAATGATGCTGAAGCTGAAACTCCAGTACTTTGGCCACCTCATGCGAAGAGTTGACTCATTGGAAAAGACTCTGATGCTGGGAGGGATTGGGGGCTGGAGGAGAAGGGGACGACAGAGGATGAGATGGCTGGATGACATCACTGACTCGATGAACACGAGTCTGAGTGAACTCCGGGAGTTGGTAATGGACAGGGAGGCCTGGCGTGCTACGATTCATGGGGTTGCAAAGAGTCGGACTCGACTGAGTGACTGACCTGAACTGAACTGAACTAATCTTTGTACATGACTCAGTGCCTTGCCCTGCGCTGAATCTCCCCACCCAGCTACTTCCTTCCTGGCCTGAGACCCAGTTCACGTCAGTTATCATTATCGGACCATTTTTGTTCATACCTGGATTGCCAGGTATAATCCCAAGAGAGCTGGGCATTTCAAACAGGCAAAGGAGGGGAAGGTGAGAACACAGCCAGTCCTTGGCCTTTCCTGTTTGGAATCTGTTCCTTCTGTGATTCCTTCGGCACTGATTCCTCCAGACGAGCCCACACTCCCAACTAGTACCTCCTCTTATCCCTTCCTGTCCCCATCTTACCGGCTCTGATCTCTTCAAAGTTCCCTTCCTGCTCTCCCTTCCCCCACTATGCACTGTGAGCACCTGGAGCCCTCTCCTGAGGGCTCTGTGACTTCTCCCTCTTTCTCTCTCTGCAGTCCTGTGCCGTCCCAGACAGAGATGGAGCCGTCTTACGTGTTTCCCCTCCCACCATCCACTAATTCTACAGATGCCTGATAGCCTTGCTCTGTGCCAGGAGCTAACAGTCCCTGAGCACAGGGACCTCACAGACAGTGACACTCCCTTACTACCCTATAATTTCACTGAGGTTGTTCAGGCCTTTCATGGATCACCTTACTAAATGTCAACCTGAGGCGCTATCACCATTCCACCCCGTGCCTCTGGCCCCCCCACAGAGGAAGTTAAACTGCTTGCCCATGGTCGCCGATCTGAGACATGGAGGACGCAGCTGGTCTGCCTCCCTTGGCAGCACTGTTAACCACTGAGCCCCACGCTCCTCGCATAGCCGTGGGGGCCCAGGGCTCAAACCCCAGCCAGGATCACCTGCACACTGCACTGGCTTCCTGACCTCCAACACTCCCTTCTGCTGCTCTTCCATCTTCTGGGGAATTTTCCGTTTGTATGGAGTCTGGGGTAGCGGCTCATTCTAGAAATCAAACCTGCAAGGGCGAGAGTCCCCTTTTCCCTTCCTTAATTCAAGACTTAGGCTCAGTCAACTGAGCAGTAAAGCCTGGGGACTGGTCATTAAAGTGGCACATATAATTGTCACAGCAGTAGAAAATGTTTAGCTTCTTCCCAGCACCTCAACTGATGTCCCTGCCTTCCCTTTACCTTCCCTCCAGCTTATCCTCCACAGAAAAGCCACAGTGGTATTTTATATATGAAAGTATCTCATAGAATGGGCTGGTGGTGGTAAAGAACCTACCAACACAGGAGATGTAAGAGACACAGATTCAGTCCCTGAGTCTGGAAGATCCCCTGGAGGAGGGCATGGCAACCCACTCCAGTATTCTTGCCTGGAGAATCCCATGGACAGTGAGGCCTGGCAGGCTACAGTCCATGGGGTCGCAAAGAGTCAGACACAACTGAAGCAACTTAGCATGCACCTGTCTCATAGAATAAGTTGCCAGTTTTAAAAACTGTTCAAGGATTTCCCTGGTGGTACAGTGGTTAGGAATCCACCTGCCAGTGCAGGGGACACGGGTTGGATGTCTGGTCCGGGAAGATTCCACAGGCAGCAGTGCAACTAACCCTGTGCACAACTGTTGAGCCTGTGAGCTGCAGCTACTGAAGCCCATGCGCTCTGGAGCCCGCGCTCCACAACGAGAAGGCACCACAAGGAGAAGTCAGAGCAACGAATAGCACCTGCTCACCGGAAATAGAGAGTGCCTACACGCAGCAAGGAAGACCCAGTGCAACCCAAATAAATTATAAGCAAATAAAGAAAAACTGTTCAATTCTTTGCATTACCCAGAAAGCAAAATGCACACTCCACCTGCTGGCTTACCATGGCTGCCACCAATGGCCTCTCTGGGCTCATACCTCAAGCCTCCCCTTGACATGCTAGGCCATAACGGTCCTGGCATGCAGCCATCAGGAAAGGACTGTTTTCCTGTCATGTAACTCACTCTGGCTTTGGACATTGTTAATTCTTCCTTCTGGAATGCTCTTTTATGGGGGATCGTGATAGACAATAAAAGATAACACAAATCGGAGTTCAAAGTAACCTTCTTTCATTGTCCCATTAAACTTTATGCCATCGACCATAATATTTTAATTTACCTCCCATAGCACTGATAACAATCTACTATTTAGGTTATTTATGTGTTTTGTTTCTTTTTGGCTATACTGCACAACATGTAGGATGTGGTCTTAGTTCCCAAACCAGGGGTCACACATGTGCCCCCTAAAGTGGAAGCGTGGAGTTTTAATCACTGGAGCATCAAGGAAGCCCCTCTTACTGTATCCTGTACTGCCCATGAAGAACTGTAAGAATAATAATGTCAATAATAAACCAAGCAAAACAGGTAATATTTTTGCAGAGCTTCTATACGTCAGGCCCTGTATGAGTTGCTAGCTGCATGTGAACAGTTTTTCTGACGAATAATCTATTACAGTAATAAACTGTTATTACTGTAATAAACTCTGTTATTACTGCAATAAACCATTACAGGTTTTCATATGAAGATACGGAAGTCTGTGACATTAAGCAACTTGCCATCCAGCCTGTTCCAGAGTTCAAGTCCTTAAATGGTATTATTTATTACAGTACACTTGCCACTGTAACTCACAAATGATTCCTAGTGGAAAAAAAGAGAAAACCTGCCCAGCCATTCTGTGCTCCCCTGGGTCTTGATTTCCCAACCTGGTCATCCTACCACCTATGGATATGGGAAGGTACCAACATCTTCCCTACAGATTCCCTCTTAACATAACCCAGCCAGAATCTATTTCTCCTGTTTTCAACCAACAATCCTGGTCAACATATCCCCAAAGTTTAACTCTGGGCTTTGCACACAGCAGAGGAACAGTACATTCTCAACATATAAATGAATCAGATAGTGCAACGTGGCGAGACTAAAGGCATGATGGCCTGGGTGCATGGAGGCTGTGCCACCAACATCGCACTGATGTTTCAGGCTTTTCCTTCCTTTGCTCTTTCTTTATTATGAGATGCTTGAGACATGTCAAGTGTCTTGGGGCTTCTTTGGTTTGTGTGCTTCTTATTGGCCTCACAATGTAACTTGTAGCCTCTTCGCTCCCCAGCCAGGGATCAAACCCAGGCCCCAGCAATGAAAGTCCCCCACTAGACTGCCAGGGAATTTCCAAGTTTTATAAATATTCACTGAAGGACTATTTCCCCAGTTCTCTTTACTTGGCTTATTCTTAGGAGTTCCTTCCAGGAACCCTGCAAGAGTGGGAGTGCCTTTCTTCTGTCCCTGGCCCTACACCCTCAGGAGAGAGCAGGGAGAGCTTCCACACCATCTCAGGGCCCAAGAGCCCCCGTGATCTGCATTACCTTCTCTGAAAGTGTTCAAATTCAGCTTGTCTCCTCATTTTCACCGCAGGGAGTTCAGTCTGGCCATAAGCATTTTCAAAGTAATAGCTTTGCTGAAGTTTCCAGGCTTCACATTTGCACTGGTTTTTCGGGAAGAGCCTGAAACAAAATGAGGATTAAGATCGCAGACTGGGTGGGCTGGTAGGTGAGGCAGGCACTTGAAGTCTAACTCACCGTGCTGTTCCCCCCAGACTCTCCTTTCTCACAGCCACCATCCAGGTTTGGTTGAGACTCTAGAATCCCAGCAGTAGCCATTCCCAAAGACACAGTGAGGGGAAGGGATAAGAAGGCCCCCTCTCAAAACCAACTTATAGTGATCAAAGCAGACATGTGGCAGGAGGAGGGATAGGAACTTGGGATTAACATACACACACTACTGTATATAAAACAGATAACCAACAAAGACCTACTGTATGGCATAGGGAAATCTACACAATATTATGTAATAACCCACATGGGCAAAGAATCTAAAAAAGAAAGAATATATGTACATGTATAGCTGAATCGCTTTGCTGTACACCTGAAACTAACCCATCATTGAAGGTCATTATACTCCAATAAATTGTTTTAAATAATAAAAAATAAATTTTGCAATCCAAAAAAAAAAAAAAACCACCCCTCTCTTAAATCATCTCCTGCACCAAACTTCTACTTGAGATCCCACAAGCCATGTGGCTTGTGCGATCTTAGTTCTCTGATCAGGGATTGAACCCAGGCTCAGCAGTGAAAGCTCCAAGTCCTAACCACTGGGCTGCCAGGGAATTCCCTAAACTTCTTTATGTGTGTGTGTGTGTGTGTGTTTAATAATTTTCATTTATTTATTTTTGGTTGTTGCTGGGTCTTCATCGCTGTGCAGGCTTTCTCTAGTTGCGGCGAGTGGGAGGTAACTGTAGTTGCGGAGCAGGGGCTTCTCATTGCGGTGGCTTCTCTTGTTGCAGGGCACACGCTCTAGGCGCGTGCGCTCAGTAGTTGTGGCTCGCAGGCTCTAGAGCACTGGCTCAGTAATTGTGGCACAGGCTTAGTTGCTCAGCGGCATGTGGGATCTTTCTAGAATGAGGGATCAAACCCTTGTCTCCTGCATTGGCAAGCAGATTCTTTACCGCTGAGCCACCAGGGAAGCCCTCTCCAAACTTCTTTAAACTTGAGAGTCACAATGGCATCTCAGTCCCACCCCCCTGAAGAGGAGGCCAAAGGGACAGAAAGGCAACATCTTTCCTGTAGTTTGGGTTAAATGGGCCCTCCAAAATCACCAGGGACTTTGCTGGGTGTTGTAGGGAACAGAGTCTCTGCCCTGCAGACCGAGAGCTTTTCTGGTCCTGTAGTTTGGAATCACATTCACAATCAGCACAGGTGCAGGAAGGTACGGAACTGGCTGTAAGGTGGGCACAATAGGACACTCAGCCACAGGAGGAGGGAGGGGGAGAGGTCAGACCAAGGGGGAATAACTGGCTGTCTCACCAGATTCCATCGTGGGTAAAGAGGCTCTTGATGTGTTTCTCAGGGAGAAGCTTCAGCATTCCGGCAGCCACACTAGGCTGAAGGAGTGGTGCTTTGTAGATGCTGAATTCTGAATACAGGGACACACTTCTGAACATAAATAATACAATGCCCAGGGCCAAGAATAAGACGGACATCTTGAGGATCCACAGATATCTAGAGCTGTTAGGACACAAAAGAGCAAATGCTGTGTAAATCTTTTTTCCTTGATTACATAGGACCTGATTGTATAATATAGATGGGAACAGTAACTGCAGGGAAAAGGTCAATTAAACCTATATCTTCTACTACTTGCCAAGACTGATTTCTGATAAACAAAAGAGAAAAGAATTAAGTTGCAACAGACACTCAGAAAAATCACAAATAAAAGAATGTGCTAAAGCCCAAGGAGGGAGAGTGGAAGAGTAAGGCTTACAGTGTTAATGTCGACATAGTTGAATTTGAAGCCAAAAAACAAAAAAATTAAATGGGGCTAAAAGGATCACTTACTGTGATGTCATGAGTGATCTACAAAACAGATGTAGATCGTGTAGTGGTCATGAACGGTATCCACTAGAAAACAGCATTATTTAAGCAAAGAAAATGGCAGAATATGGGAGGAGAAAGATTACAAATCCAAAGGTGGTCATGGAGTCTAACATCTCATTCCCTAACAAATCAAGTCTCAGAAATATATAAAGCAAGAAAGCAACTAATTTTTTTTAAATCGATGTATTTTATTTATTTTGGGTTGCACTAGGCCTTCATTGCTGCAGGAAGGCTTTCTCTAGTTGCGGCGAGTGAGGGCTACTCTTCATCGCAGTGTGTGTTTCTCATTGCGGGGGCTTCTCTTGTTTCAGGGCGTGGGCTCTAGAGCTTCGGCTCAGTAGTTGCAGGTCCTGGACTCTACCGCACAGTCTCAACAGTTGTGGTGCACGGGCTTAGCCGCTCCGTGGCATGTGGAATCTTCCTGGACCAGGGGTTGAAACCACATTCCCTGCATTGGCAGGCAGATTCCTATCCACTGTACCACCAGGGGAGTCTGCAGCCAAATTTTAGATCTCATATTCTGTTAAAGAGCTTTTAGGACATTTACAAAAGTTGGCCACTTATTTGAACACAAAGAAAATCATAATAAAGTAGAAGTCATTCAGATTATACACTCCACACACTGACAAGTGCAATCAAAATGTAACTGACAGGGGCTTCCCTGGTGGTTCAGTGGTAAAGAATCTGCCTGCTAATGTAGGAGACACGGGTTCGATCCCTGGTCAGGGAAGATTCCACATGCTGTGGAGCAATTAAGCCCGTGCACCACAACTAGTGAGTCTGCGCTCTAGAATCCAAGAGCCACAACTAGTGAAGCCTGCGTGCCCTAGAGCCTTTGCTCTGCAACAAGAGAAGCCGCCACAATGAGAAGCCCACGCTCTGCAAGGAACGGTGGCCCCTGCTCACTGCAGCTAGAGAAAAGCGAAGCGAAGGAGACTCAGCACAGCCAAATATAAATACATAAATAATTTAAATATAACCCATAAGAATAGTAAGCCCCCTCTTCCACAACTTGGAAAAAATGATTTTAAGCTTTCCAAAGCAACGGTTTGAGTCAAGGACAACATCAGAACAAAATTATAAAGATAATGAAGATACTACATACAAAACTATGGGCAACACTAAAATTATGCTGAGTGGAAATTTACAAATTTCAGATCACAAGACATAAAATTAATAAACAATCAAATAAGTTTGAAAATGGATAGCAAAATGAATCTAAGAAAAGTAGAAACAAGAACCTAATAACAATGCAAATGGAAAGTGGCAAATTAGAAAACATCTGAAATGGAATAATTATTAAACCCAAGCATGGAGGAGACAACTTTTGAGATATCTGCCTACTTAATAACCTCCCTGCTCTAAGACTCTTCTCCTCCCTGACCCACAGAGGTCACACCTATGAGCTGGTTGTATCACATGATTCTCCCCTGATCATTGGCTGATTGGACCAAAGGCGAACACCTCTGAGGTGGGTCAATCAGCCAGAATTTCTTTCCCTGGAATTGGTAAGCAGAGATCAGCTAAATCTGGCCCCTTGAACTGAGAATAGAGGAAAGGAGAGAAGGAAGAGAAGATAGAATAAGGTAAGAGACACAAGGAGAAGCCTAGATCTTGAATACCTAGATGAAAGAGATGATATAAACAGATCTACTAGAGTGAAAAAAAAACAAGGAAGTTGTCAAAGGCCTCACAAAATCCGAAATCCCTATTTTACAAGTAAACAATTCCACGCCAATTTACAGAAACCAGTTTTACAGTGATGCAAGTATAAGTACTGAAAATAATGCTGTAAGTATGCTGAACAAATATTAGCAAATAGAGTGTAATGGCATGCTAAGTGAAAGATTCATCACTAACAAATGAAGTTCTTCTAGGAGAGCAAGGATGACTCAGTCCTATGGTATGGCTGAACCACTCTGACTTTATCCTAGGCCCACAATCCTACCTCTTTTCTTTTTTTTTTTTTTAAGAATAACAGTGTCCTCAAGTTCATTACACAATTTTCAACCTAACAGAAACAAATCAAGAACAACAGAGGGATGTGGTCTTGGTCTTTTTGAGGGTTTGTGTCTTTTCCTTCTGCTAGCTGGAGAAGGCAATGGCAACCCACTGCCTGGAAAATCCCATGGACGGAGGAGCCTGGTAGGCTGCAGTCCATGGGGTGGCTAGGAGTCGGACACGACTGAGCGACTTCACTTTCACTTTTCACTTGCATGCACTGGAGAAGGAAATGGCAACCCACTCCAGTGTTCTTTCGTGGAGAATCCCAGGGACAGGGGAACCTGGTGGGCTGCCATCTATGGGGTTGCACAGAGTCGGACACGACTGAAGCGACTTAGCAGCAGCAGCAGGAAATGAAACTGTGTGTCATTGAGTGAAAACAAAACAAAATGAGGAGAAAAAAATTCTCTGGGTAAATGACTTTCCTTGTATTCCATATAATTTTTTCTCCTTAAACTGCTACCTGCTCCCCTTTCTGCAAGACGGAGCTTTAGCCTACTCACAAGAAATGTGCCTAAGCCAGGGGAGTTTCCTTAATAGTTTTCCCCTGGCCTTCATCTGACATGAAAACTGGAAGAATGCCTTTCGCTGATCTGAATGGTTAATGGTCATGAGAACCTCCCCCTAACATACACAAAGGGAGTGAAAAACACCCGTTTCCCATTGATATGGACGTGATTCTCCCTAGCAGTCAGATGTTATTTTCAGCTTTGGTCTTTTAAATCTTCCGTACCCTTTTCTGCAGCTTTGAATGCCTCTGGATCGTCTCCCAGCTCCTGCCCATGTGCAAGTCACCCACAATAAACTTCAGAATTGTTCTTTATGCAGTTGCCTGTTTTGTTTTTGGGTCTCAAAGTTCCTTCTCAGTTAGGAGGATATTATTCCATATCTCTGCCTTCCAATAATTATACAATTTATTAATAAATTTCACCACGTGGAAATTCAGGTCAGGAGAACACCCAATATGATTATATTGACAGATGATTTTTAAATCATTTAATAAAATTATCCATTCTTTTTTAAAATTGTATTTACTTTTTAATTGAAGGATAATTGATAAGTGATCAGAATTTTGTTGGTTTCTGCCAAACATCAACATGAATCAGCCAGTGCAGGAGACTCAGTTTGATCCCTGGTCGGGGAATTAAGATCCCACGTAGTGCTGGGCAACTAAGCCCACGCACCACAACTACTGAGCCTGCACGACACAACTAGAGAAAGCCCACACGCTGCAACAAAGGCCCAGCACAGTCAAAAGAAAAAAAAGAAAAAGAAACTAAAAATATAGCTACCATACGATCCAGCAGTCCCACTCCTGGGCATTTATTCACACAAAACTATAATTCAAAAATATATATGCACCATGTTCACAGTAGCATTATTTACAATACCCAAGACACGGAAGCAACCTAACTGTCCATGAATGGATAAAGGTCTGGTACACCTTTATACAGTGGAATATTACTCAGCCATGAAAAGAAAATAATGCCTTTTGCAGCAAATTGGATGGACCTAGAAATTATCACTGGAGAAGGCAATGGCAACCCACTCCAGTACTCTTGCCTGGAAAATCCCATGGATGGAGGAGCCTGGTGGGCTGCAGTCCATGGGGTCACTAAGAGTCAGACACGACTGAGCGACTTCACTTTCACTTTTCACTTTCATGCATTGCAGAAGGAAATGGCAACCCATTCCAGTGTTCCTGCCTGGAGAATCCCAGGGACAGGGGAGCCTGGTGGGCTGCTGTCTATGGGGTTGCACAGAGTCGGACACGACTGAAGCGACTTAGCAGCAGCAGCAGCAGCAGAAATTATCATACTAAGCAAAGTCAAAAAGAGAAAGACAAATACCATATTATATCACTTATATGCATAATCTAAAATACAACAAATGAACATATCTACAAAACAGAAAAAGGCACAGAGAATAAACGTGGTTTCCAAGGAAGGGAGGGTGAGAGAGGGAAGAACTGGGAGTTTGGGATTAGCAGACATACACCATTAGAATGGAAAAACAACAAGGTCCTACCCTATAGCACTGGGAACTATATTCCATATCTTGTGACAAACCATAATGAAAAAAATAGGAAAAAGTATATGTATATAAATATGTATAACTGAATCACGTTGCTGCACAGCAGAAACTGACACACAGTAAATCAACCATGCTCCAACAAATTTTTTTTAAAAGGGAAGAACCTGGAAGAAATGATACCACACTAATAATTATCAGCCACATCTAACATCTGGATCTTGGTTTACATTCAGCATTCCCCTCTAAAGAAAATCAGAGCCCCTTACAGAAATGGCTGATTCTGGCTTTGGGTAAGGAAAATTCAAAGCAAGTCTAGAATATCCTGTGATGCCAGAAGGGAAGGGGGCGATCTAAGAAGTCCACAGTTATATCCATGAAAGAGGAGCCAGTTTAAATGGTCTTCTACCAGTCATATTTGAGATAGTTGATACATCAACAAGAACAATGACTATAATTAACTATAACATATTAAATAAAATAAAACCCATAAAGTTAATGATACTCCAAGGGAAAAATGCAAGGGGTGATCAGGGTACTTAAAAAAAAAACTTTTTAATTATAGAGAAAAATCCAAAGTACATACAAAAAATAAAAAGAACAATAAAATGAATTTTATTATACCCATTACCTACCTTCTACTCCTGGACAAAATGGATTTATCTGTTTCTTCACCTATTCCCTCACTTCTCAAATCATTTTGAAGAAAATCTTGACATCTTTTCATTTCATCAGTAAATATTCTATCTTTGAAGGGTAATGTGGCAGTTTCGTACTCAGATGAACCAAGCTGGAATTCCCTTCCCTGTGTAATGCCACGTTAGGGATGGCCACAGAGAAATTTGCATGAGATTCAGAGGCAGTGCAGACGCTGGCAGGTTCTAGCCACCTGGTCCTCTTTTCCTAAATTCTGTGTCTAGCCCTCCTTCCCAACAACTGGCCCTGCTGACCAACTACCTCAGGTTCACTATAAGAACTTTCTCTGAGAACTCACAGTAGTGGTAACCATGAGGAACAAACAACCTTTCATAGACGTCCCCAGCAACTCTCTTTGTGGCTGTACTCCAGAAAACAGATGTTTCTGAATTCTTCCCAGTTCCAGCTCATTCACCTGTGATGAGTCACCTGACTGGTGACTTTTCTCTAATTTTTTTTTGTTTTTTTGGAATTCATCCCCAAATTGTGTTAATTCCTATAATAAATTTCTTATTGTGCAATCCTCATTGAAGTTCTGCTTCTTTGCTTAAAGCTTGGGGGATTCAGATAAAGTTTCTTACACACACAGAGACACCCAATACCATTATCAGCTAAAAATCTAACAATCAGTCTTTATTACCATCACATGTGCACAGAGTTCCCTTCTTTTTTTATTTTTTATTTTTGTACAGACTGAAATAAGTCGGAAGGAGAAAAACAAATATCGTATATTAAGGCATATATATGGAACCTAGAAAAATGATGCTGATGAACTTATTTGCTGGAGAGGAAGAGACTCAGACATAGAAAACAGACTTGTGGACAGAGTGGAAGAAGAGGATGGGACAAACTGAGAGAGTAGCATTTGGCATATATAGAGAACCATACATAAAATAAATAGCCAGTGGGAAGCTGCTGTATAGCACAGAGTTCAGCCTGGTGCTCTGTGACAACCTAGAGGGGTGGAGTGGGTGTGGTGGGGTGGGAGGCAGGCTGAAGAAGGAAGGGATATATGTATACATAGAGCTGATTCACGTGGCTGTACACAGAAACTGACACTACATTGTAAATCAATTCTACTCCAATTAAAAATAGAATCAAAGCAGAATCTAAATAAGAGCCACACAATGGTTGATATGTTTCATCAGTTCCTTTTAATACAAACATTCCTCTGTATCTCTTCCTAGCAACATACTTGTTTAAGGAACCACGTTGTTTATCCTACATAATTTGGATTTTCCACATCTGGACTGTGCTGATTTCAGCTCCCTCCCCCCCTTCCCCCCCCTCCCCCGAGCCATGTTCCTTTGTTCCCTGAAATATCTATAAATCTGTAGTTATATCAAGAGGCTTGATCAGATCCAGGTTTGATTTCTGAGAAAATCCCTTCATAGGTGATGGTGTGCACCCCTCCATCAGAGAGGCTAGGCACAGCATTTCTTTTGCAGAATATTAGTAGGCATTTGATGACTGCCCAGATCACTGGTTCTGAGTATTCTGGGGCTCAGGATCTGTATTCTTTAAAAAAAATTGTTTTTGATGTAGACCATTTTTAAAGTTTTTATTTAATTTGTTACAATAGTTCTTCTGCTTTATGTTTTGGGTTTTTAAAGCCATGAAGCATGTGGGATCTTAAAGCCTCCACCAGGGATCACACGCCCTGCACTGAAAGGCCAAATCTTAAACACTGGACCGTCAGGGAAGTCCCTGGACCTCTTCATAAGCTTAAAAATTACTGAGGACTCCCAAAGAGCTTTTGTTTTTGTGGGTTATATCTGTCAATGTTTACCATTTTGGAAATTAAATTTGAGAAGTTTTTAAAAGTATAATAAGTTTTAAAACTTTTGAAACATAATAAGCCCATTAAAAGCTAACACAAATAACATGTTTTTATGAAAAATAATTACATTTTTCCAAACAAAAAGTAGTGAGAAAAATGGCTTCATTTTACATTTTCGCCTATCTCTGTAATATTTAGCTTAATAGATAAAATGAATTCTTATATTGTTTCTGCATTCAATCTGTTACGCTGTTTGGTTGAAACATGTGAGGAAAATACAACCCCACACAGATATACAAGTGGAAAAAAGATAATTGTGGATATTCATCTTTGATACCATGCAAAAAACCAAATAGTAGCAGTTTAAAGATTAACAGCAATGTGGAATCTGAAACCATATCAATGAACTTTTTTCATTGGTATGATTTGGACTTTGAATGGGTCTTTTACCTACACTTGATTTTATAACACCATGCATCATTCATATGGAAAATATCGGTTCATTGAGCTATGCTGAGCCCCCAAATGCATTTTTAATGCAATACAGAGAATTCATTCATTAATATCAACACCAGTCTCATCAGAAAGGTCTCTAAATAATATGACTTTCAAACTCATCGCAGTAGAAATAAGTTTTACAAAGTTCTAATTTTTTGGAAAGCTTGAATTTTATGATTGGTAACAAATACTACCAGTTGTTTTCTTCAAATGGACAAGATCACTTGGTTCATTTTTTAAAAAAGATATCTACCAAAAACAGAAGTCTGAATAACCAGCTTGTTCTTCATTTTTATTCATTCTTTAAACAAAAAATACTTCAATTAAAAAGCAGCTAGTTCAACTTGATGGCATAAATCAAAGCAAGATCCTCTATGATCCACCTCCTAGAGTAATGGAAGTAAAAACAAAAATAAACAAGTGGGACCTAATTAAACTTAAAAGCTTTTGAACAGCAAAGGAAACTATAAACAAGGTGAAGACAACTCTCAGAATAGGAGAAAATAACAGCAAATGAAACAACTGACAAAGGATTAATTTCCAAAATATACAAGCAGCCCATACAAGTCAATACCAGAAAAACAAACAACCCAATCAAAAAGTGTGAAAAAGATCAAACAGACATTTCTCCAAAGACATACAGATGGCTAACAAACACATGAAAAGACGTTCAACACTGTTCATTATTAGAAAAATGCAAATAAAAACTACAATGAGATAGCACCTCACACCAGTCAGAACTGTTATAATCAAAAAGTCTACAAACAATAAATGAGGGAGAGGGTGTGGAGAAAAGGGAATTCTCTTGCACTGTTGGTGGGAATATAAACTGATACAGCCATTATGGAAGACGGTATAGAGATTACTTTAAAAATCTAGGACTAAAACCACCATTTGACCCAGCAATCCCACCACTAGGCATATACCCTGAGGACACCAAAACTGAAAAAGACAATGTACCCCAGTGTTCATTGCAACGTCATTTACAATAGCTAGAACATGGAAACAACCTAGATGTCCATCAACAAATGAATAGATAAAGAAGCTGTGGTACATATATGCAATGGAATATTCCTCAGCCATAAAAAGTAATGCGTTAGTCAGTTCTAATGAGGTGGATGAACCTAGAGCCTATTTATACAGAGTGAAGTACATCAGAAAGAGAAAGATAAATATTGTATACTAACACATATATGTGGAATCTAGAAAAATAGTACTGATGAATTTATTCGAAGGGCAGCAATAGAGGAACAGACAGAGATAACAGACTTATGGACATGGCGGGGATGGGGAGGAGGGAGTGGGTGAGATATATATAGAGTGTAACATGGAAACTTACATTACCATATGCAAAATGGATAAGCAATGGGAATTTGCTATATGACTCAGAACTCAAACAGGGGCTCTGTAACAACTTAGAGGGTGGGGTGGGGAGGGAGGCTCAACAGAGAGAGGACATACATATACCTGTGGCTGATTCATATTGATATGTGGCAGAAAACAACAAAATTCTGTAAAGCAATTATCCTTCAGTTAAAAAATAAAAATTTAAAAAGTGGTTATTAAAAAAAAGGCAGTTAGTTCAGCTCCCTGCTCAAATTGCACAAGCACTTTTTCTTGAGGCAACAACTGCACTTCAGTCTGTAGTAGGAATGTTTTACTGTTCATCAAAAAATATATCTTAAATTGTTTGTTTTTTCTTCATGCCACATGCAGGATCTTCATTCCCCCACCAGAGATTGAACCCTCACCCCCTGCAATGGAACTACAAAGCCTTAACCAATGGACTGCCAGGTAAGTCCAAATTGGTATTTTTTTAAAAAATCAATTGATTTAACCATTTCATCAAGGATATTCTGAAGTTTCCCCTGGGTGTGGTGGGAAGAATGCAACTCCCACCAGTTCAAGCGAAGGTACCAGCAGCAGTTTTCCATCATTGCCCCTGCATCATCAGTGTCCAAGTCAGCATAGTGAAAAAGGCAACTAGCATCTTAATACTATCATGAAACAGTTCTGACCTTACAGACTCCCTGAGGAGGTCATTGGGGCCCTCAAGAGTCTCTGGCCCACAATTGAAGAAGCCCTGCTCTAGCCTTTTCTTCTACAGGGATGTCAGGGTTCTCTCCCTGATTTTAGGAGCTCTTGATGTTCCTGTAACAGAGCAGGAAGAGCACAGCCCTTAGCAGGTAGCCATTGCTGTGCCTTATTACTCTGCCTTATTACATAGTTACCTGACCATGACCAGGCCTCAAGAACAAAGGATCTGACAAGGAGAAGTCTGCAACAACTAACCACACCCATCCCTCACCTTTTGCTTTTAAAGGGACTTGCTGAAAGCTTTCAGTAACTTTGGGGATCTTAGGGCATGAGCCACTCATCTCCTACGAATCTGTAATAAACCTTTCTCTATTCCAAACTCTAATGTTGGATATTGATGGGCCTCACTGCGCATCAGGCATATGGACTTGCAATTTCAGTAACAATAGCTTTGACTATATGGACCTTGGTCGGTAAAGTGATGTCTCTTTTTAAAACGCTATCTAAAAAAAACCAAACCAAAACAAAACAAAAAAAAAACGCTATCTAGGTTGGAAACAGCTTTTCTTCCAATGAGTAAGTGTCTTTTAGATTCATGACTGCAGTCACAGTCCGAAGTGATTCTGGAGCCCAAGAAAATAAAATCTGTCACTGCTTCCCCACTTTTCCCCCCATCTATTTGCATGAAGTGATGGGACCAGATGCCATGATATTAGTTTTCTGAATGTTGAATTTTAAGCCAACTTTTTCACTTTTCTCTTTCACCCTCATAGGGGGCTCTTTAGTTCCTCTTCACTTTCTGCCATTAGAGTGGTATCATTTGCATATGTGACATTTTGATATTTCCCCCAGCAATCTTGATTCCAGCTTGTGCTTCACCCAGCCCAGCATTTTGCATGATGTGCTCTACATATAAGTTAAATAAGCAGAGTGACAATATACAGTCTTGAGGCCCATCAATATCCAACATTAGAGATTGGAATAGAGAAAGGTTTATTACAGATTCATAGGAGATGAGTGGCTCATGCCCTAAGATCCCCAAAGTTACTGAGAGCTTTCCTAATTTTGAACCAGTCTGCTGTTCCATGGACGGTTCTAACTGTTACTTCTTGACCAGCATACAGGTTTCTCAGGAGGCAGGTAATGTGGCCTGGTATTCCCATCTCTTTAAGAACTTTTCACAGTTTGTTGTGATTCACACAGTCAAAGGATTTAGGGTAGTCAATAAAGCAGAAGTAGTTTTTTTGTGGAATTCCCTTTTTTCCTATGATCCAACAGATGTTCTCAATTTGGTCTCTGGTTCCTTTGCCTTTCCTTTTTTTTCAATATTTATTTATTTTATTTATTTGGCTGTTCCCAGCCTTAGCTGCAGCATGTGGGATCAAGTTCCCTGACATGGGATTGAACCCTGACCTCCTGCATTGGGAGCACAGAGTCTTAGCCACTGGACCACCAGGGAAGTCCCTCCTTTGCCTTTTCTAACCCCAGCTTGTACATTTGGAAGTTCTCAGTTCACGTACTGCTAAAGCCTAGCTTGAAGGACTTTGAGCATTACCTTGCTAGCATGTAAAATGAGTGCAACTGTGTGGTAGTCTGAACATTCTTTGGCATTGCCTTTCTTTGGGATTGGAATTAAAACTGACCTTTTCTAGTCCTGTGGCCACTGCTGAGTTTTCCAAATTTTCTGACATATTGAGTACAGCACTTTCACAGCATCATCTTTTAGGATTTGAAATAGCTCAGCTGGAATTCCATCACCTCCACTAGCTTTGTTTATAGTAATGCTCTCTAAGGCCCACTTGACTTCACACTCCAGGACGTCTGGCTCTAGAGAGTGACCAGACCATCATGATTATCCAGGTCATTAAGACCTTTTTGTATAGTTCTTCTGTGTATCCTTACCTCCTCCTCTTAATCGCTTCTGCTTCTGTTAGGTCCTTGTTGTTTCTGTCCTTTATTGTGCCCATCTTTGCATGAAATGTTCCCTTGTTATCTCCCAGTTTTCTCAAAGAGATCTCCAGTCTTTTCCATTCTATTGTTTTTCTCTATTTCTTTGCACTGTTCACTTAAGAAGGTTTTCTTATCTCTTTGCTATTCTCTGGAACTCTGCATTCACTTGGGTATATCCTTCCCTCTCTCCTTTGCCTTTTGCTTCCCAAACAAAAAATTGGAGAATATAAAAAGAGACAGAAATTTTAGAAATAAAAAAAATAACAGTACTGAAAACTTAAGTAGATGAATTTAACAGAGAATTTGACAAGACTGGAAGATAGGTCAGACTATAACTACCAAGGAAGGGGACAGATAAATTAGGAACTGGGATTAATAGATAAACACTGTTATATATAAAATAGGTAAACAGCAAGGATTTACTGTATAGCACAAGGAACTATATTCAGTATCTTGTAATAGCCTATAGTGGAAAAGAATCTGCAAAAGAATAGATACATATGCATGCTAGTGCTAATGCTAAGCTGCTTCAGTCGTGTCTGACTCTTTGCAGCCCCATGGACTATAGCCCTCCAGGCTCCTCTGTCCATGGAATTCTCCAGGCAAGAATACTGGAGTGATTGCCATTTCTTACTCCAGGGGATCTTCCCAACCGAGGGACTGAACCGCATCTCCTGTGTCTTCTGCATTAGCAGCTGGGTTCTTTCCCACTAGAACCAACTGGGAGGCCCATTACAGGCCCTTCCTAACCTAATGCCCAAGCTACCATTTTCTAAGCTAATCTGCATCTACTACCTCCAAACATTCTCACAGAGCTTGCTATGACATTCTTAGGATACCAGTTTATCTACCTTGGGATTTCTCTGATAGCTCAGTTGGTAAAGAATCTGCCTGCAGTGCAGGAGATCCCAGTTTGATTTCTGGGTCAGGAAGATCCGCTGGAAAAGGGATAGGCTACCCACTCCAGTATTCTTGGGCTTCCCTTGTGGCTCAGCCTGTAAAGAATCTGCCTGCAATACAGGAGACCTGGGTTCAGTCTCTGGGTTGGAAAGATCCCCTGGAGAAAGGAAAGGCTACCCAACTCCAGTATTCTGACCTGGAGAATTCCATGAACTGTAGAGTCCATGGGGTTGCAAAGAGTCGGTCATGACTGAGTGACTTTCACTTCACTCCACTTATCTACCTTATTGGTTTTCCAGCTCTACTTTTTTATGTATGTATATGTATTCAGTTCAGTTCAGTCCCACAGTCGTGTCTGACTCTTTGTGACCCCATGAATTGCAGCACGCCAGGCCTCCCTGTCCATCGCCAACTCCCAGAGTTCACTCAGACTCATGTCCATTGAGTCCGTGATGCCATCCAGCCATCTCATCCTCTGTCGTCCCCTTCTCCTCCTGCCCCCAATCCCTCCCAGCATCAAAGTCTTTTCCAATGAGTCAACTCTTCGCATGAGGTGGCCAAAGTACTGGAGTTTCAGCTTTAGCATCATTCCCTCCAAAGAAATCCCAGGGCTGACCTCCTTCAGAATGGACTGGTTGGATCTCCTTGCAGTCCAAGGGACTCTCAAGAGTCTTCTCCAACACCACAGTTCAAAAGAATCAATTCTTCGGTGCTCAGCCTTCTTTACAGTCCAACTCTCACATCCATACATGACCACAGGAAAAACCATAGATGGACCTTAGTCGGCAAAATAATGTCCATTTTGCTGTATACCTGAAACATTGTAAATCAACTATACTTCAATAAAAAATAAAATAAAATAACTGCCAAAATGGATAATATAGGAACAAAAGATCTCAAATTACTAAAAGAATCAAAGACACAGAGGAAACAGTAAGTATTCGAGTACTGGAGAAGAGAGACCGGGACAGAGGAATACTTGAAGAAAGATGACTGAAAATTTTCAGAATTAATGAAGGAGCTTTTGTGAAGTTCTATTTAAGCCACAAGGAAGAAAATTAAACATAAATACACATCAAAAAGCATTATAGTAAAAATTAAAACACAAGGAGAATCAGGGCTAGAGCCACGCTTGGGTGTCAGTTACTGCCTGAGTGCAGTGGAGTCCTCCAAAAGTAACTGCTGACCTTAGCTACTGGCTGTGGCCCTCATGACACAGTCACCAGGTTAGTGACGTGCATCAGACTGACCTACACACTATTAGATCCATGCATGTCTGCAAATTAGGGGGAGGTTTAGGAGACCTCTGTTACAGGAGTAACAGCTGTAGAAGCTATCAAGGGACCTGAATTCTAGCCTTGGCACTGCCTCTGATCTTCTCAGTGACTTACTCTGGTTCCATGAAAAAACTAGTCTTTTCCACTTGATAGCTTCAGTGGCTTTTTAGAGATTTGTTTTATTTGAAAAGTGGAGTAATTGCTATGTCACTCTTTTGCATGAGTGAGCAACTTACACTGTAATGGGGGAGATGGGCTGTGAAGATGATAAACATAGCTTTTTAATCTTAGTGAAGTAATGAAAATGGTTGCCTTCTCTCCCCAGTCACGCAAAATTGGTGAGGCATTATTACTTAAAGAGGAACCAGAGCTTCTGCCCAACTGTCAACCTTGATAAAACGTGGATCTCAGTCAGTGAGCAGACACAGGTAAACGCTGCCAAGAACAAGACTGGAGTGAGTCCTAGCATGGATGCGGTGAGTCCAAAGCAGCCTGTCATGACGGCCAAATTCTTCAGCAGAAGAGCCGAGGAGATTTAAGATGTGGGTGGGGCTTTTGTCCTGGTAGCTTGAAGCCATATGGTGGGAGAGGCATACAGTTACACAAGTGCTTTTCAAAAAACAAATAAAATACAAGAAGATAATCTTAAAAGCAGCCATAAAAGATTACCTTTAAAAGAAGTTGCTGGTTAATTTTCCAACAGAATATATGGGAAGCCAGAGATACTGAAATATCTTTGATATCACCAGGACTATTCAAAAATGAAGGTGCCCATAAAGGTGTTTCTAGACAAGCAACATTTGAGGGAACTGATCACCAGCATACTTGTACTAAAATAACTACTAAAGGTAGATTTCTCCAGAAGGAAGATCATAAAGAAATAAGGAAGAGAAATAAAACTGAAAAGTGGGTAAGTCTAGATGCTACTGACTATATAAAATAATACTGTTTTGTTTAGTACAAAACAATAAGAAAATAATAAAACACAACAGAACCAAAAAAGGGTAAAGTAATGACACGTAAGTCAGGAAAGGAGTAAGCAGACTAAAAGTGTTCCAAGGTCTTTACATTTCCCTGGGAAGAAGATTAAAAAAACCAAGTGAGGACTTCCCTGGTGGTCCAGCGGTTAAGACTCTACTCTTAAAATGTAGGCAGCATAAGTTTCATCACTGGTTGGGGAACTAATATCCCACATGCCACACGCCACAGCCGAAAAATGAAAATAAATAAAATAAGAATTAAATAATTTTTAAAAACAACATTTTAGACTTTGATAGGTCAAGAATCTTATAATCTATAGTGTAACTATTGCAGAAATAAAATACAAATAATAAAGCTAATAGACAGGAAAATGGGATAATAAAAAAAAATTCCAAAAGTGCAAGAAGAGAGAAAAGAATATAGACCAGGCAGAACAAATAGAAAGCACTCACTGAGATGTTAGATTTAAACCAACTATATCAATAATTGTTGCTATTCAGTCACTAAGTCGTGTCCAACTCTTTGTGACCCCCATGGACTGCAGCACGCCAGGTTTCTCTGTCCTCCACTACTCCCCAAGTTTGCTCAAATTCATGTTCATTGAGTCAGTGATGCTATCCAACCATCTCATCCAATAATTACATAAATTGATTAAATGCTCCAATTAAAACCTAAGGTAATCAGACTAGATGGAAAAAAGAAATCCAAATATATGTGATTTGCAAGAGATACATCGAAACGATATAGAAATGTTGAGAGTAAAAAGGAAGTTAAATACACTAACTGTAACCAAGATAAAGTTGCTCTCTATATTAATATTAAAGGAAGTTGACTTAATTAATATCAAGTGAAGCCTACTTCATGTGACATTAATAAAGAGATATAAAGCAAAACCACAGATAGAGGAATACCTCAAGTTATAAAATACTCAGCTCACAGAAAGAGATAACAATTCTTTATTCTAATAACATACCCTTAAAATATTTAAGGCAAAATACTGAAAGAATTACAAGGAGAAACAGACGTATTCACAATCATGGTGAGAGAGATTTTAACCTGATCAACAAAGCAATCAAAAAATTAATAAGCATTTAGATGATTTGAAGCAGACAATCAGCAAACTTGATATAAATGGACTATATAAAACCCTACATATAATGACTGCAGAATATGAATTTCTTCCAAACATACACAGAACATTTACAAAAACTGAACATATGCTGGGTCATAAAACAAGTGTCCAAAATTTCAAAGAATTTCAGTAATATAGAGTATATTTTCTAACCCTGATGCAATTAAGTTGGCAGTGAACAATAAAAAGATAGCTAGAAAATCCTTGCTTTTAAAAATTCAGAAATGCCCTTCTAAATAACCATGGGTCAAAGAAAACATCACGATGGAAATTAACTTTATTTTTATTTATTTATTTATTTATTTATTTATTTTAAATTTTAAAATCTTTAATTCTTACATGCGTTCCCAAACATGACCCCCCCTCCCACCTGGAAATTAACTTTAATTTGAACTACATGACAGTGAAAATACCACAAATCAACACCACTGGAAAGCAGCTAAAAAGCAATACTCACAAAGAAATTTACGCCTTTGAATATCTCTATTAGAAAAGAAGAAAATCTGAGAGTCAGAAAGTCAAGCATCTACCTCAGAAATTAGAAAAAGATCAGTTAAATTAGGCTCAAAATTAGAAAAATATCAGTAAATTAGGCTCTAAATAAAGTAGGAAGAAGAAAATAATAAATATGAGAGCAGAAAATAATGTAATAGGGAACATATACTTTAAAGTATCCGCGAAGCCAAAAGCTGTTTTACTTTAAAAGTTAAAGTGTTAGTTCGACTCTTTGTGACCCCCATAGACTGTAGCCCACCAGACTCCTTTGTCCATGGGATTCTCCAGGCAAGAATACTGGAGTGGGTTGCCATTCCCTTCTCCAGGGGATCTCCCCTGGATCGAACCTGGGTCTCCTGCACTGCAGGTGGATTCTTTACCATCTAGCCACCAGGGAAGCCTTTATAAAAGGAATAAGCTCATTGGAAGGAATTGAGATAAAAACACAAGCAGGCGCAAACCACCAAAGTCAGGAATGTCAGGAGCATCGCTTGAAACTTAAGACTACTAAGGAAGTAATAAGAGAATATAAATGAGTAATTTTATGACACTAACCTTGAAAATTTAGAGAAAATAAGCAAGTTCTTAGAGAAGAATACAGCTTTTAAAAACTGACACAGGGAAAAATAGAAAATTCTGAATAATTCTATAAGCCAAATTTTCATTTTCAGTTGACTTCCTATTCTTCCAAAGACTAGGGAAAAAACTACAACTTAGGAAACAGCATAAACATTTCACCAAAACCTTACAAAAGTATAAGAAAGAAAGAGGGACTTTCCTGGTGGTCCTGTGGCTAAGACTTTAAGCTCCCAATGCAGGAGACCCAAGTTTGATCCCTGATGGGGGAATGAGATTCCACACGCCACAACTAACAGCACTAATGTCACAACTAAGGCCCAGAGCAGCCAAATAAATAAAAGCAAATATTAAAAAAAAATTTTTAAAGAAAAAAATCACAGGCAGTCTCATTCATGAAAATAAACACCAAAGTCCCGTGGTAGCCAGTCTCCTGGGTGGCCTTTGGATGGTCTCAGCTTCCAAGCAGTCACACCTTTGTGTAGCCCTTTCCACCCTGGCCAAAAGAGCACAGAGTGGAAGAAGCCCCTTCTCACACGAGTCTGGGTGGCCAATATGAAAACAACATAGGTCACTTCTGAGACTGCTAATTTGACTATCACCTTGGTGACACATTCTCAGAGGATCTGCTCTGGAAAAGCCCACTGCTGCGCTGTGAGTTGCCCATGCAGAACCACGTGGAGAGGAACTAAAGTCCCCAGCCAACAGGCACTTGAGTGAGCTAGGAAGTAGATCCAGCCATCAGCCCCAGTAGAGTCTTCAACTCATCACAGTTATTTCATCAAAATCTGTTATGTTTCCATTGGATAGGTTTATGATTATTATTTTTAGTGGCTTTATGTATTTTTAGATTTTTCACAGCTTTAATTTTTAATATGGTGATAGGAATAGATACAACCTACCTAAACAAAAGTTCTCTGGGGTCCTCAATAATTTCTAAGCATTGAAAGGGTCCTGAGACCAAAAAGATCAAGAACTGCTGATCTAAGTTCTAAGCAATTACTATGGTTCTTGATAATATAGATGAGCTTTTACAAGGACTTATAGTACAATACAGGGAATACAGCCAATATTTTATAATAAATATAAATGGAATATAATCTTTAAAATTCGTCAGTCACTATAGAAAAGACCCCTGATGCTGGGAAAGATTGGAGAAGCGGATGACAAAGGACAAGATGGTTGGGTGGCATCACCAACTCAATGGACATGAGTCCAGCAAGCTCTGGGAGGTAGTGAAGGACAGGAAAGCCTGGCATGCTTCAGTCCCTGGGGTGCGAAAGAGTCAGACACCACTGAGGAACTGAACAACAAAATGTTGCACACTTGAAACTTACTGTACATCAACTATAGCTCAATAAAAATTTTAGTAAGACAATAATAATACAGATGAGCTTCAAATTAGCACATTACTTATCCCTTAATAAAAGTTATGTTCTATGTGCAAGTTAATCTGAAGAACTCACAGGCACAGGCACAGCTGGTTTCCAACACATACCTGGCTCAGCTACATAGATTCACAGGAGTAAACGTGCAATCAGAATAAGTATTCAGAATTGCTCAAGCCCATTTCTTCATTTAAGCAACAGACGTAAAATAGACACTAATAGACAATGATTTTAAAGACACAACCAAGCGTCTGGTTACTTCTATCTTTAGTGGTGACCACTTGAGTTTTCCATTTCTGTTTAAAATTTGAAATAGCAAAAACAGTGCAAACTGCCAAGTATATCTTGTTTGGTATGAATTTACCAAAACTAAGATCATGGCATCCGGTCCCATCACTTCATAGGAAATAGATGGGGAAACAGTGGAAACAGTGTCAGATTTTATTTTTGGGGCTCCAAAATCACTGCAGATGGTGATTGCAGCCATGAAATTAAAAGACTTACTCCTTGGAAGGAAAGTTATGACCAACCTAGATAGTATATTGAAAAGCAGAGACATTACTTTGCCAACAAAGGTCCATCTAGTCAAGGCTACGGTTTTTCCTGTGGTCATGTATGGATGTGAGAGTTGGACTGTGAAGAAAGCTGAGCGCCAAAGAATTGATGCTTTTGAACTGTGGTGTTGGAGAAGACTCTTGAGAGTCCCTTGGACAGCAAGGAGATCCAACCAGTCCATTCTAAAGGAGATCAGTCCTAGGTGTTCTTTGGGTGCTAAAGCTGAAACTCCAGTACTTTGGCCACCTCATGCGAAGAGTTGACTCATTGGAAAAGACTCTGATGCTGGGAGGGATTGGGGGCAGGAGGAGAAGGGGACGACAGAGGATGAGATGGCTGGATGGCATCACCGACTCGATGGACATGAGTTTGGGTGAACTCCGGGAGTTGGTGATGGACAGGGAGGCCTGGTGTTCTGCAATTCATGGGGTCACAGAGTCAGACAGGACTGAGCGACTGAACTGAACTGAGTTAATTCATATATAAATTATTTTACCCAATTTGAATATCTTAAAAAATTGTTTTTTATTTTTAATTGTCAGCAAATGAAAAGAAAGCAAGACAATAGTAATTATCATTGGTATTATATATTATTACTGAAGATAATTCTGTAGAGAAGGGTATTAAAAAATGATCAACTGATGATGTCAAATATGCTAGAGTCATAACTTCTGCAAGAGGTCAGGACAGTTGTATTCCCCGTACCTGGTATAATGCCTCTCACATGGTAAGATTATCAAACTTTTGTGGAATGAAATGCTATGAATAAATCAAAAAAGTACTGACTATCCTCAGAGTTAAGAGTCCAACCTGCTCCTTTCAATGTAGCCCTTGGACAACCTTTAGTCTCCATTTCCACAACTGTAGTTTGGACATGACACTTCAAAGAGAGCTGAGGTGAACGCTAGTGGTACAATCTAGAACAGGGCCTATTGATAACAAATAAGTGCTCCACAGTGGATGAAAGGAATTTACCGACCCACATTTCCTGAGTTTTACCGCATGCTGCTATAGCAATTGTTTCTTGGGTAGGTAGGGTGTGTTGGAGTGAACTATCCTATCACAGAGGGACAAAAATCAGAAATATCTATTTCAGAATCAGGTCTTTTTTAAGTAAAAAAGAAAAAAAGGCAAAGAAAAGGTTAAAAGAAAGTTTCTTCTGAGGAAGAAACTTAGTTCCCCAAGGCCACACGAGTCAGCAGCCTTACGATTACAGAGATATAAACATAGCAAAAATATCAGGCAAAACCCAGACCTTTTGTTCACAATTCCAGCGGTCCATATGTGAAGGGAAAGTCAAGTTTGTTGAGGACTTGCCAGCTTTAAATTCCTTGGCACCAGTTGGGAGCCTGGTGCCAGGGCTCCTTCTCACTCATCAAGGAATGTGGGATGAGGGAATCCTCTGGCTAAGAAAGGGGAGAGGTCTTTCTGCGATGAAAGGGCTACCTCCTCCCCTCGATCAGCCACAAAAGTGAACGTAAAATTGTTAGTCATTCAGTTGTGTCCGATTTCTTGCGACCCCCATGGACGAGGCTCCTCTGTCCGTGTAATTCCCCAGGCAATCGGAGTGGGTAGCTATTCCTTTCTCCAGGGGGTTTTCCCCACCCAGAGATCGAACCTGGGTCTCCAGCATTGAAAGCGGATACTTTACCATCTGAGCCACCAGGGAAACCCTTACAAACTGTGCTTCATGTTAATGCCAGTAGAACATCATCCCACCAACACGTTTTTGCATTGCCGGGAGACGCCTTCCTTGCTAGCATTAAATGATCGTTTTAGTTTTGAAATATACAAAGTAAGTAAACTTTGGGGATAAAAAGGCACAAACTGTATTTCTGATCCTTCTTCCTGGTTTATAAAAACTAAAGGAGCCCTCCAAGTCTATTTTTTCCCCTGTTAATTATTAGGCTATTCCTTAGAGGATTTAGCACCCGGAGCCACAAAACAAACACTCTGCTTCGAGACTGTCGCCTGGATCTGAGAACCGACTTTTCAAAATCTCCGACTCCTAAACCCCAGGCTGTTTTCTGAAGCTGCGTAAGGGACGCAGCCGCAGTTTCCGACAGCACAGAGCTGGCGCTTTCCGCGCCGGGGACCCACACCTTCAAGCCCTGATCAGAGCCTTCGGGTTCCAGGCCGCTCCCGCATGCTGGCCAACACCGCGCTACGCACTCCAGGCTCCAGAAGCAACCTCCACGTCAAATTTTCCATTTCCACCTCTAAAACCAGTGTTCCCCAGAGCGCAGCGGTCGAGAACAAGCAAGGGTTCTCATCAGCGTCCCCAGGCACTGTCTCCTAGCTGCCCCGCCTAGGTAGGGGGCGGAATGGACTTAATTTAGAGACCGGCTGCCCCCTCCCTTGACCCTGGCACCCGCGGATCCGGCACTTGGCCGCTCTCCGAAGGCGCGTCTGGCTGGCCAAGACTGCCCTCTGCTCCGGAGACACTCACCTGAACGAAGTCATCACGAATCCCGCCGCCTCGGACGCCCTGGGCTGGTGGAGCCGGGCAGCCTCCCAGCCGATTGTCCAGCCCTAGGCACCAACCCGGGGTAGAGAAAGCCGCGAGAGCTTGGGTCGAACCCGCCCACTTCACCACCAACCCCCGCCCATCTCCTGGGTCTCGTCCTGAGCACAGCTTGGCGCCAGCATCTTTGTGGTCTTTGGGGGACAACTGAACCTTTTAGGATCTTAGATCCCCGATCAGGGATGGAACTCAATGTCCCTTACAACGGAAGCTCCAAAGTCCCAAACACTGGCTGCTGTGCTGCCAGTCGCTTCAGTCGTGTCCGACTCTGCGACCCCCTAGACAGCTGCCCACCAGGCTCCCCCATCCCTGGGGATTCTCCAGGCAAGAACACTGGAGTGGGCTGCCATTTCCTTCTCCAGTGCACGAAAGTGAGAAGTGAAAGTGAAGTCGCTCAGTCGTGTCCAACTCTTAGCGACCCCATGGACTGAAGCCTACCAGGCTGCTCTGTCCATGCGATTTTCCAGGCAAAAGAGTACTGGAGTGGATGCCATTGCCTTCTCCGCCTAACCACTGGACCACCAAGGAATTTCCGAGGTGACAGTAATGACATAGTCCCTGCCTATGATAGATATTAGGCACAAACGCTTTATTTACGTGGTACCATTTATTCGTCACAACAGCCCTAAGAGACCAGTGCAGTTATTAGCCCCACTTTTAGGACGGGGAAGCTGGGGCGAAGTAGGGCGATCAGTTGAATGGAAGAGCTGGGATTTGAACGGAGTCTGGGTGACTCGGAAGCCCCTGACGAGTGGTGCAGTTTCTGTCCCTTGGACGCGGAGCCCCCAAGCCGGCCAGACTTCACCTTGTTGGCCCGAGTTGATAAAGAAAAGGGGGGGCTCTCCATGGAGAACCGCGTGGACTCAACGGTTTTTGCCCGTGGCACCCGCACTCCCCTTCTGCCAAGGTCACCTGCCCCGGGCTGTCGGAGCCCGTCCTCGCACCGCGTCCCTCCCAATCTCTCACTCCCGATCTCTGTGACCCTTCTCGTTGGGTAAACGGAGCTCCGTCTCCACCAGAAAGAATAAAATCCCCGCGCCCACCTCTAGCCTCCCTACGACCGCGGCCTCCCTACGACCGCGGCCTCCCACTTTCCGCCTTGTTGAAACGGTATCCATCCACTCGTCCGCGAGCCTCACAACCTCCCGCGCAGCTCACGTTCGAGTTCGCGGAGATCCGCCTTCCCCCACCTCCACCGCGCTCCGCACTCCACACCCCCGCTCCACCTGAACTGTTCTGGCGAAAGGTCGCGGGAGGAAAACTGCAGTTGGTCAAGTCCCTTTAACACTCTCGTACAGCCACGTAATGCCTGTGTCTGGAAGAGTCTGGTGGATTTCAGGTGAAATTAGCATTTGCCCAATTAGCATTTGCCCAATTAGCTTTTCAGACAGGTGCGGTGCTGGGCGGCTCCTTGTAGTTCACTTCAAGTGTGATTGTCTTTTAGTATGATCCAGTATTTAAATCACGAATGTAACCTTGTTTTAAACTAGACAAAACAATGGCATTAATAATGCCATTGCAAAATGATCGATTTTCTGTCCATGTAAGTTCCCAAAAGGAATTTAAGACAGACATAAAATCAAACACACCCAGACAATCAGTGAAACCCAAAAAGTCTGGGAAGAGATCTACAACCAGAGAGGTCTACAGCCTTGGTGTAGCTGAGTCCCAAAGTCAGCTCAAAGCTTCTCAGCAGCCAGCAAAAAAGAGAAACCCTGCTGGAAGGAGTTCTGGAGGGAGTTCTGGAATGGCTCTTGCAGATAACTTTCCCACCAACGTTGCAGGAAGGGGGCTCCTTCCAGGGCCCGAAAATGGGCTCTTGTCTAACACTTGGAAGTGAATTGTCAGAGGAGACAGTGCATACTGACAAAGCAAGCGACTTTATTGGGAAGGGGCGCCCAGGCGGAGAGCAGTAGGGTAAGGGAACACAGAAGAACTGCTCTGCCTGGCAGCTCAACTCGCAGTGGCTCAGCTTGCAGTCTTGGCTTTTGGTAAGGGGGTTAGTTTCCGGGTTGTCTTTGGCCAATCATTCTGACTCAGAATCCTTCCTATTGGCTCAGGCATTGCTCAGCCAAGATGGGTGCCAGAAAGAAGGCTTCTGGGAGGCGGTAGGGCACATAGTGTCTCCTTTACCTTTGTGGAACTCGTCCGGTTGGTGGTGGCTTATTAGTTCCTCCTTCCTTTCTAGAACCTCCTATCTTAAAATACCTCATGCATATTGTTACTATGGTGCCCAGCCTTGGTGGGCGGTTTCAGTCAGTTTGCTTCAGTTAGAAGAAATAGCTGTAAACCGGAGACAAGAGTAATCAGCAAGACATCGTAGCACTTGCAGGTACATGAAGTAAAAACACCCCATTGTTTACCAAGGGCTTTCATATACATTGTACTCCTTAATTCTACTCAACTCTCATAATGTACCGCTTTGCGGTTGTGAAGACCCAGCCTGGGAGAGATTTCACGACTTGTTCAAACTTTCGTTGCCAGCATCTGAGTGAAGACTTGCACCCTGGCGTTGTATCTCTAAGGTCAGTGCACCGTACCGCACCTGCCCCCTGGTTGTGTCTAAGAGGGGAGCTCTTCTGACTTAGACATGAAAGTGAAAGTGTTAGTTGCTCAGTCATGTCCGACTTTTTGCGAGCCCATGGACTGTAGTCTGCCGGGCTCCTCTGTCCATAATATTATCCAGGCAAGAATACTGGAGTAGGTTGCCATTTCCTTCTCCAGGGGATCTTCCCAACCTAGGGATCGAATCCAGGTCTCCTGCGTTGCAGGCAGATTCTTTACCACCTAAGCCACCAGGGAAGCCCGACTTGGAGATGGGACCAGGTTTATTTAGCCATGACTCTTGCCTCACAGAAATATTATGGAAACTGAGCAGGACCCTGTGGAATCCTCCTGGGCACAAAAGCCTTTTTGGGTCCCCCATTTCTGTCTTTTCTTTTTAATTTGTAATTATTTTATTTTATTGGAGTATAGTTCATCAGGTCCCTTTTTTCTGATTTGCAGGATAAAGTCTTCAGCCTCTTGATCTTCCCTCAGTACCAAAGGACAGATTCAACAAGGAAATAGCGAATGCAAAGACAAAGGAGGGACAATCAGGAAACTATAGTGCTGATGAGCAAGGTCCTGGTTCCTCCTCAGGGAATATACTCAACAATCACCTTTCAGTTCTTCCGGAACTAAGGCCCCACCCAAGTGAAGGTGCAAATGGTGACTGCAGCCGTGAAATAAAAAGACGCTTACTCCTTGGAAGAGAAGTTCTGACCAACCTAGAGGGAATATTAAAAAGCAGAGACATTACTTTGCCAACAAAAGTCCATCTAGTCAAGGCTATGATTTTTCCTGCGGTTATGTATGGATGTGAGAGTTGGACTGTAAAGAAAGCTGAGCACCGAAGAGTCGATGCTTCTGAACTGTGGTGTTGGAGAAGATTCTTGAGAGTCCCTTGAACTGCAAGGAAATCCAACCAGTCCTTCCTAAAGGAGATTAGTTCTGAATGTTCATTGGAAGGACTGATGCTGAAGCTGAAACTCCAGTACTTTGGCCACCTGATGCAAAGAACTGACTCATTGGAAAAGACCCTGATGCTGGGAAAGATTGAAGGCAGGAGGAGAAGGGGATGACAGAGGATGAGATGGTTGGATGGCATCACTGACTCAATGGACATGAGTTTGAGTAAACTCCGGGAGTTGGTGATGGACAGGGAAGCCTGGCATGCTGCAGTCCATGGGGTCGCAAAGAGTCAGACACGACTGAGCGACTGAACTGAACTGAACTGATCAGTGAAGGTGGTAACTTCAGAGTGAACCCAAGATTCTGATGTCCTCCAGGGTTCTTGACCTTCTCCTATCAATAGAAATTGATAAAAGATCAGACAAGAAATTCAGGCAAGGCTTTATTGGGGTCCCTGCCTGCAGTAGGGGAGAATCAAAAACAAATAACAAATTACCTTGTTCCCTCCACATAAGGAACGACCTGGTTCCTTATTTGGGGTGAGGGTAGGGGTGTGTCTAGGCGCAAGCCTGAGGGATGGCGTAGGTGGTTTGCCCACTTCTTTGGCAGTGTTGAGTGCAAGGCATGCACATTACCCTACTTTTGCTTCCAGTTCTTCAGAAGTGGCAGTTGGGGGTTTTGGTTTGCTTTTTTTTCTTTTTGTCTTTTTATGTCTGGTTGTCCATAACCTCCCCCAAGCATGCATGCTGTTAGTTTTATTCTCTTATAATTTAGTTTCTTTGTATTTTGTTGCTTGAGACATTTGCCCAGGTGTAAGCCCTGCAGCAAAGGGTCCCAGGTCCCAAGTCCCAGCCTCTCAATTCCTATAACACCAACCTGTTACTTCACCACCAGCCAATCAGAAGTAAGTCACAAACTCTGCAGCCTTCACTCCAAATTTTGCCTAAAAAAATTTTTCCCTGAACGCCTATGGGAAGTTCAGGGTTTTTGAGCACTAGCTGCTCTTTCTCCTTGCTTGGCCCTGAAATAAATGTTTCTTTTCTCCAAACTCCAAAGTCTCAGTTTGGCCTCATTGTGCATTGAACACAAGAACTTTTGTTCAGTAACATTGCGACCTGTGATTTTGGTTCCAGCGTACATTCTCTGTGGTTGGCAGGAAGGGAAAGTTACCTAAGTAAGGATGTTTGCTTTTTTTCAGCTTAATTTAGCCAGAGGCTTAAACACCAGTTCCCCATGGCAAAGTCTGGCTGTGGTCCCTTGGGTGTCTAGACCCAGAGCCAAGCAGTGTTTCCTGCTTCCCTGAGAGGTGAAGAAAGAGCTCCTCCAGTCTACCTGGAGCCCTGACAGGTGACCAGGTCTGAGCACATTTTACTCCACGCTGTCTGGGCTAGGCTGAGGGTAGCCTCTCCCAAGATGACATGAGGCTTTCTCATGGTGGCGGGGGTTGCTATTTTACCACCATGACAAGACCTCCACTTCTCCATATCTGTAGGCCCATTTCTGGCAGTCACCTTGATAAATTAGCAAGTTCTTAAGTCATTTGGCCCTCCTCTGTGCTTGGTTATTCCAGCCACTTCCAGTGCCCAATCTATGCACCACCATCACTGGTGACACTGGGCCAAAGGCCAAACGTTTTTTTTTTTTTTCTTTTTTTAGTGAAATGTGGGTGATTTATAATCTTGTGATAATCACTGTTGTACAGAAAATTGGCACAGTTATATACACAAACTCTTTCTCTTTGACAATCGAGCTCTTATCTATTTGGGTCTGAGATGCATCCAGAAGATCCTGGTGCCGTATCTAAGCCTCCGGAAAAGTGTTCTTGGAAGGTTGATTAAACCAACTCTGCATCCTGGTCCAGTGAGTCAGCCAAGAGGAGGGGTGCTCAGGGGAGAAGTCAAATGATTTCTTTTTCCCAGTTGAAATATAGTTGATGTACAGTATTATGTTAGTTTCAGATGCACCACTTCAGCGTGATTTGACAGCTGCATACATTATGAAATGCTCACCGCAGTAAGTGTGGAAATTATCTGTCCCGCATACAAGGATATTACAGTGTTATTGGCCACATTCCTTTTACTGTGTATTACATTCCCTGGCTGATTTATTTATAACTGGAGATTCTCTCTGTTCACCTATTTCACACACACCCCTGAAACCCTCCCCTCTGGCAATCACCCATTTGTTCTCTGTATCTGGGACTGTTTTTGTTTTCCTTGCCTGTTTGTTTTATTTTTTAGATTCTAGATATTAGTGAGATCATATGGTGTGTGTAGTTATCTGTAGTCCTGAGTAGGTATCTGAGATCTCCCAGGGGCTCACAGGTATGTTGAGTGTCCTCATCTGCTTTCTTTCACAACTTGACTCATTAGTAGTGAATCCAGGAGTCAGGCCCTGGTACCTTGACTGCTTTGGGGGTAGAAAGTATTACAGGGTAGAGGCGCTTCCATGTGGGCTGGAGTTGAGCCTTTGGGGACCCATCTTTCCAGACCTTAATTAGGACTTGAGTCCCTGGAGCATATAGTGGTGGCCCTTTAGACTCTTTTGGATCCTTGTTGACACCCCACAAGCATATTTCTTCTTGGAATTGCCCAATGGCCATGGTGTAAGATTGGAGGTTCTGAGCCTCTGGATCTAGGTAGAGGTCATTGATATAAACAAAAGGTCTCCCATATAGCATCTCATAATGGCTAAGACTGACCTGTTCCTTAGGGGCACTACGGGTGTGGAGGAGAGCTATTGTTGAAGCCTCCTTGCACCAGAGGGAGATCTCCTTGGTTATCTTTTTTATCTCTGATTTTAAGATTTGGTTGGTTCTTTCTACTTTTTCTGAAGACTGAGGCCTCCAGGCACAATGGAGCTAATAAGTAATGCCCAGCGCTTTAGAGACCCTGTGGGTGACTTTAGAAGTAAATGATGTCCCATTATCACTTTGTAGTGACCTGGGCAGGCCGAATCTTGGAATGATTTCATGGAGCAGTGTTTTTACCACCTCCTTGACCTTCTCAGTCCTGGTGGGAAAGCCTTCAGTCCATCCTGTGAAGGTATCTATCATGACTGGTAGGTATTCATACCCTTGAGAAACTGGCATCTGGGTGAAGTCCATCTGCCAGTCCTCTCCTGGGTAGGTCCCATTCGATTGGATGGGCTGGGCCAGCTGGGGTCTCCAAGCTCCTTGGGGTTGTTTAATTGGCAAGTGAGAGAAGAGGAGACCGCTTGCCTTATAGTCGTTGGGAGGCCTGTTCCTCTGAAGGACCTTTCTAGTATTCTTTGGAGGTCTTTGTCACCCAAATGAGTGGTGGCGTATAAGGAGTTAACCAACTTCCATTGGAGGTTCCCAGGCAGAAAAAGGAGTCCCTCCTTTTGGAACCTCCCCGTATGATCTTCTTGAAGCCCTCACTCTTAGCTTTAAGAGTCTCACCTTCAGTACATGACGGAGTTTCTGGGAAATTAGTCTGCAGAACTAGGGTGGCAACCCCTATTAGGTCATTGTTCTGTAATGTTGCCCTCTTAGTTGCCTGATCGGTTGTCTGGTTCCCTCATGCCACTTCTGTGCTCCCTTCTTGCTGTCCTTTACAGTGCGAGACTGAAACCTCAGCAGACAAATGGACTGCCTCCAAGAGCCTAAGGATTTGATCACCATACTTAATTGGGAACTCTCAGGTGGTCAAGTGGCCTCTTTCTTTCCAAATAGCAGCATGTGCCATGTAGCACCAGAAAGGCATACTTGGAGTCCGTGTAAATGGCTACTCTTTTTCCTTTTCCCAGCTCTAAAGCTCAAGTCAGGGTTATAAGCTCAGCTAATTGGGCTGAAGTACCTGGTGGTAAAGGTTTAGCCTCTATGGTCTTGAAATTAGAGACCACTGCATATCCTGCTCTCCTTTTTCCATCTAAGACAAAGCTGCTCCCATCAGTGTACCAGATTTCCTCAGGATTGGTCAGAGGATCTTCTGACAATCCCTCTTGGGGTTTTGTCCAATGGTCCAAAGTTTCTAAGCAAGAGTGAAGAAGAGAGAGCCCTCTGGGGTAGGCAGGAGGGTAGCTGGGTTAAGAAGCTCACAAGGGGATACAGTCAAGCCTGGGTTTTTTGAGGATTCTTTGATCAGACTTGATATCTGAGGATTCTTTGATCAGACATCCATAAATGGCCTCTCCCATTCAGGAGTTGTTTCACTTGGTGACTGGTAAAAATAGTCTGTCCTCAAGAGAAAGTCGTAAAGTATCTTCTATCAGGACTGCAATAGCTGCAACTCTTTGAAGGCAGGGAGGCTAGCCTTGGGCGGTTGGATCAAGCTTCTTGGGTAAGTAACCTACTGACTGGGGCACGGGTCTCAACCTTTGAGTTAACACTCCCAAGACTATTCCTTCCTTTTCATGGACATATAGTTGGAATGCATTTTCTGGGTCTGGCAACCTTAAGGCAAGTGCTTGGGTTAAGGATTGTTTTAGTGTAGTCTCTGTCTCCTTTTGAGGAGATCCCCATATCAGTGGGATTGAATCATCCCATCTCTTTAAGCTTTCATATAATGGCTGGGTGATTAGGCCATAGTTGGGTACCCAGATTCTACAAACCCAGTTAGCCCCAGGAAAGCTCACAATTGTTTTTGAGTCATGGGGGAAGGCAACTTGACATATCCATATATACCAGTTTGCATCTGCTAATCTCAGACTCCCAATCCAACCCTCTTCCACCCCCTTCCCCCTTGGCAACTACCTGTCTATTCTCTGATTCTATTTCTGTTTCATAGATAAATTCATTTGTGTCATATTTTAGCTTCCACATGTAAGTGATATCATATGGTATTTGCCTTTCTCTTTCTGACCAAGTTAATATTGAATTTAGTGGACTCACAAGTACAAGCTCCATATTCAAGGAACAAATCTTATTTTTTGGGGGTGGAATGAATTATGAGTTCCAATACTTTACTCCCCTGTACTAGAGTTTTACATCACGTGCTTGCCATGGCCACAAGGTGAGCCAAGCTGAAACTTGGGTTCAGCCAAAACATTCGCTTTACCCTGGGGGATATAAACAGAAGCTGAAATATGCATGGATTGCCTTTTTCTCCCTAGTTCCAGCAAACTCTCCTTAGAAGAACATGCCCCAGGTAGCAGATGGCCTTTCAGCCTTGACTCCAGAAGAAACTCCAGGAAGGGGATTCAAAATGAACCCATGGCTGACAAGCAGTCTAAAGCTTGCTGAGCCCAGTCTAGGTCTGCTGAAATCTAGTTTATCTTTGGACCCACAAGCATGAGAATAAATGCTTGTAAGCATTGCTGGGATGGCTTTTACACAGCAGTATTACAACAAAAGTCAACTAAGACATATTTTTTATTAATAAATCCAGTATATTTGAATCCTAAGCTTTAAGAGAAACTCTGATTAATATTTAAACTCCTTATGCTGAGGGACAACTAAGCCCGTGGGCAGTAACCACAGAGCCCACGCTCTAGAGCCCAGGTGCCTCAACTACTGAAGCTTGCATGCTCTAGATCCTGTACCCTGCAACAAGAAAAGTCACCACAACGAGAAGCGCATGCAGTGCCACTAGAGAGTAGCCCTTGCTTGCCACAATTAGAGAAAGCCACCCCACCCCCCCACCCATGCAGCAATAAGACCAGAAGAAGTAAGGCCATTGGTCATCTCTTTGCCAGAAGCCAGGGGAATCTGCTCCTCAGTCAAAAATAAATAAATAAAAATTATTTAAACTTCCTTAAACAATCGTATGCATCGATCCATGTCAGCTTCACTGTTGACTCAGTCCAAAGGGTTTGACTGGAGAATTATTTACAGAGATGTGGGTAGGGTTAAGAAATCAAAATGAGATGGTAAAACCCTTGGGCAGTTAGCAGCAGCGAGAAGTTGTTACCATCTTAGGCTGAGGGGCACGAGGTGGGAAGAGGGATATCTGAAGTACCTCCCACTCCAAAGGATATCTGATGGCATTGTCCACCTGTAATCGGACTCCCCTGGAAAAACTGCTTATTTGTATCTGTCCTGTAGTTAACTCAGAGGCCCCCATGGAGACCCAAATGGCCAGGCCAGAGTGGGTAGAGCTTGTTTGCAGTTTTTTATGAGCACTTTACAAAGGTGCTTCACTCAACCAGGTGAAACTGCATAAGCCTCTGGTTACCTGTAATATCACAGGGTTTATTGGGTACCTGATAGCAAACCCAGGCATGGGAGCAGCATACACACCAAACGAAGCGGTGAACTGGGCCTGTCATCTGGTAGACCAGCTACACCACCACCACCACCACCACCACCACCACCAACAACAACAACAACATATGAGCTACACCTGTCATCTCTGAGGGCTTCCCTGGTGGCTCAGATGGTAAAGAATCCACCTGCAGTGTGGGAGACCTGCGTTCAACCCCTGGGTTGGAAGATCCCCTGGAGGAGGGCGTGGCAACCCACTCCAGTATTCTTCCCTAGAGAATCCCCCTAGACAGAGGAGCCTGGCGGGCTGCAGTCCATGAGGTAGCAAAGAGTCTGACACAACTGAGTGACTGAACACACTTTTCTTTGAATCACCTGCAAAATAATATTCTTCCCTTAGCCTGATTCTGGCTATTGGTAGAAGAAGGTGGCGAATTTAAGAGTCTCTATATATCACAGGGACAAGATGGGGCAAAAGAAATTAAGACCCAGAAAGGTGACCTGACCTTCTCAAGGACACACAGGGGAGGGCACGGCTGGAGCTTTAGTCAGAACTGGATCTCTTGCATCTTGGATTAGGTTTCTGTCACCTCCACGCTGCTGATGCTGATAGCCCCAGTGATCACTGTGGAGTCTTATAAGTGCCTCTTTGTCCTTCATTCCACATCCAGTGTGTCACCTATGGGTGTGAATCTAATGGCTGGGCAAACTCCAGGGTCCTATCAAGATTAAGATTGTGACTTTTTTTTCAGCCTCAGGTAACACCTGGCTAAAAGGGCTTAAGAAGCAAGGTCATTGGTCATATCTTTGCCAGAAGCCAGGAGAGCCTGCTTCTCAGAATTTTCAGTGATTCACCAATGTCACAGAAGTCCCAAACGCATGCTCCTCCACTGTTCCTACGAGTACTGTCTTCATGGTGGAAAGACTAAAGCAGCAGCTCCTCTAATGGGGAGAGTGGAGCAGGTGCCCCCCACTTACATTACTCTCACACCAGAGGCCCCAGCATCCTCCCCGTAAGCTTCTTCCCAGCCCCAGGCCAAGCCTTTTTCCTAAGAGGGGATGTTCCAAGGATTTTGTATTAGTCAGAGTTCTCCAGAGAAACAAAACAAAAAGACCCCTAGGGTATCTACATATCTTTATCTAAATAGACAGATTTATTATGAGGGATTGGCTCATGTGATTATGGAGACTAAGATGTCCCAAGATCTGTAATCAGAAAGCTGGAGATTCAAGAGGGCTGATGGAATTGTTCAGGTCAGTGACTGAGTCTGAAAGACCAAGAAAAAGGATTTCCCAAGTGTGAAGACAGTCAGAGATAGAATTCTCTCTCACTCAGCCTTTTTGTTCTATTCTGGATTTGAACAGATCAGATGGGGCCCCACCCACATTGGGGAGGGCAATCTGTTTTTTTTTTACCTACTGATTCAGTGTTAATCTTGTACAGAAACACCTCCACAGACACAGGCAGAATAATACTTTAACCAAATATCTGGGCAACCCATGGCTTAGTCATGCTGATGCAAAAAAGTCAACCAGTACAGTCTCCAAACAATTCCGGACCTTCTGATCCAAGACTAGAACTGGTGGTACTTGCTTTCACAGCAACAATGTTGAGGGAATCTAGTGACGACTGAGTTGATTCAGGTGAAATGTGTGGGACTAAATATCCAAGGGGCACACAGATCCAAAATACTGATGCTCCATGGCAGGAAAAGGAACTCAGAGGAGCACACTACACCTGCTGTGGAAAAGATAGGGGAGTCAGTTTCTTCTCTAAGTTTATTATGAGTCAAGAGTGGGACCTGGTGTCCCACCTGGTGTCCCTCCTCCTCCCTATAATGCAAGTCTCCCCTGTTTCCTGAGTCCCTCCATGTCCCCTTTTCCAGGCCTTACCCTATCGGTCACCTCCTCTACCTCTTATATCTCCAACTTCTCCCTCTCTACTGGACGCTTATAGGCAACATTTAACATACTTGTGCCTCTTTCATTAAAAAAGAAGAATCCTCCTCAGGCTGGTCTTCAGCTACTAGTCTCCTTCCTCCCTTCTCAGCTAGATCTCTGAAATGTTGTGTATACTCACTACCACCATTATTCCACCTGCCACACATGCCTCAATCTCCCCGTTGTGGATTCCGCTCCACAATATCGCAAAATTAGCTTTTGTTAATATCACCAGTGGCCTTCATGTTGCTAAGCCTAATGTATGCTTTTCAGCTTTCATCTTTCTTGATCTCCCAGCAGTGTCCTCACAATTCTAGCCTAGAGAATTGGGTTATTTACACCTCCTTTTTTCAACTGCTGATGAACATACCATATATAGTAGATGCATTATTGTTCCCAATTATTCACTCTTCCTTATGCCTTTTGTAGTGTGACTTTGCATTTCCTCTGTGCCACTGCCATCACTATGGGAGGAAAAATGCCCTGGTTCCAGAAAAATGAAACATACATGAGAAGAGCATTTCCAGATGATCCACCGACCCATAAGCATGAGTGTGATGGCTAATATGCACTGCTGCGTGCCACTGGATCCAATCTCAAAAACGACAGAATGATCTCTGTTCGTTTCCAAGGCAAACCATTCAATATCACGGTAATCCAAGTCTATGCCCCAACCAGTAACGCTGAAGAAGCTGGAGTTGAACGGTGCTATGAAGACCTACAAGACCTTTTAGAATTAACACCCAAAAAAGATGTCCTTTTCATTATAGGGGACTGGAATGCAAAAGTAGGAAGTCAAGAAACACCTGGAGTAGCAGGCAAATTCAGCCTTGGAATACGGAATGAAGCAGAGCAAAGACTAATAGAGTTTTGCCAAGAAAATGCACTGATCATAGCAAACACCCTCTTCCAACAACACAAGAGAAGGCTCTACACATGGACATCACCAGATGGTCAACACTGAAATCAGATTGATTATATTCTTTGCAGCCAAAGATGGAGAAGCTCTATACAGTCAGCAAAACAAGACTAGGAGCTGACTGTGGCTCATGAACTCCTTATTGCCAAATTCAGACTTAAATTGAAGAAAGTAGGGAAAACCACTAGACCATTCAGGTATGACCTAAATCAAATCCCTTATGATTATACAGTGGAAGTGAGAAATAGATTTAAGGGACTAGATTTGATAGAGTGCCTGATGAACTATGGACAGAGGTTCATGACATTGTACAGGAGACAGGGATCAAGACCATCCCCATGGAAAAGAAATGCAAAAAAGCAAAATGGCTGTCTGAGGAGGCCTTACAAATAGCTGTGAAAAGAAGAGAAGCAAAAAGCAAAGGAGAAAAGGAAAGATACAAGTATCTGAATGCAGAGTTCCAAAGAATAGCAAGAAGAGATAAGAAAGCCTTCCTCAGCAATCAATGCAAAGAAATAGAGGAAAACAACAGAATGGGAAAAACTAGAGATCTCTTCAAGAAAATTAGGGACATCAAGGGAACATTTCATGCAAAGATGGGCTTGATAAAGGACAGACATGGTATGGACCTAACAGAAGCAGAAGATATTAAGAAGAGGTGGCAAGAATACACAGAAGAACTATACAAAAAAGAGCTTCACGACCCAGATAATCACGATGGTGTGATCACTCACCTAGAGCCAGACATCCTGGAATGTGAAGTCAAGTGGACCTTAGAAAGCATCACTATGAACAAAGCTAGTGGAGATGATGGAATTCCAGTTGAGCTATTTCAAATCCTGAAAAATGATGCTGTGAAAGTGCTGCACTCAATATGCCAGCAAATTTGGACAACTCAGCAGTGACCACAGGACTGGAAAAGGTCCGTTTTCATTCCAATCCCAAAGAAAGGCAATGCCAAAGAATGCTCAAACTACTGCACAATTGCACTCATCTCACATGCTAGTAAAGTAATGCTCAAAATTCTCCAAGCCAAGCTTCAGCAATATGTGAACTGTGAACTTCCAGATGTTCAAGCTGGTTTTAGAAAAGGCAGAGGAACCAGAGATCAAATTGACAACATCCACTGGATCATCGAAAAAGCAAGACAGTTCCAGAAAAACACCTACTTCTGCTTTACTGACTATGCCAAAGCCTTTGACTGTGTGGATCACAAGAAACTGTGGAAAATTCTGAAAGAGATGGGAATACCAGACCACCTGACCTGCCTCTTGAGAAATCTGTATGCAGGTCAGGAAGCAACAGTTAGAACTGGACATGGAACAACAGACTGGTTCCAAATAGGTAAAGGAGTACGTCAAGGCTGTGTATTGTCACCCTGCTTATTTAACTTCTATGCAGAATACATCATGAGAAACACTGGACTGGAAGAAACACAAGCTGGAATCAAGATTGCTGGGAGAAATATCAATAACCTCAGGTATGCAGATGACACCACCCTTATGGCAGAAAGTGAAGAGGAACTAAAAAGCCTCTTGATGAAAGTGAAAGAGGAGAGTTAAAAAGTTGGCTTAAAGCTCAACATTCAGAAAATGAAGATCATGGCATCCAGTCCCATCACTTCATGGGAAATAGATGGGGAAACAGTGGAAACAGTGTCAGACTTTAATTTTGGGGGGCTCCAAAATCGCTGCAGGTGGTGATTGCAGCCATGAAATTAAAAGACACTTACTCCTTGGAAGAAAAGTTATGACCAACCTAGATAGCATATTGAAAAGCAGAGACATTACTTTGCCAACAAAGGTCCATCTAGTCAAGGCTATGGTTTTTCCAGTGGTCAAGTATGGATGTGAGAGTTGGACTGTGAAGAAAGCTGAGCACCAAGGAATTGATGCTTTTGAACTGTGGTGTTGGAGAAGACTCTTGAGAGTCCCTTGTACTGCAAGGAGATCCATTCTGAAGATCAGCCCTGGGATTTCTTTGGAGGGAATGATGCTAAAGCTGAAACTCCAGTACTTTGGCCACCTCATGTGAAGAGTTGACTCACTGGAAAAGGCTCTGATGCTGGGAGGGATTGGGGGCAGGAGGAGAAGGGGATGACAGAGGATGAGATGGCTGGATGGCATCACTGACTCGACGGACGTGAATCTGTGTGAACTCCAGGAGTTGGTGATAGACAGGGAGGCCTGGCGTGCTGTGATTCATGGAGTTGCAAAGAGTCGGACACAACTGAGTGACTGAACTGAACTGCATCCCACTGGGTTTGGGACTGTTTGTTACACAGCACTGCTGTAGCAGGTGCAGCTTGATAATGCTGTGCCTTCCCCACAAAAAAGTCATGGGCCTCTAAATTGGTCAATCTAGAAATCAAAGCTGTTCACCAGAGTCTGTCTTAAGGCTCTTCTTCCATTTCTCTTCTTTCTTTGAAGTGAAAGAAGAATGAAAGGTTCTAGGAAGAAGACATGTCAGCTCTTGGAATTTTTATGAGGATCTCATATTTCCATGTCAGAATTTGGAATGGGATCTGTTAGTTTGGACCTTGTGGGAGCTCTTCAAATATTATCAAAGGAATTTGGTCTAGGAACTGCTATGTGGAACTTAAAGTAACAAAATTTTGTTTCAATTTTGTATGAATGCTGCTGCTAAGTCACTTCAGTCGTGTCCGACTCTGTGTGACCCCATAGACGGCAGCCCACCAGGCTCCCCCGTCCCTGGGATTCTCCAGGCAAGAACACTGGAGTGGGTTGCCATTTCCCTTTCCAATGCATGAAAGGGAAAAGTGAAAGTGAAGTCGCTCAGTCGTGTCCGACCCTCAGCGACCCCATGGGCTGCAGCCTTCCAGGCTCCTCTGTCCATGGGATTTTCCAGGCAAGAGTACTGGAGTGGGGTGCCATTCTATGAATGGGTATCCATTTATTCTTTTGGTTTCTATTTATGATCTTAGATTCCTAATGTTCAATGTTTATGGCCATAAATATTAACAGAGTTTCCTACACCTCCAAAAATAGTAAAATGCTCTTTATTAAATTCTAAAATGCCTTCCAACAATTTCTATTATTTTCTGAGTTATGTATCTCTTTGACACTGTCCCTAAAGGTACATCAGCAGCAGTAGTTTTAGTCATATTTCATAGCTAAGTCATCTATAATTTGTTATTTCTATATTATTCTATATTTGTAATGCCAAGCTAGTACAGTTTCTTAATGATCTTTCTCTAATCTCTGTGGCACATCCATGAAAAACTGTGAAGGAGAATTGAATTGGCTCCATAAATATTAATAGATACCCTTTCTAGGCATTAACTTGAAGTGTCCAGCTCTGAAGGGGGCTGGATGAATTTAAAAACCAACTTGGGTTATAATCCTTGTGTCAGAGATCATGAGTGCACATCAGTATCAGCGTTTTCCTCTTCTTCCTGACACACAACTCAATAATAATGTCCCAGCTGTAGTAGGAAGCTGCACACGTTTTATGATGGGGTTACCCCCGTGAACTCTTCTGTTTGGCTCAATTACCCACTGTAACTGATGCTTCAGCAAGTGCCCACAGCTCCCTCCCACCTCCAGGTGTATTATGGGACCACAGAGTCTTTATGCCATCATGCCCACAAATTCCAGACCATTGCCCAGATTTGGAAAGTCCATTAAATACCCACATTATTCATAAATCCTTAACTCTCCACATATCAATGACTCCAGGTTCTGCTTGTATCACCCACACACGTTAAGGAAATATCTTGGTTTCTTAGAGCTGAGATTCACTTAGGTTCTCTGTTCTGCCCTGTGCACAAGCTCGGACAGAAAGCAAGGGCAGAGATGTTTTAGGCATACTGTTTTGTATCACCTGGAACCAGCATTCTCTTTCCAGAGCAAATACAGAGAACATGGCATGAGGTGAACCAGTCACAGTTACCACTGAAGCTTCATAGGAGGCTCTTGTTCGTGGTTGGAACCATGCCCTCATTGCTCTGCGTATCCCTACAGGCTCTCAACTTGTCCAGACTTGTGCGAGCAGGATGATTTCCCACTCCAAAAAACAACTGATGACATTTTCCGCCTGTAATCCTTGGGAGAGCTGCTTATTTGCATCATCCTGCAGTCAACTCAGAAGGCCCTTGGAGACCCAAATGGCCAGGTGAGGAGTGGGTGGAGATTGTTTGCAGTTTTTTATGAGCACTTTACAAAGGTGCCTCACTCAACCAGATGGCATCGTGTAAGCCTCAGGTTACCATAGAGTTTAGTTGGGTACCTTGTGGCAGTCCCAGGCCTGGAAGCAGTGTGTGTGTGTCTGTGTGTGTGTGTGTGTGTGTGCTTAGTTGCTCAGTCATGTCCAACTCTTCACAACCCCATGGACTGTAGCCTGCCAGGCACCTCTGTTCATGGGATTCTCCAGGCAAGAACACTGGAGAGGGTTGCCAAGCCCTTCTCCAGGGGATCTTCCTAACCCAGGGATTGAACCCAGGTCTCCTGCATTGCAGGCAGATTCTTTAAGGGAGCAGTGGAAATACCAAACAGGGGTAGTAAGCCAGAGGGGAGATTTGCCTTAGTCTTCCAATCTAAGCATAGGAAGAGTTCTGGGCACTTCTGACCATACCCCTTTATCTGTAAGTGATTACCAAACCAGGGCTCAGCTATCCAATTACTCAGTGTTTTATATACTTTCTCTTAGCTTACACACATATTCTCCAGATCTTAAGCCCCTTCTGGCATTCAGTTACTTACAAGAAAACTGCTGGAGCCCCAGTCAAGCTGTCCATATACCAGGCAGCAGGCAGGAAATACATTGAATCATTGGGAATTGAAATCTTCTGCAAGAAATAGAGACTCTCAAAAGTGTGGCTTGAACAAAATAAAAGTTTTATTTACCTTATATAATAAGAAATCCTTTTCTCCTTTGTTTTTCGCCTCTCTTCTTTTCACAGCTATTTGTAAGGCCTCCCCAGACAGCCATTTTGCTTTTTTACATTTCTTTTCCATGGGGATGGTCTTGATCCCTGTCTCCTGTACAATGTCACAAACCTCATTCCATAGTTCATCAGACACTCTATCAAATCTAGGCCCTTAAATCGATTTCTCACTTCCACTGTGTAATCATAAGGGATTTGATTTAGGTCATACCTGAATGGTCTAGCGGTTTTCCTTACTTTCTTCAATTTAAGTCTGAATTTGGCAATAAGGAGTTCATGATCTGAGCCACAGTCAGCTCCTGGTCTTGTTTTTGTTGACTGTATAGAGCTTCTCCATCTTTGGCTGCAGAGAACATAATCAATCTGATTTCAGTGTTGACCATCTGGTGATGTCCATGTGTAGAGTCTTCTGTTGTGTCGTTGGAAGAGGGTGTTTGCTATGACCAATGCATTTTCTTGGCAAAACTCTATTAGTCTTTGCCCTGCTTCATTCCGCATTCCAAGGCCGATTTGCCTGCTACTCCAGGTGTTTCTTGACTTCCTACTTTTGCATTCCAGTCCCCTATAATGAAAAGGACATCTTTTTTGGGTTAATTCTAAAAGGTCTTGTAGGTCTTCATAGCACCGTTCAACTTCAGCTTCTTCAGTGTTACTGGTTGGGGCATAGACTTGGATTACTGTGATATTGAATGGTTTGCCTTGGAAACGAACAGAGATCATTCTGTCGTTTTTGAGATTGCATCCAAGTACTGCATTTTGGACTCTTTTGTTGACCATGATGGCTACTCTATTTCTTCTGAGGGATTCCTGCCCGCAGTAGTAGATATAATGGTCATCTGAGTTAAATTCACCCATTCCAGTCCATTTTAGTTCACTAATTCCTAGAATGTCAACGTTCACTCTTGCCATCTCTTGTTTGACCACTTCCTATTTGCCTTGATTCATGGGCCTGACATTCCAGGTTCCTATGCAATATTGCTCTCTACAGCATTGGACCTTGCTTCTATCAGCAGTCACATCCACAGCTGGGTAATGTTTTTGCTTTGGCTCCATCCCTTCATTCTTTCTGGAGTTATTTCTCCACTGATCTCCAATAGCGTGTTGGACACCTACTGACCTGGGGAGTTCCTCTTTCAGTATCCTATCATTTTGCCTTTTCATACTGTTCATGGGGTTCTCAAGAAAAGAATACTAAAGTGGTTTGCCATTCCCTTCTCCAGTGGACCATATTCTGTCAGACCATGACCCAGCCATCTTGGGTTGCTCCGCGGGCATGGCTTAGTTTCATTGAGTTAGACAGGCTGGGACTGAAATGCAAAAGTATGAAGTCAAGAAACACCTGGAGTAACAGGCAAATTTGGCCTTGGAATGCAGAATGAAGCAGGGCAAAGACTAATAGAGTTTTGCCAAGAAAATGCACTGGTCATAGCAAATACCCTCTTCCAACAACACAAGAGAAGGCTCTACACATGGACATCACCAGATGGTCAACACTGAAATCAGATTGATTATGTTCTCTGCAGCCAAAGATGGAGAAGCTCTATACAGTCAGCAAAACAAGACCAGGAGCTGACTGTGATTCAGATCATGAATTCCTTACTGCCAAATTCAGACTTAAATTGAAGAAAGTAGGGAAAACCACTAGACCATTCAGGTATGACCTAAATCAAATCCCTTATGATTACACAGTGGAAGTGAGAAATAGATTTAAGGGCCTAGATCTGATAGATAGAGTGCCTGATGAACTATGGAATGAGGTTTGTGACATTGTACAGGAGACAGGGATCAAGACCATCCCCATAGAAAAGAAATGCAAAAAAGCAAAATGGCTGTCTGGGGAGGCCTTACAAATAGCTGTGAAAAGAAGAGAAGTGAAAAGCAAAGGAGAAAAGGAAATATATAAGCATCTGAATGCAGAGTTCCAAAGAATAGCAAGAAGAGATAAGAAAGCCTTCTTCAGTGATCAGTGCAAAGAAATAGAGGAAAACAACAGAATGGGAAAGACTAGAGATCCCTTCAAGAAAATTAGAGACATCAAGGGAACATTTCATGCAAAGATGGGCTCAATAAAGGACAGAAATGGTATGGACCTAACAGAAGCAGAAGATATTAAGAAGAGATGGCAAGAATACACAGAAGAACTATACAAAAAGGATCTTCATGACCCGGATAACCACAATGGTGTGATCATTCATCTAGAGCCAGACATCCTGGAATGTGAAGTCAAGTGGACCTTAGAAAGCATCACTACGAACAAAGCTAGTGGAGGTGATGGAATTCCAGTGAAGCTATTCAAATCCTGAAAGATGATGCTGTGAAAGTGCTGCACTCAATATGCCAGCAAATTTGGACAACTCAGCAGTGACCACAGGACTGGAAAAGGTCCGTTTTCATTCCAATCCCAAAGAAAGGCAATGCAAAAGAATGCTCAAACTACTGCACAATTGCACTCATCTCACACGCTAGTAAAGTAATGCTCAAAACTCTCCAAGCCAGGCTTCAGCATTATATGAACCGTGAACTTCCAGATGTTCAAGCTGGTTTTAGAAAAGGCAGAGGAACCAGAGATCAAATTGACAACATCCACTGGATCATCGAAAAAGCAAGACAGTTCCAGAAAAACACCTACTTCTGCTTTACTGACTATGCCAAAGCCTTTGACTGTGTGGATCACAAGAAACTGTGGAAAATTCTGAAAGAGATGGAAATACCAGAGCACCTGACCTGCCTCTTGAGAAATCTGTATGCAGGTCAGGAAGCAACAGTTAGAACTGGACATGGAACAACAGACTGGTTCCAAATAGGAAAAGGAGTATGTCAAGGCTGTATATTGTCACCCTGCTTATTTAACTTCTATGCAGAGTAGATCATGAGAGACGCTGGACTGGAAGAAACACAAGCTGGAATCAAGATTGCTGGGAGAAATATCAATAACCTCAGGTATGCAGATGACACCACCCTTATGGCAGAAAGTGAAGAGGAACTAAAAAGCCTCTTGATGAAAGTGAAAGAAGAGAGTGAAAAAGTTGGCTTAAAGCTCAACATTCAGAAAATGAAGATCATGGCATCCGGTCCCATCACTTCATGGGAAATAGATGGAGAAACAGTGGAAACAGTGTCAGACTTTAATTTTGGGGGGCTCCAAAATCACTGCAGATGGTGATTACAGCCATGAAATTAAAAGATGCTTACTCCTTGGAAGGAAAGTTATGACCAACCTAGATAGCATATTCAAAAGCAGAGACAATACTTTGCTGACTAAGGTCTGTCTAGTCAAGGCTATGGTTTTTCCTGTGGTCATGTATGGATGTGAGAGGTGGACTGTGAAGAAGGCTGAGTGCCGAAGAATTGATGCTTTTGAACTGTGGTGTTGGAGAGGACTCTTGAGAGTCCCTTGGACTGCAAGGAGATCCAACCAATCCATTCTAAAGGAAATCAGCCCTGGGATTTCTTGGGAAGGAATGATGCTAAAGCTGAAACTCCAGTACTTTGGCCACCTCATGTGAAGAGTTGACTCATTGGCAAAGACTCTGATGCTGTGAGGAATTGGGGGCAGGAGGAGAAGGGGACGACAGAGGATGAAATGGCTGGATGGCATCACTGACTTGATGAACGCGAGTCTGAGTGAACTCCAGGAGTTGGTGATGGACAGGGAGGCCTGGCGTGCTGTGATTCATGGGGTCACAAAGAGTCAAACCAGACTGAGCGACTGAAATGAACTGAACTGAATAAGAAATCCAGAGAAAGGTAATCCAGAACTGGAATGATGGCTTTACATCACCAGGAACCCAGATTCCTCTGGTGCCCAGTCTGCTATTCCTAGGGTGAGTTTTCATCCTTCTGCTCACATAATGGCTGCTAAGGTTGGAGCCATCAATTCCACATTCCTGGGATTGGGGAAGGAAGGACCAAGTATACAAAGAGGAAACTACCAGTGGAGTTTGCCCCCCTTAATAAGCCAGAGTCTTCCACTGACATCTTATTGGCCAAAATTGTGTCACATGACCACCCCTAACTTTAAGACAGGCTGGAAAATGTGGAGTTTTTTTTTCAGCGGAACTTATTGACATCCTGAATACAACTGAGGTTCTACTATGAAGAAAAAAGGGGTGGAATGGATATTGGAAAGCACCCCGCAGTTCCTATCACACCCAGAGAAGGCTGCCATTTGAACTTGGATATGCATGCAACACCCAAGAGGAACCTACCCTAATTCCCCTAATGGAAGAGGTCTATTTTTAGTTCAAGGCAGGGCTTGAATTTGAGCCATTTATTGAACCTCCTCCTTTTTCTATAAAGCCAACTAAGTAAATTTCTTTGATTAATAGCTGTCACTGACTGTTTGTGCTGCTTACCCGTGGAAACTCCCAGGTGACAAATTAATGTAAACCTGATTCAGAACAAGTGTTTGTCTCTCTATTTTTACTGGAGTATAGTTGATTTACAATGTTGTGTTAGTTTCTGCTGAACATCAAAGTAAATCGGTTATGCTGTTGTTCAGTTGCTAAGTCATGTCTGACTCTTTGGGTCCCCATGGACTGTAGCACACAAGGCTCCTCTGTCCTCCACTGTCTCATGGAGTTTGCTCAGATCATGTCCATTGAGTCCATGATGCTATCCAACCATCTCATCCTCTGCTGCTCCCTTCTCCTCCTCCTTTCACCTTCATCTTTCCCAGCATCAGAGTGTTTTCCAGTGAGTTGGCTCTTCACATCAGGTGGTCAAAGTATTGAAGCTTCAGCTGCAGCAACAGTCCTTCCAAGGAATATTCAGGACTGATTTCCTTTTGGATTGACTGGTTGGATCTCCTTGCAGTCCAAGGACTCTCAAGAGTCTTCTCCAGCACCACAACTCAAAAGCATCAATTCTTTAGCACTCAGCCTTCTTTATGGTCCAACTCTCACATTCATGCATGACTACTGGAAAAACCATAGCTCTGACTATACAGTCCTTTGTCAACAAAGTGATGTCTCTGCTTTTAATATACTGTCTAGGTTTGTCAGCTTTCCTTCCAAGGAACAAGCATCTTTTAATTTCATGGCCACAGTCACCATCTGCAGTGATTTTGGAGCCCAGGAAAATAAAATCTGTCACTGCTTCCACTTTTCCCCTTCTATTAGCCATAGAGTGATGGGACCAGATGCCATGATCTTAGTTTTCTGAATGTTGAGTTTTAAGCCAGCTTTTCACCCTCCTTTTTCACCCTCATCAAGAGGCTCTTTAGGTCCTCTTCACTTTCTGCCATTAGGGTGTTATCATCTGCATATCTGTGGTTGTTGATATTTCTCCTGGCAGTCTTGATTCCAGCTTCTGATTCATCCAGAATGAATTTTACTTAGTTGTCTTTATAGAAAAAGGAGGAGGTTCAATAAATGGCTCAAATTCAAGCCCTGCCTTGAACTGAAAATAGACATCTTCCATTAGGGGAATTAGGATAGGTCCTCTTCTTGGGTGTTGCATGCATATCCAAGTTCAAATGGCAGCCTTCTCTGGGTGTGATAGGAACTGCGGGGTGCTTTCCAATATCCATTCCACCCCTTTTTTCTTCATAGTAGAACCTCAGTTGTATTCAGGATGTCAATAAGTTCCGCTGAAAAAAAAACTCCACATTTTCCAGCCTGTCTTAAAGTTAGGGGTGGTCATGTGACACAATTTTGGCCAATAAGATGTCAGTGGAAGACTCTGGCTTATTAAGGGGGGCAAACTCCACTGGTAGTTTCCTCTTTGTATACTTGGTCCTTCCTTCCCCAATCCCAGGAATGTGGAATTGATGGCTCCAACCTTAGCAGCCATTATGTGAGCAGAAGGATGAAAACTCACCCTAGGAATAGCAGACTGGGCACCAGAGGAATCTGGGTTCCTGGTGATGTAAAGCCATCATTCCAGTTCTGGATTACCTTTCTCTGGATTTCTTATTCAGTTCAGTTCATTTCAGTCGCTCAGTCCGGTTTGACTCTTTGTGACCCCATGAATCACAGCATGCCAGGCCCCCCTGTCCATCACCAACTCCTGGAGTTCACTCAGACTCGCGTTCATCAAGTCAGTGATGCCATCCAGCCATTTCATCCTCTGTCGTCCCCTTCTCCTCCTGCCCCTAATCCCTCGCATCAGAGTCTTTGCCAATGAGTCAACTCTTCACATGAGGTGGCCAAAGTACTGGAGTTTCAGCTTTAGCATCATTCCTTCCCAAGAAATCCCAGGGCTGATTTCCTTTAGAATGGATTGGTTGGATCTCCTTGCAGTCCAAGGGACTCTCAAGAGTCCTCTCCAACACCACAGTTCAAAAGCATCAATTCTTCGGCACTCAGCCTTCTTCACAGTCCACCTCTCACATCCATACATGACCACAGGAAAAACCATAGCCTTGACTAGACAGACCTTAGTCAGCAAAGTAATGTCTCTGCTTTTGAATATGCTATCTAGGTTGGTCATAACTTTCCTTCCAAGGAGTAAGCGTCTTTTAATTTCATGGCTGTAATCACCATCTGCAGTGATTTTGGAGCCCCCCAAAATTAAAGTCTGACACTGTTTCCACTGTTTCTCCATCTATTTCCCATGAAGTGATGGGACCGGATGCCATGATCTTCATTTTCTGAATGTTGAGCTTTAAGCCAACTTTTTCACTCTCTTCTTTCACTTTCATCAAGAGGCTTTTTAGTTCCTCTTCACTTTCTGCCATAAGGGTGGTGTCATCTGCATATCTGAGGTTATTGATATTTCTCCCAGCAATCTTGATTCCAGCTTGTGTTTCTTCCAGTCCAGCGTCTCTCATGATCTACTCTGCATAGAAGTTAAATAAGCAGGGTGACAATATACAGCCTTGACATACTCCTTTTCCTATTTGGAACCAGTCTGTTGTTCCATGTCCAGTTCTAACTGTTGCTTCCTGACCTGCATACAGATTTCTCAAGAGGCAGGTCAGGTGCTCTGGTATTTCCATCTCTTTCAGAATTTTCCACAGTTTACTGTGATCCACACAGTCAAAGGCTTTGGCATAGTCAATAAAGCAGAAGTAGGTGTTTTTCTGGAACTGTCTTGCTTTTTCGATGATCCAGTGGATGTTGTCAATTTGACCTCTGGTTCCTCTGCCTTTTCTAAAACCAGCTTGAACATCTGGAAGTTCACGGTTCACGTATTGCTGAAGCCTGGCTTGGAGAATTTTGAGCATTACTTTACTAGCATGTGAGATGAGTGCAATTGTGCAGTAGTTTGAGCATTCTTTTGCATTGCCTTTCTTTGGGATTGGAATGAAAACAGACCTTTTCCAGTCCTGTGGCCACTGCTGAGTTTTCCAAATTTGCTGGCATGTTGAGTGAAGCACTTTCACAGCATCATCTTTCAGGATTTGAATAGCTTCACTGGAATTCCATCACCTCCACTAGGTTTGTTTGTAGTGATGCTTCCTAAGGCCCACTTGACTTTACACTCTCAAGATGTCTGGCTCTAGGTGAGCGATCACACCATTGTGGTTATCCGGGTCATGAAGATCTTTTTTGTATAGTTCTTCTGTGTATTCTTGCCATCTCTTCTTAATATCTTCTGCTTCTGTTAGGTCCATACCATGTCTGTCCTTTATCGAGCCCATCTTTGCATGAAATGTTCCCTTGGTGTCTCTAATTTTCTTGAAGAGATCTCCAGTCTTTCCCATTCTGTTCTTTTCCTCTATTTCTTTGCACTGATCACTGAGGAAGGCTTTCTTATCGCTTCTTGCTATTCTTTGGAACTCTGCATTCAGATGCTTATATCTTTCCTTTTCTCCTTTGTTTCCACCTTAGGGGCGGCGGCCGGGAGGAGCCACCCCACACCTGAGATCAGGGGCGGCGGCCAGGAGGAGCCACCGCTCCTTGGAAAGATGGGAAAGATGAAGGCAAAAGGAGGAGGAGAAGGGAGCAGCAGAGGATGAGATGATTGGATAGCATCATGGATTCAAAGGACATGATCTGAACAAACTCCATGAATGAGACAGTGGAGGACAGAGGAGCCTTGTGTGCTACAGTCCTTGGGGACCCAAAGAGTCAGACACGACTTAGCAACTGAACAGCAATTCCACTGTATGTAATAACACATCTTTATCCATTCATCTGTTGATAGGTACTTAGGTTGCTTTCATCTTTAGGCTGCTGTAAATAAGGCTGCAATTAATATATGGATGCATTTATCTTTTTGAATTAATGTTTCTGCTTTGAGTGGAGATGCTTTCACTTTCTTCTTCCACTTCCCAGATGTGAAACTGTTGTATCATGATTGTCTTATTTTTAACCTTTTTGAAGAACTTCTATACTGTTGTCCCATAGTAGCTGTACCAGTTTACATTCCCACCAGCAGTATATTAGTGTTGTAATGTACAGCACAAGCAATATAGTCAATACTTTGCAATAACTTTATATTAAGTTGCCATGTTATACACCTTAAGCTAATACAATGCTATATGTTAACCATATTTCAATAAAAATAGTACTAAATAGAGAAAAGAGAATCAATGCGCTAAAAAATTGAGTTTCTAATTCATTACGAAGGTGTGTTTGTTAAGGTAGGGAGGCAGAACATATTATATTTGACTATTAACCTCATTTGTAACTTAAAATACGTCTGCCTCTACTTATATTCTTGCCTCAGCCTCACAGTTGGGCCCATGTACTGTGTGCAAGACAGAACCCCAAAGGCACAGGTGTTGTCTCACAGCTAGTGTGTGACTGTGTCTTCAGCAAACCTTCCTACTGTTCTGTTAAGCCATTGCTTCTGTGACAGGACCACTTGTTAAGACCAGGAATTCTGTGAGCATGAGCTCATTGTCATACCTAGTCAGTCAATTCAGTTGCTCAGTCATGTCCAACTCTTTGTGACCCCATGGACTGCAGCACACCAGGCCTCCTTATCCATCACCAACTCCCAGAGCTTACTCAAACTCATGTCCATTGAGTCAGTGATGCCATCCAACCATCTCATCCTCTGTTGTCCCTTTCTCCTCCTGCCTTCAGTCTTTCCCAGCATCAGGGTCTTTTCCAATGAGTCAACTCTTCGCATCAGGTGGCCAAAGTATTAGAGTTGCAGCTTCAACATCAGTCCTATCAATGAAAATCCAGGACTGATCTCCTTTAGGATGGACAGGTAGGATCTCCTTGCAGTCCAAGGGACTCTCAAGAGTCTTCTCCAACACCACAGTTCAAAAGCATCAATCCTTCGGCATTCAGCTTTCTTTATAGTCCAACTCTCATATCCATATATGACTATGGAAAAACCATAGCTTTGACTAGACGGACCTTTGTTGGCAAAATAATCTCTTTGCTTTTTAATATGCTGTCTAGTTTGGTCATAGCTTTTCTTCCAAGGAGCAAGCATCTTTTAATTTCATGGCTGCAATCACCATCTGCAGTGATTTTGGAGCCCAGAATAATAAAGTCTGTCACTGTTTCCATTGTTTCCCCATCTATCCACCATGAAGTGATGGGACTGGATGCTATGATCTTAGTTTTCTGAATGTTGAGTTTTAAGCCAACTTTTTCACTCTCTTCTTTCACTTTCATCAAGAGGCTCTTTAGTTCTTCTTCACTTTCTGCTATAAGGGTGGTGTTATCTGTGTATCTGAGTTTATTGCTATTTCTCCCAGCAGTCTTGATTCCAGGTTGTGCTTCATCCAGCCTGGCATTTCTCTTGATTTACTCTGCATATAAGTGAAATAAGCAGGGTGCTAATATACAGCCTTGACGTACTCCTTTCCCAATTTCCTGACATACAGGATGACGGAGGAGAAGGACGTGCGCTCATCTTCTCCTGCAAGAACTCCAACGTTGCAACTCACTGCTGAACAACCATCAACCGGAGAAGGTGGGTCCCACCAAAAAAAAAAAAATATATATATATATATATATATATATATATATATATATAGTCATACTTACTTCACCACAAAAAGTGTCCCCTGATTGCCATTCCACATTTTATAAGAGGCATCATGGTAATGTATGATGCATTCTATGCAGGGGGTTCTGGCAGGAGTGCTGAGGGCAGGCAGGCAGGCAAATTGGTACCCAAATGTATCTTACCCCCATGTGGACAAAGCACTGTCCTCCATTATGGGGAAGGGTTGAGTGAAGTCCATCCACCTTGCCTCTAGGTAGCCATCTGATTCCCAGGGAATTTGGGGAGGTTAGTATAGTCTGCTTTGGCAGATTGGGCACTCACCAGTAGCAGAAGCCAATTCACCCTTGGAAAGGGAGGAATATGTCTCCATTATGGCTGCTTTGTACCTGGGCCCACTGAGCAAGCACTAAGGTGGCTAGGCAGGGAAAACAACCTCATGCCGGCTATTTACATTGATCCTAGTTAGGACCTTCCAGAGCAGAAAGGGTCTGCTGTAATCAACCTGCCTCTGAGTGGCAAGTTGGTCTCCTAGAAATGGGAGACAGCTTAGCCATTGTTTCTGCTGCTGACCAGTCAGACACTCAAAGACAGCAGCAGAAAGTAGATGAGCCTTAAAGTTGGGAGCCCACGTACAGGGCCATGCTTAGCTGCACCTCTGCCGTTATAGCTATACTGCTCATGGGCATATTGGCATGCACTGGGCAGGGCTGGAGGGTGGGGAAGGAGAGGCTGGCTGACATCCATTGAATGAGTTAGCATATCCAGCTGGCTGTTGAGCACCTCTGAGATGGATGCCCTTTTAAGGTTACTGATGGAAAACATAAATATACGCACACTGATGCCCACTCCCATGTCCGTTCACACATATCTCTAGACCTCCTCTCTCTAGTCTTTCAATTTTTCTCCTTCCAGACCATCCACCCAAGCTATTCTTTATCATCTGGATTTTCAGTGAGAGGGCAGACCCTTCCCAAGCCTCTGGTTTCGTCACTTTTGCTAATGTACCATTGCACAAAGCAAACCACCTGGCCCAACCTAGATTAAAGGGTGAAACACAGGATCTGTTTTTTCATGGAAAGATTGGCAGTCACAGTGAAAGGGGTGTGAACATGGCAATTTGTGGCCATAACTGCAATCTACCACGGGGCTTTAGGACAAAGAAAAATCAAGGGTGTGGCTACCACACCCTTTTTAAAAGAACTTTGAGGGGATAAAGGCAGTGCCTACAAATTCATTCAGCTAGACAAAAGTGTTCCTGGAATGATTAACTACAAACCAACAGAAGCCTGATATGTCTGTTCTTAAATATTTGATATTAAGACAGAGCATAAAAGAAATGTTTGCATGGCTTTTAGCCCATAAAGTTGTTGGAAATAAAATACATAGGAAACATTCATTTGTGGTAGAATTGTTGGCAAGGTGCCCCCAACTTGGACTGAAAGAGACAGGAGATGTAAAAGGATTCTGATGCCCCCACGTTTCTACTGTGAAAGGAAAATCAAAATGGACTGTGTACTGCTGAGAGCACTCTCCACAACTGAGCCAGGAAGCCACTAGGGAAGTGTGATGTGCACATCTCAGCCTGGATGGAATCTGGCCTTTCGACCTGATGAAGTCATGCTGAACATGTGCCAGAAGCTCAAGATAATTATCAGACCCTTACCCTAAAATGACTTCTGATTCCTTGAGGACAAATATTTTCATCAAATATTTGCATTAGAGTCCATCACAATTCTTGCCAGGTAACTTTTAACAACCCAGGGGCTTGGAACTTTCTTTTGGAGTTACTCAAATCTGCGCCTCTCTGGTTGCAATTCTTAGGATCCCAAATAAGTAAATAAATTCTTTGCTCATTTGCAGCTTCTGCATTATTATGATTATTATTTTAGTTGACACTGAGGACAAGGAGAAGGGTAACAAATCTTCTCCACCAACACAGAGGGCATATTTTTAATGCCTGCTTCCAAAGTGACCAAGGAGGAGAATCAGAAAGGAAGGATCTTGTGGATACTGAGGTAGATCTTAACCAGAAGGTTGCTAAGGTGGTAAACAGCCTGCTGAGAATGTCATGGCGCCATGATGGTCCCATCTCTGCACTCACACTATTTGTCTTCTTGGGAACTGTGAGCACAGTTGGCCACTCCCTCTTTCTGGGTACCCATTCTGTTTTTGGTTTCCACCCTACTACATCTTTCAGGTTTCCCTCCTACATCCTGACAGCTGCTTTCCAGTCTCTTGTACTGGCTCTCTCTCTGCTCAAACTCAAAACGTTGGAGTAATCCAAGGTCATTTCTGAGAGTCCTTTCTCCAACTATACAATATCCCTAGGAAATTTCACTCAGACCCTGACATTAGATACCAACCCCATGCCAATGACCATTAAATCTCTATATCTATCATTTTCTTAAATCCAGACTCGCTGCAATACTGCAATCCAGTTCTGACACTAACTACTCAGAGTTAGCACAGACATTACAGGTTTAAGGGCACAATCTCCCCCAACTGCCCTTACTTCACATGCCAAGTTTAGGGGTGTCATCCCCCTCACATTCAATAATTTGCTGGGATGACTCATAGAACTCAGGAAACTTTATACTTACTATACAGTTTTATTATAAAGGATATAAATCAGGACCAGCCACATGGAGAAATACATAGTGGAAGGTTTTGGAATGAAATTAGATGAGCCATTCTTACTCAGCTGAAGGCTGAGCTAGTTTGCCCTGCATTTCCTGGTTCTGGAACAACTTGATTGTATATGTTAGCCAGCTGGGGCCACTTTTCTCATAGTTTCAGAGGCTGGAAATCTGGGATCAGGGTACCAGCATGGTCAGGCTCTGGTGAGAGCTCTCTGCCTGGCCTGCAGACTGCCACGTCCTTGCTATGTGCTCATATGGAGGAGAGAGAGACTAGAAGTTCTCTTATGTATCTTTTTTTTTTTTTTGACTCATCCCATGGCATGTGATGTGTGATCTTAGTTTCCCAACCAGGGATAGAACCCATCCCTTCTGCAGTGGAAGCTCCGATTCTTAACCATTTCCCTAGACTGCCAGGGGAGTCTTGTGTATCTTCTTGTAAGAGCACTAATTCATTCTTTAGGGTCCCCATCCTCATGAACTCATCTAAAGCTAATTACCTCCCAAAGGACTCATCTCTAATACCATTACACTATGGGTTCAGTGCATGAATTTTGAGAGGACACAATTCTTCCATTGTTCTTGTTGTTCAGCCACTAAGTTTCTTTGATTCAGGCTTCCCTGTCATTCACTATCTCCCAGAGTTTGCTCCAAGTCATGTCCACTGAGTCAGTGATGCCATCTAACCATCTCATCCTGTGTCGCTCGCTTCTCCTCCTGCCTTCAATCTTTCCCAGCATCAGGGTCCTTTCCAATGAGTCAGCTCTTCACATCAGGTGACCCAAAACACTGGAGCTTCATCTTCAGCAGTAGTCCTTCCAATGAATATTCAGAACTTTACTTTCACCACAAGCCACATGCACAACTGAGTGTTGTTTCTTCTTTGGCCCAGCCACTTCATTCTCTCTGGAGCTATTTTTCCGCTCTTCCCCAGTAGCATATTGGATACCTGCCAACCTGGGGGGCTCATCTTCCTGCGTCATGCCATTTTGCCTTTTCATACTGATCATGGGGTTCTCGAGGCAAGGATATTGAAGCAGTTCGTAGCACTGCAGTTTTTCTGTTATCTTATTTTTTTGTTTGTGAATCCCCCCTAAAGCTTGTCCTGCTGCTGCTGCTAAGTCACTTCAGTCGTGTCCGACTCTGTGGACCCCATAGACGGCAGCCCACCAGGCTCCCCCATCCCTGGGATTCTCTAGGCAAGAACACTGGAGTGGGTTGCCATTTCCTTCTCCAATGCATGAAAGTGAAAAGTAAAAGTGAAGTCGCTCAGTTGTGTCCGACTCTTTAGCAACCCCATGGACTGCAGCCCACCAGGCTCCTCCATCCATGGGATTTTCCAGGCGAGGGTGCTGGAGTGGGGTGCCATTGCCTTCTCCGAAAGCCTGTCCTAGGTGACTGCAAAATGAGCTGTGTCTTTGGCCTCTTTGATGTTTGCTTGGGTTCTCTTTCTTCTACAGTATTGTACCCTTTGTTGTTTCAAGTATATTTTGCTAAGTCTCATGAGCCTTTTAATCATCTGATTGTGTGTAATTGCTGCATCTTCTTCCTTCTGAGCCCCCTACTTGGCTTCCACCGCTTCTGTGAACTTCCCAAAGGTCAGATGCCTCTAAATGGAGAGAGTGAGAGTGAGATGAGGCATTGTAATTGCTTCCACAGCGCTGCTGCAGAGCCCCCATGGTGACTGGAGGAAGAGGCCAGGGATGGCTCTAGCAGCTAGAGACAAGGCAAGGCCAGAACACCCTTCCACCTCATCTGTGTCCAAACTGAGTTCACAGCCCAGAATCCTCAGCTGCCCAAGTGCTCCTGTTCATCACTGCCCTCAGGTAGGAAGCAGCCATGGGCCCCAGAAGGTGTCTGCTCAGCTGACCACCTCCCCAGAGGGGAGAACAGTGGCTTCCAGGACCCCCAGCACTGACAAGTGCTCTGCCAAGGCCCTTTGATGGCCTGTTTAAAGCCCCCAGAGAGACTAGATGGAACTCCCTGAGAGTGAGGCACGCAGCTGGTTCTCAGGGATTCAAGAGTGTGAGGCTCTCTGCTCATGGTTTAACCAGTCCACTGCTTTCTCACAGCATCTCCATCACAAAACAGGAGGAGGATGAATGAGACTTTCAAATCATGATTTTGCAAATCACAGTATTCCTTACATGCAAGTGTTTCTGATAAAAAATTTAAAAGAAAGAGGAAGCAGATAAAGATATTGCTTAGGATGAAGGTTTAAAACTCTTATTATGTATAGGCCTTCCCTAATAACATAAATACTTAAGAGACTTGGCTGAAATAAATGTCCCTAATGAGAGCCAGGCAGTGAGAATAGATCTCAGGACACCTGATGCACATGCTTTATACCTAGAAGAATTTACCAACTAATCCAATTTTTTTATTAAAAAGGAAGTAAAGGGGAAAACAGCTTTTGTTGTCCTATCAAATTCTACTTATTTCATTTCTTCCTCCAGTCTCCTAACATCTGCTTTTTCAAATATAAACAGTTCAAAACTTCTACTGAAGACTACATCCTGGCCCACTTTCTTCCAGAAATTTTAACACACTAAACTCCCAAACTCTGCCTGCTCTGTCTGCTGTTTCTATTCTTGCCCAAAGTTTGAGGAAGAAAACCCAATCCTGAGAAATGATAAGTGAAATATATAATTGGAAAATAAAATTTCTCTCTAGAAGGGCCAGTTGAAGGCAGTAAAATTTCCCATAAAATCTAATTTTAACCTTTTGCTTCTTAGATATGGTTTCTTGTGGTCAGCCAAAATTTCCCCATCCAGAATGAAAAAAGCTTGCCAAACAATCTTAGCTGTTCTGAGAACAATTTGAGACAAACCATGTCCTAGAAGTAAACCTACACACATTCTAGGGATAAAGTAAAAAAATAAACTCACTCTGCATGTATGCTAAGTCGCTTCAGTTGTGTCCGACTCTTTGAAACAATATAGATGGTAGACCACCAGGCCCCTTTGTCCTATTCATGTCCATGGGATTCTCTAGGCAATAATACTGGATTGGGTTGCCTTGCCCTCCTCCAGGGGATCATCCCACCCAGGGATCGAACCCATGTCTTTTGTATCTCCTGCATTTGCAAGTGGGTTCTTTACCACTAGCGCCACCCGGCAAGCCCAAACTGACTCTAATAAAGCCTAAAACCAAACATCAACCAGACAGGGGTAAAAGTGAAAGCTGCTCAGTCATGTCAGACCCTTTTGAGACCCCATGGACTGTAGCCTACCAGGCTCCTCTGTCCATGGGATTCTCCAGGCCAGAATACTGAAGTGGGTAGCTGTTCTCTTCTCCAGGGGATCTTCCCAACCCAGGAATCAAACCCGGTCTCCTACATTGCAGGCAGATTCTTTACCAGTTGAGCTACCAGAGAAGCCTTATTAAGGTTACCTATTGGTAATTTAACTGCTTGCCAAAACCATATGTTATACTACATAATAAAAAATTACTGGACATGAGAAGGAAATAAGTAAATAACCTGCAGCTAGGGACTCCATGGTAGTCCAGTGACTAAGACTCTGCACTCCCAATGCAGGGGGCTTGGGTTTGATCCCTAGTCAGGGAACTAGATCCCACATGCCACAACTAAGAATTCGCACACTGCAACTAAAAGATCCTGCAAGCCATAACTAAAGATCTCAAGTGCTGCAACTAAGACCCAATGCAGCCAAGTGCATCAATATTAAAAAAAAAAAAAAACAACAACAAAACCTGCAGCTAAAACAGTCAACTGAAGCAACGTCTTCATTTTATTTGTAGCTACTTCACACAATTTCTCACTCCATGATACCCTAGACTTCTCTTCTTACACTTTACCTCCTTAACCACTGTACCCCGAGCTAACCTAGTTTACAATTCTTTTCTTTCCATATTTGAGGTATAATTGACATATAGCAAGACGAGGTGTTGACATAACAGCTGATATATTAGTTTCAGATGTGCAACACAATTCAGTGTTTACATATATTGCAAATGATCACAATAAGTCTAGTTAATATCTGTTACCATACACAATCACATTTTTTATGAGAACTTTAAAAATTTACTCTCTTAGCAACTTTCAAGAATGTGATACAATATTATTAACTGTAGTCACTACGCTGTACATTACATCCCCATGACTTATTCATTTTATAACTGGAAGTTTGTACCCTCTGACTCCTTTCACCTATTTTGACCACCGCCCATCCCCCACCTCTGGCAACCACCAATCTGAATCTATGAATTTGTTTTTTGGTTCTTGGTTTTTTGGCTTTTTGAAGATTCTATATATAAGTGAGATCATTTGTATTTGCCTTTCTGTGTCTTACTTCACTTAGCATAATGCTCACAATGTCCATCCTTGTTGTCACAAATGGCAAGATTTCCTTCTTTTTGATGGCTGAATAATATTACATTGTGTGTGTGTGTGTGTGTGTGTGCGCGCGCGCATGCCCCACATTTTCTCTATCCTTTCATCCACTGATTGGCACTCAGGTTGTTTCCGTGTCTTGGCTATTATAAATAATGATGCAATGAATGTAAGAGTGCATGAAAACAATTCCTAATAGCAATTATATCAAATTATATCTTTTCAAATAATGGATACGGTTCCTGTCTCCTCACTGAACCAGCAGCAAAAAGAATAACAGCAGCAATGAGCTGAAACACATCAATTATGGTAAAATTCATGAATTCGTAATTCTTAGGAAAAAAAAACCAAAACTTTGGCTTTGGAGAATGCTTAGAAACCAAGCTGTTATTCAGAAAACAGGTAAATAAAGGTGGAACTTTCACACATTTATCTTGACTTTCCTGTATGAAGTGTTCCTAAGAGCAACCAAATGATTGATGAGGGAAAAGCTTTTATGATATAAATATTCCAGTTAACAAAGAAGGAATTTTAGAATTAGAAAATAGCTAATAAAATAAAGAAACTAGGCAGTGATTGTAAGCAGCTGCTAAAAGCGCTAAGTGAAAAGCTGCATATTTTCACTCTTATGTGTGCATAAGAGTAATATGATTTTTTTTTAATGTCTAAATAAGTCAAAAGATTCTTCTAATAAAATAAAATTCCCTTTTAAAAAAGAGAACACTGAAGGGTTCTGGGGGGAATTTGCTTTTGTTTTTATTTGGCTGTGCCTGACCTTAGGTGCAGCACTCAAATCTTTTGATCTTCTTTGTGGTACATGAGTACTTTAGTGGCAGCATGCAGACTCTTAGTTTCAGCATGGAGGATCCAGTTCCCAAACCAGGGATGGAACCTGGTCCCTCACCTTGGGAGAGAGGAGTCTTAGTCCCTGGACCACCAGAGAAGTCCCAAAACAAAATTTCTAAGTGAAAAGAAGCAATGGCAAAACATTCAACATCAGCCATCACAGAAATACAAACCAAAACCACACTGAGATACCACTTCACATCCACTAGGATGCCTATGGTTTTTCCAGTAGTCATGTACGGACGTGAGAGTTGAACATAAAGAAGCCTGAGTGCCGAAAAATTAATCCTTTTAAATAGTGGTGTGGGAGAGGACTCTTGAGAGTCCTTTGGACAACAAGTAGATCAAACCAGTCAATCTTAAAGGAAATCAAGCCTGAATATTTACTGGAAGGACTGATGCTGAAGCTGAGGCTTTAGCACCTGATGCAAAGAGCCGACTCATTGGAAAAGACACTGATGCTGTGAAAGATTGAAGGCACGAGCAGAAGGGGGTGACAGAGGATGAGATAGTTGGATAGCATCACCGACTCATTGGGCATGAATCAGAGCAAACTCTAAGCGATACTGAAAGGCAGGGAGGCCTGGCATGCTGCAGTTCATGGGATCGCAGAATCAAACATGACAGAGACTGAACGACAACAAGGATGACTATAACCAAAAAGACAGACAAGGATAACAGGTATTGGTGAGGGTGTGGAAAAAACTGGAAGCCTCATACATTACTAGTGGGAGAATAAAACAACACAGCTACTTCAGAAAACAGTTTGGCACTTCCTCAAAAAGTTAAACGTGAAAAGTTACCATAACCCAGCAATTCTATTCATAGGTATATACTCAAAGAAAGTATTGTACAGACACTTGCACAGAAAGATTTACAGCAGCCTTATTCATAATAACCAAGAAGTAGACACAACCCAAACATCCATCAACTTATGAATAAACAAAATGTGGCATGTCCATACAGTGCAATAACCTGCAACATGAAGGAACCTTGAAAATATTTTGTTAAGTGAAAGAAACCAGTCATAAAGACCACATATTATATGATTCCATTTTTATGAAATGTCCAAAATAGGCAAATCTATGGAGATAGGAAGTAAACTATGGCTAGGGACTGGAGGATGTGACTTCTAACGCGGTTTCTTTAGAGGGAGGGAGGAAAATGTTCTAAAATTAGATTGTGGTAATAGATGCTCAACTGTATGAATGTACAAACACCACGGAATTGTATACTTAAATGGGTGAATTTTATGATATGGAATTATATGGATATATGCTTCCCGGGAGAAATATCAATAACCTCAGATATGCAGATGACACCACCCTTATGGCAGAAAGTGAAGAGGAACTAAAAGGCCTCTTGATGAAAGTGAAAGAGGAGAGTGAAAAAGTTGGCTTAAAGCTCAACATTCAGAAAATGAAGATCATGGCATCCGGTCCCATCACTTCATGGGAAATAGATGGAGAAACAGTGGAAACAGTGTCAGACTTCATTTTGGGGGGCTCCAAAATCACTGCAGATGGTGATTGCAGCCATGAAATTAAAAGACGCTTACTCCTTGGAAGAAAAGTTATGACCAACATAGACAGCATATTCAAAAGCAGAGACATTACTTTGCCAACTAAGGTCCGTCTAGTCAAGGCTGTGGTTTTTCCAGTAGTCATGTATGTATGTGAGAGTTGGACTGTGAAGAAGGCTGAGTGCCGAAGAATTGATGGTTTTGAACTGTGGTATTGGAGAAGACTCTTGAGAGTCCCTTGGACTGCAAGGAGATCCAACCAGTCCATTCTGAAGGAGATCAGCGCTGGGATTTCTTGGGAAGGAATGATGCTAAAGCTGAAACTCCATTACCTTGGCCACCTCATGCGAAGAGTTGGCTCATTGGAAAAGACTCCGATGCTGGGAGGGATTGAGGGCAGGAGGAGAAGGGGACGACAGAGGATGAGATGGCTGGATGGCATCCCTGACTCGATGGATGTGAGTCTGAGTGAGTTGGTGATGGACAGGGAGGCCTGGCGTGCTGCGATTCATGGGGTTGCAAAGAGTCAGACACGACTGAGCGACTGAACTGAACTGATGCTTCCCAGGTGGCTCAGTGGTTAAGAATCTACCTGCCAATGCAGAAGATGTGAGTTCGACCCCTGGATCACGAAGATCCCCTCCAGTATTCTTGCCCGGAAAATCCCATAGACAGAGGAGCGTGACAGGCTACAGTCCATGGGGTTGCAAATAGTTGGACATGACTTAGTGACTCAGCACATGGGACTATATTGTTAAAGAGAAGCTGCCGGCGACGGAATGACACACCAACACTGCAGAGTGGTTTAAATCTTTGTATTTTAACAGTTGCTTCTTACAGCTGCTTAATTTTATATCCCTTGTACAACAACCTACAGGGCAAGCTGCCAAGCACTACGATTCAGAGACTATACAGTGCGCAGGCGCAGGGCGAGATAACCTTTACCTTGGCTTATTTACTGTAGCTAAGACTTTGTTTTGGGGAACTTCCTTATCAACTTAGAATCTGTTTTGTCCCAAGGTCTGTTCCTTTTGAGGAATCAGAGAAACATCCTTGTGTGCAAGCAATGTTCTTTCCCCATGGGAACAAACAGGATTTTTAGCTGAACATCTCGTTTGCAAGAATGCTCAGCCCTGGTTGAGAGTCTCGTTTGCAAGCACTTCTCAATCTTCCTTAAACCTAGTTCCCTACACTGGGCAGAACATCTCGTTTGCAAGAATGTTCAGCCCTGGTTGAGAGTCTCATTTGCAAGTACTTCTCAACCTTCTTTATACTTTGTTCCCTACATCTCCCCCTTTCTTTTCTTGTAGATGCTGAATAAGCGCTTGAATACGCAAAGCTTCTTTTTTCAATTGTTTCCCTTTTCGCCAGCACCGGTAGACTATAAAAGCAATAAAACATAAAGCAACAATTAACAAAGTATTTACAAAGGATGTTGTTAACAATGTAGATACATGCCCTAAAGGATTAAGGTTGTCTAATCCTTCTTGAAGACTTTTTAGTATATCAGAACCAAGAATATCAGGCAGCGTCTTACTAAAAGTTGACAATATAGTTTGTTTCAATTCCATAATTTCAGCAGTTAAATTTTGGTGTCCCACTAAAGACCTTTTCACCTTTTCTTAACCCTCACTCATATTAAAGGGAACAGGGGTTACACATAGGTGAGATGAGTTCCAATCACATTTTAACACACTCTTTGTAGCTAACACAGTCACTTGATCTCCTAACCAGGAAACTGTGTGTTGTAAATTTAATACATCAGTAGCCAATTGAGCGTCCAAATCATGCTGTTGTTGCCGCAATAAATGAGCATCTTTATGCCATTTCCTGACAAAATCAGCAGTCTGTATGCCTTGATGCAAAGCAAGACTTGCTACAGTTGCTGTTGCTGTTACTGAAGCCACGGCGAGAATTGATGCGATGACAATGCCAAGCATTTTTTGAGATCGATGGAGAAGAGTTTGTACAGCATTCACAAGATGAGTGACAGCAAGAGTCTGACCAAGGTCGAGTAAGATTAACAGGCAACCAAAGTTCAGTCCATGCTTTCACAATGACCAAAGAATAATTACTGGAATGGACCATCTTATTTTTAACATTTTCCCACCAAGAACGATTTATACATTGAGTCAAGTTACAATCAGAACATGATATAACTCCCAAAATTTTATTCCAAATCCATTGCCCATACAGTAAAGAATAAGGAAATTTTACACATGCTATAGCAGAGTAAGATTTATTAATATGCAAATGAACTTGAAATGGCCCCTTAGTGATATCACACCTTTTTCCCCCTTTCTTATTTTTTCAATGTATTCTCGAAGAGTCCGATTAGCTCTTTCAATTATAGCTTGTCCTTGACTATTATAAGGAATACCAAAAGTGTGCTTAATATGATATTGTTCTAAAAATTGAGATAATTTAGAGGATTGATATGTGGGAGCATTATCAGTTTTTAATTCTATAGGTATGCCCATAATAGCAAAACAAAATAATAAATGAGTAATAACAGAATCTGCCTTTTTTGAACTTAAAGCTGTAGCCCATTGAAAATGAGAATAAGTATGTATAGTATGATGAACATATTTTTGCTTACCGAATGAAGAAATAAAAACAACAATCTATTTGCCAGATTTGGTTAGATTGTAGTCCTCTGGGATTTACTCCAGGAGGGGCAAAGGGCAAAATAAACGGTGCACATATGGAACAAGAACGAACAATGCGTTGAGCTTGCTTTCGTGTTAACGAATAAGTTTTTTGTAACCCTTTAGAATTAGTATGATGTAAGCAATGTTCTTGTGTTGCAGACTGTAAAGGATAAAGTAAGGCATCAATATTTGCATTTCCTTGAGATAATGGTCCGGGGAGAGAAGAATGAGCTCGTATATGAGTAAAAAAGATAGGGTTAGTTCGCCTAATTAATAATTGTTGAACCTGAAAAAATAATTTATCAATATTAGTTTTTAAAATTACCAGTAGAGTGGCTTCAGGAAGATAAATACATGAAAAGACTGCATATTTAGAATCAGAAACAATATTAATAGGAATATCAAAAAAATCCTGTAATGCCAAACAAATGGCCCAAAGTTCAGCAGGCTGCACAGAAGAAAAGGAATGTGGAACAACTTTAGAAGTAGTATCAGTCCAATAGCCAGCAGTATTTTTATTGGCATCTGTAAAAATAGTTTTTCCTTCAACTGGAATATTAGATATAGGAGATTTACAAACCATTGATGTATGTCGAAGAAAATCTATCATTTTAGATTGAGGATATAGATTAGAAAAAGTCCCTGAATAAGATGCAAGAGCTATCTGCCAATTTTCATTAAACTGTAAGCAATTAGAAATTTGGGTGGAAGTTGAGTAATAATTGTTTGAGGGTCACTTCCAATTAACTGAGTAATATGGCCTCAACCTTTCAAAATAAGGAAAACAATTCTATCCATATAAGTAGTAAGCTTTTTTGTATAGTTATTGGGTAAAAATACCCACTCAATCAACCCTGCAGATTGAGCAATAACTCCAGTAGGAGAATAGGGAGTATGGAACACTATGAAATATATAGGTTGATCCTGTTGTAGATAAGTAAGAAACCCTTCATTCAACCGTTGCTCTACAAAGTGTAATTCCTCTTTTGCTTGAGAAGTAAGAGATCGAGGACTGTTAAGAGCAGTATCACCCTCTAAAGTAGAAAATAAATGACGAAATTGATGTGTAGGAATCCCTAACATGGGACGTAACCAGTTAATATCACCCAAAAGCTTCTGAAAATCATTAAGAGTTTTCAAATTATCTCGTCTAATTTGGACTTTTTGAGGTTTTATTCTTTGTCGTTCCAAAATAACACCTAAATATGAAATAGGAAATTCAGTTTGAATTTTTTTAGGAGCAATTTGAAGATTAAAATCACTTAAAGCTTTCTTCACATGAATAAAAAATTTATCTCGTTCCTCTTTACTAGGAGCTGCCAATAGAAGATCATCCATATAATGATAGAGAAGACAATTAGAAAATTGTTGTCTCACAGTAATAACAGCATGATCAACAAACTCCTGACAAAGTGTAGGGCTATTAATCATTCCTTGAGGCAACACTGTCCATTGATAACGTTTTACGGGCTGCCCATGATTATACACTGGAATAGTAAAAGCAAATTTATTTCTATCTTTTATTTGCAAAGGAATATTAAAAAAGCAATCCTTCAAATCTAAAACCATCGAAGACCAATCTTGTGGAATCAAAGCAGGAGAAGGGAGACCTAATTGCAAAGCTCCCATAGGTTCTATACATTTGTTAACTGCCCTTAAATCAGTCAACATTCTCCATTTACCAGATTTTTTCTTAATGACAAAAACAGGAGAATTCCAAGGAGACGTAGAAGGTTTAATATGGCCAGATTGAAGCTGTTCTTTTACTAATTGTTCTAAAGCCTCGAGCTTCACTTTTGGAAGCGGCCACTGCTCAACCCATTTAGGGACATCAGTTAACCATTTCAATGGGAGAGCTCGAGGAATCTGAGCAGTGGCTACAAGTTTTCCGACGAAATGGTGAGTGTTGTTCCTAAAGAAAATAAAAGATCTCTTCCCCAGATATTAATAGGTATATTAACAATGTAAAAAGAAATAGATACTTTCTTTCCATTAGACAATTGGCATGACAAAGGTTGAGTGCTTCTCCACACATCTGCTGTTGATGCTAAGCCTGTTAAAACAAGAGGAATTTTTTTCTTTTTTCCAGTCATTAGGCCACTGCTGGAGAGAAATAACTGAAACATCTGCTTCTGTATCTATTAATCTTTTAAACTGTTTACCTTCAATAATCAGTGACATTAAAGGACGAGAGTCATTAATAAGCATTTTCCAAAATATACTTTTTCCCGTACTTCCAAAACTATTGACTCTGTCTCCCTACCTCAGCCTTGTCGGCAGCTACTAGAAATAGGGACGCGTAAAGTGGTGCAGAAGGGTTAACAGCCTTGGAAGTTCATTTTTTATTTAATAAAACCTTTCAAAAGGCAGCAGTCATTGCTTTTACAGAATCTGAATCCTCCCCAGAACTCACATCTCTATCTGACTCAGTGGATGAATCTGTACTATCATCCGGAGGTTTGGGCAGAGGCTGAGGTGAAGCCCCCTCCTCAAGATAACATGAGACGGCCTCACTATTAGCAGCCATTAATTTTATTTTATTTTATTTTATTTTATTTTTTTAACATTTTATTTTATTTTATTTTTTAAATTTTAAAATCTTTAATTCTTACATGCATTCCCAAACATGAACCCCCCTCCCACCTCCCTCCCCATAACATCTTTCTGGGTCATCCCCATGCACCAGCCCCAAGCATGCTGCATCCTGCGTCAGACATAGACTGGCGATTCAATTCACATGATAGTATACATGTTAGAATGGCATTCTCCCAAATCATCCCACCCTCTCCCTCTCCCTCTGAGTCCAAAAGTCCGTTATACACATCTGTGTCTCTTTCCCTGTCTTGCATACAGGGTCGTCATTGCCATCTTCCTAAATTCCATATATATGTGTTAGTATACTGTATTGGTGTTTTTCTTTCTGGCTTACTTCACTCTGTATAATCGGCTCCAGTTTCATCCATCTCAACAGAACTGATTCAAATGAATTCTTTTTAACGGCTGAGTAATACTCCATTGTGTATATGTACCACAGCTTTCTTATCCATTCATCTGCTGATAGACATCTAGGTTGTTTCCATGTCCTGGCTATTATAAACAGTGCTGCGATGAACATTGGGGTACATGTGTCTCTTTCAATTCTGGTTTCCTCGGTGTGTATGCCCAGAAGTGGGATTGCTGGGTCATAAGGTAGTTCTATTTGCAATTTTTTAAGGAATCTCCACACTGTTCTCCATAGTGGCTGTACTAGTTTACATTCCCACCAACAGTGTAGGAGGGTTCCCTTTTCTCCACACCCTCTCCAGCATTTATTGCTTGCAGATTTTTGGATCGCAGCCATTCTGACTGGTGTGAAGTGGTACCTCATTGTGGTTTTGATTTGCATTTCTCTAATAATGAGTGATGTTGAGCATCTTTTCATGTGTTTGTTAGCCATCCGTATGTCTTCTTTGGAGAAATGTCTATTTAGTTCTTTGGCCCATTTTTTGATTGGGTCGTTTATTTTTCTGGAGTTGAGCTGCGTAAGTTGCTTGTATATTTTTGAGATTAGTTGTTTGTCAGTTGCTTCATTTGCTATTATTTTCTCCCATTCAGAAGGCTGTCTTTTCACCTTGCTTATATTTTCCTTTGTTGTGCAGAAGCTTTTAATTTTAATTAGATCCCATTTGTTTATTTTTGCTTTTATTTCCAGAATTCTGGGAGGTGGATCATAGAGGATCCTGCTGTGATTTATGTCTGAGAGTGTTTTGCCTATGTTCTCCTCTAGGAGTTTTATAGTTTCTGATCTTACATTTAGATCTTTAATCCATTTTGAGTTTATTTTTGTGTGCGGTGTTAGGAAGTGATCTAGTTTCATTCTTTTACAAGTGGTTGACCAGTTTTCCCAGCACCACTTGTTAAAGAGATTGTCTTTACTCCATTGTATATTCTTGCCTCCTTTGTCAAAGATAAGGTGTCCATATGTGTGTGGATTTATCTCTGGGCTTTCTATTTTGGTCCATTGATCTATATGTCTGTCTTTGTGCCAGTACCATACTGTCTTGATGACTGTGCAGCCATTAATTTTAAAGCCTGCGTTATAGCGCTACATAGAGTCCACAGCCTTAAAGGAATCACATTTCCTTTTTGATGCTGCCTTCTTAACTCTTTTTGCACCACTTTCCATTCCTTCAAATTCAGCTGTACTTCTGTTTGATATTGAAACCAATAACAATGCTGCTCTATAAGACAGAACAACTCACTCAAGCGGCGAGTAGACGTTTTAATTCCTGTAGAATGCAGGAGCCCCTTAACCAGCTCCATATATTGTGACTTTAAAGACGGGGAATTCCCCATAGTTTTTTCTTTTTTTTCTCTCTTTTCTCTATTCTTTTTCTCTTATTTTTCTTTTTTTTTTCGAAAGTCCCCCTTTCAGCGTTTCGCTCCGGGGTGCTCTCCCTTTCGGATTTTTATTCTTTTCTCTTTTTCTCGAAAGTCCCCCTTTCAGCCTTTTGCTCCGGGGTGTTTACCCTTTTGGATTTTTATTCTTTTCTCTTTTTCTCGAAAGTCCCCCTTTCAGCCTTTTGCTTCGGGGTGTTTACCCTTTTGGATTTTTATTCTTTTCTCTTTTTCTCGAAAGTCCCCCTTTCAGCCTTTTGCCCCGGGGTGCTTACCCTTTCGGTTCCGTCGAGCCCCACGTTGGGCGCCAGATGCCGGCGATGAAATGACACACCAACACTGCAGAGTGGTTTAAATCTTTATATTTTAACAGTTGCTTCTTACAGCTGCTTAATTTTATATCCCTTGTACAACAACCTACAGGGCAAGCTGCCAAGCACTACGATTCAGAGACTATACAGTGCGCAGGCGCAGGGCGAGATAACCTTTACCTTGGCTTATTTACTGTAGCTAAGACTTTGTTTTGGGGAACTTCCTTATCAATTTAGAATCTGTTTTGTCCCAAGGTCTGTTCCTTTTGAAGAATCAGAGAAACATCCTTGTGTTCAAGCAATGTTCTTTTCCCATGGGAACAAACAGGATTTTTAGCTGAACATCTCGTTTGCAAGAATGCTCAGCCCTGGTTGAGAGTCTCGTTCGCAAGCACTTCTCAACCTTCTTTATACTTTGTTCCCTACAGAAGCAATGAGGGCCCTTTCCTTTCAGGGTGGCTAATCCTACATCTTATCAATACAATTGATGTTGTCTTGGCACTGATTAAATATGGTAGTTTGCTTTCTATTTTTTAATTGAAGGATAATTGCTTTACAATGTTGTGCTGGTTTCTGCCATACAACAACATGAGTCAGCCATAATTATATATATGATCCTTCCCTCTTGAGCCAAGCAGTTTGCTTTCTTCATTATCAAAGCAACCCTGAAACTTAAATATTAATAACCCTATCTTGCAGATGAGTAAACAGCTCTTTTCCTGAGTTTGAGGTTAAGTCTATATGGTTCCGGCACTCTGCCTGAGAAGAGCGATTGCAAACCCAGGGTTAGTGCACAGCAGGAAAGAACTGTGGTCTGAAGGAGCCAAGGTCAAGGCTGAGCCTACAGGGAAAGTAGAGCTGATTTTGACTCTGGGAGTCCAGGTGGAGGATAATTACACAGGTGCCGATTTCTTCTAGGCTAATCAAGAAGGTACGTTCCTGGGGACTTCCCCAGTGATTCACTGGTTAAGAATCTGCCTGCCCGTGCTAAGGCTGCAGGTTGGATCCCTAGTCTGGGAACTAAGATTCCCACATATGGCATGGCAACTAAGCCCAAGTGCCTCAACTTCTGAGCCCACTCCAGAGGCCAAGCTCCACAACAAAAGAAGCCTCTGCCATGAGAAGACCACGCATGGCTAGTAGAGAGTAGCCCAGGGTTGCTGCAACTAGAAAGAGCTCACACAGCAATGAAGACCCAGCAGAGCCAAAAATAAGTAAGTAAATATCTTTTTTTAAAGAAAGAGAAAGAAGGCAGTTCCTGGCTTTTGGACATGAAAAAAAAATGGGGCTAGTGACAGAAATAATTACTCTACACCCAGTAATCTCCTCAGGTCCATGCCCAGTGCTAACTCTGAGTAAACACTATGGGCTCTGCCCTTGACCTCAGTGCCAGGATATCTTAGTTCTTCCCCCGGGGTTGGTGTGGGGGTTGCACCAGCTCTGGCTCTCCCAGGGAAGTTTCTACTCTTCAGTCTGAACTGTAAGACTTTGTGAAGTGAAAGAAACAAAGTGCCCGGGTGCAGGGGCTCTTCCCTCTCAGCACGGTTGGCTTTGGCCCAGGGGAGCTTGCAGACACTCTTGCAGGAGAGAGGGGCCTAATAGACAGCTGTCTGGACAGTTTCTGGACCCTCCTTCCAAGCCATGCCTTGAGATGGTGAAATTTTTGACTTCAAACAATTCACAAACCAGCCACAAAAGCCATTTCAGCAAGGAAGAGACGTGAGATAGGTGTTTGTAGCTTAATGTATGATTTCATCTCCAGATGATGTCCAGAAACCAAGGACCCTCTGAGCAAAACCCTTATTCCTGGAGAGTGAAAATACTATTGAACTCATTCTGGGTCCCTTCTCTTTCCTCCCTTCTCTGGATTAGGTTTCCAGCCTTGACCAGTTTTCTAGCCGGTCTTTTCCCCCCATCTCAACTGCCTCCAAATAAGGAAAATATCACCTTATTTTCCCTTCCTGGATGGCATCACCAACTTGATGGACATGAGTTTGCGCAAGCTCTGGGAGTTGGTGATGGACAGGGAGGCCTGACATGCTGCTGCCCATGGGGTTGCAAAGAGTTGCACATGACTGAGTGACTGAACTGACTGACTAAACTGAGGTTGACTTTGCCCTCAGTGACTTGGTAGATTCGTCTCTGCCCTGGAAACCATTGCCACTGCAAACATTACCACTTCCTTGTTCTTCCCAGTCTCCTGCAGGAACACCTGCTCACAGCTCCCTGCCTCAACCACCCTGTCCTTGCTGAACTCTTGGGACATTATTCCCAGGCTCTCCTCACCCTGCCTTCTCCCTTCAGAGTGGGACAGAGGTAGGGCTGTCCACGTTGGTCAAGAGAGGAAAGACAAAGTTCAACTTGGGATAAATACTGCAGCTCCTGGAATCACACATCTGCATCAGTTAGGCTACCAGATGGGAAGATGGGAGGTAGAATCTGCACTTAGGGACCTTCTCTCTCCTTGCTGAGAGAGCAGCAAGACCCAATTATAAATAATTGGGAGGCCTACCCAGCCTCACAAGTTGCTGTCCCAGGGCTTACATCTCTACCTTGTCGTACTGCCTGATTGAACCTCATCTGCTGGCCTCTTCAGGTCTAAGGTTGTTTCTCTTACCGACCCAGGTTCTTCCTCTCCTTCCACATCCATGTGATTGTATGACGAGCCTCTGCAGGGATCATTCCACCCTTTGTCCTGTCTTGCCTGCATCACACACTCAACTTCATCCCTAGGTGGCTCAGCAGTTTCTTTCTTATACACTTTGTCCCATCCTAGACCATCTCCTGCCTACTGTGTGCGTGTCATGCCACTGTGATATATGCCAGGACCAGCTGCATAGATCACAGAGTTGTCATTTGTATTCTTAACCATTATCTTCATTCAGTGTCCATAACTGCCCAAATCCAGCAAGCATGGGTAGGGGTGAGGGCAGGGGGCAAAAGAATCACTGGGTTGGTGTTGCCAAACTCCCTCCCCGGATCTTCCTTAGCACTCTCAAATTCCAGTGGTCCAGTCTCCTAGGCATAGATGGGGAAAGGGGAAAGGTGAAGTGAGAAGGCTTCATCATGTGGTTTGGGTCTCTTATAGCCATTCTAGATCTCTTCACCTCATCCCTAACCTTGTAATTAAGCAATTTATTTAAATGGGAGGCATCTTCTAGAAAATTTGGAGAAGGAAATGGCAACCCACTCCAATATTCTTGCCTGGAGAAGCCCATGGATGGAGGAGCCGGGTAGGCTACAGTCCACGGGGTTGCAAAGAGTCGGACACGACTGAGCGACTTCACTTCCACTTTACTTCACTTTCTAGAAAATTACCATATTCAGAGACCTAATTGCCATTCTTCAGTGTGCTTTGGTGGAAGCTGAACATCAGTTGTCTGGTTAGTTGTCTTTTCCAGTTTTTCCTTTGAGTCCATACTAGGGGTCAATGACACCTGCTGCCTGGGGATGATACAGGGCATGAAAGATCCAGCAAATGTTCCAAGTGTTTCCCACTGCTGGGTACTTTTTGCTGCAAAGGCAATGCCACTCTCTGATTGCATGTGCTCAGGGAATCCAAAGACATGACCCAGTCCATCTGAGAGTTCTTGGATAGTATGATAGCACTCATCTCCTGTGCTACTCCCAAGAACATATTCATGGACCCCAAAGGTAACCACACTCTAACTGTATGTGGAAACTGTGAACATATGATACCTGGGAAGAGGAATTAAGAGTTGCAGGTGGAATTAAGGTTGCTTAGTTTGAGATGATGTGGGTTTGATCCTTGGTTCGGGAAGATACCCTACAGAAACAAATGGCAACCCATTCCAGTACTCTTGCCTGGAAATTCTATGGACACAGAAGACTGGCAGGCTACAGTCCATGGGGTTGCAAAGAGTCAGATACAATTGAGCACACATGGACACGGTTTGAAATGAGATTATCCTGGACTTTCCAGGTGGCCCTAATGTAATTGCAAAGATTCCTATAAGTGAAAGAGGGAGCCTGGAGCATCAGCATCAGAACCATGTGTGTGAGAAAGACTGGATCGGCCACTGCTGGCTTTGAAGATGGAAGAGGCTAGGAGTCAAGAGTGGGAGCAGCCTCTAGAAACTAGAGAAGGCAGAGAAAAGGGTTCTCCTTCAGAGCCTCCAGGAAGGAACACAGTCCTGCCAATAACTTGATGTCAGCCCAGCAAGACATACTTTGAATTTTCAAACTACAAATCTAAGATAGTAACTGTCTGTTGACTTAAGCCTCTAAATATGTGGCAATTTATTACAGCAGCAATAGAGAAAGAACACTTGTCTCCTGTAGCCAGTGCCCTGCAGTGCCCTCAAGAGACAGTAGCGGCCAACACAGTCTACTTGCTAGGCCCAGGCTGGTCTGGTAGCCCTAACTGTACACTCTAAAGTTCCCTTTGCTACTTCACTATGAAGCTGGCAGTCTGGGCACATTTTCCAGGCTTCCTTAGCCTCCTAGGCTGGAATCATTAAGCCTAGTTTTAGGGCTCAGTTCTGAAGATCAGCCCTGGGATTTCTTTGGAAGGAATGATGCTAAAGCTGAAACTCCAGTACTTTGGCCACCTCATGTGAAGAGTTGACTCATTGGAAAAGACTCTGATGCTGGGAGGGATTGGGGGCAGGAGGAGAAGGGGACAACCGAGGATGAGATGGATGGATGGCCACGTGAGTCTGAGTGAACTCCGGGAGTTGGTGGACAGGGAGGCCTGGCATGCTGCAATTCATGGGGTTGCAAAGAGACGGACATGACTGAGCGACTGAACTCAACTCAACTCTGAACTGTTGGAGAAGGAGATGGCAACCCACTCCAGTATTCTTGCCTGGAGAATCCCATGGATGGAGGAGCCTGGTGGGCTACAGTCCACGGGGTCACAAAGAGTCAGACACGACTGAGTGACTTCACTTTCACTTTCTGAACTGTATATGGATGACCACGCCCTGTGTGACACTGTATCCATGGAGTTGTAGTCTTCACTTGGGCAGTGTAGATCAGCTTGTTGATTCCACTGATGTTTATCTTTGGAGGGTCTCTTTCTACACGGGTTGTGAACAGGAGGTGTGGGTCTTGTACAATTTGCTGCCATAGTGTTAATCCCCACAGAGCCTGAGACTTGATGATCCGGTCGCCCCCGGCCAGGCACTAGACCACACCGTCAGTCCCATGCATTAATAAACAGACCTCAAGGTCCATTTGGGGGAGTGTTTTCAGGACAAGCACCACAGCCTGCACTCTAACCACCGAGCACAGTTCCTCTGCCCATGCAGTCTGAAACCATCTTCTAGGGATGGACAACAAAACAATATACACTGGGTGGCTTAAACAACAGAAATTTATTTTCCCACAGTTCTAGAGGCTGAAGTCCAAGATCAAGTGTCAGTGAGTTTGGTTTCTTCTGAGGCCTCTGTCCTTGGCGTGCAGATGGCCACCTTCTCATTGTGTCCTCATATGGCCTGTGTTGCACTTTCCTGGTATTCCTATGTGTCCAAATTTCCTCTTCTATTTTTTTTTAAATTTTTTATTTTTGAAGTTTTTATTTTATATTGAACTATAGTTGATTTACAATGCTGTGGTAGTTTCTTATGTACAACAAAGTGATTAAGTTATATATATGTATATATAACTTGTTGTATATATATATATATTCTTTTTCTCATTTAAGTTATTACAGACTATGGAGCAGAGTTCCTCGTGTTATACAGCAGGTCCTTGTTGGTTATCTACAAATTTCTCTTCTTATAAGGATACTAGGCAGACTGGATAAGGACCTACTCTAACAGCCTCATTTTAACTTAACCACGTCTTTAAAGCCCCTCTCTCCAAACACAATCTAATTCTGAGGTACTGGGGCTTAGGGGTTTCTGTTTTGTTTCGGCTGCACTGGATGGTTTGCAGGATCTTAGTGCTCTGACCAGGGATTGAACCTGGCCTTCAGCAATGAAAGCACAGAATCCTAACCACTGAACTGCCAGGGAATTCTGGGGGTTAGGGTTTTGATAGATGAATTTTAAGGGGACACAGTTCAGACCATAACAGTTTCCAAGAACGTTGGTTAGGTTACTGGTCCCAATTCACGCTGAGGTTAATATTTCCTCCCTGTGCACTCAAAACTGAACCATCTTACCTAAGGCAGTGTGCTGCCTTAGCCCTTACTGTCAGAATAACATCTCCAGGTAATGGTACTGGACCCTGCTGGAGAGAGGTCAGCCTCTTCAGGTCTCGGTCCGCCCACCAGAGACAAGTTATGGGAGAGATTAGGTTGCCTTGCAGCAGCCCAGTGACACATTCTAATCTAAGTCACATGAAGGCAAATCGTCTCTGATCACCTGGATGCAGAGATGCTGGAGCCAGGGTTAGTGAGGTCTCCAGTGTATGAAGCTGCTCCAGTCTGCACAACAGGGCACTGGGCCACATTCAGTTTGTAGGGATCCACAGGAAGATATCAGTTACTAATGACTTTTTCACTAGCCACACAGGGTTATTATAAGGTGATAACACTTTTTAAACATCTCTGCCTCCATTAGCTTCTTGGTCTAGTGACATCCTGTCCTTCCCTGCCCCTCAGCCCCCGGCCCCCAGCATCCTGTGTTGGTTCAGTCCTAAGAGTAAGCTGGGAAGCCTACTGGAAACAAGACTGTGGACGTGTTCCACTACCACTTTTCCAGCCGTGGCACTTCCCCATTGGGAACCTCCTTTGTGGTCAGCAGCAGTATCAGTGACAGCCACTCGAGTGTGTATTATCCCAAAGGGCCCATTCGAGTTACAGTAGTCCACTGTCCAAGCTGAGAGTCTGTCCCAAATTCAATGGCAGTAGTTTTCCAGCCATGTCCCTGGGTATTTCCTGGCATCATAGACTTGTACTTCTGTGCCCAGAAGGATTGAAAAGATCTGGTGACCTTGGTTGCCATCAAGTCCCCAGCATACCTTGACCAGCACCAACAGCCCTCCTTAGGGAAGAGAGGAACTTGGCTTCTGCCCTAGTCTCATTTGTTCTTGAAGGGGTGACGTCTGGTCAGACAGGTGGTGTGAAGGCGTCAGACCAGCACCAGTGTGCACAGCGCAGGCCTCCGCAGGGTCTCTCAGCCCTCCTGGCCCTCCTGTTTGTCCACAGTAAACAGCACAGCTGGCCTGGCATCTTCACCTGCCACAGCCCAGATCTTTACATTTGTGGCCTTCTACTGGCCTGAGAGTGGGGATTTCCCTCACGGGCAAGTCCTCAATCTCCTGTCTGGGAACTCCCCGGTGTGAATGCTATGCCCACACTGTCCTACCGTCTGAATCTTCAACCCGTTTATCTCCTCTTTAGTCTGAAGGGCATTTACTTTGCCCTGCGTCAGGCCTCTATTCTGCGGAGTTGGTTGCCCAGTTGTTAAAAGAGTTTTCTGGACTTAATTGTCTCTGATAATTGGTGCCAACTGAACAATCCAGTCAGACCCTGAGTGAATATCTCATCACCTGGGTTCTCATGGTTTCCATATAAATACAGTTACCTTAAGGAAATGTATAGGTTCCCCTTCTGTCACCACGGATGCTCATTAGACAAGGTAAGCTCGGGCGAGGGAGGCCACTGTTTCACTGTGGAGGTAAAGACCCACTGAGTGCACTAAACCATTCCATGTTCGTCCAAGGTCTTCCTCCGTGTTCACGTCATCAGCCAGGCAGGCTTCCACATCAGTCATCAGGCAACCACACGTTTTCTGCTCTTTCTCATTCCAACACAACTGGTATAGCTTCTTCCTTCACTACAGCTAAAGCACCAATCCCTCTAGTTTCACTGGGGGCTAGAGATTGAATGTTTGTGTCCCCCAAATCCATATATTGAAACCTAATTCCCAAGTGATGTATTTGGAGGAGGAATCTTTAGGCAGTGACTAGGTCATGGAGTGAAGTCCTCATAAATGCGATTAGTATCATTATAAAAGAAATCCTTTCATCTGACGGGAGGACACAGTGGAAGACATCCATCTATGAACCAGAAAGCAGGTCCTCACCAGACACAAAATCTCTAGGCAACTTGATCTTGGACTTCCCAGCCACAGAAAATGTCTATGGTTTACAAGGCATGCACTCTATGGTACTGAACTGTTATAGTAGCCCCAGCTAAGACACTGGGCTTTTGTCCAAACCTCATGTTCCTCCTCTTCCACTCTTTGTAAGAGCAGACCACAGGACCGTTCTGCAAAACTGACTGCACCTGGCCACCGGGGAGTATTTTATATCAGGGTACCCCTATAGGTGGGAGGAAGCAGTTTTGCTTCCCAGGGAGCAGATGGGTGAACAGCAACTATACTATATTTTTCTTAGTGTTACAGGATCCTCTAACCATGGGCAACAGTCAAGTGCCACCTTTCTCCTGCCATCAAATGCTTCAGTAACCAGGGCGCCACCATGTGAGAATCCTGATCCACAGCTGCCTTTTTCCAAAAGGGCACTGTGGTCTTATCAACCTCCAGGGGAAGAAGGATTAAAAAATTCCAGGCAGCCAGCCTGTCACTGGCTACAATGACAAGATGGGCCCAAGCCCCATGTGGTATGGCTTCTATAGTGAGTTGCATCGTGTCCCCACAAAAGATATGCCCACCCCAAACCTTAGAATGTGATCTTAACTGAAATAAGGATCTTTGAAGAGGATCACAAGATCATCCTAGATGAGGGGGTCCCTAAATCCAGGGAGGATTATCTTTATTAGACACAAGGACAGAGACGCAGAGAAGACCATGTTGGCAGAGATTGGAGGGATCTGTCTTCAAGCCAAGGAGGGCCAATGATTGCTACTAACCACCAGAAGCTAGAAGAGAGACATGAGATACATGTTCCTAAGGGCCTCTGGAAGAAATAGACCTGGTGACAGCCTGATCTGACTTCTTGTTCTAAGGCATCAGTTCTGGGGTAACTTGTTACAGGAAACTAATATGGCCTCATTTACAGCAAGATGAATAGGCCAGGACCTCTCTGGTGTACCAGTGGTTAAGAATTCACCTGCAAAAGCACAGGACACAAGTTGGATCCCTGGTCCAGGAGGATCCCACAGGCTGTAGGGAAACTAAGCCCGTGCGCCACAACTACCGAGACCACGTTCTAGAAACCAGGAGCCGCAACTGCTGAAGCCCGCACGCCCTCAGTCAGTTCCCTCAGTCATGTCTGACTTTGCGACCCCATGGACTACAGCACGCCAGGCCTCCCTGTCCATCACCAACTCCCAGAGCTTGCTCAAACTCAGGTCCATCAAGTCGGTGATGCCATCCAACCATCTCATCCTCTGTCGTCCCCTTCTCCTCCTGCCTTCAATCTTTCCCAGCGTCAGGGTCTTTTACAATGAGTCCGTTCTTCATATCAGGTGGCCAAAGTACTGGAGCTTCAGCTTCAGCATCAGTCCTTCCAATGAATATTCAGGACTGATTTCCTTTAGGATGGACTGGTTGGATCTCCTTGCAGTCCCAGGGACTCTCAAGAGCCTTCTCCAACACCACAGTTCAAAAGCATCAATTCTTTGATGCTCAGCTTTCTTTATGGTCCACCTCTCACATCCATACATGACTACTGGAAAAACTATAGTTTTGACTAGAGGACTTTTGTTGGCAAAATGATGTCTCTGTTTTTTAATATGCTCTCTAGGTTGGTCATAGCTTGTCTTCCAAGGAGCAAGCGTCTTTTAATTTAATGGCTGCAGTCACTATCTGCAGTGATTTTGGAGGCCAAGAAAAGAGTCTGTCACTGTTTCCATTGTTTCCCCACCTATTTGCGACGAAGTAATGGGACCAGATGCCATGATCTTTGTTTTTTGAATGTTGAGTTTTAACCCAGCTTTTTCCCTCTCCTCTTTCTCTTTCATCAAGAGGCTCTTTAGTTCCTCTTCACTTTCTGCCGTAACGGTGGTGTCATCTGCATATCTGAGGTTATTGATATTTCTCCCAGCTCATGATTGATATTTATTCCAGCTCATGATTCTTCCAGTCCAGTGTTTCACATGATGTACTCTGCATATAAGTTAAATAAGCAATGTGACAGGATACAGCCTTGACGAACTCCCTTCCCAATTTGGAACCAAATTGTTGTTCCATGTTGCATTGTTCCATGTCCATTTCTAACTGTTGCTTCTTGACCTCCATACAGATTTCTCACGAGACAGATAAGGTAGTCTGGTACTCCCATCTCTTGAAGAATTTTCCACAGCTCGTTGTGATCCACCCACATAGTCAGTGAAGCAGAAGTAGATGCTTATCTGGAATTGTCTTACTTTTTCTATGATCCAATGGACGTTGGCAATTTGATCTCTGGTTCTTCTGCCTTTTCTAAATCCAGCTTGAGAGTCTCGGGGCGGCGGCAGCGGCGGGAGCTGTGGGATCGGTAGGAGGGCTGCTGGGCACGCTCACTGGGCTTCCTCCGCCTACAGGTCGGGAAAGGGCGTTTCAGCTGCTGCTGGAGAGCGTGTTTCCAAGGAAGGCGAGGAAACCCGTCCGGAACTGAAAATGCCGAAACCGATCAATGTCCGAGTGACCACCATGGATGCGGAGCTGGAGTTCGCCATCCAGCCAAACACCACAGGAAAGCAGCTTTTTGATCAGGTGGTTAAGACCATCGGCCTTAGGGAAGTGTGGTACTTTGGCCTCCAGTATGTGGATAACAAAGGATTTCCTACGTGGTTGAAACTTGATAAAAAGGTGTCTGCCCAGGAGGTCAGGAAGGAGAGCCCGCTGCAGTTCAAGCTCCGGGCCAAGTTCTACCCCGAGGACGTGGCTGAGGAGCTCATCCAGGACATCACGCAGAAGCTCTTCTTCCTGCAAGTGAAGGAGGGCATCCTCAGCGACGAGATCTACTGCCCGCCTGAGACCGCCGTGCTCCTGGGCTCCTACGCCGTGCAGGCCAAGTTCGGCGACTACAACAAGGAGCTGCACAAGGCCGGGTACCTCGGCTCCGAGCGGCTCATCCCCCAGAGAGTCATGGACCAGCACAAGCTCACCAGGGACCAGTGGGAGGACCGCATCCAGGTGTGGCACGCCGAGCACCGCGGGATGCTCAAAGACAGCGCCATGCTGGAATACCTGAAGATCGCCCAGGACCTGGAAATGTACGGGATCAACTATTTTGAGATAAAAAATAAGAAAGGAACAGACCTTTGGTTCAGCGTTGATGCCCTTGGACTAAATATCTATGAGAAAGACGATAAGTTGACCCCAAAGATCGGCTTCCCCTGGAGCGAGATCAGGAACATCTCTTTCAATGACAAGAAGTTTGTCATCAAGCCCATCGACAAGAAGGCTCCCGACTTCGTGTTCTATGCCCCCCGCCTGCGGATCAACAAGCGGATCCTGCAGCTCTGCATGGGGAACCATGAGCTGTACATGCGCCGCCGGAAGCCTGACACCATGTGACACCTGGCAGCAGATGAAGGCCCAGGCCCGGGAGGAGAAGCACCAGAAGCAGCTGGAGAGGCAGCAGTTGGAAACCGAGAAAAAGAGGAGAGAAACCGTGGAGACAGAAAAAGAGCAGATGATGCGTGAGAAGAAGGAGCTGATGCTCAGGCTTCAGGACTACGAGGAAAAAACCAGGAAGGCTGAGAAAGAGCTCTCTGACCAGATCCAGAGAGCGCTGAAGCTGGAGGAGGAGAGGAAGCGGGCCCAGGAGGGGGCGGGGCGCCTGGAGGCTGACCGCCTGGCCGCGCTGCGCGCCAAGGAGGAGCTGGAGAGGCAGGCAGCGGACCAGATCAAGAGCCAGGAGCAGTTGGCCACGGAGCTCGCCGAGTATACTGCCAAGATCGCCCTCCTGGAGGAGGCGCGGCGGCGCAAGGAGAACGAGGTGGAGGAGTGGCAGCTCCGGGCCAAGGAAGCCCAGGATGACCTGGTGAAGACCCGGGAGGAGCTGCACCTGGTGATGACCGCGCCGCCGCCACCGCCGGTGTACGAGCCGGTGAACTACCACGTGCATGAGGGCCCGCAGGAGGAGGGCACGGAGCTGAGCGCCGAGCTGTCCAGCGAGGGCATCCTGGACGACCGCAACGAGGAGAAGCGCATCACCGAGGCCGAGAAGAACGAGCGGGGGCAGCGGCAGCTGATGACTCTGACCAATGAGCTGTCCCAGGCCAGAGACGAGAACAAGCGTACCCACAACGACATCATCCACAACGAGAACATGAGGCAAGGCCGGGACAAGAACAAGACGCTGCGACAGATCCGGCAAGGCAACACCAAGCAGCGCATCGATGAGTTCGAGGCCATGTGAGGGGCCGATTCTCGGCAGAGCCGGCCCACACCGCCCGGCGCCGCCCCCAGCCCTCCGGCCGCCACTCTCTCCCTGCTCCAGGTGCTTCACCAAGAGAGCAGTTGCTTCAGTGGGAATGTTCTGGGGCTGGGACTGGCAGCAGTTTCCCTGGTTTATTTTTCCCAATTGTATCATAGTGCCAAACAGGCCTGATTTCTTTTTATTTTTATTGAATCACTTCCGTTTTTGTTTTGTTTTTTGCTTGGAGCAGGACGAAATCAATTAAGGAAAGATGCCTGTAAAGTTTGAAATAACTAACTCCTCCATGCTGGCATGTGTGATACGAGATTCAGTATAATTAAAACCACATCGTGGCTTATATTCTGTGCCATACTTTTTTTCTATCTGAAATTAGCCGAAATTGATTTTCCTCTTGATTTCTATGAAGGATCCACCTCTGTATATTTGTTTTTTGAAGTGTGAGAAGTTTGACGCACTCCCTTACGCTCGCGCACCATTTCCTTCCTCCAGGCCTTCAGTTCAGTTGACGAAATCCTGTGATCATTCGATCCCTCAGGATAAACAATGCTGGATACTGTACTCTGGATAATTCTTTTTTTTTTTTTGCTTAACAGATAGAGGGCTACATTGTTGGACTCACACACCTAAATAATGATCAGCTCTAGAGCATAGTATTTATATGTAAGCGATAACATGGGTTTGTAACATTAGTTTAAAAAAGGGAAAGTTTCATTCTGTATATTTTGTTACCTTTTACAGAATAATAAAAGATTACATATTAAAAACCAAAAAAATAAAAAATAAATCCAGCTTGAAAATCTGGAACTTCTCGGTTCATGTACTATTGAAATCTAGTTTGAAGAATTTTGAGCACTACTTTGCTAACGTGTGTTCAGTTCAGTTCAGTCGCTCAGTCATGTCTGACTCTTTGCGACCCCATGAATTGCAGCATGCCAGGCCTCCCTGTCCATCACCATCTCCCGGAGTTCACTCAGACTCACGTCCATCGAGTCCGTGATGCCATCCAGCCATCTCATCCTGGGTCGTCCCCTTCTCCTCCTGCCCCCAATCTCTCCCAGCATCAGAGTCTCTTCCAATGAGTCAACTCTTCGCATGAGGTGGCCAAAGTACTGGAGTTTCAGCTTTAGCATCATTCCTTCCAAAGAAATCCCAGGGCTGATCTCCTTCAGAATGGACTGGTTGGATCTCCTTGCAGTCCAAGGGACCCTCAAGAGTCTTCTCCAACACCACAGTTCAAACACATCAATTCTTCGGCGCTCAGCCTTCTTCATAGTCCAACTCTCACATCCACACATGACTACTGGAAAAACCATAGCCTTTACTAGATGGACCTTAGTCGGCAAAGTAATGTCTCTGCTTTTGAATATGCTATCTAGGTTGGTCATAACTTTCCTTCCAAGGAGTAAGCATCTTTTAATTTCATGGCTGCAGTCACCATCTGCAGTGATTTTGGAGCCCAAAAAAATAAAGTCTGACACTGTTTCCACTGTTTCCCCATCTATTTCCCATGAAGTGATGGGACCAGATGCCATGATCTTCGTTTTCTGAATGTTGAGCTTTAAGCCAACTTTTTCGTGTGAGATGAGTGCAATTGTGTGCTAGTTTGAACATTCTTTGGCAATGCCTTTCTTTGGGATTTGAATGAAAACTGACCTTTTCCAGTCCTTTGCCCATTGCTGAGTGCTCCAAATTTGCTGACATATTAAGTGCAGTACTTTAACAGCAAAGGGTTTGAAATACCTCAGCTGGAATTCCATCATCTCTACTAGCTTTGTTCGTAGTGATGCTTCCTCAGGCCCACTTGACTTCACACTCCAGGAGGTCTGGCTCTAGGTGAGTGATCACACCATTAGAGCTTCATAATAAGAAGCTTATACACTGTGACTAGAGAAAACCCTGCATGCAGCAATGAAGACCCAGAGCAACTGCCCCTACCCCTGTGAACAGGCCAACTCTGACCAACTTTTAACAAGAGTTACGTTTAGAATTAGGAACATAGAGTTTTCTTGTTAAAAAAAAAAAGTTTTTTCTTGACTATCAGAGAAAATCATTGTTTCAAGACACATGACTTGGTAAGCATGAGGCTTACCAAGAGGCTTACCTCTCAATGAGGCTCACAGGTTGTGGTTGCCACCACTGGCAGGAATCCAAGGCCACTCAGGAGGAGACATTTAACTTGCCAAACAAGACATCAGTATTGAGTGAAAATTTTGGACACCAGAGGAATTTTCTAATACTTCATGCAGTCACAATTCAAACAGGTGACACATTTCCATACCAGCTACACATTTATACAATGAATGGGTTGGACCCTTCATCTGCAAAGTTACTTTTTTTTTTTCCCCTCTCTTCACTTTTTTGCCCAAACTCTAGTAGATGTTTTTCTCAAGGAAACAAAAGTGAAGCAGTAGCTGAAAGCTGAGTGAGCAACTTGCACCAATAAGCAGCTCTGCACTTACTTAAGTAAGTGCCATTTAAGTGGCCATTAATTCAGCCTCAAACTTACTTTTAACACCCGAAAGCACCAATCTTACCTCTAGCTGCTTGACCTCCAACATTTATCAAGTGGCAATAGCTATCAGACCCCTGGAAGCCCTGTCCCATGAAGCATGCAGCCCCTGAATAGAAGCACCTCTACCCTCTTGCCCACCACTGAATTACCAGATCTTGGGACACATATATTATTCTCTATCCTGTCCACACATACTCCAGTCTTTTTTTTAACTGGAAGATAATTGCTTTACAATGTTATGTTGGTTTCTGCCATACAACGTCAGTCAGCCCTAAGTATACATATTGCCCCTCCCTCTTGAACCTCCCTTCAACCCCACTCCAGCCTTCTTTCAAGGGCACTTTATGAGCCCCATGCTGGGCACCAAATCTGTCACACTCGTGTACCCATGACAAAGCAGGGCCAAGGCCAAGGTCTGACTGATTTGACCAGCAAAGATAGAAAGAAATTTATAGTTTATTGCTTACATGGATGGTGAAAAGAAGAAAAAGGTTTTCCAGTAAAACTTTCATCTTGTCTTATATTCACCAATGAAGACTTCTCTTGCAGAGGTGCCAGTCAGCCTTATGAAAGATAGTTTCTAGAATTAAATGTCTATGTGACTCTAGTAACATAACCTCTCTAAACTTCAATTACTTCATTTATAAGATAAGGAATAACATTCACTTTGGGACTGTCGTCAGGGTTAAATAAATAATACCTCATATAGACTTTAATGCCTTAACAAGCACAATATTTATCATAACAAATATTAGCCCCCATTAGGAAATATCCACAGGGTTCCATTCTCATGTTAAACCACCCTAATTATTCCTTTTGGGGGGAGGGGATGGGGGTGGGTGGGCTGTTCTACATGTGGCTTGTAGAATCTTTGTTCCACAACCAAGGATTGAACCTGGGTCTGGGCAATGAAAGCACCAAGTCCTAGCCACTCGACTGCCAAGGAATTCCCTAAAGCCTTTTCTTTTTTCCTTTCCTACCTTAATTATTCCTGAAACAAGTCAGGGAACAAATAAGTACTACTCTCCTTGGGCTTCCCTCATAGCTCAATTGGTAAAGAATCCGCCTGCAATGCAGGAGACCCCGGTTCGAATCGTGGTTCAGGAAGATCCCCTGGAGAAAGGATAGGCTACCCACTCCAGTATTCTGGCCTAGAGAATTCCAAGGACTATACAGTCCATGGGGTCATAAAGAGTTGGACATAACTGAGTGACTTTCAGTCACTTTCACTGCTATATAAAGCTTCCCCTAAGGCTTGAGAATCATGCCCCAACATCTACCCAATTATTTGGGAAGGCATCGCAACAGCAACACTAAAACTAACCCAATGACTTCATCCCATCCCATCCAGAGTCACTGCACAGAGGACGAGAGTAGGTGTGGCGTCAGTATACTTAGTAATTATTCCCCACTGTCCCCTGTGGAAGTCAAGGTTTCACTGATCTGCTCAGTATCTGGGGCTGCTTAGAAAAGTGGGAGGGACAGTTCTTAGTGTGTTCATTCTACTCCACACTTCTGTCCACTCAAAACATAACCTGCGTGTGTGCTTAGTCGCTCAGTAATGTCCAACTCTGCAACCCCGTGGACTGTTGCGCACCGAGCTCCTCCATCTATGGTATTCTCCAGGCAGGAATACTGGAATGAGTAGCCATTCCCTTCTGCAAGGGATCTTTCCAACCCTGGGATGGAACCCGTCTCCTGCACCGCAGGCAGATTCTTTACCTTCTGTGCCACCAGGGAAGCCCAAGATAACCCATTTAACACTTTAAATGGGGAGTTGTTTCTCTTTTAAGGAAAAGGCTGGACCAAGAATCAGGAGAGCCAAGTCAGGGTCCAGGTTGTTTCACACAAGGCTGTCCCTCCACCCATCTAGTCTTCAGAAAGGAAAAACAGAGAGGGCAAGGTCACAGTAGATGGTGACCGAGCTCCCTTCCACCAACCCTCCCCGCGCAAGGCCATTGGCATCGTTTTTCTTACGGTAGGTATCAGGAAGAATAGCTGCAACTCCTCTGCAGCCATTACCCAACATTTTTAATAGTGAAGGCCTTATACCAATATGCCAAGGGAATTAAGAGCAAGGCACCATTTAAAAGCCACTCTTGTTTTACTATTCTGTAAATTTTAGAAAAATGCCTACTTCGAACCTGAGTGGCTCTGGTCCCTGGAAAGCAAGACTCCACCCCCAGAGGTCTGACCATCTCAGCAACCAGATCCCCCAAACCCTCCCTGAGACACAGACTCTCTCACAGCTTTCAATATAAGTTTCCTTTTATTTTGAAATTGAAACAGCGGAATCAAGTGATTTGTAGCAGAAACAACTTTCATGGGAAAGAAAACTGGAGTGCTCATCCAGCAAAAGAACAAACTCCAAAAAGTCTGAGCCAGCCGCCCCATCTTCCCAGACCAAACACAGGGCAGATTAAAGGGTGGGAGAAAGGGTACAATCAAAATTTGGTGGTGACGGCTGGCCGATCCCCAGCGAAGTACAATTTTCAAAGTGGCCGCAGTTACAGAACAGGGTCACACAATCACAGGCACAAGTCCCCCCTCCAGTCCCCACCAGGTTTTGCATTCATAATAATTTTCCACTTTCCTGAGTGATGTCTCAGGACTGAACATGATTCACTTTGCCTCAGGAGAAGGGACTCTCTTATTCTGGTTCCTGGGATTAGAATCAACATGTTGGAGGAAGGGGAGGATTCAAGTGGTGGTAGAGAATGCTTATTCCTCCTAACTCATTATCTGCTGAAATTCATTCTGAACACCTTTACACTGCAGTAGGTTACGGAGACCTGACACAAAAGGGTTACAAGCGCCCCCGCCCCCGCCCCCCGCCCCCGCCCTCCACAGGTTGAAATGGTGAGTCCAGACTTCAGCACCGCAGCAACACACACAAAGCCTAGCCTTTGTTCCGTGGGGCTGAGTGAAGTCAGCTGGCTGAGAAGCAACAGGGAGAGTACAGACAGGAACTCACTGACAGGAATGAGGTGCGGGGTGGGAAAAGCCAGGGGGGCAGACTGCGAAAGCTGTACCTGTTAGAATAGCACAGTATCTTAGACCAGGTGCAGAAAATTGCCAAAGAGTGAAACTTATTTGTGGGGGAAAAAAAAGAGAAAAGTTTAGGGAATTAAAACAATCCAGTGGTCACTGGAAAATGTCTCCCTCTTAAGAACTTTTTTTTGGCTTTTTTTTTTTTTTAATTTTTTGGAAAGTATTTTTAAGGTAATATTTTTTTTTTCCTTTGGAAAAAGAAATCTTTTTCCCCCCCTAATCTAAGCAAGTGGAGTTGCCACTACCTAATTTCTCTCTATTGTCTTGCTAAGAGGTAGATAAAACAAAAGTGAAATGGGGCTTCTATGAGGAGGTCCATTAGAGGGTGGGGAGGGGCTGGGATCGCCCAGTGGAACTCCCCGACTACAAAGGCTCCTGACGACCAGAGGACAGGCCCTCGGCCTCTCAGGATAAGGGATCCTGCTCCACCTCCAGAGCCCACCGTCCCTGTGAACACTGGGAAGGGGTAGAGGTGGAGAATCTCAGAGAAACCCTGTTGAAGACGTCTTAACTTCGGCTTCCCCAGGCTTCCTGGCTGTGGGGCCGAGTGGCAGTTTCCAGGCCAGGCCCCACATCTCACCTCCTGGCAGCCTCCTCTGGTAGAAGACAGGAGGCTGCCCCCCTCTGGTAGAAGACAGGAGGCCCGTCCTCTCCCCCTCTGGTCCAACAAGATATGGCAGGTGAGGGCAGGGCAGGCTGCAGGGAAGAGGTGAAGCAAGGGTCCCCAGGCCGAGGAAGGCAGAAAGGGGGGGCCTCATGACCAGTCCTCTCAACCCAACCAATGAGTACCTAGCAGGCATGCCTACTCAAGAACAAACCTTCTGTGGCACAAGCCTCAGCTCACTCCTCCTGGCTGGGATCCACCCCCTCATTCTCCAGTCCCAGCCCTCGGTTCTAATCTCACTGTGAGGATTGAGGTAGTTAATCCATTTATACTCGTAGCATCCATCATCTGTGGTTACTCAAAACACATGCCCCGAGGAGCTTCCTGCTATTTCATTTAAGAAAAAAATTCTTTTGTCTCGTCCATCCAGATTCAACCAGACAAGGCACCAGTAATGGTGCCATCAGACTGTGCCCCCAAGGAGGTGCACAGGGCTGAGGGTCAGGGCTGGGGCTCCGGCCCTCACCCTCTGAATCCACCTTCAGTCATGAGGCCTCCTCCCTGTCCTGTACCCCAATAGAGAAGCCTTATGTATCCAAAAGAAAGAAACTGCAGTTTTCAGCTGGTGTTGCCCTAAGTCTGCATACAAGAGAAAAGCCCTGCCTCTAAATCACCAAGAGTTTGGAAGGGAAATGGCTTTATGTCCCCTGGCACCGAGGATCCCTCTTCCATCTTCCTGCAGTTACGGGGGCAGGCTGTGCTGTTTTTCTCCTACCGGTTTTCAACAAATAGGCGAAAGTTGGCATGTTTTGAACATCAAAGCCTCTAGGACCTCCGCATCAACACTTCAGGGGGGAGGGGGACCCCCACCCTTGAGTGAGAGGAAGGAGGGAAGGGGGACTAGAGGCAGAAGCTCGGGCGGTCCCTTGGGGGCTCTGTGAGGTAGTTACACAGCACCGCTGTTCCCAGTGCGGCAGAGAGTATGTCTGGGGTGGGAGGAGGGGAAGGCACCCTGGAGAGTTAACTGAGGCCCCTCCTCGCTGCCAGTCTGCCGGGCCTGAAGAGAACTCGCGGTGCTGTCTCTGCAGTGGGGGCGGGGGACGGAGCGCAGCCTCCCAGGGAGCAGCCCCACACCCCCTCCTTCCCCAAAGTGCAACCGGAGCCACTGGCCCCCTTCTCAGCTCCCCGTGCCCTGGCACGTACCGCCCCCACATCCCCCGGGAGCCTCAGAAGGGAAGGGCCGGGTCTCTTAGCCCTTACAGTTCCCGGGACCGCTCCCCCTCTCAGACAGCCCAGGTACGGGTTCAAAGGATGGTTATTGCTTTGATTCAGAGATGGCGTCTCTCACAGCCTGTCTTTGGCACAGGGGAAAATGGACACACAGAACCAACTGGAGGCTTCCCCTCCAGTGTCCTCTGGATTTTATATGGGGTCTCTTCTGCCAATCGTGAGGCATAACTTAACAGAACAGCCCCCACCGGTCCCAGAAGTGGAGAGCTCAGGGTAAAGGAAAAAAAGACTGAGAAAGGACAGAGAGGAGCGCAGGAAAGAGCAGAAGGTGATGAAACTCCCTGTCCCTAACAACGGCTTTCTCCTCCCCAGGCCCCTCCGAGGAGCCAAGTCCACGACCCAAACCGAAAAAGGCAACCAGGCCCTCAAGGGCCATTGGGTGTCACTGTCAGACGCAGCTTCAAAGTCAGGGAATCAAACCATTTTGGTTTTTTCACATGTTCCACAGAATTAAAAAATACATCCTAAAAGTGATGGTCTTTTCTTAAAAATATATATGTAGCTCACACACATATCAGAGCACAGAAGTTGTTTTTTTAAAAGTCACTGTTTTCAGATCATCCAAATCTCTCAAGTGCATTTCACATTAACTTGTTATCTCACCAAGGATGGGGAAATGGAGGTGATGTGCAGGGGGCGGAGTTGCCCCAAGACCTTGCCCAGAGGTCAAAGGTGGAACCACCAAGACAAGCCCTTTATCCTGCTAGACTTTAACCACCAAACCATATTCCTTTGCTTTCCGGTAGTGTAACTTGCACAATTTTCCTTCTGGGCAAATATCAGCCATGCCGAATCCAGGTTTGACAGTCCCTTGCCACACTCCTGGTCTCTTCTGGGAGCTGAACCAGCCAGAGGGAAAGGATGTGGGCTGCAGGTGTGATGGGAGCAGGATCCCAAGGAAACTGAACACTGCAACAATCACATTTCAGGTACTGTGGGGGGTTTTATTCTGATGGCAGTTTGAACCAGATATCAAAGCATGCTTGCTGCTGGAAATTCACCTTAAATCACTAAATGGCCGATGTCTGAAGTTATCTGCTTCATTTTGGAATAAAGCATATAGAGCCAGAAACACAAGTTGGGAGACCCTTTTCTGTGGTTTGGACAGATGGGAAGCTTAAATAAACTGGCCTGGTATCATCTCTAGAGGCTTTCCTGCTTCCTCCTCTTTGGGGCAGACAGTTCTGGGGGTCTACAAAGGATCGTCATGGGAAGAAAGTGACAAGACACCAACGAGGCAGGAACCCGTCCCCAGTTACATTCCCAAATCCCTTGCCCCTCCTTGCCACCCACCACCCTAAATCAAGGATTTGTAAGTGTGGGTCCACTGTTAGAATCAATCATATCAATCGCGAGAAGATGAGGAGACAGAAGGGCCAGTTATCTGTTTGTCCCCTGGTCTACTGATAAAGACCAAAAATGGCAAGATGGGACTGAAATGAAATGACAGTCACAATAAATGAAAAGCACTGCAACGACAAGCCAGATGGGCCTCTCTGAGGCTGAGAGGGTGGCTTTGTCTCGTCCACCAATGGAATCTTGGCTCCCATATTTTTAGAGAAGTATACATTTTTTTAAGGGTATGTTTTTTAGTTATTATTTCTCTCCTCGATAAAACGGAGGCAATACTTTAAAATATCTCAACAGCACCACTGGTGGGAAAAAACAACCGGGGTGCCCTTTAACCAAAGGGGGGAGGGGAGACCACAGGCCAGCTGTTGGAGGCTGTTGCTTCGCCCTTGGGGCCACAGCTCTGCTGGGCCTGTCAATCTCATCAGGCAAGATTTTCCTGGGAGAGGTGGGTGGCTTAGAGATCAGAGCCTGGCCCTGGGCTCTCTCACACTTGGGCCTTCCCTCCGGGCCCGGCCTCCCTCCAAGGGGCAGCGCCGGCTGCCTTTCCCACAGGGCCTGTTCTCCATAGAGACTTCCTAAAGAGTTGCACTGGCTCATGTTGTAAGAAATTATGAAACATAACTTTCTCATTTTTTTCTTTTCATTAAAAAAATAAAATATTCAAGACTATCAGCTTCTCTTTTGCTTTGCTTTTCTTTTTTATATAAAATATCAGCAAGCCGCAAAGAAAAAAAAGATTAAAAAAAAAAAAGAGAGGTGGGGGGAACAAAAAGGAAAGTAATTGCTGAGGTAACTTCATACCTTGAGGTAGTTTACTTTGCGCACAGCATTACCTGACTGACTCCGCCCACATGTCACGGTTGTCTGGTTGTTACTGTTGTTGCAATGTTGCAAGGAGGGGAGTCCCGAGCATGGGCTCTTCCACACGCAGAGGCCTTCCTCCCTTCCCAGCACACTGGATAGCATTGTCCAAGGCAGCTAAAGTGCACCACCTGGCTAATATGCACTGACGATCAGCACATGAGGAGGGGAGGCCAAACCTCATTTAACTGATGCCTGCTGTCTTCCACGAGGGCTGAACTTAAAATGGGACCTTACTGAGCCTGGAAAAAATTAATAAATTAAGCTTGTTTACCCTTTTGTGCATAATGCTGCTGGTATTTTGAATTGTTTCTTTTAGGCACACATAACATCACGCCAATGACTCGTGGAGGCAGAAACCATCAGTTAAACATGCCTCTAGGATAAACACAGAAGCAAATACTCTCCGATTTACTAAATATTCATAACAGATGCCAAATGATGGACTTCAGCTTTTTCAGGAGCTCAGGGTCGGGTTGCACATCCCACCACCACCAAGGGAACAGTGCCGTGGTGGGGGAGTGCCCCGCAACCCCCGCTTCTGGGAACCAGCCCTTATGAGAGCACACGGGCCGGGGTGAGGGCACAGTGGCAGCCTTTGGGGCCACTCAAGTCCTCCATGGAACTGAGACTTTATCAAGGGGAGTGAGGGTCCCCTTCCCAGTGCTCGTATCCAATCATTAAAATAGACTTTAAAAAAATATAAAATCTGCCTGAGAATGGCAGGAATCAGGGACAGTACAGCGGTCAGCCCCTGTCCCGCTGAGCAGTCAGTACCACCCATGCGCTCCTGGACATGACGTGGGACTTTCATGGTTAGAGGGACATGAACAGGGCGGGAATCTTGGTGGGGAAGCCCCGACCGTGCGGGCAATTTGAACTGCACCAGTTTCTCAAGGTGGTGATCTGGAATCCATCAGCCACAAGGGCACTCCTTTTAAACGTGGATTACTATATATTTTAATCATCTGTCTCTCCCATTCTTTATTACTCGCTGTTCCTATAGGTTGGTTAGGAAGGGATTGGAATTAATCTACAGATGCCGATGTGTCTTCTCCCTTCAAGTCAATAATATACACAAAGCAATGCATTGGTTCCCACTTTTGCCAGTAGCAGAAAGATGAGCTAACCAGTGTGAATACAGGAAGAGGTTATGTCAGGGCACGAGAATAGAGGTATTTTAATCAATAAACCAAGGAGGAGAAGGCTGGAAGGGCTTTAGGGTCAAGAAGTAAATCATCCTTTGAGATTGATTAAAACACCCCTCTGCATGTTTTAAAAACCTGAAGGAAATTTTATTTCTCTTCCCACTGGGGTCTGACCAACCCTCTCGATGGGACCTGGAGAACTTAAAACAATCCACGTTTAAAAGCACCCTGAGCTAGAATTTCCAAGGTGACACCCTCAGGGGTGGGCAGTGTTGGGCCAATTGGTTGGGTGTTTGGGGCTGAGAGATCAGGGTTCCTCACTGGAACAACTTTCTCAAGCACGTGGGCAAACCTGATCTACATCCCGGCCCAAGTGTCCCTGATTCCCGCTCATTCTCAGGCCTGCGGGGGAGATCATGCTCTCGATTTCGGCCTGTTGTCCTTCAGCCGACACGATGGGGGTCGACGTGAAGGCGCTGGTCACTTCCTCCGGGCCTGGGCCTGGTTACTCTGTCCCTTTTGGTGCAGCTGTTTGACCTGGGCCAAGATGTCTCGTATCTTCCGCTGAGCCATCTGCAGAGAGAACACGTTTGAGAGTGAGGATCTGACAGCCCTACTGGGGAGACAGGCCACCAGGGTCTGGATCCCGGCAACAAATAGATCACATGGGACTTAGAAGAAAGGTAAGAGAAGGCTGAGGGTTAGAGTGACAGAAAGTTTCTTTGCCTCTGAGTAGACCCTGAGCACCCACTGGATTCATACAGGGGAATGGAGGAGAAAAGCAGTATAAAGTCATTCATCAGAATTTAAAACATGACCAAGCTTACCCACATTTCTGAACTCAAGGGGGAACTCCCTAAGTTTCCAGGGGTATGTGTTGTCAGAAGGTCAAAAATCAGGAGGCCTTGTCACCAATCACAACTCCACTATGCACATAAGTATCCCCGGAAAGGGGATGAAATGGAATAACCAAAAGGTAGTGAAGTAAGCTCCACCGTGAAAGTGGAGAAGACAAAGGACCAGTATCTTTAACTCTTTCCTTCTTAAAAATATCTTCCCTATGAACAAAAGTTTGGTGAGCGAAACCAACTGTCAACTGTGATTCACTTGACAGAAAAATATCAGAATGTCCGCTTTCCATAAGCTGAGTGACTGATTTTCTTGGTTAAAGAGAAAAGTTGGTCTACGTTGGAGAACGAACGTGCAGTCGATATTTTTATGTGTTAATGCCTCCTGTCAGCACTGTGCGTAACGGTTTACAAAGTTTTTCATTTAGTTCTCATTCTAACCAACAAAAAATACCCCCCTTCGGTATTTAATACATCCTGGCTCCTCTGCATCCCTGAATACATCATTTCCTCTCTTAACCTCATGCTCCTCATTTGTACCATGAGGTTGTTATGAGGATGACGTGAGTTAACAGAGACCACGTAGAATGGTGCTTGGCGTAGCAGGAGCACCCACAAATCTTAAGATAGTTTTAGTGGCTATTCAGCTCAGTTCAGTCGCTCAGTCATGTCCGAATCTTTGCGACCCCAAGAGTCGCAGCACACCAGGCCTCCCTGTCCATCACCATCTCCCAGAGTTCACTCACACTCACGTCCATTGAGTCCGTGATGCCATCCAGCCATCTCATCCTCTGTCGTCCCCTTCTCCTCCTGCCCCCAATCCCTCCCAGCATCAGGGTCTTTCCAATGAGTCAACTCTTTGCATCAGGTGGCCAAAGTACTGGAGCTTCAGCTTTAGCATCATTCCTTCCAATAAACACCCAGGACTGATCTCTTTTAGGATGGACTGGTTGGAACTCCTTGCAATTCAAGGGACTCTCTAGAGTCTTCTCCAACACCACAGTTCAAAAGCATCAATTCTTTGGCGCTCAGCTTTCTTCACAGTCCAACTCTCACATCCATACATGACCACTGGAAAAACCACAGCCCTGACTAGACGGACCTTTGTTGGCAAAGTAATATCTCTGCTTTTCAATATACTATCTAGGTTGGTCATAATTTTCCTTCCAAGGAGTAAGCGTCTTATAATTTCATGGCTGCAATCACCATCTGCAGTGATTCTGGAGCCCAAAAAAATAAAGTCTGACACTGTTTCCACTGTTTCCTCATCTACTTCCCATGAAGTGATGGGACCAGATGCCATAATCTTCGTTTTCTGAATGTTGAGCTTTAAGCCAACTTTTTCACTTTCCTCTTTCACTTTCATCAAAAGGCTTTTTAGTTCCTCTTCACTTTCTGCAATAAGGGTGGTGTCATCTGCATATCTGAGGTTATTGATATTTCTCCCAGCAATCTTAATTCCAGCTTGTGCTTCTTCCAGCCCAGCGTTTCTCATGATGTACTCTGCATATAAGTTAAATAAGCAGGGTGACAAGACAGCCTTGACGTACTCCCTTTCCTATTTGGAACCAGTCTGTTGTTCCATGTCTAGTTCTAACTGTTGCTTCCTGACCTGAATATAGGTTTCTATTAATGGCTCCCAAAGGACTGTCAGAGAAAGTTACCACACCACGCTGGGGTCTGGGTTCCTGTTTGGCCCTTGATTTCATGAGCAGCCTCAGGTGGGCCACAAACCTGTTAACAAGCTTATCCTCTGGGAATGAAAGGGGTGGTATCCAATAGCCTTCACAGCCTTCTAGCTCCAACAATCGGGGGTCTTAGGAAAACCCCACTAGTTTCAGTCATCCTGTAATGTGAATCTGATACCTGCCCTCCTTTCTAGACTCTGGGGTCAGTCACAACACTGGGCACTGCTGCCGGGCTCACTGGAAGCAGCACAGAAACGGATGGTGGGTGCCAGGACGAGACCAGGAAGCTGGAAGGACTGGAAGCAAGGATGGAGCAGTGGTTCTGGGAAAGGTGAAGGAAATGCCCTGGAAAAGGGCAACCCATGGTGTCACCCCACAAACCAGACTGGGCAGCGCTAAGACCCATCTCTCTTCTCCAGTGCAAAAGAGAAGGACCACGTGGTTAGACGACAGCAAAGACTATCAACATATAACATACGACATGTAACATTAATAGTTACTGTACATAACATACCTACGAAAACAGTCAAATCACTGTTCCTACAGTCTTAAGAGGGAATAAGACATCTACACATCACACCCTACACCTGGAAGAGAAGAGTGACCCAGGCCAGAGGCAGGCAGAGTCCCGCTCCTCTGATCCCCAGGTTCCTGCCACCCTCCTGTGACGGGGGAGTGCCACATGTACCTGGCTGGCATAGAAATGCCCAATGATCTTGACGATGACCTGGTCGTTCTCATCAGGGGTCTGGTCTCTTGGCACCACCACCTCAGCTGCTGTCAAATTTTGCAGCTCGTTCACCTGGGGGCAGGGGTGAGGGCAGAGGACAGGTCAGAGAGGAGCTTGAGTGCTGACAGTGTCAAACGTGGATGGCAGTGGAGGAAGGGGCAAGAAGTTTAGTCACTAGCTGGTAGAAACTAGAGGATTCAGGAGCTGAGCTTGGAGAGCAGAATCAAGTAAAGGGGCAAAGTGCAAGAACTAAGGCTGAGCAGACCTGGAAGAGCCCCTGGAGAAGGGGATGGCCGCCCACGCCAGCATGCTTGCCTGGAGAATCTCACGGACAGAGGAGCCCGGCAGGCTACAGTCCATGTTGCAAAGAGTCAGACACAACCAAGTGACTCACACTCAGAGGTCACTCAGCCTGGGGAAGTGGGGGCCAGGGCAGAGCTGTCAGGCTCAGGGACTAACATCCAGAGCTTCCGACCTGACCCTCATGGCTCACCGTCTTGCCACCTTTGCCAATGACCCGGCCGGCTGCTGACGCTGGCACCCGGATATGGGTCTCCAGCTTTACTTCTTCCTTGGGACCAAAGAAGTTCTCCTCCTTGAGTTTTCCATAAATTCTTCCCTGAGCCTGAGAAAAGGAGGTCACTGTTATGTTGGCAATACAGGTATACATGACAGACGGAAGCGCCCCACGCCCCACTCCCTCGTGAGGGGCAGATCACCACCTCGGACAGGCGGCGCGAAGGGTCCACAGCACTGACCTGTCAACACTCCTGCTCACTTGTAACACTGGGAGGCCTGGGCAAAGTAACTGAATATGAATATGTAACTCCCCAGACGAATACAGTACCTAAACCACAAACCAGACCTGAGGGGTCTGGGAGGCTTGCGTGGACTCGGACAAGCAGTGAATGGCAAGTCAAGCCCTGAGCGGCAAGTGGAGGAGTCACTCAGTGGCAGGCTGCTGGTCACTGTACACAGCCTAGGGCTGTCCCCATTCTCCATCCCTCCCTACATCAGAGCAAGACTTTCTTAGCTCTTTGGCTGGCTGTCAGAAGTCCGAGAACCTAGGAACGCAGCAAGGACATAAAGGAGAGAAGAGCCTTCCTTAGTCACTACAGCAGAGGGCAAGGAGAGGGCCTTTTTTCCTGTGTGCCTATCCACTCTCAGGAAGCAGAGAGGGAAGGCAAAAGAATGCAAGTTGGATGTCAGTCTGAAAGCAGCTGTGCAGCCCCGAATTTACAGGGAAGCTTAAAATCTGATGCAGATTTGCACTCCCACGCAAACTTGATTCCCCTGGGTGGGTCCTACTCGAAAAAACAATAAAGATCAGAACCTTGAATTGGGCTTCTGGGGGTCCAGTGATGATGACCATACGAACTTTGGAGTCTGGAGTTTCAGGAGGAGCAATCTACAAAGCAAACAGTGGTCACAGATAAGCGCTCTATCGCCCCCTCCTCCAGAACCCTACCAACACCCTGCTTCGACTTCCCGCTTCTGATGGCCTAGAAAGTGAAGAACAAACACCCCGGACCCAAGGCTATTGCGCCTGTGTCAAAACTCTTACGAGGGCACCAGCGCATTTGTTTCTTGACGTTTTCTAAGTAGGACCTCCCTGCTAACTGCCCAGAGGGGTTCAGTTGAGTCCTGCCAAGAGGGACCACTGGTGGTGGGGGCAGTAGAGGGGAACGGACTGATCTCCTAGACAATCTCTGGGAGCCCTTATTCACCAGAGAACATAGACTCCATCTGACCAAAACCTTGCAGACCACTAAAACCAATGGCTTTAGACTTGTGAAATTTAACTAAGTATTTGTTCACTGCGACAGGTTCTCCCTGACCAGGGAAGGTGGAAACAGCTAAAATTTACCAAGCAACCACTGTGCACCAAGCACTGAGCTGGGGGCTTTGGCTGCATCATCTCAGATTATTCTCATCACTACTATACTGACGGGGAAATGAAGGCTCAGGTACTACAGCTCAAAAACTGGGATTGAACCCAGTCAGTCTTGCCTGAACTGAAGCTCTCCTGTGCTACGATACCACTTCCTCCCTTAGTCTGAAAGTGAAGTCGAAAGCAAAAGGAACTGGGAGCCCACAGGAGAGAGCCCTAATGCTAGGCAGATGGGGTGTCTGAGAACCAAAGGAGAGGGAGATGGGAGCAGAGAGCCGCCCCCCCCCCCACCCCGGGAACCAGAAGAGAACAGAGCTGGTCACCTTGATGGAGGCGCTGGCGAAGCGGGAGAGCTGTTTAATGTGCTGCCCCTTCTTGCCGATGATGGCGCCCACCGCCTGGGCAGGAATGAACACCTGCACCATCTCCTGCTCTGGAGCCTGCTGCCAAGACAGGACATGTCATTAGTGCAGCTCGCATCAAGGGGCACAGCCCGGAAGCCCCTCCATGGCCCTGCCCTGCACTGTCAAGAAGGGGTGCAGCACCCAGACACCAGCCTGGGCGACCTGCTCTGCAGCTCTCCCAAGGCCCCACAGGGACAAACAAAAGAAGCTGGACCAGAAGACGACGAAGAGTGCTCCCAGCATCCAAGGCTGCTGTCTACAGGGCTGATGCTCCGGACAGCTAGCGCTAGTGGCTGGGAGCCCTTCCCGCTCCCTGTAAATTACCAAGTATCAGGCTCCCACAAGGAGCTGGGCCCTAAGTGATCTCACGGACAGCCCAGGGTCCCCTGCACCTACCATAAAGGAGCTGTAAGGTGCAGCTCCAGTGACGCTGCTGGGAGGTGGTGGGACTGCACTGGAGGAGGCTGGAAAAAGACCCACAGCTGCCAAGTTCAGTCCAGGGATGAGATGTGACTGCAGCTGGGGAAAAGAAGGCAAAGAGAAAGAGGTTGGCTCATTCGGATGGGGCCTGGTAGCTCTTGTACATGGTGCTGGCTGAACAGGAGGGTGAATGGGCCAAAACAGGAGAACGGCATGCTTTTGCCCCAAACCTGCCTGCCCCTCTGGTATTCACAACACTCACATGCACACAAGCGTTCCCACCTCGGAGGGGAAGGGACACTGTGTTAGACCCTCGGACGCCCTTCTGCTCCAGCAGCCCCTCCCCTCTGACGGAGGCAGACCTCGGACTCACAGCCCGCGACCAGGTCGGGGAGACGGGTCTCTGACTTCTGCTGCTGCTGCTGAGTCGCTTCAGTCGTGTCCGACTCTGTGCGACCCCCGAGACAGCAGCCCACCAGGCTCCCCCATCCCTGGGATTCTCTAGGCAAGAACACTGGAGTGGGCTGCCACTTCCTTCTCCACTCTGACTTCTAGGACTCACATTTTTGGTCATGTGACCCACATCCTCACTCACCCTTAAAAACCAGATGAAAACTAGGAACCCTCTCCCCCACTAAAGTGCACATAAACACGAAGCTTACAGGGGAACCACAGACCTCCAAGCCCAAGACTGGATCCCCACTTGCACCCAGGAATCAAATGAAGAACCCCTATTAATTCAGTATTAAAAGGACTGATCAATCTTGAGGTCCAAAAGCAAAGTCAATGTTCCCAGGACTGCAGCATGTGAACGCCCACCCATTTAGAGACCCACTTCTGCTGTGGCTCCGGCTCAGAGGCCTCCGACACTCACGCTCATGGCAGCCACGTCATTCTCATAGGCTTCCCGCACTTTCTTCATGATCTCCTGCTCGGCCCTGCAGCAGTTCTCGATGGCGCCCTTCACAGTGATGGTCCTCTCGGGGTTATAGAGGGTGAGATCCTGCAGCCTGGGGCAGGGAGCAGAGCAGCGTCAAGCTTCCAACTGACAGGCCCGGACCAGGAAAAGAGCCTGGCTGAGGACAGCTCAGCCACGCCGTTTCCACAGGCTGTTTAGTTTGGGGCAAATATGAATAGCTGTCTCTGGCTTTTAGCTCATCCCCAGAGCAAGGTTTCCCTACAGGGAGGTGAGGACATTGGGCACAGACTGTAAGCAAGGAGGGGGCTCCTGGCTGGAAATCCCCCAGTGGTGCCAACAATCCATGTTCTGAGCCCTTCTGAAGCAGAGCAGGTAATCTGCCCACAGGTAAGTCTCTCGATACAGTCAAGAGACACAGTGTTCACAGAGGGGCTAATGGATTCCTCCTGAGAAGCAGGCCACCACATGGAGCACCTGCTCAAGCCTCAGGAAAGGATCTGGGTCCGTCCTCTCCCTGTGGCCTGGCAGTGCGCCGGGAGACCCCCCGTCCTGGCCCCTGGCTGCAGGCTCTCTCCCCTAGATGCAGAGCAAGAGAGACAGCATGCGGCAGCCGAGGACTGAAGAGGCAGCACCCTAACCACAGCGGTGATGGAAGGACTCCAGCCCTTACAGAAAAATGCTCTTCATTGCTGCTTTAACTATTCTTCGATAAGCAGAAACTGTATCCGACTTAGTGGGCAGGTGTTAAGGATGGATAATGAAATATGCCACCGTGGGGGCCCAGGCATCCCACTCGCAGAGGGAAAGGAAAGTGCCTTACGAGGAAATGGTGATTTTTGTCTCCGTGTCCTGCTCCACCTTCTTCAGGTTGCGCCCTTCCTTGCCAATGAGTCGCCCCACAAAGTTATTATGGGCCAGGATCTTCAGGGGAACCTCGTCAGCCCTTGGGAAGAGGTGAGGGACAAAAGCTCCTTAGATGGTAGGCCGCTGCAGATGAGGGTTTCCGAGACAAACACCAGAACCAAATCGTGTTTTCAAACAGAACCATGAAGATCAGTGGAAGAGAAATGGGAAGTAGGAACAGATGGCAAAGGCACACGGTCACTATGGCTGATGGGTATGTTCCTTGTCTTAACTGCGGCGATGGTTTTTGTAAATATACTAGTATTAAAAACTCATCCAAGTGTATACTCTCAAATGGGCGTACTATACAATTTAGCTCAGCTGGTAAAGAATGCACCTGCAATGCAGGAGACCCCAGTTTGATTCCTAGGTCAGGAAGATCCGCTGGAGAAGGGAAAGGCTACGCACTCCAGTATTCTGGCCTAGAGAATTCTACGGACTGTACAGTCCATGGGGTCACAAACAGTTGGGCATGACTGAGCAACTTTCACTTTCACAGAATTCTATGTACCTTTGGGTTAGTGGCTCAGTTGGTAAAGAATCCACCTGCAATGCAGGAGGATCTGGCTTCAATCCCAGGGTTGGGAAGAGTCCTTAGAGAAAGGAATGGCAACCCACTCCAGTATTCTTGCCTGGAGAATCCCAAGAACAGAGGAGCCTGGCGGGCTACAGTCCATGGGACTGCCAAGAGTCGGACACAACTGTGCAACTTTCTTTCACAGAGTTCTATGCAGCTAATAAAGAACAAGGTGAGCCTACGTACTGATGCACAGCAATGGAAAAAAACAGACTGTACAACAGTCTGTTCACGATGATCCTATTTGTGCTAAACATGCACACGCATATACATACATGTGCTCACGCCTACGAAGGCACAGCACTGCTAGGATACACAGGCCCTTATTTACAAGGAGGAGGATTCGTTCTTCAGCTTTTACCCTGCTGTACAATTTCTGTGTCCCCTATTTGTCTGTGTTCAAAGTTGAGGAGGCGGCAGTGCCCAAAGACGCTAACGCCTTACGTTTTGGTGTCCTTGGCCTCTTTGTGCATAATCTCCAGGATCATCTTACAAGCAGAAGAGCAGCCCTCAGGGGTCGAGTGGACACTGATGGCCTTCTCGGCAGCACCTGCGTTCTCCTTCCTGTGTACGTCGATCCTAACAAGCACATGGATGGTTAGCTGTCCCTGGTGAAGCTCCTCAAAACAAACTACAGGCCTGCTCTTCTTGGAACAAGGCCAAGTGTGGAACTGAGACAGGCAAGGAAAGGGCAGCCTGTTGCTATGGATTCTGTCTCAGTCAGGAGGCGGCAGCCGAGAACGATGGCATCTTTCATGGGAATCCAGGGCTGGGGATCAACAGCCCTCAGCTCTGAAGCTGCATCCCCCTTGAAACAACTATAAAGGGAAGGTACACTGTGTCAAATTAAAAGCAAACAATAAAGGGGTGCATTACGAATCAGAACACAAAATGACCTGTTCTGTTCCCCAGATTGGCTATAAAGCTTAAAGGAGAGCGGTGGCTGTGTGCAATGGGAGACAGCTCAGAACCATGCCCTCTCACTGAGGTCCCTGACTGGCCTGTCCTGCTGCCACCGATAATCAGTGTTGAGGTCACAGAGCACTAAGGAGGGGCTTTCTCCCAAGACTAGTTTTGCTCCATGAGAAGCTCTACCAAGAAACCCTTCTTACAACTACAGTGTGTGGCCCAGCCACTGCCACCAAATGGCACATCCCAGGCTTATTCTATCTCCCAACATTTCCTAAGAGGTAAAGTCGAGTTGAAACCCCTCCGTGCGTTTCCAGGAGGGGCCTCGCCTCCTGGCCCCACCTCTACTTCCCCTGCGGCCAAGACTCACTTGGACTGGGTCTGTTTTGTGATGTTGCGGATGGTGGCACCCTCCTTGCCAATGATGGCACCCACATATTGGGTGGGCACCAGGAGCCGCAGGGGGATGTCCACTTGCTGCTGTTTGGCTGGGGCCCCAGCTGCCACAGGGGAGCCCTGGCGGGGCTGACCCCGAGAGCCAAAGCCTCCTCGGCGCCCGTTCTCAGGACCCTGTGTGATCTGCTCATCAGGAATGTAAGAGACCTTCAAGGCATGGTTCTCTAGCTGGTGGCCGTTCAGCTTCAAGATGGCTCTGAGGACAGACAGAAAATCTACTGGTCACTCCAATCCATGCCAATCACACCAAATGCTCTCCAGGTATAAAGCACTCAGCTGGGTTACAACATGGAACATTCCAGAAGGAAGGGAGATGACCACCTGCCCACACTCCCACCTCCACCTTAGAGACACCTCCAGTCTAAATAAGACATCAAATAAGGTAGCATAGCAAAAATAAGCTATTTCCATTGAATTTGGGGATTGGCTTGTTAATTTCAAGTTTCCAAGTAAACTCCATGGAAACAGAAGAAGTGGAAACAGAGTGGCTTGCAGAAGTTTGAATCTATCTGGAATGTCTGCAAACCAAGACTAGTGAACACTGAAGGGAGAGGCCATGTGCCATCCATTCCCTGGGCTGACGCTGGTTAGAAATGTTAACAAAGCAACAATATGCAGTAAGACGCAAGCAAGTGTGGACTTAAAGCCAAGTTAAGGCCCATAGATTGGCCACAGGGACCTCCAGAAAATTCTCAGCCCAGCGGACACCTGAAAGAAAACTGAAGGTCTGAGAAAGTGGTACAGTTTTAAACTAGGTTGGAGGAAACAAATGGGGAGAGGCAACATGTTGAAGGAACGAGAAAGCCATCAAAAGCAAAATGTGGCAAAAGGCCTATAAATGAAGTCTATCAGTACCAATGGGGTGGGGCAGGGTGACTCAACCAAATGGCTAGAGAGCCAGAAATTGTGGATGTAATGAGACTCAAGGTGATTCCGGAGATATTATTAATAAAATGTCTGCTTCTGCCACATCACAAATCTTTTAGGTCTCAGTTCCTCCTCATCACCACTAGATGGCACCATCAACACAGCAAAGGACCCTATGGTTCCGCAACCAGAGACCTATCAAAAGCCAGCATCTTCTAAAAAGGATTTCCCACTTTCTCTGGGGAAGTCTTTGGGTCTCTCCGTTCAAAGTCTATCCTATCAATCCCAGGAAGGTTTCTGAACCTTTGAGATTCCTGCACCAAAAGACAAGAGTCTGGCATTGGTTGCAACAAAATGAGAGGTTAGGCGGGGACTGGTGCCCACACACACCCTATCCTTGTCAAAGCAGGGGCACCTGGCTCCCAACAACCACAAAGACCCTCCCGATCCCACTTTAGGGTCCACTCACTGCCTGGTCTGTTCCCGGTTGGAATAGGTGACATTGACTACTGCCGTCTCACTCTCCGTGTTCACTGGGGGAGCAAAAACAGAGATCAGGGTTAGAGCAGTGAGTCCTGGGGATGGCACCAATGACGTTCTTAAAAGGCTCATCTTTGAGGGCCATGCACTCAAGAAGGAAATACTTCAGTGACAAAGCAGAGCATTTCCCCTACAAGCCCCTTTCATCACGACTCCTGGAAAATTCAAATTAGCTTATCATTTTCCTTTAACTTTAATATGCCTTCCTTAGATTTCCCTGCCAGCCCTCAAGAGAGCAGGCATACACACGGATGTGCAGTCAACAGTGCATATCAGCAGTTATGCAGCAGAGAGCACACACATACACATATACCCCGATCTGGAAATAAATTTATTCTTAGAAAGAAATTTATACTAGTTAAAAATCACACACTGAAATCAGACAAAGAAAAGGTCTGTAAGGACACCCCTGAAGAGATCTGAGAAAACACCTAAATCCATTTTAGAGTACCCTCAAGTATTCATTGATCAGATGTAAGTGTATCATCACCTAGCTGAATAAGTTGACAAGAGTGGCTGCCATGGAGTCCAGGGGGCAGGATTTGGGAATGGACTTGGGTTGGATGTTAAGAGTTCCGTGTGATCTGGCCACATACTCTTGCCCCATTTTGAATTAATAAAATTAACCTCTGCTTTATGCATCACTGTCTTGTGATTTCGGGTCCCCTAGACCTGCTCAAGAAAGCAGGGCTCTTTCTTAGGCTCAAAATTCACTGCAGATGGTGACTGCAGCCATGAAATTCAAAGATGTTTGCCCCTTGGGAAAAAAGCTATGACCAACCTAGATAGCGTATTAAAAAGCAGAGACCTTACTTTGCTAACAAAGGTCCGTCTAGTCAGAGCTATGGTTTTTCCAGGAGTCATGTATGGATGTGAGAGGTGGACCATAAAGAAAGCTAAGCACCGAAGAATTGATGCTTTTGAACTGTGGTGTTGGAGAAGACTCTTGAGAATCCCTTGGACTTCAAGGAGATCCAACCAGTCCATCCTAAAGGAAATCAGTTCTAAATATTCATTGGAAGGACTGATGCTGAAGCTGAAGCTCCAATACTTGGCCCACCTGATATACAGAACTGACTCACTGGAAAAGACCCTGATACTGGGAAAGACTGAAGGCAGGAGGAGAAGGGGACGATAGAGGATGAGATGGTTGGATGGCATTACTGACTCAATGGACATGAGTTTGAGCAAGCTCTGGGAGTTGGTGATGGACAGGGAAGCCTGGCATGCTTCAGGCCACAGGGTCACAAAGAGTCGGACTCAACTGAGCAACTGAACTGAACTGAGACTGCCCAGCCCTGGAGTGGGGGACTTGAACAACAACAACAACAAAATCCACCCCTCCCCCTACAATACCAAAGCCACTTATTACCACAAAACTGCAGTGCAGACCACTCTCAGCCTCTCTGGCCTGTCAGTAGAGATCTCCCATCTCAATGGAGAGGAAGATTCTGCAAGAATCTTCTACCAGATAAGTGGAAATACAGGAGTGAATCAAACAAACAAAACCTCTGCTCTCGTGGAGCTTAAACATACTAGTAAGAAGAGAAAGCAAAAAATATAATAAGCAAAGATGGTGAAAAGATGGTATGATAATGGACTATTACTCAACCATAAAAAAAAGTATTAAATCTTGCCATTTTCAGAGATGTGGATGGACCAAGAGCATATTACGCTTAGTGAAATGTCAAAGGAAGACAAATAATGTGTGATATCCCCCATGAGAAATCTAAAAAATACAGATGAATATACGTGCAAAACAGAAACACAGATACAGAAGAGAAACTAGTGATTACTAAAAAGGAGGGGGGCATCAAGGGCATGGGGGCATGGACTGACAGATACAAACTACTATGTATAATGTAAAATGATAGGAACTCTCTGGCAATCCTGAGGCTGGGACCCAGCGCTTTCACTGCCAAGGTTGGATCTCTGGTCAGGGAACTAAGATCCCACAAGCCAAAAAATAAATAAGTAAACGAAACAGTCAAAGGACAAAAATATATTGCACAGCACAGGGAGTTATAGACATTATCTTGTAATGACATTCAATGGAGTAGAATCTTAAAAAATGCTGAATCACTATGGTGTGTAATTGAAACTATTATAATCAACAATACTTCAATTAAAAAAAATAATAAATTCATGTTCTCCCTGAAAAAAAGTAGAAGGGGTTGAGTGCTATGGAGAAATACAAACCAGGGAAAAGGAAGTGGTGGTTAGGGGTATAATTTCACATAGGGTGGACAGAAAGGGCATTGCTTAGTAAGCTGCATTTGAGCAGATGAAGAGTTTATTGTTACAAAAGCAAACACTTCCCATTCTGTTTTTTCCAGGGAGCAGGCATCGCCCCCAGATTAGGTGTGTTATGGTTCTCTGGTGAGCCTTTGAACTAGCAGTGACCCCTGCCGGGCACCCCTCGTGAAGCTCTCCAACGTGCTCCCAAGCCACTGCTGTCTGTCCAGGAGTAACTGAGTCATCAGTCTAAGATGTAAGCAGGCCTGGACAATGGATATCAAGGACTGAGCAATGGCTATCAGTGCTTCCAGTTATGCCCTGGTGCTTACAGTAAAAGCAAGCTCCAGGGTCAGAGCAGAAGAGAACCTGTTCCACTGATTCAGCACCTCAGATCTTTGTGCAGGCGAGTATGTGATTTACAGCTTGGCCCTTTAGAATTTGGAGATGAATATTTTGTCTTGTCTAGGTTTCTTAAAGATCTGCAAACTCAAACCATTTTGTCTGCCTAACGACCAAGCTCTACTTTATGTCCAGGCCAAATCACTTCAAATTTTCATTCATTCACTCATTCGCTTTTGGCTGAGCTGGGTCTTCACTGCTGCACATGGGCTTTTTTCTAGTTGCATCGAGCAGGGACTACTCTCCATTACAGTAGGCGGGCTTCTCATTGCTCTGGCTCCTCTTGCTGCAGAGCGTGGGCCAGAGGCGCAAGGGCTTCAGCAGCTGCAGCTCAAGGGCTCTAGACAGCCAGCTTCAGGAGTTGTGGCACCCGGGGCTTTGTTGTACCATGCCCCATGGCATGTGGAATCTTCCCTCTTCCCAGACCAGATGAAACCCACATTCCCTGCATTGGCAGGTAGACTTCTAACCACTGGACCACCAGGGAAGTCCTCCAAATTTTATTTTAGCTCATATCCTCTGAAAATAATATATAATCCTAAGCAATTTGAGAAGAACTTAAGTTTTTGGAGAAACTTCAAAAATCATAGCAAACGTTTTATGATCTAGAATTCCCTTCTATTATTTCTCCTTCTGCAAGGAGATCCAACCAGTCTATCCTAAAGGTAATCAGTCCTGGGTGTTCATTGGAAGGACTGATATTGAAGCTGAAACTCCAATATTTTGGCCACCTGCTGCAAAGAGCTGACTCATTTGAAAAGACCTTGATGTTGGGAAAGATTGAAGGCAGGAGGAGGAGGGGATGACAGAGGATGAGATGGTTGGATGGCATCACCAACTCAATGGACATGAGTCTGGATAAACTCCAGGAGTTGGTGATGGACAGGGAAGCCTGGCGTACTGCAGTTCATGAGGTTGCAAAGAGTCGGACATGACTGAGTGACTGAACTGAACTGTGGGCCTACTGTTTTTTCTTGGCTGCGCCAGGTCTTAGCTGTGGTATGTGGGATCTAGTTCCCTGACTAGGGATCAAACCCAAGCCCCCTGCATTGGGAGATGGAGTCTTAGCCACTGGACCAGCAGGGAAGTTCCCATGGGCCCAGACTTGAGAAACATTTTGCCTGCCCATCAATATGTGCAAAAGTTTTCTGCTTTTTTTTTTTTAATTAACCAAAGACATGTAGCTGACAATCAGTTTCTATCCCCTCCGCCCACCCCCACCCAAAAAAGACAACCTGTTGATTATTTCAGACAAAAACCAAGAGTCACGAAGCTTTTAAAATAAAAGGGCTACAGATTTACTTAGCGCACAGCTTCCATTCTTAACCTATTTCTAAAATCTTGGGAACCTGTTTCTACCTTGGCTGGCTCATGCAGACTCCATGCTGGGAATGAGTGATTTTGTTGATTCTCTTATTAATCAGAGGAGAAGCCAGTTCCAGAGAAGTAGCAGAGCCAGCGCTGGGACACTCCACTCTACCTCCCTCCACGGTACCCTCTGGCTGTCTTTGTTTGGTGTTCCAGACAGATGTGGCACCAGAAAAGGAAGCAGAGCAGATTTCCGCCCATCCGCCCCCCACAACTCCTCCAACAGCCATCTACCCCTACCCCACTACCGCCGCCTCTATCCACTCTTACCTTGCTCGCAGTTCTCCACTGTACCATACTGAGCCAGCAAGCTGTCCAGTACCTGAGAGCAGGGGAAGGGAGTACGGCTAACCTGAGTACCCCAGGAACTCACCAAGTCATCACTGCGCACACCCCTCACCCCAAGGCACTGGGAAAGCCTTTGGTGGGGACTGAACATGTTACCTGCTTGGTTTGCCCTTTCTCAGGTACTAATGCTGGTGGTAATCCATCAGAATTTCTTCACAGAATGTACTTGAGCTCAAAAAGGAACTTAAGGTCCTTTGGGGAAGCAGACCTGTAGCACCTGGGTCTCCAGCCGGTCCTCTGTCATCTCTAAGCTTGGGGTTCAGGAATACCCCTCCCACCTCCCTGATGCCTCTCACCAGAGGGAATGCCCAAGAACTCATGCTGGAAGTCTTAGGCTGAGGATGCAATCCAACTGTCCACCCCGCCACCCCCTCCCTCAGAACCTCTGGCCTAGAACCAAGCCCCCAGGACACCTCCCAGTCATCTCTGCCACCTCAGGCTAACCAAGACTTCCCTCCCAGTCTCCACGACCCCACTAACAGTTTCCCCTAATCACTTACTTCCCATCGAAGCTGGGGTGGAATATTTCGGATCTGTATTTTTCGACTCCTGAAATCAGAGAGAAAACATCAGTGACAGCTCTGGATACTTTAGGGGCCTGTGACCTTGTAGGTTTTAGTCCTCGTTCCAGTCTATCTTCCTACCTTCTATTCAACACCAAAGCCTTAAGAGTCTAAGAATGATAACCTTTGGGAATGGAAACCTGGCCTCTTTAGAGAGCGAAATACAGTGCGCCCACAGCTAGGAAAGCCAAAACCAGGTGCCCTAAGCGCTAGGATAACTAATTCCCCCCAGTCATACCTGCTTTGTTCATCTCTCTTAGGTTCCTCACTAGTTATATCTTACTCAGTAACCATCCGTTACCACCCACCGGGTTTCAGCCTCTAGGAATACAGAGCTAGCTATGTGAATTATTGTATGAATCATTCACCTGATACCTTTTTAAATCGGGGTCTACTCCATGCTGGATCACTTTGTTCTACATTGCTGGGGACACAACTGATAAAACAAAGTGCCTGGCCTCAAGCTGCTCACAGTTTATTAGGGGAAACATATATGCAAACAAATTGCAGCAGGATAGTTGGCAGTAGCTAAGCTCTTTCTTTGATACAGATTTAAACTTGCGCTTCACTTAGCACTGATCTTTAAAAGGTTATTTAACTTGAGGCTCAGTTTTCTCCTTTGTAAAACAGGGATAATACCTATTCACAGGGAGGTATAAAGCGATGTTAGATAATATTATCAAGAGCTTAGCAAAGGGTTTCGAGTAAGCATCGTACTTAAAATGTAATAATAGACACACGTGTGGATACTAAGGTGGAGTGATTAACACACACAATCCAGCATCGTGACCACCCCCTTCCCTCCTCCCAGTTTATTATAGTTCCTCCTTCCCATCTTTCAAACCCCTCTTAAAAATGTAATTTTCCCTGAGGAAGGCTTTCAGGTTCGAGGTTGATTCCCAGGGCAATTAATTGCTCACCACCCAAATCAATGCCCTAATCCCTGGGCTTAAAACATTTCAATTGACTTGATCTGCATTGGTCAACTGTCACTTGTCTTTGTGTATCCTTGATTACAAAACTCTCAGTTTCGGGACATGGTCCAATGAAATTCCAGTGGCACGAGGGAAAAATGAGAGCAGGAAGCAAGAAAGTTCAGTTCCAGCCCTTCAACTGCCCCCGACTGGCTGTCCTGACTAAGCCACTCAAGCTTTAGGCCCCGTGTTCCTGGCTGACATGCAACAGGGCCAAGTCAGCTCTTGCCAAGTTAGGGGAAAATCATGCTCAAAACACATGAGAGTGAGACTTCCTTGGTGGTCCAGACTCCATGCTTCCAATGCAAGGGGCATGGGTTCCATCCCTGGTAGGGGAACTAAGATCCCATATGCCACGTGGCGTGGACAAGAAAATATATAAAACAAAACCCTACACACACATGAGGGCAAGGGAAGGGATGCTAAACTCTTAACTGTAAATGTTTTGATCTTGGCTCTCTGCCCTCGGCCAGCTCACTCATTTCACCCGTGACCAAGCCTTTCTTTAGATGTAGAACGGAAACAGAAGGGTCTTTAAGACCCCTTCTAGCTCTGCAGTTTTGGGGGTAGAGAGTCTTTATCAATGAAATACACTAACGAAATCTCTTCTGGGGTTGAAACAACTTAAGAGAAATGTGGCATAATGGTTCTTTACTTTGGTTTGGTTCGTGAACCTGATCTAAGGAGGATAGATCATAGCAGGACAAAAGAACAAGCATCAGAAACAAGCCCCATTCCAGGGCCTCATGTCCCACACCCCGCCAGCTTCTCGGGATCCAGTTCAATGGCCAAGAGTGAGCTTCATGGTATCTGCATCACATGCTATATGGGATTTCCCATAAACAACTCATTTTGTGATGAAATGGGCAAAGAAAACACAGGAGCTCTCGCAGGAGGAAAGTCAAACTCTTGGCGAACTAAAGAGGTGATTTAGAAGACTGAGAACACTGATCTACCTTAATGCTAGTGACAGGGGTCACCAAGGTGAGTGAGGACCTCTCTCAGGCAAATGCTTCTGAGGACCACAAGGGGATGGGCAGCTGACAGCCTGGAGTTCAAACCAGTAAGGGCTTAAAGCAACCCCCTGCGGAAGTTTAGTTTGAAGAGCACTCTTTCAGGACGGTCCCTTACTACAATCTCAGGTCAAGGATCAAAAATACCCTCTTCAAAAAATATATATATCCTCTTCTTACTTCAAACTCCCTCTTTTAGGGGCTTTCTTTTAGGGTAGGGAAGAGTTGGGAACGGATGGGGAGGTGAAATCAAATCTCAGTTTGGGATGTTAATCCATATCCTGAAAGCAATGGCAGTCTGGAATGTCTGGAATGTTCCAAGAGAAGGAGGGGGGAGGAGGGCAGGGACACCCAACCAATGAAAGAAAAGACATCCTGCAGCCCTCCCCCACCCCCAAAAGGCACGGCTCACCCACCTCTCCAGGGCACACACACCCAATCCTGGGAACCCACACAAGGCCACTTCAGGCCTCCAAACCTGGCCAGCAAGGCAAACCCTGACAAAAACACAGAGACCACGAGCTTTTGTCTTTTAAGCCCTTGGCCTGGTTTGTATTAAGTACTGCTATTGCTAAGTCGCTTCAGTCGTGTCTGACTGTGTGTGACCCCATAGACGGCAGCCCACCAGGCTCTACAGTCCCTGGGATTCTCCAGGCAAGAACACTGGAGTGGGTTGCCATTTCCTTCTCCAATGCATGAAAGTGAAAAGTGAAAGTGAAGTCGCTCAGTCATGTCCGACTTAGCGACCCCATGGACTGAAGCCTTCCAGGCTCCTCCATCCATGGGATTTTCCAGGCAAGAGTACTGGAGTGGGGTGCCATTGCCTTCTCCATGTATTAAGTATGGTGCTACCTAATTTCTTTCAGGCCCAAGGCACATGGGGCCATGTTGAGAACTGGACCCAGTACTCAAGTCCCTTCCAGGAACCCACGGCTAACTCATTCACCCTACAGGCATTTCCGGTTGCCCAGTACAAGCTGGGCCAGGGCAGGGTGCTGAGGGCTTGGAGGGTCAGCATGGAAGTTAAGAATCCCTGACTTCTTTACTCGGTACCTTAGTTTCCTCCTGTGGAAAACTGATAGGGCTTTTGTGAGGACTTAGAACAGGCAGGAGGCCTGCTAAGTCATGGTCCCAGTCCCAATTCCGGTCAGTCCCCAGGACACTGGCACGGGAAGAGGCTACACGTCTGACAAGGAGTGGCTACCTGTGATTGTAAAATGGTTAGGCTTCTGCACTGATGGGGAAATAGCGGGAAATACCACAGCCCACACCTCCACCTCCTGTGACAACCAAAGGGTCCCAATCCAGCACTCGACTGATAGACAGGTTTCCACTAGATTAGAGTGGAGCCTCTGCACTACAGGCACACAGGGCACTGCACACTGAGCAGGACCCTACATGCTAATACCTACTGTTCGGAAAAGCAAGAGAACTCCCAGAGGTTCAGGAGCCACCACCCATCCTGGAGCTGATAAACTCGCGAAGGGAAAGAGTAAAGCCTCCAGCCCCTGGCAATGAAGGCAATGGTTGCACAAGTCAAATTATTGCCCTGGATGCCAACACCCTGAGGCTTCTGACCCCCTCTGCCTGCCCTAACCAGCAGGCCCTGGGGCAGCTCCCCAGACACAGAGCAATCATAGGGGACGCTCCCTTCTGATGTGGTTGGGGGCAAGCAGGAGACACGAGGGCCACAGGGACCAAGTGACCTCCTTCAAGCCCAGGGGAGATTTCAGGAGAGACCAGAGGGAGAGAGCATCTGAGCAACAGCTAAGGAGATAAGTAGGAAAACAAGAGATTCAGGAAGAACAGGAGCTGGACCCTGAAAGTATGACTGGAAGCTCCCCGGGGCAGGGACCTCTGATCCTTTTTACTTTTTGAGAGACATGTCATTGACCTTGAATGGGAAGGAAAACAGTTCATTAAGGAAGACACTAACATGTCAGGAGTGCTTACCAGACGCCAGGTGCAGATTCTACACCTCCAAGAAGCCTCCCACTATCCATGCCCATGGTAACTGCAGCTCCACTTTACAGACTGAGGCCCTGAGATTGAGGGCTTGATTATCTGCCAAGTCAGATACCCAGAGTCAGAGTCAGTACTGAAACACAGAGGCTGTCTGGTTCCAGGCTCTTCCAGGCTTGTCCCCTTGTGCTGCCTTTTCGATGACAGAAAGGAAACAAAAGTCTTTGCCAAAATACAGGAAAGGTTTGGCTTGAGGACAAATTTAAAACACTCATAGAGTTCAACCATCAGAGTGAAGAGCAGACGTGCTGAGTGGGTACTGCTCTCCAGGAAGTCAAAACACCCCACCTATAACTTCTCAAGACATATATTTCCATAGTTAGTTGAAAAGGGATTCATGGGTTTTGAACATTGACTAGATATTTGATAATATTAGAACAGGCTTTGGTAACCGTATGTTTGTTTTCGATATCTGTGAGTCTATTTGTTTTGTATATAGGTTCATTTGTACCATTTTTTTAAAAATTAAGATTCTTAAAAAAAAAGTCAGGGGATTCCCTGGCAGTCCAGTGGTTAGAGGGTTTCCAGGTGGCAAAGTGGTAAAGATTCCATCTGCCAATGCAGGAGATGCAAGAGACACGGGTTCGATCCCTGGGTTGGGAAGATCCCCTGGAGTAGGAAATAGCAACCCACTCCAGTATTCTTGCCTGGAAAATCCCATGGACAGGGGAGCCTGGCGGCTACAGCCTATGGGGTGGCAAAGAGTCAGACACCCCTGAGAGACTGAGCGCACGGGCACTCACAGCAGCAGTTAGGACTCTGAGCAGCTCTCACCATCAGAGGTTAAGAGCTCAATCCCTGGCAGGGGAGCTAAGATTCCATAAGCCTCAAGGCATGGCCAAAAAGATAAAATGCTGATTTTTAGAAATACATACTGAAACAGTTACAGATAAAATGTCATGTCTAGGTTTAAAGTAACCAGGGGTAAAATTAATACAGATCAAATATGATTTGGTAATTTTTGGTGATGGGTACATGGGGGAATTATTTAATTATCCTTTCTACTTTTCAAAAATTTTTTTTTCCATAACAAAAACATTTTTTAAAAAGATAATTCTAGCTCACCCAATTTTAATGTCATCACAGATTCAAAATTAATGAGTCTAAGCCAATAAAGTTTTTTCTTATTTTATTTTTATTATTTTTGTTAGCAAGAATCCAGGCCCTGGTGAGGAGCCTCATGGGGGCAGGGAGGATGGGTCTGAGGTCCAGTGGGGAGACAAGCAGACACACAGGCCCCCTTTCAGAAGGGGGCCTCCCCAGACGACAGAACACACACCTGGACAGAACACACCCTGGGAGGTCTTTAGGTCTTCGGAAGGACAGCTAAAAACTGCCTGCCCTAGAAGTGTTCTTTTTCTAACCCCTGCAGACAAACCACCTCCCTCCTCCTTCCACCCCCATGTCCAGAGGGTAGGATGCGACCTTCAATTATGCTAGCGACCTCATCTTGCTCTAGTGGGAAGACTCCCTTTACATCAAGGTGGAGCAAGCCAGTTGTGGAGAGAGGCAACAGCAGGTTTTGGAAAACTGTTCAGGCTTGGGGCCCCAACCCCCAGAGCCCCCTATCAGAATCAAATTAAGGCTTTCATCTCTCCAGAGAACTAGGATTAAGTCAGATTCTCCAGATTAGACCCTCATCTCCACCTCTCCCCCAGGTCACGGTTCTGACTAGCAGGCTGCATGCTCTTGAGCAAGTCAGGCCTCCAACTCTACAGACCTGAGTTTCTCACATCACAGAAACAAAGGATTAGGATTAGCCCATTTTACTGGATCTTGTATTCCCAGATACAGATCAACCCTATCCACCTACAATGATACACTTTCTTTTTTTTTTAATGTCTTTGGCTGTGCCAAATATTTATTTAGTTGTGGCATGCAGGATCTTCACTGTGGCATCTTTGCTGTGGAATGCAGGATCTTAGTTCCCTAATCAGGGATCAAACCCAGGCCACTCTGCATTGGGAGCATGCAGTTCTAACCACTGGACCACTAATTTTAAAAGTTCCTACACCTTTTTAATTAGAGTGACTTTCTGTGTCTTAATGGTCTACAGAAGTGGTTGTGAACCAATTTTTCCCCTGGAGATTCTCATTAGGAAATATGATAAAAGGTAAGAACACTCTTCACCAGAAAGATGCAAACATTCTGCACACAATTTAAAGATTTCATGGGTTAATGAAAGCTTTGGAATCCATCCATAGCCCAAAGTTAAGACACTCACTCACACATCCACACTAACTTCATCCCCAGTGATACCCAAATTCACTCCAGCCTCCAGGCATCTCCTCGAAAATGTGGGAAGAAACAGCCCAAGGCAATCAGAAAACTAAGCTTGCCTGGTGATGGGGTTGGGGTTATTACTTGGCCATTTTAAAAGAGTGAGCAACTAATTAAGATTTTTCAAACTTGCAATGACACCATGTTCTTTTCATTCTAATCAGCAGTCAAGGTCATTACCACTTTCTTAAGGTTTCTGGTGTCCAGCTGCTGGAGTCATTCATTCCAGACTTTCTTGGCACCTGCTAGGCACTGAACCTGCGTTATCCACACTGCAGTAGCCATTAGTCTAGTCACGTGTGGCTACTGAGCACTTCAAATCAGCGACTGAATTTTTTCTTTAAACTAAAGGTTTCACATAATTTAACTTTTTCGTCTCTAAATTTTATGAACTCTAAATACAGATCAAATGCGTCCAATGAAAATTTATCATATGAATTGGAACAGGCTCTAACAGTAAAATAAAATACACATTGGGTTCCTAAGACTTCATGCTCATCATGATCAGTTATTCAGTTATGTCCGATTCTTTCTGAACCTGCAACCCAGCAGGCTGCTCCGTCCATGGGATTTCCCAGGCAAAGAATACTGGAGTGGATTGCCACTTCCTTCTCCAGGGAATCTTCCTGACCCAGGGACCAAACCTGGGTCTGCTGCATTATAGGCGGATTCTTTACTGCCAAGCCACCAGGGAAGGTAGTATCCCCCAAAATTAATAATAATAAAGTAGTAAAAGTAAGTTTATACAGATTGCATGCTGACAATAATCTCTGAATAAATTTAAAAAATAATTTGTTGAGTTAACCTTCTACATTACTTTCACTTTTTTTGAACTTCCCTGGTGGTCCAGTGGTTAAGAATCCACCTGCCAATGCAGGGGACATGACTTCGATCCCTGTCCAGGAAGATTCCTCATGCCTCAGAGCAACTAAGCCCGGGAACCACAACTAGTGAGGCCATGTTACGCACAAGAGAAGAAACCAAAATAAGAAAGCCCTCGAAAAGCAACGAAGACCCGGCACAGCCAAAAATAAATTTAATTTTTTTCCACTTTTTCCTCAATGTGGCTATTAGAAAATTTACACTTAGATGTGTGCCTTGCCTCACATTTCTATTGGACTGTGCGAGGCACTGTGCTGCAGTACAGAGCATGGAGTGATGAGGAAGCTAGGCAAGCCTCCTGCTTTCAGTTTACAGTCCAGCAGGACACCCTAGCTTGGTTAGGGACGGGAGAAGGGAACAGACAAGGTTAACTGCATTGAGGAGGTGGGCTGGGCACAGCAACCCTTCAGAAGTGGGTGATACTGTCGACTCCTCAACAAGAGAGTCCCATGCAGCTGACACCAGAGAAGAGGCACCGACCCCGCCCCCCCAAAGCTGGCTCCCATCCCAGTTGCTTTGCCCAACTGAAAAATCACACATAAAAGATGTCCTAATGTGCCAACCTCTGCCCTTCCCATAAGATCACCATTGACCTAGTCCTTCCTCCCCACCCTGCCTCCTTATCCCTGTAGAGTGGAGAGGTGGAGAAAAAAATAATTGTGGAGGAAAGCTTCTGAAGGGGGCGGACCTGGCACGCTCCAAGCATGGCAGTAGCTGAGAAAGGGGGCGGGGCTGGGGAGGGGAGGAGAAGCTGGCACAATGCCCAGGGCTCTGTGCCAGGCTGATCCAGAGGTAGGGCAGCCAGACAGGCAGGCAGCCGGGTGGGTTGACGGGCAGGGTAGGGGCTGGAAAGGAAAACACAGACCTGCTGGAAGATGCAGAACCAGGCAGAGCAGATGCCACCACCAAGGGGTCAAAGTATTGGGGAAACAGGACAGCAGGGACACCGCTGGAATGTATCTCTGGTCCCTCAAACATGGTCTTTTAAAGGTATGCAGCACACACACCGTCCGTGTGCTCCTGAACTAATGCTGAGGACAGGAAGCAAATTCTGGGGAGAAACTCTGGGACAAATCATAGCCCCTCTTTGGAAGGCTCTTGTACTGTGTTTAAAGTGCTCCTGGCCCGCCTGGAATCAGGGAAGAAGACGGGGATTCATTAGGCTTCTCAGATGACCAAGGACACACACACATAATTAACCCAGCAATAGCAAGTTCCAGTTGAAGAAAATCAGATTCCAACACCGAGGAAATCAGATGTAGACACTGAGGTCTAACAGAGTCCTAAATAGTCCGTCTCATTTTATAGAAGGAGAAACCGAGGCACAGGAAAAGGAAAGAGACTTGGAAACTGAGGTAGGACTAGAACTCAGCTCTCCTCCCAGGCTGGTTTCTGCTCATCTCACCAAACTTCGGTTCTTTCTCTCTGACAAGAAGTGTTAACACAGCAGAAGCTTGTATAGCCCCAATGTCAGCAGCAGGAAAAATGCCCATATTCTGTATGGCTAAGTGCGTGCCAACTGGCTTTTATTGCATGCGGCTCCAATTTGGGCACAGGATTTAACTTGCAGAAGAGCTAACTACACTATAATACGGCTGGATGATTGTCAGATTTGTTAGCAGGGAAAAAGTATAGTCACCAAATATTGTCTTGCAAAATTTCATCTTGGTTTGGGATAGGCAGGAGTGCAGAGGTTGACAGGCAGTTGGGAAGGCGCTACCTGGTGTTGGAGAGCAAGCAAAGGAGGAATAAATCTTTTGCTCAATTTACTCATCTCGGAAATACATGGTTTGACTAGAGAGCCCACTTTTTTTTTTTCCTTGCCCATCTGGGCAGCGCCAGAGGAAGCCAAAACAGAAGCTAAGGCAGCGTAGCTCTTTCGAGACAAATTCCAAGTCAGCCTGGGCCAATTGCCACTCCCTGCCTCCACAGTGCTCTCTCTGCCTAGAATCCATGCGCTTTCACCTGAGGGCTGCCTAGAGCCCGAGATGGCCTCCTGAGCTCAACAGATGAAGTGCGAGGTGTGAAGGAGCCATGCGCTAAACTGGATGCATGGAGACAAACAGGAGAGGTGCCCACTGTGAGTAGCACAACCCTGCTGGTGGAGGGAGCAACGCTGTGGGTAAGAAATGAACCATTGGGGACACCGCTCACCTTCATTCTCTGGCCGGTAATGGGAAGCGTTCCCAGGATCTTCCCTCAGAGCCGGGGAGGCTAATACACTCTGACGGAAAGGTAGAGGGGGCTAGAAAGACCTCACGGAGAGACGGATTTAGCTTTCATCCCCTCAGTGGAGATATCAGCATCTCTTGAAGAAGCTTTAGAGCCAAAAGGTCTGGCCTCAGGGGCCAGAGACCTGGCTGAGGATGGAGCTGACACTCAAGGGAAAGCACTACCAAGGTGTGCCTCAGAAATGAAGCAAGGGGGCGGCAGGGTGGGGGGGTCCCTCCCCTCATGGGGGACCAGCAAGCTCTGAAGCACAGCTCCAGGCTAAGATTTTGAGGCAGAGAAGCAAAGAAATGAAAACTAGATCAGTCTTAACAGAAATCTTCTTCTCTTCTTCTGCAACTCAAAATTTGCACTGAGAAAGACCTTGGTGTCACTTGGGCGCTTCTTGGAATTGCTGGTTTTCCTGTGAAAGGATGGGGATGTATGCCAGTAGACGTTGAAAAATACAATTCACCCTGTTGGTGGGAAGGTGCTCTGGTTGTGTTCCTCCAACAGGAGGTTAACAATCTCAAGGAATTCTCTCCTCCAGCTGCCAACGCAGACCTGTTGGTGGTGGAAAACTTCAGGAACTGATGTTTCTTTCTTTCTAGTGGGTAGTGCATCAAAACAATTCTCCCCTGCCACGGACGTGCAGCCCTGAGTTCTGCCCCGGCTTGGGCGGGAGCGACATGCCCTCTCTGTTAAAGGCCTTTCTCCCCAGCCCCAGATTCTGCCAGGACGTCCCATCAGCGTCATGGGAGATGGTTCTCACCATCCTGGGCCAGGAGCAGGAGCAAGGGCTCCAAGAGCCCAAGGGACCCAGGGCGGCGAGGACAACGGGGAGCAGGCGCGGCAAGGCAAAGGAGAAAGAGGTGCCTGGGAAGGGCGGCAGCAGCTGAGGGTGGGGGAGGGCTGGCAGCAGCTGGGGGGGAGGAGGGGAGTCCTCATGAACGGGCAATTGAGAAGGGCCGAGCAGCTGAGCGGCCGGGCTGGCGTCGCCGGGCCTGTGCCCCACGTGGGCCGGCCCCTTCCCCCAGCCCCTCTCACCTCAGCCGGCAGAAGCCGAGCGCTCAGCCCCCCAACCCGGCTGCTGGGTGGGCCGAGTTGGCAGAGCACAAGGAGGGGGACCGAGGGTGTGCCCGGGGCCCGCGGGGGCCCGGCGGTCTAGAACGTTCTGCCGCCAGAACCCCCTCGGCTTCCCGACTCGCCACAGCCGGTCCCACCCGGCCCAGGGGGCCCCGGGCTACCCGCGCAGGGCCCGGAGGGGGAGGGGACGGCCGCCGGGGGCTGCCGGGTGGGGGTGGGGACCAGGACTTTGCCCTTTGTCTCTCTCTCCAGAGCCACCGGCCGAAACCCGACCCCATCAGCGAGCCTGGCAGCCAGCGAGGGGCAGGCTCCCCCTCTGGGGTCCTTTAGTAAATCCAGACCCGACCTCCCTGTGGTCAGGGCTGTGACTGAGGTGGTCCTGTGGGGGAGGGGGCTTCCCGCCTGCAAACAGGCCTGCAAGCATTTAAGTGGGAACCGGTTGGGGGTAGGGGGCTGGAAGTGGGGCCGCAGAAGCAGGAGGGGAGAAAATGGCCCGGGAGGCGGCATTCCTTAGAGACCTCGGCTGGGCTGTGGGAGGAGGCAGGACCCGGGCCGGGAGGCCTCCCACTGAGAAGGCAGGAACCGAGGCCTGGGAGTGGGGTGGGCTGGGGGCGCGGAACCAAGAGGCCTTCCGGGCCTCGTGAAAAAAGACCCTCCTCCCTGGGCGTTCTGGGAGCCACTATAGAAAATTTATAATCAAAGAGTCACACCTCCACGCAGAGTAGGGCATTTGTCTGGGGGTGCAAATGACATTCTTTTGTCCGCCCTCTTGGGGTGTCATCAGTTAAAGATAGTCTTATTAATAAACTCACGTTTACACAGTACTTCAGCAAAGAGGCAGACACAACAGCCTCTTTGGGTTTACAACCCACACTCTCCTATGAGCCTAGAACACAAGAGGTTGATTTGAGCCTCTAAACCACAGAATATTGAGAATATTTTTACTTTCATTCTGCAGCTCAAAAACAGGCTCAGGGGTTAAGTGCCTAGTCCCAAGTTGACACTAGCCCGCCAAGTGTCACCACACCATGAAGCCTGCTCCTGCTCACCAGGAAAGGTAACTGAGTTCTCGCTCCTCAAAAACATGTATGAGCTATGAATTATGATTCTGTAGGCTTGTAACAAAGGTTAACTCTTTGTCCTTTCCTGCTAGGAGGAGGCAGGGTGGGAGGGGAAGCCACTTGGGCCCTGCCCTTCCCCCCAGCCTCCCATTTTCCCCAGGTTTGAACCTAAACAAAAGGAAAAGGGAAAGAAAAAAAAAAAAAATCAACCTAAAGCTCCAGCCCTGGCACATCCAAGAATGCCAAAGGATGGAAGCTCTTAGAACTCAAAATACATACATACCCAGTTTATTTTCCGGGTTTAGGAGATGGGAGGTTTCAGATGGCAGGAGGCCCAAGAAGATACTGACCCCAGATCCCAAAGTGTACCCACATCTGGCCAAAGGGCAAGCTGAGATGGACATCTGAATCCTAAACCACTCAAGTCCTTCTCCAATTCATTCAACTCCCTTTCCGTAGGTTTTTCATTAAGAGAAGAATTCCCATTTCCTATCACAGCTGCCCAGACACAGGGAGAACACTCTTAGTTTTCTTCAGTCAAGATTGCCTGAAAATTCCAATGATGAGAAGAAAATACAATGCAAGGCAGGTATAAAATATCTAGAGTCAGGAGACTCAGAACACAGGAAAAATTAATGCCAAGCATGTTTTTATTTGCTAACCTTATGCCCTCCCCCCAAAAAACATTCAACTTCTCTTAAAGGATCACCTGCTCCCACCTTCTAAGAGAGCTCAGCCTTGAAGGTACAAAGGTCTGAGTTTGAATCTCAGCACTCCTTATTCATGGTACAATCTTGGCTAAGCTACCATAACCACTTAGAGGTTCAGCTTCTTCTGTGGAATGAAGACTAATGCCTGCAGGGTTCTTAGAAGTCAAAACAGGAACAATGCCTACATCTGAGTAGGTACTCAATAAATGCTTATCATTGCAAAAGGCACTCATCTTTTGACCTACAGCACAAAAAAGATGCTCAATAGGGGAAATAACAGTGACTATTCAGTGTCTACCTGGAGGGGGGCTCTGCTCTCCCCACTAGGATACCACCACTCTCTTCCAGAAGAGTTATCACCCCACAAACATCTCGCTGCCTGCCCCCAGTTTTCTCCCGAATCCACTCCTATTTTTTCTGCCCATCCTTCGAAACACAGCTCACACTCACTCAAAGCCTACCTCCTGCTAGTTCCTGAGGTTGTGTGCCTCGCATTGCAGCCTCTTGGTTTCTGTGGTCCCACAGCTTTTCTTGGATCTAAAGTGAAAATGCTGAGGGGCAGGAATGTTATCTTGCACCTTTTTTGTGCAGCTCCTTCTCCCTATGTCTCCATTCCCTGCCCTGAAAAAGACCAAATAATGCTAGATAAAAAAACCAATGAATAATCAAATGTTTAATTCAGGAGAAGGGTCAGGCAAAGACTCCCATTTTATATAAAATGGGGAGGCAACCACCATGTAAGAAAATCAAAACCGATGATGCAAATACGGCTGGAGGGAGGTAGGAATGGGGTGTTACTGTTTATGGGGTACAGTTTCAATCTTGCGAGATGAAAGGATTTCTAGAGATAAGTGGAGAGGATGGCTGCACCCCAATGTGAATATTCTTAGTACACCTGAACTGTATACTTAAAAATGGTCAATTTTATGCTCTATATATTTTACTTCATAAAATTATTAATTATTGCTTACTAATTTTAATATAAAATTTAATTTTTAATTTAAAGTTAATTTTTTTACTATGCCACAGCTTACACCAAAAAAAAAAAAAGGATAGAGGAGGAAACCTAAAATCTCCAGGAGAAAAATGATCTGATAAAAGTGTACTTCCTTGCATCTCCACACTAAAGACTAAGGTCTGTCTTTGTATTACATCTTGTCCTTTGTATTTGGTACCTGGCAGAGGGGATGTCAATAGCAGACTCTGAACAGATAAAAATAAGTGCATGCATGCATACATGCATGAATAGAGGTACCAAGCTTTGGCGCAATATGCAAACTATCAGATGTCTAATTAAATATTTTCTTACATGATTTAGTCGTAAATATGTATTTTTAAAATTATGCCCCACTTCATCCCCTAAAATGGCTGATGACTGAATGGCAAGACCCCCACACACTCAGACTAAAGTGGCTGACTGTGTGGTGTTTTAGAGGAGAAGAGAGGAACTTGGGCCTAGACAGGCACTATTCTTCTAGTTAGAAGTTCAGGGAATTCCCTAGGGGTCCAGTGGCTAAGACTCTACACTTTCAATGTACAGGGCAGGTGTTCCATCCCTGGTTAAGGAACTAAGATCCCACACACCATGGGGCACAGCCAAAAAAAAGAAGTTTAAAGGAAACTACCCAAGATGGTCGGGGCAAGGGTGGGAAAGTGAAATAAAGATGATCTGAGAGATCTGCGAGGTTGTGAGGTTTGTGAAATCATTTTATTCCCCCTCCTGCCTCCCACAGCTTATTATTCTGGACTTATATCATTCCAACCTATTCTAAAAAGTCAGCAGAAGCAGCTTTGAACCAAATGGTAATAAACATTGGGAGGAAACCCCTCTATATAAAATGAAACTTCAGCCAGCTAGATTTTCCCTTCTTCCACATTAAATAAAAAGTTGCTGGAGTGGACATGAAAAGATTATTCTTCTGAACCCTGCTGTCTCCCCAGCCAACATCTTATTTACATCCAGTCCTCGCTCAGAACAAACTGGCTGCAGCCACCAACAGCCACGTCTGTGAAGGATCGTCTTTGCCCTTTAATTTAGGGTTCCGTCTCCAAATCCTGCCAAGGCAACTGCTCTCTATTACAGTTGGACTTCTCCTCCCAAGCAACTTAGAGACCTGGAGGAGGAAGTGGCATAAATGTCTAATTCTGAATAGATAGCCCCAACAAGTTTACTCCACCCAACAGCCCCCACTTGAGTTCCTGTCTCCCCTCATTTTCTCCTCCTCAAGAGTACCTAATGGAAAGTTGACAAGCCTCAAGCAATCCCAAATGCCACTCCAGAAAAGAGGCAACACACATCATTCCACATAAACTAATTGTAAAATCCTTTATAGTAACTGATTAAAGTCACAAGCCTGTTAAATGGTCAAAAACCACATCCGGATTGAAAGCCCTACCCCTCCCCACCCCACTAAGAGAAGATTCAATCCTCACTCTCTGGACTGAAATGTGGAGAGGGACTCTAAGTCTGTGGGTAGGTATGCTTGTACCTTTTGAGCAGAAAGGGCTGAAGAAAGGAAGTGGACATGAAGGTGGGTCCAGAGTACACCTCTGGAGAGTATTTCCAGACCAGGGAAACAGACTGAGACCACCACGGCCTTGCCATCTAAGAGGGCACAGGGAGGGGAGCCAGGGATGCAGTCACTACCTCTGAATCCAAGGGACCCCCAACTCCTGAATGCCTACTTTGTTAGCCTAAGTAAGAGCAGAACTTCAAGTCAAACATGCCCATCTCCTACCAGGTAGGGGAAGCTGCTTATTTCTTCCTTCCTCAGCCCTTCTAGAGGACTTAAGAGTCCCCTTCACCCGGAATTCTCACAGAACCTACCTCATTGCAGAATTAGGGGAGTTCTCTTCTCATCAGTTTCCCTACCCTACAAGCACCTTTGACAGTAGCACCAGAGTAAAATTTCAGTGAGAAACCTGGTCCAGGCTGAGGGCATCAACAATGGAAAATATGCTCTATTCTCCTAAAAGGATGGTTAAGAGACAATGGTAGGGTCCATATCTAGGGATTCTTGGCAGTTGCCCTGATGAGCTTCATCTCTATCTCCCAAAAGGTGGCCTTTCCTTTTAGCACACAGGTTATCAAAAGCATCCTACACACAAATCCCCTTCAATATGCCTATCCATCATTGTTCCACATAAAATGCACACCATATTCACAGAAGCGGAGTTGAACACCCTACCTACTGCCTTCGGAAAATAGCCCAATGGTTACACCCAGTCCAAAGACAGGAGGCACAAGTCCATATCGAAAACAAAGGATAGGAATAGCTAATGTGTGGTAGCACCAGTTTACAGTTAAGGTAATGGTGGCTCAAGGAGATTAATTAACTTTTCCAGTTTCCCACTCATTGCCGGACTCTAAAACTCTCCGGAGATCTCTGGCGACACCTGGAAAGGTGTCCACACTTCTGTAAGACTGAGTGAGGGACCTAGGGAAGGACGTGAGACTGACCTAATAATAGTGCTTCCTCTCTCCTTGAGCCTCAAGAATTCTGAAAATGATTCCTGTCCTCCCTGCTCCTGTTGCCAAAGAACTCAGACTCCATAAACAACCTTTACACAAAACAATCTTTTAAAAATTTCTAAATTCTCTCATTTCTCCTCTTAAAGATTCTAACTATATCCAATTAACTAAATTAAACCATCCAATCAAACTTCACTCAGACTTAACATTTTCCATTCCAAGTGGCCAAAACATCTGGATGAAAAACTAATTTTTTAACTGAACTAACTCAAAATGAGTAAAAATGAAGCCTTCCTTAACCCACTTTTCCTAAGGAAATGTTCAAAGGATTGACTAACATCCACAAAACAGATATGCTGTAGAGGCAAAGAGAAAAAAAAAAGAGATCCTTCACTTCTTCTGTCTCCTCTCTAACAGGGATCTTCTCCACAACCTCCCCCACTAAACTATGAACAAATTTCCCACCCATCCTGACCGATCACTTATATATGCCTTTAGCCCCCAAAATGCCACTTGTCTAATAAGTCAGACTTGTCCTTAGGGGTTTTGAAAATATCTGGACAGTCTAGTAAAAAAATCCTTTTTTTACTCTTCCAGTTATTTGCTCTGTATTTCATACAAAAGCAGTTTACTGGTGGCTCGCCATGCTCTCTGCTCTCTGCCACACGACCAGAACATCAGATCCTGGAAGCCTGGACTTCTGCACTAGCACTGCGTTTCTGGTGGTGTTTGTTCTGTATACAGTTACATTTCAGCGTTTCGCAATCAAGTTTTCTCCAACTATATTAAAATGATGAGGTCCAGACCTACTCTTCTCCTGTGATTTACCCATAATCAACACACATCTTATTTCAGCAGTCTGCATTCAGGGTGAAAGGTTGTTCAAGCCTCTTCTTCCTTCACTCCATGCCACTTTATTGCAAACCTACTGGCTGCAAAGGAGAAGCAGGTCTTACAAAGCTGACTCTGCTTGTTCAATACTAGGATGACCCCTTGGACCTGCTAAAAAGTACAGAGCCCCCTGTAAACAAACTCCAGGTTCTTCTACTGGAACGCAGTTAACAAACCAAGGACTGGACATCTCCCTGTTTGTGCTGCCATCACAGGCGCTCTCCTGGACGATTGTCTTCCAGCCAAATCAAATCAATTTCCAAAAAAGCATACATTTTGATTCCACATTTTTTTTTCAAGGACAGACCTTTTCTTATTTCCTTTGACAGACATTTTAAAAGGTATGGACTAGACACAGGTGGAAATGGTATGCAAATCTGACGTTAAGGTGGAGTCAAACACTTGGTGGATCTCTGCAGCCTCACCAGTGGCCAACTGAAAGACCTACTGTCAATCATTTACAACTAAATAAAACCCATGGTAGATCCTCTGGTTACTATTACTCCCTTTGTTATTGTTTCAATCAGCCTTTGGGAGGTAGGGACACACAGTCCATCTTCTAAAGATTAAATATTATCCCACTCTGTTAACTCTTCAAGGTTCTATGCCCCATGGCTAAGGGCCTCAGGTCTATGGGACAGGGCAGCAACTAGAGGCACTTCCATTTTCTCTCCACCTCTCTCATCCTCTTTTCCCCGGACCCGCTCTTTTCCTGTCTCCTCTGCCTCTTCACTCCACATTCACCCACCAGCCTTTAGTTTTTGCCTTAGAATGGAAAGGTCTTGAGACAGCGCGGGTGCCAGAAGGTCTGCACCATGGGGCCTGGGACCTCTCCCCGTGTGGAAGGCCGGGTAAGCCGCGGCGAGGTTTGGGATCTGGGGGCTCCCAGGACCAAGACGAGGCTGTGGGCCGATGCGTCGCAGCCAGGGGTCTCGGGGACCCTGGGAAAGGAAGCCCTCCTCGGAGACCCAGGCCTGCGGCTGTTCCCGGGCAGGGGCTGGCTCAGAGGCAGGCGGGGGCCCCTGCGCGGAGCGGGCAGAGATTGCGAGGCCGGGGCTGGGCTGGGGCTGCGGCGGGCGGGGAAGGGTTAGGGCAGCGGGGCCGGCGCGGGCTCTCCAGGAAGCGCCTCCAGCGCCGCCTCGACTTTCTCTGCTTTTTGAAAAAGCGAAGGGAAGGCAGGCAACTCCGAAAGCAAAAATCGCCTTGCCCTGGGCTGAATCTAACACCGTCTTCCAAACCTGGTGTCTGAGAGCCCCTCTCCCGTCGGTCGCTGTGCGCCTCTGGCCGCTCCTCTTTAAAAGAGAAGCGGGCAATCCACCCCAACCCCCATCTCTCTTTCTTTTTTTTCCCCGTCTGGAATTTCCAACCCAGGACTAACTCGTCTGATTTTTCCAGTCTCCCCTGCTGCTTTTTTCCTCCCCTTTTCTCTCCCAAACACTCCCATCCCAAAATCTAAGCTGCACTTTCTGGAAGGCATTAGCCACATTTTAAGAATCTTTTAAGAGGATGGGGAGCGAACAAGACAGAATTTAAATTCTAACAGTTGGCGAAATGTCTGTTCTTCAAACGCCTTTGGTTCATACATTTATTCTAATGACAACATGACCAACACCAACACCAGCCCCCCCCCACACACAAATCAACACACGTATAAATAATCTGTATCTCTTCATCACAAAAACCCTTAAACGTCTACAAATAGCACTTAGGTCTCCTTCTTTTCACTTTAAACCAGATCTGAAAAAAAAAATTTAGTGTTTAAAAATTTTATACTCACAAGCCTATCTCAATGGTGCCTTTGTCAACTGTTGTTACACATTATAGAATAAATAAGCTAAAAAAAACGAGGCTTAAAAGTACTCAAACACATAAAGTAAGATTCAAATGACATATATTAAGGTAATTTTAAAAGATTAGATGCTCTGAAGCTTTGAATCAAGATTCTTCCAATGATTAACGTCATGTATTTCACCTCTAAAACATAATTACAAGAAAGAACGTTTTGCTCTTGTTCCAGCAAAGTCTATGCCATTACAATTTTACATTTGGACCAGTTAACTATACTTTGAATAAATTAGTGATGGGAATTACAATTCTTCCACCTCTTTACGCAAAAGTTCTCCATCTGGGAAATCATTGGAGTAAAATTTCATCTACTTTGGGTTAGAAAGCCAAGGGTTCTGGAAACCTACAGCTCTTCCAAAGGACAGTCTTATACCACTGTCTTTAGCAAAGTCATCTTCAAATACTGAGCACTAAATGCTAAGTTAAAGATTTCTCTAGCAGTGAAAAAAATAAATTTGCAAACATTTACTTTCTAGGTGACAATTAAAATGGAAAGAGTGAATTGATTTCCACCTTTTCTCCAAACAGTGCAGAAAAATTAAGAATCAACTGATTTTTTTCCAACTTATTTAAAACTCAAAAAAACTGCTATTAGTTAAGAAAACCTTTTTACTAAAAGTGTAAAACTATTTCTACTTTCAACTTACTTGTTGAAGACCTGGTCAAATGTACCTTTCAGCTATAACCACTATGGCAAAAGTGCCTGCAAATACTCCCACTCTAGTACTTTTCCTCCTTTGAAGTTTTTTTTTTTTTTTTAAGACATTCCCTTGCTTCTCTTATAATTCATTTCAGCCCATAAGAACAATTTTCCTTAAAGGCAAACCCATTCCTGAAGGCAAAATTTTTGTCTGTTTTGAATACACTCAGTGATCCAGTTATTTCTTCAGTGTCTCCATAAATCACTTAAAAATATTTGTTGCCATTCACAAGCCATCCCTTTACAGAGATTTTTAAAGCAACCAACTTTTAAAAATTAAACCGTACAATCAGAATAAAGTTTGAATACATACTCTTCTAAGTTCTCACACTTCATTTGGCTGGAAGACCATTTTTTGTGTGTTTTTTGATAGTCAGAAATACAAGGCAAAGTGTTCAATTAGCCCACCTCATTTTAAATCAGAAAAAACAACACTAACCTGCCTAAGAAAATCAAAGTCTTCATCTTGAACACATTTCACCTAGAGTAATGGAGTACATCTTTTTTTTCCCTTAACAACACCTTTTATTTTGATGACACCAGTTGACAGGAGGTATGCTATCTTTAGGCCACATTCCTCTAGAAAAAGTCACACACAGTGGTCAATTAAACAAAAATTTAATTCCCTTTTAAGGAATTTTCTTCCAAAATACCCAAGTCTCATTAGGATGATACCCTTTTACCTTCACTACTCAAGTGTCTCAAATTTAAAAATTAAATAAATACAAATGCTTTCCACAATTTTGCTTTGCCTCCTTTGTCTTAACACTTGGCAGTAAATTTATATAGATTCTCAACAATAAGCTGAAACTCTTGACTAAAATTCCAACACTGACTAAGAGGGTATTTGGAAAGGTGATCTCAAGAGAAATTTAATGCCATTCATCTAAAAAATTCAATTTAATGTTTTCAGTGTTAATGTATATTGTTCATTCTCTTGAGTTCTTAAAAAGGAACAAACTGTATTTATCAAATAGATACAAGGTTAAAACAAAATATATTAATACTTCAAAATCAGTTACTCAGAGGGAACTGCTAAAAAATATTGTATCTTTTGCTTGCTAACCCCCATCCTCTAAAAACAAAAACAAACAAAACAACCCCCCAGGAACTAGGTTGGAAGGTTTTTATGAATTTCTTGGAAATCTTTAAAGCCATAGTTCATTTGGAACTGAGTACATCAAGAAGAGTTCTCCTCTATTTTTAAACAGTGAAAACCACACACACACACACACACACACACACACACACCCCACACATATATATATATGCACCATTGTTCATTTTGCTTAAAATACAGCAGTCATAGTTAATTAACTAGTTCCTGTCCTATACATCCACAAAACTAAAAAAGCCAGGAACAAACCAACTGAAGAAATACTTTTCAGACAGACTGAAAACACATACCACAACATGCTTCCTCAAAGAACACAAAATGATAGAGCAAACCGACTTCAGGAAAACAAACCTTTTTTTAAATCCTAAAACTTCAAAAATTGATTCATTCTAGAAAAATGAAGTGCCTTACCACCACTCAGAGGAACAAAACACAACTGACTCAATGTTTGTGCTCAAAAATTGTTTCAGGAAGGGGGGAGAACACACAAAAGTTCGAATATGGGTGTGGAAAGGAAGATTTTGTACCCAGTCCTCACAAACCCCACCCTTTCCCAACTCAAAGAAGCTCTCAGTAATACATTTTGGAGGGAACAAGAAGCAGCCTGAAAATGGCTTTAAAGCAAGCAGATGGCTTAGGAGAAAAGATCCATAAAATACAGAGCACCATGAAAATTAAAATATAAATGTTTTGGGTTCCATTTCATCACATTTTGCTGTTTTTCTTGCTTTTCACTTCATTCCCTTTAAAATTTAAACCATCCTTTAAAGCAAAAGGAAAAATTCCACATTATTCAGAATTCCAGTTATTCTGGTTATTTCCCATCAACAAGTTTCAAACACTCAGCTTTCAGTTCAAAAATCCACTATCTTCTCAGTAAATCTACTGATGTCAGTGTCCATACTTCTCTTATTCCCATCTCCAGGAAATGCTTCCAAATAATAATACTTTTTTTTCTTTCTTCTGCTTTTATTGCCTCTTTATTCCTTAACCATAATTGCCTTTCCAATAACAGAGTATTTCAAGCACTGGAGGTTAAATCACAAGCTCTATAAACATAGTTACAAGTCATATTGATCATCTATAGATACAACAGTTCCATGTTACTTAAATATCTCAACCTAAAGCACTGAACAGATTTTTCTCACATTAAACTTTGTAGATCCTCTTAACTGCCTTCAAAAAAGCACAGTCACCCACACTTCCACCCTCCCACCCAGAAAAAGCCAGGGACTATCCTGAAATGCAGCAAGTTTCCAGTTGAAATGGGGGGGGGGGGGGAGGATCATAGATTTTCTGGGGACTGCAACAGGAGAGAAAATTCTGCACTGTCAACACGTTTAAAGTGAGGTTTGCAGAAAGACTGCCCTTATACTTCCCAGCCAGAGTTCAATGAAAGATATGAACCATGAATCAGTTTTGGGGATAACATGATAGAGGTACTCCCTTTGCTAAAGAGAGAACAGGAAGGTATTGAACAGTCTCTTTCTTACACACATACACACACACACACACATACACACACCCATTCATCCAGGGAGTTCTAGACCCTCCAAAGAGCCCCAGCTCACAGCCTGAACACAAAGCTCTCACCCCAGATGGTCCCCTTGTAACAATGGACTGAAGGAGTGGGGGTGGGGGGCTCGGAAAGGATAGTACAGCCAAAGCGTATTTGCAAAATCCAGTTGGAAGGGGTGGGCTAGGTCTGAGGGGAGGGACTAGAGGTAGGGGTCTGTGAAAAAAAATTATGCCTTTGCCTGTTCCAGAAATATAAATAAAGCGCAAGCATAGAATTCTTCAGGGGGCAGGAACTCATTCCACTTCCCCTAGGAAGTCAAAGGGGACCCCTCTCCCAATTCACTTAAGAATTATGGTGAGAGAAGGGTGGAAAAAACAGGCCTGCTAAAAAGTTGCTTAATGTCCATGAGTCTAAACTCTTAAAAAGATTTTTAGCTTCCCTACAAAAATAGCCCCACACACCTGAACAAACTCCAAAAGGTTTCTCCCCTATTGATCTTTTCTCCCTTTACTTCTCCAAGTAACATCTCCTAGTCCACCCCAGCCCCAGCTTTTTTTTTTTACAAGCTGTAAACCACCCATTACAAGATCTTAGCCAATCTTCCTTCCCTGCCCCCAACATCCGGAGTTGGGGGTAGGAAGGCCAGTAAAGGATTTCTTCCCCTAGAAACACGATGGACCCCTAAACACAGCCTCTCAGCATCCCCAGGCTGACCCCTCCCCAGAGAAAAGCTCATTCCTACCTTTGTTTTTTGGGAACGGAGTGTTCAATCTCTAGGCGTTTTCCTTGCAGCTCCACTTTCCCTACAGATTAAATTGAAAAAGACAATATGAGGGCTTGGAAAGGGGGTAGGGGGGGCGGGAAAAGAAAGGAGAAAGACACTAGGGTGATTCAGGGGTTACTGGGATTTGAGATCTTCCTAGGAATCCAGGTAGTGGGATCCGCAGCCGGATGTGAGAAGGTCGCTGGAGGAATGGTGGACTCTATAAATTCATTATCATGTTTTCTGAATTTGTGTTTTGTTCTCTCACGGAAGCTAGCTGAGTAGTGGACGGCTCTGGGAGCCGGATTTGGGAGATGCGAGGGCGTCCGTGTGGGCCGGCTACCTTTCCAGCTCCCAGATGTGGGGAGAGGGGGCCGAGAAAGGGCTCCCCGTTTCTCCTAAAGTGTGTGGCGGGGGGTCGGGGGGTGGGGGGGTGGGGTGCAGAATGAAACTTTATTTTCCTGCCTAGCCAGGGAGAAGGGCTTCGGGTGGCGGGGCGGTCACCTGTCGGGACCGGCCCGGAGGCGAGGCCCGGGGAAGCGGAGCGGGGCCCCCGCGGGAGGGTCCCCGGCGGCCGCGGCGCGCGCCTCTCGGCCCAGCCTGGGTCTCGGGAAGCAGCATGGCGACCCGCCGCCGCCGCCGCCGCCGCCGCGCCACCCCGCTCACGCCCCACTTTCAAATCAAAATGGCTCAAGCCCCGGGCCCTGGGCGGGAGGCGGGACCCCGCTGCTCTCAGGTCGAGCCCGAAAGCTGCAGTCCCCACGGAAACCCTGGAGATCGGGAACCGAGCGAGGACCCTTCCCCGCCCGGAAAGGCCTAGGGCGGAGAAAAGGGAGGGAGTGCTGGGGGGGCGGGGGGGCGTCCAGCCTTGGACATCGAGGGCCTGACTTAGAACGAAGCCCACGCGGTGGTCGTCTTGGTGGCGAGTTCCCCTCCTCCTGCCAGCGGGGGCTCCCGTCCCGTCGTTGGGGGGGTACGGGGATCACCTCACTAAAACCTCCAGCTCTTCATCTAGGGCTGGGAGGGACCGGCGAGGGGTCAAAGGGGGAACCGAGAGGGCGTCGGAGGAGGTGGGTGGAAGTCGGTACCCAGGCCAAGCCCCGTAGGCCGGGAGCAGAGAGGAGTTGGCGGGCAGGGGAAGAGGAGGAGCAGGTCCCCGTTGTTCAGGCGGTGCTTTCTCCGGGGAGGGGGTGGACTCTTACCCGAGAAAGTTTCGATGGCCTTCATCGCCCAGTGCTCGTCGGGGCAGTCCACGAAGGCATAGCCGGATTTGACCAAGAACTGGCCGCTGTAGGAGATCTTGTGCTCCGCAAACACTTTCTCCAAGTCCGCGGGGGTCACGCTCTCGTTGAGATTGCCGATGTACAGCTTGTTCATGGTGGCGGTCTCGGGCAGGACGCGGTCCCGGGCAAGGCCGAGCAGACGGGCGCGGGCGGCGAGCCTCCTAGGCCGAGGCGGGAGGCGGCGGCAGCAGACACAAACTTTCTTTGCACCCCACCCCTCAAGTTGTCCGGAGCCGGGGCGGGGAGAGCGGCCGGAGGGCGCGCAGAGGTCGCGGGAGAGTTCGGGGAGGCCCGGGAGAAGTGCCCGCGGCGCGCTGGGAGGCGGACGACGCGGCGCGGCTCCTTCCCTTCAGTCCGAAACCCCTCCGAGCGGGCTGGTGTGTCACGTTTCTCCGCGGCCGCCCTGGCGCCGCCTCTAAATAAAATCGACTTGAAAAAAAAAATGGAGCGGAAAAAAAAAAAAAAGGCAAAGCCACGTGGTGAAAGCCCCCACCCACCCTGCAGGGGAAGACCCCCGACGCCTCAGGGCCCTTGGGCCCTCCAATCCAGCCCAGCCTAGCAAACTCCCACCCTGGGGGGTGGGGGGTGGGCTCTCAACTCACCCCCCGGGTAAGCTGGGTAGGAGGGGGCTGCTTTCGTGTAGCTCTACTTGCCCCCTCCCCCTTGCAAGAATCTGGCCCCTAGGGAGGCGCCCCGCCCCCCCCACACCCATCCCCCTACCCGGGCCCTAGCTGGGGGAGGGTTGTCCAGCCCCAAATCTCCCTCCTCTTACGAGGTTGGGTAAAATGTGCGGTTATTTTTTATTCAAGTGGTCGGGGCTGGGGGGGAGTTTGCCCACCCTACCCCAGCTAACTGCTAGCGACTGACAGGAGGGGGACGGCCGAGAGAGACAAAGAGAATGAGGACTCTGGGGTCTTCAGGAGGGGGTCGCGCGAGCCGGTGATTTGAAAAGAAAGGCGCTTTTCCTCTAGATCTTTAAGTGTGTGTGTGGGGGGGGGGGTCTCGGCCTCCCCTACCCCAGCTCTAGGAGACTGCCTCGCCTCGGGGAGTCTGGGACTGAGGGGCCCCGAAAGCGCGGGACTGGGAAGCTGGAAAACACGGGGGATCGCGGCTGGAAACCAGGGATCCGCAGAAAATCGTGTTTCGGGATTCTCTCGGGAGAAAGGATGGCTCACACCCGGGGTTCGGCTGTTGAACTCTTAACGTCTCGGGGTCCTGGGGGAAAGCGCGGCTCCGGCCCAAGATGACCCCGAGAGAGGGAGGGGTGGAGAGAAGGAAGAGGAGTGGTCGCACGAGCGGACCCGGGCTAACCGAAGGGGGAGGTCTCAGGGAGGGAGTGACAGGGTGGAGATCCGAAGGATCTCCTTCTCGCTCCCAGACGCGGGGGCAGACAGGTGGAGTCCCCTCCGCCCGTCCCTCTCGCGACAGCGACGGCAGCTTTCCCAGCTCCGGGTTCGGGTCTCGGAACTTTTTTGGGGTGCGGGATTTGGATCCTGGCTGGAAGGCGGGAGAAGGGCCGAGGGCTGGGGGGGCTGAGCGCTAAGCCCCGCCCACGTCCCCAGGTCAGGCCCGCGGGGGGAGGGGGTAATTTCCGCTCCGCGCTCGGGGAAGCGAGGGGCGGGAGCTCAGCTTGGAGGAGGGGGCGGCGGCGCCTCCCCCGCCCGCCTGGGGAGGGGGAAGCGGATCCGCCCTGGTCCCTTTCCTCGCCTTTGACCAACTCGTTCCGGATCCTCTGGCCCCGGGAGCCCGAGGGAAGGACCCGACTGGGCGAGGGGCGACACGTGGGCGGTCGCACCCCGTCTCGGCGGTGGGGGAGGGGGCGGTTGGCCGCGCGTCTCGGAGTCCCGGGTGCGCGGCGCAGAGCCGGGCGTGCGGTCCACGCGCAGCCGTGATCCCAGGCCGATGGGCGAGCGAGGCCAACGAGTTTCCAGCGGCGGGGGCTGGGACGGCGCCAGCGGGTGGTGGAGAGCGCGGCCCTGGGACCCCGGAGCCCCTTTAGCCAGCAAACCAGGGCAAGAGGGGGGTGGACCCCCAGTAATGCCGGGGTCTCCCCGAACTGGGCGGAAGCTGGGGGTTTGCTCCTGGTTCTGCGAGAGGGAGAAATAATTTTGTCGGGGCACGCGTGCTGCGAGGGCAGGTGAGGAAGGGGGTCACTCTCCCTTTCCCGGTCCCCGACCCCATTGTCTCAGTCGCCGGCGGCCCGGGCCGACTCCGCAACACGTGTTAGCTGCACCGATATGAATGCCTTGGATTTTTTTTTTCTTGTTATTATTTGGTGTTTGCAGAGTCAGTGAGCCGGCTCCGACTTCGGCGCACCGCCCTTCTGGCAGACGATTTCCCACCGTTCAGAAGTCGGGAGTTAAAGGACCGCACGCTGCACCTTTGTCCCCCACCCCGTTTTCCCCGCGCACTGAAAAGAAATGGGGTGGGGGAGGGCTTCCAACTCGGTTTCTCCATCTCCACCACCTTCCAAACCCACCCTCCAAATCCGCGTTTTGTTCTTGCCAGCCACGTGTTTCTCGAATTTTTACTTGTGATTTTTTTTTCTTTCCATGGATCTACAGAAATCTGAATACTATAAGCCATCAGTTGCTGAGTAGACAAAAAGTGTTTTCTATCCAAGAAGGTGGGCGATATCTGTATTCCACCCCCCAATTCCTCCGACCCTATCTGTTTCAGACTCTTAATACTTGGTTCTTGACATAAACAATTTTAAACCAACGAGTTTCCACTGCCTGCCACATAGTAGGTATTCAATAAATAATTTCTCTTAAGTGAAAAGCAAGCTAATACAAGCTGTAGAGCGAAGAAAATTAAGAGGAAAATTAAGAGGCTAGGGGGGAAAAATTATCTTGGCCAGAATGTGTGGGTCTGTTGCCCGGGGACTCTTCTTGGTGCTGTGTGTTTACTTTTGAAAGGGCTAAAAGATGGTCTCAGAAAGGCTGTTGTGTTCCTTGGCCTTTCCCTAAATAGGAACCCAGCTTCCTGAAACCTTTTCTGTTACATTGGGGAACAAGGAAGAGGGTACTCGGCGGGGCGTTCCAGGTCCCAGCAACCTTAAGTGCTGTTTCCCTCATTTAATTTAAATCTTCAGGAATTAATAGAAGCACCTCTCAGGTTTTCTCCCTGGGGAACATATCCACTACTCTATCTCTTTATTCCTAAAACAAAGGCAAGTTACACCCCACAAAAATCTCCATTCAGCTCCCTAAACGCCTGTAAAATGCAGCCCACATTTTCCTATCCTAAATTCAAAGGGAAACAAATTTAAGTTAATGATTGAATATTATTCAATTTGCTTTTAGCTTGATTTTTTCTATTTAAAAGTATAATAGAAGTGTAAAGGTTAGCTGCAATTACTCAGTTTTTCATGTTTTAAAATGACAAAGGAAAAAGTATAAATGTATTAAACAAAAAATTTACCAAATGCTGATAAACTGATTAGTGCTTTTTAAAAATCAGCTGTTTTACTGAATTCTAACCCTCCCCCACCCCCCACCACCAAGAGCTTCTGTGTGTAGTCAGAGGCTGCAAGAACACAAGGGAAAGGAGACAGCTGGGTGAGATGCAGACCTTTTTAGCCCCCCAAATCAGTTTTGCCTCAGTGACCTGGCTATTTTAGGCTGAGGTTGGGGGGACTGAATGATGTTGATTGGTGCTTCATCTTTTCCTCTGAGTGAGTCTAGCTCTAAAATTAACCTGAGAGAGGGATTATTTCTTGTCAAGACTCACTCCCAGGTTAGGAATAGGGGTGGGAAGACTTGGGATGCCATAATTTGTCATCATTCTTTTCCTTGGCTTTTTTAAAAATTAAAGACAACTAGTAAACATTGTATTTGTTACATTTTTTTTTCCTACATCACTTCTATGGGAAAATTTAATCTTCAGTGCAGAGTTAAATTTACTTTGTGAGAGTTTAAAAGTACAGCTGCAGGGTAAATTGTCTTGAGAATAATGATTTTTAAAAGTATTACCATAATTTTTGTTCTCCTCCTCTTCCTCCTTTATTTTTGCTGAAGAAGTGTTTGGTCTAGTTACATAATTCAGTTTTCTGAATTCAGAAACACTGAAACTTGACTCCATTTTAAAGATGGGGGTTCTGATCCATTTTTCTTTAGTGCAAACATACAAATACTTGCAGACAGAAAAAAAATTTAAGAGGATAATACAGCTTAAAAATTTTAAATATAAAGTGAAAAAAATCATTTCCATAAATTAATTTTAATATGTCTTTTCAGTTTTTTATAGTTTTATATTTTTTATTTTGTCATCTTATTTGTATATCTTGATTTTTTACTCACTCCTGTACCATAAGTATTTTCCCATACTGCTTCCAAGCTTTGATAATGACCTTTTTTAGCCAAAATGTTATATTCAGCCCAATAGATGTGTTAATCATGAATCATTATTCTTAGGTGTATAAGTTACATCAAATCTTTTACTTTTGTTAGTAGTGCTGACTAGGTATTTGAGGGCATATAACTTTTTCCTCTTTTAAATTAGCTCCTTTGGATAAATCCCCAGAATGTATATTGCATTTTAAATCTAAAAGTTATCAATGGCTTCCTATTTCAAAAACTTCACATGCTTTACAAAAAAAGAAGACACAAATTGGAAAGCACTTAAAAGGAAAATACATTAAAATAGAATTTTTACAATTTTTGTTTTCTAATGAATCATGATCAATATTGAAATAAACTTATGGTTTCTATGAAATACAGAAAAAGGAGACTACACATTTCCTGACATATGGCCACTTTGACTTCAAAGTTTTTGAAAGAATTTGTCTTTTGTTTGCTTGGTTTTTGTTTATTTTGTTGTTTGCTTGTTTTTTATTGTTATTGTCTTGAGATATTTTATTTCTTCCTGCAACTTGAAGTTTTAGTGTGGTTCTTTTAAATGCCTACAAACTTTGAAAAAGTGTAAATTTGTCCCAATATTAAAGCACATTCAGCATTTTCTCCTGTCAATAAGGATAATTATATGACTAAGATAACTCATAAAATGTAAGAGAATTATAAACAGAAAAGGAAATTCCCTCCTTCAAATTATTATTTAAGTGTTCAGTATTCAAAGCCTTAAAAAGAAATGTGTTTATTCCAGAGATAGAAGAGATTCATGGAGGGAAAAAACTTTAAGAACAGTCATTTGTTTTTCTATGGGTCACACAATGTGTATGACAAAAACTGCTTAACTTTTGGTTTTGGCTCAGGTTTACAATGTAGAAACTTTTAGATAAGGGAGAGAATAATTTATTTAATTAACTTTTAAAAAATAAATGCTTCCAAATTCAATTTGTTAGTCAATTAAACTTCACCACAGTAACCCCTATTCACACACGTAAAAGAAATGGTGATAACATTCCTCAGATTACACAAGGTTTTTTTACAGCAAAATCATTTGGTTAAAAGATAATAACTTTATTTAGTCCTTATTTTGCACAAAATGTAAAATAGATAGTTGGTATGTTTGGGGCAAAATTGTACAACTGAATAAAAGACAAGGAAATAAATGTTATTTCTTGAAGTAAATGTTACTTTCCCAAATAAATTATAACAAGCAACAAAAGTGAGGGAATGCATACATGGATATTATTAAGTGGGAATAGTAATAAGACAATTTTTTACTTGAAAGCTACATGTCTTCTAAGTAAATGATTTTAAGTTACAACATTAAATTGCATGGAGTTAATTTGATTTTATCTGGATAACCTCTATGCTTTTCAAGACTAAAAGAATTTTTCTATCTGGAACTCAAACTATTTTTGTTTCCTTCATTAAAAGTTTACTTCTGATAATAAAATTAATTTACCTTACTCCTGTTTCTAGCTGGACCCTTTTTTTCAGAAGGTGTCTTGAATGTTTAAATGTTTCTGAGTGCTTAAAAGGGATACTTTAAAAAATATATGTAAGATGAAAAAATTAATACATAGACTATTTCACTGATAGTTAATCAGCAAAATACTCATTAAAAACACTTCAGTCTGTCTTTGTAAAACAAACTTTTTCTTTCTAAAAGAAAAAGGACCCAGCCTAACAGTACATTGGTTTTTTTTGTTTTTTTTTTTTTAATGGTTGTTTAACTAAACTGAGACACAATTCTAAAAGTTATTTCAGTTTTCATGGGTTAACAGTCTAGAGTTTTGGTCCATCCACTTTCCCATAAATACTAAAAAATTTTTAAGAATTAGTATTAGCACAACTTCCAGTTTTAAACATAACCTGAAAGTATTTGATGAGCATGTGTGTGATAAATGATTGAATACCTTTTATGAATTTCTTTTCATTTCTAAAATGTGCTTACAAAGTGTGTAGGAAACAAATACTAGAGTTGTTTCTAAATTGCTTTGAAATGAGGTTCAGGATCTCTATCTTCCTCTTCCTCCCCGCCCCTCCCCCCACCCCTCCTCTTTTTCTTCCCCCTCCTCGCCTTTTGTTCCTCCATTTTTCCTCCTACTCCCGACACTGCCAATTCCTTTCCTCCTCCCCCTTTACCTTTACCCTCTTTTCAGTTTTTCTTTTTCCTTTGTTACTTCTCTTCCCCCTTTTATTATTCTCTGGGTCTTTTGCCCCTCAACCCATTCCTTTCCTCTTTTTAATCAGTACACCTATTCAAACTTTCTTTGCTTTTCTTCATTCCTTCCCGCTTCCTCTGCCACTATCATTGACGTGTCATTTAAACTGTTATTTCCGGTGAAGTGGAAGGACACAGAGATGCTTGAATTATTTTATACACCAAAATGGGAATCTTGTTAAATTTTTGAGAACTCCAGGGTTTTTCAGACCCCAGAGCTCCTTCACCCCTGTACTCCCAGTGTGTTTTGTCTGGACATTCCCTAGACACTTTTCCTTATTTGTATCATTTTCCTGTGTCTTGTGTTGCTTATAACTAATTTGGTTATTAGCATTTTATGCATCAAATCCTTGAGAGCAAAGACTGTTACCCAGGGAGTGGGACACAGTGCTAACAGGTGTCTGACATATATATATATATATATATATATATATATACACACAGATATATGTATATATAAAATAAGTGTCTTTTGATGCTACCTGAGAAGATGAACTCAATGTAATCAGATAAAATGCTGTATTCAGTTTATAAGTGCATTTTCTTTCCTTCCTTCCTCCCTATTTCCCTCCTTCCTCCCTTTTTTCCTTTTTTTCATTTCCCCTACCTTCCCCTCCTCTTTTCTTTTTTAAATACAATACTCAACCATCATCAGTTGAAATACAAGTAAATGCAGCCATCCAAAAAACTGATTGGCCTGCATCAAGAATAGCAACCAAATGGCATCTCTGGGCTTTTCACTCCCTAGTCTTGTGCCATGACAGTGCCCAATGCCCAATGTGGAGCATCCTCCTTCCACGTCTGGTCAAAAGAATAGTCTTGAAATTATTCTCAACTCAGAGTTTCAGGCAGTCACTGGCAACCAACAGAGCTGGCCAATCTCTTTGCTATCTTGATCTCCCTCCATGCCACACAGCCAGCATGACAATCCCAATCTACATACACCTCCTGCCAAGATCCCTCTTTGGGTCTTTCCTCTGGAATGTAGGCAGCTCCCCATTAACCATCATCCAAAGCAAAAATGTCATTCCAGGATAGCCCTCCATCTTGATAATTCTCAGAATGTCTGGTATAGTCACCCAATGATAGCAGATGTTTATTAAATATTCTAGCTGTCAGTACAGGCTTCCCAGGTGGTACACTTGTAAAGAATCTGCCTGCCAATGCGGGAGAACCCAAGAGATGCAGGTTCAATCCCTGGTTCAGGAAAGATCTCCTAGAGTAGGAAATTTCAACCCACTCTAGTATTCCTGCCTGAAAAATTCCATGGACAGAGGAGCCTGGCAGACTACAGTCCATGGGGTAGCAAAGAGTCAGACAGGACTGAGCACGGATACACAGGTATCAATACAGCTATAAACACTCAAGGAGAAGGCAAACAAATTTTAATAGCAGGTTAGATTAAAAAAATAAAGCCAGTTATGAAAATAACAAAATGCTTTATTTGGTTTTTAATTTATACTACTCAATACTAGCAAGAATATAGGGAAATAGAACATTCCATGTAACTGTGGAGGAGAAGTTTAAAGCAACACTTTTAAAAATTCATACCATTTGACTAAGAAATTGCACTTTGAGTAACATCTCTACCAAAAGTCCAGTATATAAAGCGTTTTATTCAGCCTTAAAAAGAAATGAATTTCTTATAACTGCTACAATATACATGAACCTTAAAAACATCACACCAAGTAAAATAAGCCAGATACAATAGGACAAATATATGACTCCACTTACCTGAGATACCTAGAATGAATTCAGAGGCAGAAAGTACCAAGATTTGGGAGAAAGAGGTGGGGTGGGTAGTTACTGTTTTGAGGGTGCAGAATTTCAACTTAAGAGGACAGGAACGTTCTTGAAATTGCAATAATTGCACAACACTGTAAATGCACTTAATACCACTGAATCTTACACTTAAAATGGTTAAAATGATAAATTTTATGTTATATATATTTTACCATGATTAAAAAAGGCAAAAAAGGTAGATTCCCCAGTGGTCCAGTGGACTGGTGGTCCAGTCCAGTTAGGACACTGCTTTCACTGCAGGGTGCATGGGTTCAATCTCTGGTTGGGAAACTAAGATCTCACATGCTGTGCAGTGCGCCACTTCCCCCAAAAAAGTTTTTTTAAAGGCAAAAAACTTAATGAAAATTTCAAAAAGAAAAAAAAAACCCTAATGAACAAAGATGTGTTATGTATGTATCTGTCAAGAAAAAACAGTTGGCAATATATTATAAATGCTTTAAAACACAGAACTCCTCAAGTAACTTTGTTAGTAAAATATTATGTAGTCATTAAAAATTATGTTCACACAAGGCCAGTGGGACTTGTGTTTGAAAGAACTGGAAGGGTGCTGGAAACAGCAACTCTGCTCTTAAAGAAATGTGTGCAAAGTCTCACATACTCTGAATCACGTTCTTGATTGGGGTGGTGATTTCCTGCGTCTATACATGTGTCAAAGCTTATCAAATTGTATACTTGACCTATATCTTATCTTTCCTACCATCCTTCACAATAAACTGTCCAGAGTTCCAGATCAAGCCTGAACATACAATGTAGAGGGAGAACTGTGATAGAGGGAGAATTTTGAGTTTAAAATTAAAGTTATAAATAGACTATATTTTTAAATAAGAATTTGTGAAATTATTAAATTTGATCAGTTTTTCATTAAGTGATACGAAAATGAGATTCCATAGATCATCCCTGATGACTGTGATGAGAGAGGCATAAACCTACTTCACGGTACTTTCTGTTTAGACAGCCCAAGAAACTGGCCACAGGAGTATGTTGTTTCCTTAATTAAGTACAGAAGAGGTAATATCATTTCAAAGTGTAACCTAAGTAATATTAGTTTTACTGCCAAAACAGATACTTTAGCATTTGTCATAGAGTTAAATTTGGGAAGATTGTTTGGAGTCAGTATTTTGTATAAAATTCCTTGAATACATAAGTCCTACAATTCTGAATTTTCTCCTTTATCTTATCTGAGTATACAAATTCTTAACTCAGTTACTAACATAAATCTTATTAAAATAAAATTGCATTTGTGTTAAAACAACAAAAAGTTATGTTTAGAGTTTACGAAAACTTAGGGGAAGTTTACCAAAAAATGTATGTCGCAAAACAGTATTTGTGCTTATGTAGTCTATATGATTGAAAATAAAAATTACATGTGCATAAAGGACTAGAAATTACCTTATAGAAACTCTTGTACATGGAGACCCAGAGACATGTACAAGAATAGTTACATTAGCACTGTTTATAATAACAAAACCTAGAAACCCTACAAATGTTCATTAATAGAATGGGTAAGTAAAACCAGGTATAGTTATGCAACGGAATACTAGTGAGCAATGACAATGAATGAATTTCAGTAATGTGTCATCATGGATGAATTTCATAATTTGATTTTAAAAAGAAAAACCAGAGATTGAGTAATATACCCAATGGAATTGAGTAATATTCCATTGATGTAAGTTCAAAAGATATGCAAAACTAAACAGTATGTAGGGAGACTCATAGGATACTTCAAAGATTGGGAATGGATGTCCTAGTTCTTAATCTGAGTCGTGGCTTCATAAGTATTTGTTTTATGATTGTCGAAACTCTATGTGTATAGTTTGCATTATTTTTGTTAAGTATAATTATTTCATAATAAAAATTAATGGAAATGATAAAGCTTGGAAAATATTGTTAACAATAGTTTTTTCTTTCAGTTTTAATAAGCTATAGTTGATATATAGCATTGTATACGTTTGTGTACATTAACTGTCGTGTATAACATACAGAAGTGTTATATTAATGATTTTGTTCTTTATATTCCTACTACTTATTTATCTGATAACTTGGAGTTGGTAACTTTTGACCACCTTCTTCCAGTTCTCCCTCCCCTCACCGCCCCCGTCTCTAGTAACCACAAATCTCATCTCTGTTTCTGTTTGAAGTAATGACCTACAACTCTATGTTAGCTCCTGATGCAGAACACATTTGATATTTGATTTGATATTTCTATGCATTTCAGTATTATCACCACTAACAATAACTTTGGTTTTAAGACTGTTAGTGAATTTCTTTCTGTTTCCCCTCCCTGTTTCTCTCTCTCTCTCCCCTACTGTCCATTTCTCTCTCTTTACTCTGCTATATTTTTCTGGGTTTCCCAACTGTCTATTACCTTTTTGTAACAAACTCTTTTAAAAAGGTAAAGTGGATATTGAAATTAATCACCCCAAAATATCTTTACAAGCCAAATCATGGATGTGGCTTGACTTTAGCTAAAGGTCTGATTAATTATACATGTATTCATAATAAACTGAGATGGTCTGTGCTGAAACTTAGGACCAGCTGGTGAATAATAGGAAGCAAGCACCCAGATTCACACCTGCCCAGTCTATCCTAGATCTTGCAGATGCATTTCATTTGCATCACTGGAAACCCATAGGGTGAAGCTTATTTCTTTCTCATTAGTTTGGGAGTGTCTTGCTGAGGGATCATGTCCTTCAATACATTGGAAACCTCGTGGCAGGATCCATGTTGTTTCCTTTCTCTGAGTGGCTTCATTACTTTTACCACCTAAGATCTCCTTTATTATTTCCCTATAAGCCCAATATTCTGAAAACCATTGCCTATCAAAAAATTCCATTGATCAAGTGAGAAATTCCCTGTAGTTTAGCAGCAAAGAATCTGCCTGCAATGCAGGAGGCACAAGAGACATGGGTTCAATCCCTGGGTTGGAAAGATCCCCAGGAGAAGGAAATGGCAACCCACTCATTTTCTTTCCTGGAAAAGTCCATGGACAGAGAAGTCTGGCGGGGCTATAGTCCATGGGGTCGCAAAGAGTCAGACACGACTGAACATGCTTACATATATAAGCCCAACATTTTTCAAAATGTTGCCTTATCAAAAAATTCCATCGATCAAGTGATAACAAATGAGTGGCTAAGCCTTGATGCTGGGAAAGATTGAGGGCATGAAGAGAAGGGGGCAACAGAGGATGAGATGGCTGGATGGCATCATCAACTCAATGGACAAGCTGTAGCAAACTCCAGAAGATAGTGAAGGACAGGGAAGCCTGGCATGCTGCAGTCCACAAGGTTGTAAAGAGCTATACACAACTGAGAGACTAAACAAAGCAGAGCTTCTACACAAGCGGCAAGAGGTTACACTATTTCCACCAAAAGCAGAGGGACTTGGCATTGAAATTTACCCACACAGCTGTGCCTAGAATAATTTGTGTGTGATGTCTGGTGTGCATGCACGCTTAGTCGCTCAGTCATGTCTTTGCAACCTTTTGAACTGTAGCCTGCAAGGCTCCTCTGTCCTTGGGATTTTTCCCGACCCTGGGTTTGAACCCATGTCTCCTGGGTCTCCTGCATTGCAGGCAGATTCTTTACCCACTGAATCATGCTGAAAATAGCTCATGGATAACACTGTACCCATTCCACCTTCCTTCCTTCTTAGAGTCCTGGATCTGAGGACTCTGGAGTCTGAGAAACATTAGTCAGGACCAGCTTTCTTAATTCCAGTACTTTGCTTGGGAGGAGAGCAGAAGAGGAAAGAAGAGATGCAGAAAGAACAATGGAAAATGTGGTAAACACCCTGAGGTGGTTGTATCATTGTTTCTATTCTATAGGTCAACTATGCCACAGATAGACCAAGAGTCTAACCCAAGTATGCTTAGACATAAGTCCTTGAGCTTGCTATTATATCAGTGGAGCATTTAAAAATCCCAATGTAGCCCACATATACATCACAATTTATTTCACACAAATGTGTAAAGACAACTCAATGGGGAAAGGATAATTTTTTCAACAAATGGTGCTGGAATAATTAAATATCCATATGCAAAAAATAAATATCTTTTCATACCCCATCCTATATACAAAAGTTAACTCAATCATATACCTAAATCTAATCATTTGAGTCATATAATTAACTGAAAAACCAAAAACTATAAGACTTTTAAGAGAAAAATCTTTGTGACCTTGGGTTAGACAAAGCTTTGATATGGCACTAAAAGCAAAATTCACAAGAAAGCCTAATTGATAAAGTGGACATCATCAAAATTTTAAAAAACTGTTTATCAAAAGATATTGTTAAGAGAATGAAAAGACAACTCACAGTGGTGATTATCCTATAGAAACACTATGTTGTATACCTGGAACTAATATAGTGTTGTAGGTCAATTATACTTTGAACAAACAAACAGAAAAAGGTCAGATTTGTAGTACTAGAGATGATGGGTGAGGAGAGGGTGAATTGGAGGGGAGGGTGAAGGCAGTCAAAAGTTACAAACTTCTAGTTATAAGATAAATATGCACTAGGAATATGATGTACAACATGAATACTATACTCAACGATGCTGTGTGCGATATATGAAAGTTGTTAGGAGAGTAAATCCTAAGAGTCTCATCATAATAAAAGTTTTTTTCTTCTTTTAAAATTTTCATAGTTGTCTGCTAAACACCCTGGTAATTATTTCACAATGTAGGTATAAGTCCAGTCATCATGCTGATTGGATATATAGTGCTGTATGTCAATGATACCTCTAAACCGGAAGAGGAAAATAAAAAATAAAAATGCAAAATGAAAAGAGACACATCATAGACTGGGAGAAAAGTTTTGTAAATCATATAACTGACAAAGGACTCGCATCCAAAGAACTCTCAAAATTCAGTAACAAGAAAACAAACAACCACCCCTCTTCCCAAATAGTCAAAAGATTTGAGTAGACATTTCACCAAAGTAGATATACAGATAGCAAATAAACCCATAAAAAAGCTACTTAACATTATTAGCCATTAGAGAAATGCAAATTAAAATCACAATGAGATACTATAATATATCTATTAAAATGACTAAAATTTAAAAGTGACCAAATTCAGTTTTGGCAAAATGGTGGAAGAACTTTCATACAGCTTGTAGAAATGTAAAATGTTACAATCACTTCAAAAACATCTTGGCAGTTTCTTAAAAAGCCAAATATACCCCAGTCCTAGGTATTGTTCTTTTATATGTCCATACAAATAAAAGTATATGTCCATACAAAGACTTGTCCACAAGTATTCACAATAGTTTTATTTGTAATAGCCAAAAGCTGGAAATAATCTAAATGTCCACCAACAGATGAATGGATAAACAAACTAATATATCCATACGATGGAAGAATATTACATAGCAATAAAAAAGAATGGACATTGTGCCACAATGTGATTGAATCTCAAGTACGCTAAATGAAAGAAGCCAGACAAAAAGAATACATACTGTGTGATTCCATGCATATGAAATTCAAGAAAATACCAACAAATCTACAGTGACAGAAAGCAGATTGGTGATGGGAGGGGTAAAACATAAGAGGGGCTCAAGGAAACTTTTGGAAACAGCAGTTATGTTCAGTTATGTTCTCTGCTTTAAGTGGAGTGATGATTTCATGGGAGGAGACACATGTCAAAACATTGCATTGTACACTTTAAATATGTGCAGTTAAGTATGTGTCAGTTATACCTCAACAGTGCCATTTTCAAAAATCCCAATACTGAGGAAGGAGTGGTGAATTGGAAAAATAACCATTTTCCATTATCATAGTAGAGATAAGTTCATACAAGAATCATCAAAAGTTGTTAAGTCTGAGGGTGGGGGAATTCTGATGAAGAAGCGGTTATGTGCATTGTCCTAAAGTGTTTCCATGTACATTGCTTATTAGTTATAAGGAGAACTGTACGGTGGAAAAATCCAACTTCAGGTAATCAAAATTATCGTCAGTCATGGGAAGGCAGACAGCTTGTTCCTCCAGGTGCAATACCTTGAAAAAAAGACACATTTTCATTTTCCAATGTTCTGGTCAGGATGTATAACCCAAATCTAATCTAGAAGAAACATCAGACAAAACCAAATGGGGAAACACTCTATAACATAACTGGCTTATACTCTTAAAAATGTCAGTATCATTAGAGAAAGAAAGACTGAGAAACTGATTAAAGGAGAATAAAGAGACATAACAATGAAATGCAGAACACAATCCTGGACTGGATCTATGAACGGAGGAGAAATACCTGAAAGGACATCAGCAGGATAATTGAAAAAAATTCTAATACAGACTCTATGTTTACATCAACGTTAAATGTCTCACATTTCAAAATTGTGCTTATTGTGGTTAGATAAGTGAATATCCTTGTTTGTAGGAAATATGCTTGAAAATATGAACTGGTAAAGGAGCACGATGTACATCATCTACTCTCAATTTAAAAGATAGATAATAGAGTGATGGAAGAAAAGCGGCAAAATGTTGAACGCTGGTGAATCTGTGCATATATTGGAGTTCTCCATATTATTTTTACAACTTCCCTGTAAGTTTTAACATATTTCAAAACAGAAGGTTTTAAAAACCTCCAGACAAATGACACACAGAGTCTCCGGGAATGACACTGAGGCACTAGGATTTTTAAAATCTTGGGAAAGTTCAGGTTGCCATATTTGTCAAGTAACAGGACGCTCAGTTAAATCTGAATTTCAGATAAACAACCATGTTAAAACACTTTTTATTACAAATACATCCCATGCAGAATTTGCTGCCTACCCAAGCAATTACCCTCTTGGAATGCAATTCATTCTGCTATCTGTCCTCTGCTGGTCTTCGATATCAAAAACCATCTCTGTTTCCACTCTTGCAGAGAGATCAGGACTGGGAGATATTAAGTGGAGAGATAGAGATAGGGAGATATTAAATGGCCAGAATTTGTGATGATGAAAAGAAACAATGAATCTAGCATTTTCTATAACAGTGGAAATGGTGGTTAACATTTTTTTAGTACTGATTATGCATACGATATTGTTGTTGTTCAGTCACCAGGTTATATCCAACTTCTTCATGGACTGCAGCACGTCAGGCTTCCCTGTCCTCACCATCTCCCAGAGTTTGCCCAAGTTCATGTCCATTGAATCGGTGATGCCATCCAACCATTTCATCTTCTGTCGCCCTCTTGCCCTCAATCTTTCCCAGCATCAGGGTCTTTTCCAATGTGTCAGCTCTTCGAATCAGATGGCCAAAGTATTGGAGCTTCAGCTTCAGCATCAGTCCTTCCAAAGAGTATTCAGGGTTGATTCCTTTAAGTTTGACTGGTTTGATCCTCTCGCTTTCCAAGGGACTCTCAACAGTCTTCTCCAGCACCACAGTTTGAAAGCATCAATTCTTCGATGCTCTGTCTTCTTTATAGTCCAGTTCTCACATCTGTACATGACTACTGGAAAGACCATAGCCTTGACTATATAGACCTTTGTCAGCAAAGTGATGTCTTTGATTTTTAACACACTGTCTAGGTTTGTCACAGCTTTCCTGCCAAGAAGCAATCATTTTCTGATTTCATGGATGCAGTCACCATCCTCAGTTACAAGCAGGAGATGGCAAGTGTAAACATCAACATCTTAGGAATCAGCGAACTAAAATGGACGGGAATGGGTGAATTTAATTCAGATGACCACTATAATTACTACTGTGGGCAGGAATCACATAAAAGAAGTGGAGTAGCCCTCATAATTAATAAAAGAGGACAAAATGCAGTGCTTGGCTGCAACCTTAAAAACAACAGAATGATCCTGGTTCATTTCCAAGACAAAACATTCAATATCACAGTAATTCAAGTCTATGCCCCAACCACCAGTGCCAAAGAAGCTGATCAGTTCTATGAAGACCTAGAAGAGCTCCAAAAACTAACACCAAGAAAGATGTCCTATTCTTGGTCCCCACAATCACAGTGGATGGTGGCTGCAACAATGAAATTAAAAGACACTTGCTCCTTGGAAAAAAAAAAATGACAAAACTAGACAGCATATTAAAAAGCAGAGACATTACTTTGCCTACAACGATCCGTATAGTCAAAGCTATGGTTTTTCCAGAAGTCATGCACGGATGTGAGAGTTGGACAATAAAAAAGGCTGATCACCGAAGAATTAATGCCTTTGAACTGTGGTGCTGGAGAAGACTCTGGAGAGTCCCTTGGATACCAAGGAGATCAAACCAGTCAATCCTAAAGGAAATCAACCCTGAATATTAATTGGTAGGACTGATGCTGAAGTGGAAGCTCCAATACTTTGGCCACCTGATGTGAAGAGACGATTTATTGGAAAAGACTCTGATGCTGGGAAAGATTGAAGGCAGGAGGAGAAGGGGATGACACAGGATGAGATGGTTAGATGGCATTACCAACTCAATGGAGATGAGTTTGAGTAAACTCCAGAAGATGGTGAGGACAAGGAGGCCTGGAGTGTTGCAGTCCATGGGGTCACAAAGAGTTGGACATGACTAAATGACTGAATAGCAAATTCATCATAGGGGACTGGAATGCAAAAGTAGGAAGTCAAGAAATACCTGGAGTAACAGGCAAGTTTGGCCTTGGAGTACAAAATGAAGCAGGGCAAAGGCTAACAGAATTCTGCTGCCAAGAGAACACACTGGTGATAGCAAACACCCTTCTTCAAAATATAAGAGATGACTTTACACATGGACATCACCAAATGGTCAATACCCAAATCAGATTGATTGCATTCTTTGTAGCTGAAAATGGAGAAGCCATACACAGTCAGCAAAAACAAGACCTATAGCTGACTGTGCCTCAGATCATCAGCTCCTCATAGCAAAATTCAGGCTTAAACTAAAGAAAGTGGGGAGACCACTAGGCCAATCAAGCACAACTTAAATAATATCCTCTATGAATATGCATTGGAGGTGACCAATAGATTCAAGGGATTTGATTGAGTAAACAGCACCTGAAGTACTGTGGACAGAGGTCCATAATATTGTATAGGAGGCAACGAATAAAACCATCCCAAAGAAAAAGAAATGTAAGAAGGCCACGTGGCTGTCTGAAGAGGCTTTACAAATAGCTGTGGAAAGAAGAGAAGTGAAAAGCAAGGGAGAAAGGGAAAGGTACACCCAACTAAATGCTGAGTTCCAGAGACTAGTAAGGAGAGACAAGAAGGCCTGCTTCAGTATGGATAAGACAGCCAGTCTCTAAGGCGGCCTCCAATGACCCTGCCTCCTGGTAGCCACAGACGTGGAGTCCCTCCCACATTGTGCTAAGGCTGGTCCCTGTGACGATAGCAGCCAGATGACCTGATAGTATGTGGTATGTCGCTTCCGGGTTTAGGTTTTAAGACACTTACTTGGGCTTTCATCTTAGGCGCATGCCCTGCCTCTGGGGGGACGAAGCCACGCAGTGAGCAGCCTTGTGAAGACATCCACATGGTGAGGAACTAAAGCCTTCAGCCTACAGTCATGGAGTGAACTTGGAAGGTGACCTTCGGCCCCAGATGAGTCTTCTGAGACTACAGCTCAGCTGACATGAGAGACCCTGAGCCATAACTACCCAGCTAAGCCTCTCCCATATCAGTGATCCTCAGAAATTGTGAGAAACTAATGTTCGTTGCTTTAAACTGCTAAAATCTGGAGTAATTTAATAAACCGCATAAGATACCTAATGTATCAAGATATAGTGTAACATAATGCATTTTCTAAGTATAATACTTTCCAAACCAATGCTGTGAAGCAGGAACTATTACATTCCTCATTTTGCTGGAAGGTAAACCAAAGCACAAGGAGGACACATTACTCCAAATCACCCTTATAGGTGGACCTCTCTCCAAAGCCCTTAGCCCTCCTTGGCAATTTCAGCATCTTCTATGTTTTGGGTGCTGGACTGAACCAACCTGGACTTATTATTTCATCTTATTTAAGTTTCATGATAGAGTGAGATAAATAAAGTCATTCCAGAGAAAACCACCAGCCAACACTGGCAGGAAGCCCTCAAAATGAACAAAACACGCATTTCACACTTCCCATAAGCTAGGCAGAGCAGATTTTGTTTTCTTGTCCCCAGTTTAGAAACAATGAAGCTAAGGCTGTGTGTGGGTAAAGCCTTCGCGGAAACAAAGCCAAACATCCCCTGGAGTGGTGAGAGGGTGGAGCTGGAGCTTGAATCCTACGCCTGTCTCTCCATCCTACCAGGCTACTCCCTAATCCAATGGGGGGCACTCGCTAGGGACCCTGAAAATCACTTCATCCTTCATGATCCCCATGCAAGGAAAAGGAAGGGAAAGCCCTCACTTCCTACCCCCTCTTTTTCTTTCACTGGGATATGCTCCTACCCAGGAGAGTGAGAGGCTCAGGAAGGCTGTTCTCTCTGGGAGGGCCAGCTCTTTGGCCTTTTATTACCTAAATCCCAATTCTTTCAGTCCCTGGAACTGAGAACCTGTGGCCACCCCCCTCCCAATTCTAATTCCTCACTGCTCTTCTCCTGTAACTACTAAGGACTGAGCCCTTTTCTCAACAAACCAAAGCAGACAAAAACAAAACAAGAACCCCCCCAAAAAACAAACAAAAAATCCCAAACCTTTGAAAACAGCAAGAAGGACTGGAATTAGAGTGAAGAAAGTGAGAGTGTTAGTCACTCAGTCGTGTCTGACTCTTTGCAACCCCATGGACTATAGCTCACCACGCTCCTCTGTCCATGGAATTCTCCAGGCAAGAACACTGGAGTGGATTGCCATTCCCTTCTCCAGGGGATCTTCCCAACCCAGGGATCAAACCTGAGCCTCCTGCATTGCAGACAGATTCTTTACTATCTGAGCCACCAGAAGGGACTTCCAAACCAATCCCCTAGAGCAGATGGTCAAGAGAGGCTATATAGGTAGTATATATTTTCTTTAAGATCTTTCTGAAAAGTATCTTGATCTGAATGGCAGTGGAGGCTAAGTGGGAAAAAATGTCTGGGACTACGCCTGTGTTTCTGATGTGACTCAAGGGGAAAGCTCTAGGTAATCCTTCCAGCAATCACGATAGACCAGATGACTCAGCAGAGTTTGTCAGGGTTCCCAGTCACCTCTTGTCTCCTCTTCAGGAGGAAAATAAAATCTGCCACCTGGTGTAAGGAAGCTCCAAGAGGGATGGCTGCTTCCTGAGTCAGCCGGTAAGCTTAAAGACCTAGTGAATTTCTAGAACATAATCCACGGCAGGGAGGCTGCAGCCAGCCCTCTGAGTCACCTTGGCTTGGCTTCGGAGCCAGGCCTGGAACATCTGTGGTGTCCCTGGGGGCCTCACGGGGGGCAGGGGTGAGTCACCTCCATGAGCTGGAAGAGCCAGAAGCCCCCAAAGCTTTTTTGCTGCTCCAGCCCCCAGCGCCTCAATCAAGATGCCAGGAGGATCGGGGAAGCAGGATGCTGGGCTCTCTTGCAACAGAACTGCCATCACCCTCCCCTCCCCACTCTGATTCCTGGACTCCCTGATTCCTGAGATACCCCCAGATCCACAGACCTTCTCCACCTGTCTGGGCCATCATTCTTTGTGTCTGGGCTCCCCACCAGTGGGGCGTGTCTTCCTGCCTCTCCATTCCGTGTGTCCTCTCTGATCCCTCACATCCTAGAAATTCTCCACAGTAGAATTCTCCGCTCCCTCCTGAGCCTCTCCACCCCACCCCCACTCCTGTACTCCACTGCTCTGGATTCTGCACACCAGGGCACTGCCCATCATGGCATTGACAGGCTGAATGGGTTGCCAGTTGGTTTTACCAAACTGTTGTTTCAATGTTTGTTTTATTTATTTGACTGCACTGGATCTCTGTTTCAGCATGGGGGATCTATGCACATTCTTAGTTGTGGCATGTGGGATCCAGTTCCCCAACAGGGATTGAACTTGAGCCTCCTGCATTGGGAGTGTGGAGTCTTAGCCACTGGAGGGAAGTCCCTATTGAACTATTTCGATTAAGTGCAGCAGGCCCTTCTGATCCCCAGAAACTTCCCAAAGTCGTCTTTCCCATTCTCTGGGCTCCCACTATACCAGGCAGGGAGAGGGGCCTGTGGGCTCCCCTTGGAGTCTGGCATCTTCTCTGATCTTCTTCCCCAGGACTCAGGCTACATTTCTCCCTAATCTGTCCACTGCTGGGCATGAGAGCCCCAAATCAAAGAGGAAAAGGGAGGAGGGCTTCATAAAGGTCAGTGCTAAGAGGGGGTAAGGTCAGAACCAAAAGCACAGCTGGTCTTCCAAGCAATCTTGCACTTCCACTCCAAACGAGTCCCCAGGGTACCCGGCAGGGGCTCAGGACTGCTGGGACCCATTCCAGAACCTTCCTTGACTTCAGTGGGGCATGAGACGTAAGGGTCCCAGGGAATGACGTCCACCCTTTTTGGATAAGCTGTGCCTCCAGCAGAGGCCCAGGTTTGGACATCAACCCTTCTGAGCCTATTTACTGTGTTACTCACCAGGAAGCAGGATCACAAGCAGCCCCCACACCCTCTTTGGAGGCCAAATCTGAACTGATGTCTAATCTCTGCCCATTGATAGCTAGGAGATGGAATTTGCAGAGCTTGCCCAGAGAGAAGTTTTCTAAGATGGTAGAAAATGGGTAGTGGGTAGGCGAGGTTTCTAGGAAGCAGAGGTGAGTGGCTGTCCTAGTCAGTTACCTCTCATCCCACACAAGCACTTAATTTCATGCTGGACCTGTTCCCAGGCTGGGGAGTTGACCTGGAAAGGAAAGTGGCCTTTACTCGGCCCTGCAGCTAGCAGGGCTGTTTAGGGTTCAAAGTACCCACAGCGAGTGGAGAAGGGACAGCCTGGGCAGGAGGCCTTGGGGGTCGGCCAAACGTGCAGGCTGTGCCCTGTCCCTTCTGGACCAAGAGCCCACGTGGACAGAGCCATGCACTGCGCTTGCAGAGAGAAAAGGGCGCCTCTCAACAAGTCTCCAGTCCAAGGATCAGACACCACCCTGAGCCTGAGGAAGCCTCCATGCGATGGGGCACACAGCCTGGCTCCCAGTGCTGAGCTTAGAGCCCAGGGTCTGATGGAGGAGAGCGGGGCCTCCCATAGCAAAGACAGGGGCATATACTTCTCTCTTACAGGAGAGCAGAGCGTTTGAGGAGAGACTTGGAGCTCGTAAAACTCTCCAGTTAGAATTGAGTTGTAGCTGGCCTGCCTTGCTCTGCGTCCCCCTGGTGTCCATGACCCTCTTTTCCCAACTCTGCCTGCCCCTCAGCAGGAAGGTAGCTCGAGTGGAAGTTCTCAGTTCACAGCTCTCACCAGGAAACCCCCATCCTTCATGTTCCCTTAACCTTCTGCCCATCACTCTCTGCCCTTTCCCCAGCCAGCTGGACCCTCTCCTAGACATCTAGATGGAGACATTGCCACACTGACTAAGCTTTAGGCCACTGTGGCCCCACGCCCTCCAACCCAGGAGTAGCCTGTAACTGGTGGGAGTGACCCCACTCCAGTTAGTGCCACCCTACCTGCACCTGCCCTCACCAGGGGCATCCTTTCTACGCGAGGGCACCTATAAAGGAAGAGGGCCCTTCTGGGGCCCAGAAGGGGAAAGGGAGAAGAAAAGGGGCACTTAAGGTACCCTGCCCACAGGTCAAGCCCAGACAACAGCTGGAGATCCCCAAATGTTAATCACCAATTAGCACAGTCCACGTGGAAAGGACAACTTTATTACATGTAAAATGGACTTAATGTGGCGGGTGCTGTGGGCTTAATTTCTTGAGATAAGATGCTTTTAGGCTAATCAGCAGATCAGTGATGTCTGGCTATAAAGGAGCCAGGGCAAACTTTCCTGAGACAGGCTCTGAAGGGCCAGGAGGGAGGAGGAGAAGACCCCTGCCCTGTCCTTCTGGGCAAGCTGGAAAGGAAGCCTGGTAAGAGAGCAGCTGGGAAGGGGTGGCCATGGACGAGATGCTGGAGGGGGGTGGGTCTCGGCACCCCTGAGGTGCTCGGCACCCTAGCACTTCTCTTCTATACAAGTAATAAGAAGGTGGCTCTGAGGGTTCCTTTAACACCCAGGTGAGAAGGCAGGAAGGCAGGGTCTTGCAGCCTACACATCTCTAGAGCTAGCTTTGGTGCTCAGAGCTTGTTCTTGCTTGGTGTTCAAAGCACCAAAGCATCTAAGGAAAGTTCTGCTGAAGATGCCCTGCGGAAATGGGACTCACCCTTACCAGAAGCATCAGACATCCCTGAGTAGGGACAGTGAAGTCTGAGAGGTGGAGGGGGCTTCTATTTGCAATTTTCACTTTGGACAAGAGGGCTGCAATGATTTAGGTGACAGCCAACTTGAGATCTGGAAGGCTGGCTGGAGACTCTGGAGGTGAGAATCTTGCCAGTTCACATGCCCATGATGTCTAGCCATGGGGGCCAGGAAGGGAGCCATCCAGACATACAAGCCTTCGCTGCTTTCTCCTGCCACGATTGCCCCCTGCTGCCCTCCTTCCTCCCTGCTTAGACTCCTCCTAAAACCCCCAAAACAGGTTCACTCTTGGCCAGGTTCCACGTGCCTTCTAATGTCCCTTCTAGCTCTAATGCCAGCACCCCTCACCATCCCCATGGTGTTTCTCCAGGGTCTTAGAAAAGCTCTAACTTCCAAGGCCTGGCCCCCAGCTTCCAGATTCCCCACAGGCTCCAGGGCTCCTAAGTGCACCACCATACTGGCTGCCCCCTCAGCACAGGGCTTCCCTCTCACCCTTGTCCTTTTCTCTCTTATCTCAGGAAAGAACCCTTGGAAGATGTTGGCCATGAAGACCTTCTCCCTGCTGGTGGTGTCCCTGCTCCTGGCAGTGGTGCTGGGGGAGAAAGAAGAGGACCACTCCAAGCTAGGGTGAGAAGGAGGGGTCAGGTGGCTGGGGGGATGATTGGGTTCTGATTTTCAAGAGACAAGTAAGAAAGGGAGGAATCCCAGGCCAAGAAGAAAGAACGAGGCTAGAACCAGGGAGTATTTTTTACCAGCTACTGTTGCAGCTGAAGAGATTGTAGTTAAATCTCTGGAAGGACTTCTCAGCAGTGAAGTGGCTGAAGTAGGTGATAGTATCTCCCTGATGAAAGTCTTAACTGCTCATTTATTTGTACATTTAATCAGATTTTATAGGAAGCTTCCTGTGTGCTCGGCACAAGGGATACACATGAAGAGTGGCCCGCAAATGCCACCTGTCCTCATGGAGAGTATAGATCCACGGGGAAGACAAAGACCCATCTAAGCAAACTTCAAACTGTCATGAGTGCTGTGAGGAGAGGCAGAGAAGGTTATGAGTGAATATAATAGGGGGAAATATAGTGAAGGGCAGGGAAGCCTGGTGTGCTGCAGTCCATGGGGTTGCAAACAGTCAGACACGACTTAGCCACTGAACACACACACAACCATAGAAGGGGAATCTGTTTGTGTGTTGGGGAGACCAAGAGAGACGTGTCTGAGTAGAGTTAGGCCTTCTCAGATGCAAGGACAAACCGTATGGCCCTATCAACTTGGCCACGTAAGTTTGAGGCACAGACACGTACAAGGAGAGACAACATCGTGTAGAAGTTAAAGACCGTAGACCTGGACCCAGACTAGCTGAGGGTCAGCCCTGGTCATGCTTGCGCTGTATGCTAAATTAATCTCTCTGCATCGTGGTTGCCTCACTCACCAAAGACATGTACCTCCTACACAATGAATTTATGTATTAAAGGACTTGTACAGGACCTGACTCATAGTAAGTCCTGTTTTATAAGAGCTCACTCTTATTAGGAAAAGTGAAAGTGAAGTCACCCAGTCATGTCCGACTTTTTGTAACCCCATGGACTGTAGCCTACCAGGCTCCTCTGTCCATGGAATTCTCCAGGCAAGAGTACCGGAGTGGGTTGCCATTTCCTTCCCCAGGGAATCTTCCTGACCCAGGGATCGAACTCAGGTCTCCTGCATTGCAGGCAGGCGCTTTACCATCTGAGCCACCAGGAAAACCCATTATTAGGAAACTGAGAACCAAATAACTGAATTGGGTGGCACCAGGACAAAAGGAGCGAAGGAGGGAACTGTGATTCAGTCCTTGGGGACAAGGGGAACCTCTGATCTTTGCCCAGAAGCCAGAGCTTCACGTATTGAGGATGCAGGAAGTGGGCTCTTGAGTTGAGGATAAAGTCCCAGGGGTGTGATGCATGGACAAAAGGGTGACTCCATAAAAACTGACTCCCAAGAAATGGGCTGCTTCCTTTTCAAATGGTGGTGACCATCATTTATCATTGCTCTCTCTGCTCCTTCTGTGGCACCTCGGTTTCCCTCTCTCTTTCCTCCCTGCTCCTCAGGTTCCACTCTAAGGCCAGTGGCTCCCAGCCTCGAGCAGCCAGGTATGCTGAGGGCACCTTCATCAGTGACTACAGTATCGCCATGGACAAGATCCGCCAGCAAGACTTTGTGAACTGGCTACTGGCGCAGAAGGGGAAGAAGAGCGAGTGAGTCAGTGCAGCCCCACCCCCTGCTCCCTGTGCCCCGTGTGATGCACAAGCCCAGTGTAGCCTTCTCTTTGGTGCTGATCGGGAGCTGAATTGCATGGCAGTCCTGCCTGGGCTCCTGGCTCAGGCAGCAGTCCAGTCTGAGGGCAGGATGTGGGCAATTTTCCAATCCTTTGCTTCTAAGGGGAAGGGTCAGGGAAAGTGTACTGGGCTCAGAGAGGATCCCTAGGGGGCTGGGGATGAAGGCAGAGGAGCTGAACTGCTGCCAATGACTCTTCAGTGGTGGCAGCTTCAGACTTTGGAAATAAGACGAGTTGATCTCGGTCTTCTCTTTGCAAAGTCTCTTTCCCTGACTTTGCTGTTTGACCTGCATGGTAGCTTTTGAAAAGCTTTTCACTGGGAGCTGAAGACAAGCAGTTGGGAGGCTGACTGAAGAAAGAGGTACCCTCTGCTCCCTGGGCTGAGGTGCCAAATGGCTGGAGCTTCTTTGGACTGGAGAATATCTGGAATTGCCCCTGGCCCCACCTATTCCCTAACCTTTATTTTACCAGCTGGATACACAACATCACCCAGAGGGAGGCTGGGGCCTTAGAGCTGGCCCATCAGTCTAACAGGAAGGAGGAGGCAAAGGAGGAGCAGGGGTGAGTCTGCCCACAGGGGAAGGGGTGGGGGTGGGGCCCCTGACTCACTGCCCCCTCATTGTTCCCTTTCCCAGACTCCGAAGCAGGGCTAGACCCCAGACAAGCATCCTCTTCTACCCAGAATTCAAAGAGGGGTCTTCACAGAGCTCCTGGAGATCAGCCCAAGCCTAAGGGAATAGCCTAGGAGGAATGGGGGTGGAGGTCCTGGGAGGGGATTTGGGGTTAGAATTTCTAAGATTGATGACTTAATGTGCAGAGTCACCAAGTCCAGGAGAGGCTCCTGGAGGGACTGCAGAAACTGGCTTCTCCCCTTTTGTCTGCTAAACTTCAGGAAGGCTTTTATGGAACAAGGAACCTCCCAAGGCCAGTCCCCTGAAATCAGTTACCCTGTCTCTGTAGGAAGCTGAGGAATTGACACAGATCATTCTAAAGAGTGAACATTCCCAAAGTAATCTCTGTGGGGCGGGGTGGGCAGGGGGGTTGGAATACACTCTGGGAAACTTGTAGAGGTGGGTGGGAGGGATGTCTCCCACCAGAATTGTTGTCTTTGCCTGTATGGAAGAGCCTATATTCATTCCCTGGCGGACAGATCTGGGCGGAGCTTTGAAAGCTGAGACAACTGAGAGGCAGCTGTGTTGACTTGTACCCCCCACCCCCGCCCCACCTTGTCCCACCACGCCGGAGTCCCAGCCCCTGTGTTTACTCTCTCTGGGTGGGGCCTGGGCTTAAGGGGCCTGCCAGAGGCTTTCTCCTTTGTAGTTCCCTACCCAAGAACCCCAGTGATGAAGATTTGCTAAAGCGTTTACTGATTCGAGAGCTGCTGGCCTGGATGGTGGATCAGATGGAGCTCTGCAGGCTCAGGTGGGAGTCTGGCAGCTTTGGGCATCTTGCATATTAGTTGTGAGCTCTCACTATGGAGTCAGACGTGGGTTCAGATCTTCACCCCAACACAGGCTGACAAATTACTTACACTCTCCGAAACTTGAGACTTCCCAGGTGGCTCAGATGGTAAAGTGTCTGCTTGCAATGCAGGAGACCCAGGTTCGATCCCTGGGCTGGGAAGATCCCCTGGAGAAGGAAATGGCAACCCGCTCCAGTACTCTTGCCTGGAAAATCCCATGGACAGAGGAGCCTGGAAGCTACAGTCCATGGGGTCACAAAGAGGCATTTTTGTGAAAGTCAGGGTTATTTAAACCACTTCATAGGATTTGGTGGGGTTTGAATAAGATAATGCTAGGAAAAGGGTGACAGAACATCTGCAGAGTGTTAAGAGTTTGGTAATGTTGACAGATCGTGGTACCACTTTCACTTCTTCCTCAGTTTCCTCCAGGTGAGATGCTGCTCTCACCTGCCCTACCCACCCAAGACCATAGCATCCTCAGCTTTCCCTCAGTACCCGTGGGCCACGGCAGCTTCTCAGTGGTGAAACCTCTAGAGTTGGAGGAACGTTGCCCTTCTCTGTAGTTCCAGCTGGTCTCAGTAATCCTCGAATCCTCCTCCTCAGCTAGGAAGTCTTTCAGTTTATTAATATCATGTCTTAGAAGCAAGGGATGGCTCAAAACCATGGAGAGATCCAGCCACTCGAACAGTGAGACAGGACATTCATTTAAGATGCAGACACCAAGATGCAGAAGCCAAAACAAATTCAGACTTCGGTGATGGGAAGTTGAGGGATTGAGGGAACAAATCTGGAATGGCTTCCTGTAAGAGGGTTAGAAGGACCCTATGTGGCCAGAACAATGGAGAAAAGAGTATGAGAAAATCTCCTTGGTAAAGTGGGTAACAGTCTGTGCACTTTTTGGAATAATTACCTTTAGAAAAGTAATTTGGAGGTAGGAGGAGTTGAACTATGGCTGGGTGCCAGAATACACTTACTTTGCTGACTCTAAGCCGAGATATTCCCCTCCTCTCTCCACTCTGCACAGGTTTCAGTGACTCTGACCAAACCCAAGCTCAGAACTGGACTCTGCCCTTCATTTACTCAGCTCCTGCTTCATCTCCACTCCAAGATACTCCAAAGGAACCAAACTAAGTTTAAGCTGAAATAAATGTTTGTGCTCATTGTCAAAACTGACGTGTCTACTGTTGACTAACTGGACGTTTGTCTGTGTGTGCACTACTCAGTGAAAAGGAGGTATGGCTCTTACCTGTTAATTCATCGATTGTTTCATGAACACTTATTGGAAACCTAACACAGGCAGGGATTATGCTTAACACTGAGTATACAGCAGTGATGGAAACAGACACAATCATTGTCCCCAGGGGGTTTACAGTCTAGTGATGAAGACATACCTTAATCTTTATACAAAACAGAGACTTCCCTGGTGGTCCAGTGGCTAAGACTCTGCACTCCCAAAGCAGGGGACCCAGGTTTGATCCCTAGTCAGGGAACTAGATCCCACAACTGAAGATTCTGCATGCAACAGAGAAGCCTCATAGACGGAGTAGGCAATCAGGAGGGCCTCTCTGAGAAAATGATGCTTAAGCTGAATGAGATTTTTTAAACATTTCTTTCTTTTTCGCTGTGCTGGGTCTTCCTTGCTGTGCGGGCTTTCCTCTAGTTGCTGTGACGGGAGGCTACTCTGTGACTTACTGGCTTCTCACCGTGAGGACGTCTTTGGTTGCGGAGCACAGCCTCTAGGGTGCTCGGGCTTCAGTAGCTGTGCCACGTGGGCTCTAGAGCTCAGGCTCAACAGTTGTTGCACAAGTGCTCAGCTGCTTCAAAGCATGTGGGATCTTCCCAGACTAGGGATGGACCCCATGTTTCATGCATTGACAGGTGGATTCTTTACCACTGAACCACCAGGGAAACCCTAAGCTGAGTGAGATCTGAAGGATTAAATGGCCAAATGGTGAAGAGAGACAATAAATATTAGCCGGTAGTATTGTTCTATGGCAAAATGGGCAATGGGGTGGAGAGAAGAGCACAAGTGGAGACTGGGAAGGTAGGCAGAAGCAGGGCCTCAAAGGCCACATTAAAGCTTTGGGATTTTATCCTTAGTGTAAGGGCAGGTCCTTGAAGGAGTTTGAGCAGGGGGAAGTCAGACAAGATCTACTTGCATCTCCAATCATACTGATGATGGTAAGAATTATATTGAGATGAAGAGGAATGAACAAGAAATCTCTCTTGCAGGATTCCAGATTTCACACTAGGGAGATGGCAGGGAAGGTGAAGTAAAGTGGGAGAACTCAGTTTGTCCAAAAGTCAATACCTCTTTCTTTCTGTGTTTCAAGACTTTTCCACCTTGGTGTGCTGCCTTCTCTCACTGCCCTGCATCCACAGAAGGCAAGGCTGTCTCTCCTCCCCACTTAATTTAGGTTGTCTTTACTAATGTCCCCCTATCCCCTTGATCTAGTCACGTCTTAGCAGACTAGAGTCAAACACACCTAGATTCAAATCACTCTAGGTCTGTGACTTGGCAAGTTAGTTCCTCCCTCTCTCTGGTGCTCAGTTTCTTGTCTGTAAAAAGATTAAAAAGTACTCACTTCATAGAGTTGAAGAATTTTAAGATAATGCTTGGTACAAAGTAACTTTTGTTATTATTATTCACACATGAAGCATCAATTTACAAACATGGGGGTATTAGGACTTCTCTGGTGGCCCAGGGATTAAGACTGCGCTTCTGGCTCCTGGTTCAAGATAGTCGAGCAGAAGGACGCGCACTCATCCCTATCAAAAAAGCAACAAAATTGAAACTAGTTGTTGAACAACCATGGACAGGAGGACTCTGGACCCACCGAAAAAGATACCCCACGTCCAAAGACAAAGAAGAAGCCACAATGAGATGGTAGCAGGGTCACAATCACGATAAAATCAAATCCCATACACGCCAAGTGGGTGACCCACAAACTGGAGAACAATGAAATCAGAGAAATTCTCCCACTGTTGTGCAGGTTCTGAGCCCCACGTAAGGCTTCTCAGCTTACGGATCCAGCAAAGCGACTGGGAATTCCCAGGGAATCTGACTTTGAAGGACAGCCACATTTGATTACAGGACTTCTACAGGACTAGGGGAAACAGTGACTCAACTCTTGGAGGGCACAAACAATACCTGTGTGCATCAAGACCAAAGGGAAAGGAACAGGGACCCCACAGGAGACTGAAGCAGAGCTATTTGCTAGTGTTGGAGGGCCTCCTGTGGAGGCATGGGTTGGCAGTGATTCACCCCAGGGATGGGGCCCTGGCAGCAGCAGTCCTGAGGCCCATGGCTTAAGTGCTCCTGGAGTTCACCATTAACCCTGCCATAGAGCCCAGAGACTCCAGGGCCGGGTGGCCTCAAGCCAAACAACCTACAGGGAGGGATCAACTTCACCCATCAAGAGATAATTGGATTAAAGCTTTACTGAGCAAGGCCCTACCCACCAGAACTAGACACAGTTTTCCCCACATAGTCCCTCTCATCAGGAAACTTACACAAGCCTCATTCACCAAAGGGCAGACAGAAGAAGTGAGAAGAACCACAGTCTCACAGCAGTTAGAATGAAAGTCACACCACAGTAAGTTAATCAGGATGAAAAAGCAGAGTTATGTCCCAGATGAAGGGACAAGATAAGACCCCAGAAAAACAACTAAATAAGTGGAGACAGGCAACCTTCCAGAAAAAGAATTCAGAATGATAGTGAGGATGATCCAGGATCTTGGAAACAGAATGGAGAAGATATAAGAAATTTTTATCAAAGACCTAGAAGAACGGTTCCCTGGTGGTTCAGACAGTAAAGAATCTGCCTGCAATGCAAGAGACTCAAATGTAATCCGCTAGGTTGGGAAGATCCTCTGGAGAACGGAATGGCTACCCACTCCAGTATTCTTGCCTGGAGAATTTCACAGACAGAGGAGCCTGGTGGGCTACAGTCCATGGGGTCTCATGGACTGTAGTCCATGGGGTCTCATGGACTGTAGTCCATGGGGTCTCATGGACTGTAGTCCATGGGGTGGGGTCACAAAGGGTAGGACATGACTGACTCACACTCAGAAGAACTAAAAAACAAACAGAGATGAACAATATATTAGAAGGAATCAATAGCAGAATAAATGAAGCAGAACAGTTAAGTGATCTGAAGAAAAGGATGGTGGGAATCATTACTGCACAACAGAATATAGAAAAAAGAATGAAAAAAAAAAAATGAAGACAGCCTAAGAGACCTCTGGGACAACATTAAAGGCACCGACATTTGCATTATAATGCAAACCCCTAGAGGGTTCCAAAAGGAAAAGAGAGAAAGGACCTGAGAAAATATTTGAAGAGGTAATAGCCGAAAGCTTTCCTAACATGGCAAAGGAAATAGTCAACCAAGTCCAGGCAGCACAGAGTCCCAGGCAGGATACACCCAAGGAGGAACACACTGAGACACACAGTAATCAAACTGACAAAAATTAAAGACAAAGATAAAACACTAAAAGCAACAAGGGAAAAACAACAAATAAAAAGAAACTCCTGTAAGTTATCGGCTGATTTCTCAACAGAAACACTACAAGCCAGAGGGAATAGCAAGATTATTTAAAGTGTTGAAAGGGAAGAACCTACAACCAAGAATACTCGACTCAGCAAGGAAAACTTTCCAGACAAGCAAAAGTTAAGAGAATTCTGCATCACCAAACCAGCTTTACAACAAATGATAAAGGAACTTCTCAAGGCGGGAAACACAAGAGAAGGAAAAGACCAACGCAAAACAAACCCGAACAATGAACAAAATGATAATGTGCATGCTAAGTCACTTCAGCAACCCACCAGCCTCCTCTGTCCATGGGATTCTTCAAGCAAGAATACTGGAGTGGGTTGCCATGCCCTCCTCCAGGGGATCTTCCCAACCCAGGGATCAAACACACATCTCTTACATCTCCTGCATTGGTAGGCGGGTTCTTTATCCCTAGTGCCACCCAGAGAACCATGTTGCTGCCGCTGCTAAGCCGCTTCCATTGTGTCTGACTCTGTGTGACTCCATAGATGGCAGTCCATCAGGCACCCCCATCCCTGGGATTGTCCAGGCAAGAATACTGGAGTAGGTTGCCAGGTCCTTCCCAGAGGACCATCAGTTCAGTTCAGTTCAGTCGCTCAGTTGTGTCCGACTCTTTGCGACCCCATGAATTGCAGGCTTCCCTGTCCATCACCAACTCCCAGAGTTCACTCAGAGTCGCATCCATCGAGTCAGTGATGCCATCCAGCCATCTCATCCTCTGTCGTCCCCTTCTCGTCTTGCCCTCAATCCCTCCCAGCATCAAAGTCTTTTCCAGTGAATCAACTCTTCGCATGAGGTGGCCAAAGTACTGGAGTTTCAGCTTTAGCATCATTCCCTCCAAAGAAATCCCAGGGCTGATCTCCTTCAGAATGGACTGGTTGGATCTCCTTGCAATCCAAGGGACTCTCAAGAGTCTTCTCCAACACCACAGTTCAAAAGCATCAATTCTTCGGCGCTCAGCCTTCTTCACAGTCCAACTCTCACATCCATACATGACCACTGGAAAAACCATAGCCTTAACTAGACGGACCTTAGTCGGCAAAGTAATGTCTCTGCTTTTGAATATGCTATCTAGGCTGGTCATAACTTTTCTTCCAAGGAGTAAGTGTCTTTTAATTTCATGGCTGCAGTCACCATCTGCATACCTGTGATTACCTTAAGTGTAAATGGATTAAATGTACCAGTAAAAAGACATACACTGGCTGGGTGGATGAAAACATGTACACGTATGCACTTCCACTTACAACACCACTTTACTTAACCCCCCAAATTGTATCTAACTATTTTATATTGTTAGGTTAATCATGTTTCCATTATGGCTTGCAACTGTAATTATCTTTTATTTTTTGCCTGACTATTGATTGTGAAAGTTGATAAGCATCTTTTATTATTGCAATTATGTAACTATTATTCACTTAATAGCATTGTATCATGACTGGCCAACAGAAAATGGTAGAATTCTAAATCACTAAAACTACTATTTAATAGAAAAACCTGCAATCACTTTTTAAAATTCAGATGCATATCAGAATTAACGAAGAATTTTTTAACAAACACAAATGCCCAGGTATTGCTTTTTTTCCTCCGAAGATCCAGATGTGTTTCTAATGAGCAGCTGTGTTTAAAAACAATTAGACTATATGAAGATTTTTACTTTTATCTAGTTTGTCTCACTTTTTCTATTTCACCTTCAGTGTTCCCATTTAATTTAGCTTATGTTTTCCAATTTCTCCATCTTTTTTTTTAATGTTCTTTCTCAAGCCTTTATCAAGCATACTAGAAAAGTTTTTGTATTCATCAGTCAGTCAGTTCAATTCAGTCACTCAGTCGTGTCCTACTCTTCGCAACCCCAAGTACTCCAGAAACCAGGTTTTCCTGTCCAACACCAACTCCCAGAGTTTACTCAAAACTCCTGTCTATCGCATCGGTGATGCCATCCAACCATCTCATCCCTGGTCGTCCCCTTCTCCTCCTGCCTTCAATCCCTCCCAGCATCAGAGTCTTTTCAAACAATGAGTCAACTCTTTGCGTGAGGTGGCCAAAGTACTGGAGTTTCAGCTTCAGCATCAGTCCTTCCAATGAACACCAGGACTGATCTCATTTAGGATGGACTGGTTGGATCTCCTTGCAGTCCAAGGGACTCTCAAGAGTCCTCTCCAACACCACAGTTCAAAAGCATCAATTCTTCGGCACTCAGCTTTCTTCACAGTCCAACTCTCACATCCATACATGACCACTGGAAAAACCATAGCCTTGACTAGACAGACCTTTGTTGGCAAAGTAATATCTCTGCTTTTCAATATACTATCTAGGTTGGTTATAACTTTCCTTCCAAGGAGTAAGTGTCTTTTAATTTCGTGGCTGCAATCACCATCTGCAGTGATTTTGGAGCCCAAAAACACAAAGTCTGACACTGTTTCCACTATTTCCCCGTCTATTTGCCATGAAGTGATGGGACCAGATGCCATGATCTTAGTTTGCTGAATGTTGAGTTTTAAGCCAACTTTTTCACTCCTCTTTCACTTTCATCAAGAGGCTTTTTAGCTCCTCTTCACTATCTGCCATAAGGAGGGTGTCATCTGCATATCTGAGGTTATTGATATTCCTCCTGGCCATCTTGACTCCAGCTTGTGCTTCTTCCAGCCCAGCGTTTCTCATGATGTACTCTGCATATAAGTTAAATAAGCAGGGTGACAATAGATAGCCTTGATGTACTGCTTTTCCTATTTGGAACCAGTCTGTTGTTCCATGTCCAGTTCTGTCACTTTCTGACCTGCATACAGGTTTCTCAAGAGGCAGGTTAGGTGGTCTTGTATTCCCATCTCTTTCAGAATTTTCCACAGTTGACTGTGATCCACACAGTCAAAGGCTTTGTCATAGTCAATAAAGCAGAAATAGATGTTTTTCTGGAACTCTCTTTCTTTTTCCATGATCCAGTGGATGCTGGCAATTTGATTTCTGGTTCCTCTGCCTTTTCTAAAACCAGCTTGAATATCTGGAAGTTCACAGTTCACGTATTGCTGAAGCCTGGCTTGGAGAATTTTAAGCATCACTTTACTAGCATGTGAGATGAGTGAGTGAGAAGGAAATGGCAACCCACTCCAGTGTTCTTGCCTGGAGAATCCCAGGGTTGGGGGAGCCTGGCGGGAGGCCATCTATGGGGTCGCACAGAGTCAGACACGACTGAAGCGACTTAGCAGCAGAGATGAGTGCAATTGTGCGGTAGTTTGAGCATTCTTTGACATTGCCTTCCTTTGGCATTGGAATGAAAACTGACCTTTTCCAGTCCTGTGGCCACTGCTGAGTTTCCAAATTTGCTGACATATTGAGTGCAGCACTTTCACAGCATCATCTTTCAGGATTTGAAATAGCTCCACTGGAATTCCATCACCTCCACTAGCTTTGTTCATAGTGATGCTTTCTAAGGCCCACTTGACTTCACATTCCAGGATGTCTGGCTCTAGGTGAGTGATCACACCATCGTGATTATCTGGGTTGTGAAGCTCTTTTTCATACAGTGCTTCTGTGTATTCTTGCCACCTCTTCCTAATATCTTCTACTTCTGTTAGGTCCATACCATGTCTGTCCTTTATCGAGCCCATCTTTGCATGAAATGTTCCCTTGATGTCTCTAATTTTCTTGAAGAGATCTTTAGTCTTTCCCATTCTGTTGTTTTCCTCTATTTCTTTGCATTGATCTCTGAGGAAGGCTTTCTTATCTCTCCTTGCTATTCTTTGGAACTCTGCATTCAGATGCTTATATCTTTCCTTTTCTCCTTTGCTTTTCACTTCCCTTCTTTTCACAGCTATTTGTAAGGCCTCCTCAGACAGCCATTTTGCTTTTTTGCATTTCTTTTCCATGGGGATGGTCTTGATCCCTGTCTCCTGTACAATGTCACGAACCTCCATCCATGGTTCATCAGGTACTCTGTCTATCAGATCTAGTCCCTTAAATCATAAGGGATTTGATTTAGGTCATACCTGAATGATCTAGTGGTTTTCCCCCTTTCTTCAATATAAGTCTGAATTTGGCAATAAGGAGTTCATGATCCGAGCCACAGTCAGCTCCCGGTCTTGTTTCTGCTGACTGTATAGAGCTTCTCCATCGGTCCAAGGGACTCTCAAAAGTCTTCTCCAATACCGCAGTTCAAAAGCATCAGTTCTTTGGTGCTCAGCTTTCTTTATAGTCCGACTCTCACATTCATACATGACTACTTGAAAAAGCATAGCTTTGACTAGGTGGATCTTTTTTGGTAAAGTAATGTCTCTGCTTTTTAATATGTTATGTTGGTTGGTCGTAGCTTTTCTTCCAAGAAGCAAGTGTCTTTTAATTTCATGGCTGCAGTCACCATCTGCAGTGATTTTTTGGAGGCCCTCCCCCCACCAAAAAAGCATCTGTCACTGTTTCCATTGTTTCCCCATCTATTTGCCATGAAGTGATGGGACCAGATGCCATGATCTTAGTTTTCTGAATGTTGAGTTTTAAGCCAACTTTTTCACTCTCCCTTTCACTTTCATCAAGAGGCTTTTTAGCTCCTCTTCACTTTCTGCCATAAGGGGGGTGTCATCTGCATATCTGAGGTTATTGATATTTCTCCCGGCCATCCTGACTCCAGCTTGTGCTTCATCCAGCCCAGCATTTCTCATGATGTATTCTGCATGTAAGTTAAATAAGCAGGATGACAATACACTACCTTGATGTACTCCTTTCCCGATTTTGAACCAGTCTGTTGTTTCATGTATAGTTCTGTTGCTTCTTGACCTGCATATAGTGAAGAATTTTCCGCAGTTTGTTGTGATCCACAGTCAAAGGCTTTGGTGTAGTTAGTAAAACAGAAGTAGATATTCTACTGGAATTCTTTTGCTTCTTTGATGATCCAGTGTATGTTGGCAATTTGATCTTTGGTTCCTCTGCCTTTTCTAAATCCAATTTGAACATCTGGAAGTTCAAGGTTCATGTACTGTTGAAGCCTGGCTCGGAGAATTTTGAGCATTACTTTGCTAGCATGTGAGATGTGTGCAATTGTGTGCTAGTTTGAACATTCTTTTGCATTCCCTTTCTTTGGGATTAAGATGAAAACTGACATTTTCCAGTCCTGTGGCCACCTCTGAGTTTTCCAGATTTGCTTGCATATTGAGTGCAACACTTTCACAGCATCATCTTTTAGGATTTGAAATAGCTTAACTGGAATTCCATCACCTCCACTAGCTTTGTTCTTAGTGATTCAAGTGGGCTTCCTAAGGCCCACTTGACTTCACATTCCAGAATGTCTGGCTCTAGGTGAGTGATCACACCATCATGGTTATCTAGGTCATCTTTTTTATATAGTTCTTTGGTGTATTCATATGTACACATACATAATATACATTTTGGAAAACTTACACTGTTTGACTAGCTAAACAATTTATGACATTTTGATTCTACTTGTTGGACTTAATATGAATAGAATGCTAGATTTCTAATTTATATTCACTAGAAACTTTGATATAGTTTCATGTATTTTGGTATCTAGTATTATTACCGATTAAAGTCTAGAAAGTTTATTATCTTACTGATTTTAAAAAAATTTTGAATGAGGCTTGAAACTTTGAATCCAATGCTGAGAATATAAAGAAATACTATGTTGCAAAAAAAAAGAAAAAGAAAATGGGAATTTTGACCATCACGTTTTTGCACTTGGTCTTATGTCCCTGGATATTTTCCAATGTTTCTTAGTTTATCGTCTATGGGAACTTGAATAGAATTTGTATCCTACTCTTGTGTGAAAACTGTATAAATCTTAATTATATTGAACTGGTTCATAATGCTTTTCAGGTCTACAATATCCTTCTACTTCTCTGTATATTCATTTTATTAATTCTTGAGAGTTTGATATTAAAATGCCAACTAAAAATCTTAATTTATCTACTTAAAATTAATTTCAATATGTAGTGGATCTATATGTAAACTTGTTCTGTATTTTCCAAACCTCCTGTATGTGTTATCATATTTTCATAATTAAAAAAAGAAAACAAAAAATACTGCGCTTCCACTGCAGAGGTAAATGGTTTTATCCCCACACAGCAAAGTTCTTCATGCTGCATGTAGGAGCAAAAAAAAAACCAACAAAAAACAAAGTATTAGCTTAATTTCAGGGACTGGCAAACTGGATTGGCTGAATGGCTGGGTTGGTAAACCAAATAAGCTGAGTGAGGATTTTGTAAAACAAGGGGAAAGATTGGGACTGTGAAAATGGGAAAGAAATGTGACCCTAAAGGCATTCTGATGACCAAATAAAACTCCTTGGAGAACTGAATTTGCCTGAGGCCCGCCAGTTTGCAATCTCTTTCAGTTGTAACGTTTTGGGTTTCCTTTCCTTTAAACTCCTTGAGTTCTAAAAGAATGCATCACACAATTTAGAGCATGCCTTTACTCAGAGGGGATATATTTTAGTGATTCTCCATGATAGAGCCGACTGCATTGAGGAGGAGTTTGGATCTTTATTTCTGCAATCTTGGGTGTCTCTGTGAGTCAATGAATCTGAAAGGGTTATTTTTAAAAGTTTTGTACAACTGTCTTACTATGGGCCAGGCATTTGCGCTCAGTGCTTTCTAAACATTTTTTTTCAACTTTTGGTGGGTTTTTTTTACTCTTGTTTTTGTTCATACTTGTAAATACCAGTTTTTAAAAATCATGGTAATCTCATTTAATTTAAAGCCTCATCACAATCCTTCAAGATAATGATAATGTAATAGCTGTTCACCATGCACTATACTGCCTCCATGAGGCAGAGAATTATAAGCCCATGCTCTAAGCCACTTTGCAGTAAGACCCATGACTCGCCAGTCACTTAAAGCAAGTGAGGGCATCTGGGTTGGTCAGCATTCAGTGGTGCACTGGACCAAAGTGCTTCTAAGAGCATTGTGAAATTGGCAGTAATTTTGTGAGCAGGTTGCAAAAGCACTGATAACTTGAAACAATAGCAAAGGGCATACTCAGAGTATTTACACTATGGAAATTGGCAAGTGCTATAAATCAGAGCACCTCTCTTCCAACCTAGAGAGGTGATTATTTACCAGCACATTATTGGTCAACAAACTTTCTCTTATAGAGGAGAATAAATGTGTCTGAAGAAGGAAATAAGCATGTCTGCTCCTGGGTGCCAATGAAGTTTATCAAGGGCCAATGTGTGTACTTCAAGATGTATGTGTGCATTTGAAGGTGCGGGCGTGCTAAGTCTCTTCAGTTGTGTATGACTCTTTGTGACGCTATGGACTGTAGCCCGTCAGGCTCATCTGCCCATGGGGATTCTCCAGGCAAGAATACTGGAGTGCATTGCCATGCCCTCCTCAGGGTATCTTCCCAACCCAGGGTTCACTTCAGTTCAGTCACTCAGTCGTGTCCGACTCTCCGCGACCCCATGAACCGCAGCACGCCAGGCCTCCCTGTCTATCACCAACTCCCGGAGTTCACCCAAACCCATGTCCATTGAGTCGATGATGCCATCCAACCATCTCATCCTCTATAGTCCCCTTCTCCTCCTGCCCTCAATCTTTCCCAGCATCAGAGTCTTTTCCAATGAGTCAGCTCTTCGCATCAGGTGGCCAAAGTATTGGAGTTTCAGCTTCATCATCAGTCCTTCCAATGAACATTCAGGACTGATCTTTAGGATGGACTGGTTGGATCTCCTTGCAGTCCAAGGGACTCTCAAGAGTCTTCTCCAACACCACAGTTCTCTGAAGTAATGAGTATGAGTGAGGGGGTCAGTTTGTACATGTTAAGGAGTCACAGAGTGAAAATCAGGTCGGTGTGTCTAGATGGCGTCAGTGAGTATCTAAAGGACTGAATTTTTGTGTTAAGTAGTGGTATAGTAAGAATATGAAAATATGAGCTCAAAATCAATGGAGCTCAGCTCGTCTGTATGAGGTTAGTGTGTTTTTCATAGTCAGGGGTGGGTAGGTATAATGGAGGATTGAATGCGTATGAAAGGGTGTCAAATATATGTGTTGGAGGGGACAAATCTGTGTTTGTGAAAGTAAGTTTGTGTTTTAGGGGGCTTATGTTATCTATGTTCAGTATCTGAGGGTATGCATCAGAATGAGCCTAAAGGTAGGACTATGATAGCCAGAATAACTGTTCCAGCCTTAGTCCATGAATCTATAACATTACCTTCTGCTTCAAAAGAGAGTAAAACATAAAATAACAGTGCTGAATATTTTTAGCAAGATAGAGCATTATTTCTCTACTTAGAGGCAGGTAGCCTAGGGCTGGTGTGACAGCTTGTCCTATGAAATCCTCAGGGACCTAGGCTCTTTGGGCTCATGGCTCCACCATCCCTCAAGGCCCCAAATGCCAACTAAATATCCTGCCACCTATCTCTGCTCCCATCCTCTTTTATTTGCTGAAGCTGTGCCATGTGGCATGCACAATCTTAGTTCCCTGATCTGTGCCCCCTGAATTGGGAGCACAGGGTCTTAACCACCGGACCTCCAGGGAAGTCCCCGCTCCCATCCTCTTTTTCTTTCGCTGCTCTGGGTCTTCACTGTGGCACCATGCGCTTCTTTCGTTGCAGTGCAGAGGCTTAGTGGCTCTGCGGCATCTAGGATCTTAGTTCCTGACCAGGGATGGACCTGCATCCTCCTCTTTGCAAGGTGGATTCCTAACCACTGGACCACCAAGGAAGTCCCTCACGTCTTCGTCTTCTTTTTATCCTTTTACTTGAAAACACTCTGGTAACATTAGTCACATTCATGGTTTTGCCTTGACCTGTAGCCCAGCCCATATCTTTCTGCAGAACTTCAAACCAGTACATCTGAATGACAGCTGGCCATCTCTCCTGTGATGTCACACAAACCTCAATTTCAGCATTTTCAAAACCACTGTTATTTCCTCAACTTCATCTTGTAATCTGTTCTCTCTGAATGGCACCACCCTGTTGCCTAAGCCAGGAAGTTGAACATCCTGCTAAGTCTTCCCACCCACTCTGCCCCCATCTCAGGCTTCCTTGGTAGCTCAGCTGGTAAAGAATTTGCCTGCAATGTGGGGGACCCCGGTTTGATTCCTGGGTTGTGAAGATCTGCTGGAGAAGGGATAGGCTACCCACTCTAGTATTCCTGGGCTTCCCTCGTGGCTCAGCTCATAAAGAATCTGCCTGCAATGCAGGAGACCTGGATTCTATCCCTGGTTTGGGAAGATATCCTGGAGAAGGGAACAGCTAGCTACCCATTCCAGTATTCTGGCCTGGAGAATTCCACAGACTGTATAGTCCATGGGGGTCACAAAGAATCAGACACAACTGAGCGACTTTCACTCACTGCCCCCGTCTCATCAGTTTTATCATCCCACCTTAATACGTCCTGAATTTGTCCCCTTCTCTCTATCCTTACTGCCACCATCTTAATTGCCCCCTTACCATTTCTTTGGACTGCTACAACTGACTCAAAAATTAAGTCTAGGTTGCCACTAATTTTCCTGTAACAAAAATTTATTACTACTCTCTGACTTAAGAAACCTCCATTGGCTCCTCCAAACCTCTACTGGCTCCTCCTTTGGAAGACTCAATAATGTTATGGAAATCACCTACTTTAAAAAAAAAAAGGAAAAGTGAAAGTGTTAGTTGCTTAGTCCTGTCTCCCTCTGCAACCTCAAGAACTGTAGCCCACCAGGCTCTTCTGTCTATGAGATTTTCCAGGCAAGCACACTGGAGTGGGTAGCAATTCCTCAGAGGATCTTCCTGACCCAGGAATCAAACTCAGGTCTCTTGCACTGCAGACAGATTCTTTACCATCTGAGCCACAAGGAGAGCCCTTGGAAATCACATATGGAGCTTTCTAAACACACAGAAAACTGATTCTATCACAGACCTGATGAATAACAAACACAGCTGATATTCATGTGGCAGACATTGTACTGAATGCTTTGTTATATATTTTCTGGCTTATTTCTCATAACTTCATGAGTAGGTATTACTCTTTCACAACTGTGGATGGAACACAAGTGATTAAGGTATTTGCCTGAAGTTCCCTGGTGGCTCAGCGATAAAGAATCCGCCTGCCAATGCAAGAGACACGAGTTCCATCTCTGGGTGGGGAAGATTCTCCTGGAGAACAAAATGGCAACTCACTCCAGGAAATCTCTTGGACAGAGGAGGCTGGCCGGCTATGGTCCATGGGGTCTTTTTTTTTTTTTTTTTTTTTTTCCCCCATGGGGGTCTTAAGAGTAGCACACGACTTGTGGCTCAGACGGTAAAGTGTCCACCTGCGGTACGGGAGACCCGGGTTCAATCCCTGGGTTGGGAAGATCCCCTGGAGAAGGAAATGGCAACCCACTCCAGTATTCTTGCCTGGAAAATTCCATAGACTGAGGAGCCTGGTAGGCTACAGTCCATGGGGTCGCAGAGTCGGACACGACTGAGCGACTTCACTTAAGAGACTAAACAACTGGATCATATGTAGTGGAAGCTACGAGCTAGGTAAACTAGTTTCAGAGTCCAAGTTCTTAACTATAAGGCCTTCCCCAGTCAGAAGCTGAGTGATTCCAAAAGGTAAACCCTATTAGCACAGAATCGATTGCTGTATGCCTAATACGGAATCCTTGGTGTCCAGCTCAGCGTACGGCACTCGGCAGACAGCCAAGGAGCAGTGGCGGACCTCCACTTGGAAGCTGGGGTGGCAGTTGAGGACGGCCACAGGAAGTTAAGAGGATCCCAGAGTACACGTGGGTGGGAACACCCGGGCGCAGCTTTGCAGCTCCTTCTCGGCGCAAGAGGCGGGGCCGCCGGCCCCTGGCGGTGGGCGATTCCAGCTCCGGAGCCGGAAGTCGGGACGTAACTTCCGTCGCGCGAAGATGACGTACGACACGCGCTTCCGCGTCGGGGGGCCGGTGGTGGATCCCGGGACGTGGAGACCCGGGGTCCCAGCAGTGGGGCGGCCCGCGGGCCACGGCGGGGATGCACCGTCGTGGGGTGGGAGCTGGCGCCATCGCCAAGAAGAAGCTTGCCGAGGTGAGGGGAAGAAGGCGGGCCCACAGCCACCCCTGACTCGCGAGAGACAATCTCTCCGAGCAGAGCTCTATACCCTCAAATAGCCTCCCGAAAGAATTTGACGCGGGCTTCTCGGATCCCGGGGAGCTGAGTTTCTCCAGCTTCCGGTGGATTGGAATGTCACCATCCCCTGACCCATCAGTCCTTTCCCCCACGCCCCTCAATTTGATTACAAGGGAGTCGTCTGTTCCCTCCTCTCCCTAAGGAAAACCATTTGCGAGACCTTCCTCTTTTCATACTTCTGAGGAGGCGATACAAGTGGGAGCCCCCAGCATCCATTCGCTCAACTCATCCTTGTCTCTTTGCCTGACAGGCCAAGTACAAGGAGCGAGGGACTGTCTTGGCTGAGGACCAGCTGGCCCAGGTGAGTAGGTTGGAGGGCTCCAGGTAGCAAAAGAGATCCCACGAAGCTGGGCAGGACCCCTTTGATATAAACCAAATTGTTTGGATCAACCAAAAATAGGGTATTTGGCAAATCCTGATTTCTGTGCTGCTCAGATCATTAAGGTGACTTGCTAATAACAACAATAGCTGACATCTTTGAATGATTACCTACTTTCAGCATTCCAGGCATATGTACATTTCCTTTAGGTACGCTGTCTTGTTCATTCCTCTTGACAGTTCTATCAAGAAAGAACTCTGTTCTTTGCAGTTTAGAATTGAGGGCGCTGAGGTGTTAAGTGCTTTATCCAAGGTTACATAGATAGTAAGTGGTAGAAAACTTGAGCCATGTCAGTGGTTGAAGATTTCCTACTGTGTGAATGCTTCAAATTTTATTATTAGGCACGTCTTTGATTTGGGTCTTTTGAGTTTTTACTTTAAATGCCAAAGAATAACATGGAAATATTGCCTAACCTCTGGCACCCACCACCATCACATCTAGGTGCATACCAGAAGTGTGTGACAGTGACGAGGGTGTGGTTCCTGCAGTTTCCTTCTCTAGTATTTCCTTTTCTGTACATGCCCTCTAGTGTACTCATTTATTTTTCCTGGTGAAGAAAAGGAGGCAGTGAGGCAGGGAATTGGGGCCCTGGGACTGAGGAAAGAAGGTAGACACAGGCTGTGCTCTTCAAAAGGTCCCTGTCATAGAGGGAGATAACATGCAGGAATCAACTGGAAATGGTGACTATAATAACACACAAATTTTTAATAGGAGAAAATGAGGACATGCTAGGCCAGGAGTGGTTATTCTTGGTGGGTTGAAGATAGGCTTTGTTAATTAGGGAAAGAGAAGGAGTAATGCAAATAGGAAATCAGAATAGCCCCTGAAGCTAAAAGAATGTAGGTTTAGAATGTAATGTGGTAGACTGTAGACTGAAAACCCTTCCTCAGAGATTCTTTATCCAGGGTTATCCTCAAGGAAGTCCTTGACCCAAAGATTCAACAACACACCTGACTCATGCCAGGCTTGCTTACTCTCCTATCTAGCTTTTCTGTCAGTTGCTGAAGATTTCCCACTGTGTGAATGCTGCAAAATTGATTATTAGGTGCATCTTCAATTAATTTCATTAGCTTTTTAAAAATAATTTTATTTTATATTGGCATATAGTTAATTTACAATGTTCTGTTAGTTTCAAATGTATAGCATGTTGAGTCAGTTACACAATATCTTTTTCAGATTCTTTTCCCATATAAGTCATTACAGAATATTGAGTGGAGTTCCTTATGCTATACAGTAGGTCCTTGTTTGTAGGTCCTTCAGATTAATAACATTCCCCACCCCACCACCCCCAACCCTGGGAAAAAGAAAAGCACTTACAACATGTTATATAATGAGTTGTTAAGAGAGTAAATCCTAAGAGTTCTCATCACAAGGAAAAACTTTTTTTTTCTATTTCTTTAATTTTGTATCTGTATGAGATGATAGATGTTCACTAAACTTAACTGTGATCATTTCATGATGTATGTGAGTCAGATAATTATGTCGTATAATGCTATATATACAGTGCTGTAAGTCAGTTTTATCTCTGTAAATCTGGAAGAAAGTGAATGAATGAGTAAATATGAAGATTTTTAAACAAGAAAGAATGGGAAAGAAAGAATTGTTAGATGAATACTGACTTCAGAACAGAAACACGTAGGGGGAAATGTGTATGTTAGAACTGAAGCAACATTACAGCATCTTATTTCTGTTATAGCAGAACTGTGAAGGAGAGGCAGGAAAGAAAAGGAAGGGAACAGTTAACGGTATTATGGTAGTCCTGAAGACAGTAGGGCATTTCAGCCTTTGCTGTGCCACTGGCCCAGGGACCTACTCTTGGCATTTAGTTATCACTTGGTTGGCTTGCCCCCAACCTTCCCTTTGTTCATCCTGCAGATGTCAAAGCAGTTGGACATGTTCAAGACCAACCTGGAAGAATTTGCCAGCAAACACAAGCAGGAGATCCGGAAGAATCCTGAGTTCCGGGTGCAGTTTCAAGACATGTGTGCCACTATTGGAGTGGATCCTCTGGCCTGTAAGGAATCCGTAGGGGTAGTGTTTGGTTGCTAAGGGACAGAGCTCACCTAGTTGTCGTCACTATTGCTGGAACATCTGTAAAGGCTTACAGGGAGATCCAGAGGATGTTATCTGTAGGGAGTGGCCAGCAGGATAATTGAATGTCCAGTTTGATGGGAACGATGGAGAGGTTGGAGTGCAGGCTGAGTAGACAGTGTGCATGATCTTCCCTGGAATGACGTGCTCTAAAAATTTTTTTATGACTGTTTTTTCCCTTTATTAAAAAAAATATTTAGTTTTGATAAAAGTGGTATGTGTTTCAGTCAGTCAACAAAAAAAAGAAAATGAGAAAGTAGAAGTCTTTTGACCCTGCCCGTTATTGCAGAGATAAAGTATGGTTAAGGTATATTTACTTTCTAGACATAGAAAGTGAATCATATTCACTTCATCATATTTATAAACTATTTTTTTTTTAAGATCTATGGGATTATGCTGTAATTACTGCTTTATAACCTGCATTTTTTACTCAATAAAATATCTCCAGTGGACTTTTGAATGCCAGGTCTGCTTATATTCTTAGCTTTGTCTAGACCATATGTCCCATTATATTTCACTCTGAGCCAGAGATAGCAGCCAAATAGCACTGCTTTTTAGATTGCCCACCTTTAAAACTTTTTGGACCTGTTGTTTAGTAGGAATAACCAAGAGTCAGATTGTGTTGAGCATCCTGAGTCCAGAGGGGTTAACACTGGGCAGAGAAGACTGCCCATAGAGTAGATGTTTTAATCTAGCTTTGAAAGAAAAAGTTGTTAACTAATGAATAACCTAGCTTTTGTTTTTCTGTCTTTTAGCTGGAAAAGGATTTTGGTCTGAGATGCTAGGCGTGGGGGACTTCTATTACGAGCTGGGTGTCCAGATTATTGAAGTGTGCCTGGCCCTGAAGCACCGGAATGGAGGTGAGGGTGGCTGAATAGAGTCCTGTGGACTGGGCTTTGGGCTTCTCTGAGAAAAAAAAATAAGTCTTGAAAAATGATCTTTCCAGTCTGGCAGTCTGCAGGCCAATAAGGTCTTGAGAAGCTGTATGGTCCTGAGAAGCACGTTAGTGCTTCATGCAGTTGAATTCATGGCTGGTCTCCATGGCCAGCGGTAAACATGAATGATTCTATTCTCCAAAGGTCTTTGGTCAGGAAAGCTTAGCTCCTAGTTGTTACAGAACATATAGGGAGGTAGAAAATAGGCCTTTTCCCCTGATAGATGATATGTTTGGGTTATGATTTTCTCATTAGTAACGGTAGGCCTGCTCTGCTTCTCCAAGGTGTGATGCCAACTGAGTCTCTGAGCTCCCTAAAATGTGACCTTCAAAATGGTCATCCAGTGGTGTCATCTTAATAAGCATATTGAATGGTCTTAAAGCTTAAAACCAGTTAGAAATCATAGGCTGTGTAGACACAGCCCTGGTGTCAAGAGAACATTTATAGTTTTTCAGATATGATGCTGACTTTTTTAAGTCATAAAGGTAATCCTTCAACTGCTTTCTGTTCCCCCTCTCCAATAGGTCTGATAACTTTGGAGGAACTGCATCAACAGGTGTTAAAAGGAAGGGGCAAATTCGCCCAGGATGTCAGCCAGTAGGTTTTGTCTTCCAACCTCTTGGAGTATAGAAAGGTTTTTAAAAATCAGGTGGAAATCTTTTCTCCTTACTGTTTGTAGATCTAGGCTAGTTTAGAAATCTTTTTTATTCCTCTTTATGATCAGAAGAAACATTTTCATTTTAGAAAACTGAAAAAAGATATAAAAAAACCCAAACCACCCATTGTTTCTCAGCTGAGAGATTATAACTATTAAACATTTGACAGATTTCCTTCTAAGCATGCATAAATATGTGAATGTGTGTGTATACACATACATGTTTTTTAAAATATACTTGAGGTGTTGTATACTCTTGACGTTATTTGTGGTCAAGGAGATTAGAGCAGGCACTGAGAAAGGCTGGGGAAAAGAGTTGAGCTCAGAAGATGAGGTCTAAATGGTCCTGGTTCACTAGCCTTTATGCACGACTCCAATCTGAGAAAAGGTGAAAAAAGCTCATCGGCATGTAGACTGCATATGTGGTCTGCACATTTTCAGACGTGGGTTTTCTTCTCTAATTTCAGTCAATTGTCAACTAAGGAATCAGAAAATCTAACACTGCTGGGTCTGAATTTCCAAATGGCAGTAATCAGCTGGGTTGCCCCCTTTCAAATGGATAAGCATTCTGTATTTTGCTATGGTTCAGACTACTCCCTATTAAGTTCAGCTCGCTTATTCACATTTCCTGATGGGCTCCTGGAAGCATGTTTTTTACCTCTGGTGTTGGAACGGCTTGCTGAATGGAAAGCCTGACTCCTCTACCATCTCCCTTGAACGTCCAGGCACCACTTGGTGCACTTTAACCCTGCCTTTTTACCAATGTAGTTAAATGTGCAGACCTGTGAGTCTTCCATCAGGGTATCCTGCCTAGGGCAGAGATGAAACTGCATTGTTGCTAGGTCTGGTCTGCCAGGGATCTTTATGCAGCTCTTCCTCACCTCAGAGACGACCTGATCAGGGCCATCAAGAAACTAAAGGCACTCGGCACTGGCTTCGGCATCATCCCTGTGGGTGGCACTTACCTCATCCAGTCTGTTCCTGCTGAGCTCAATATGGATCACACGGTGGTGCTGCAGCTGGCGGAGGTACCGGTGTGCCTTCTGAGAGAGTGTGTGTGCGCATGCATGTGCATGTGTGTGCATGAGTCTAGGAAGGTATTTTCTCATCTCCCCACCATCACTCATGCTTTTGCTGAAACTGTCTAACGGATGCACTACTCAGACCTGTGCTTATTTAGCAGATGTTTATTGAGCAGCTACAGTGCAAAGCACTGGGCCAGGCTGTAGGGGCAAATAAAGATGGGCACCACATAGTTCCTGCTCTCAAAGAGCTTACATTCTAGTGGAGTAGTAGACATGCACACAACTAACTGAATATCCTCGGTGAACAGATTTTTTTGATGTCTTTGTAAAACTACTTTATGGATTCTTTGAAAAAAATTTTTAATCTTGTTTACCATCCTCCTGTTCCTTAATAGTGCCTCAAGCTATACCATCTTCCTTCAGATCCTTATCATGTGTTTAGGGAAGACACGTTCAGTTTTCAGTGCTGTAATGTAGACGAGAACTGAACAAGGGAGGGCTTTTCTGGGTTGGGGAATGGTTCGGGTGAGGCTGGACAAGGGCTGAATTCTTAATTATTTTAGATTATGATCAGTTTTGATGATCATCATTCCTTCCTATCAGTTAATCATTCTGAATCTTTGCCATACTCTCGAGTTTTCTGAAAAAAGTCTACATTAATATTTAGTACCAGGGATTCTACTTAAGACTGAGCACCTCAGTCTGCCTACCTCTGTCATCCTGAAAATCACTTCTTACTCTCTGCTGGGACCTCTAAACATTCTTTTCTGTGCTCCCTTAGGCTCTACCCAAGGGCAGGTCCCCCTCCTGTCTGGATAAATTACTTGTCCCTGGGCAGATGCTGGATTCTAAGGGAAAGCACACACTTAACTCACTCCCCATTCCTTCCTTTAGAAAAATGGCTATGTGACTGTCAGTGATATCAAGGCCAATCTTAAATGGGAGACGGAGCGAGCGCGGCAAGTGTTGGTACGTGACTCTTGGAATGGCTGAGAAAAGATGGGCCCCAGATGGGAGGAGGTGGGTAGACAGGTACCACTCAGGCAAGGGCTGCAGCTTCTTTCTGCTAACTTCTCGCCTTGAAGGCTGTTGCTACCACACAGAAGTAATCCCAGTGTTTCTCTGCAGATGGCACAGAGAGGTAGAACTCACAAAGGAAGGGGCTTCAAACCCTGGCACACAGGTGCAACCAGCCTGCCTCTGCCACTGGGGAGTCACCAACACCTTCTCTCATGACCTGTAGAGCCTCGTCAGATGGTTAATGTGGTTTGACTGAAATTAACAGTTGATATAGAGTGAAGGGAATTGTTAACTAATGATATTACATTTCTATAATTAGTGCATTTATATATAGTTATATATACAAGTTTCTTGGTACTAATGCAAGACTAGTGTGAAGAGAGAGTAGCACGAACATGTAGGAGCCCTGGCTTTCAGTATCCTTACCCGGGCAGTTAAACTAAAGACTTAACTTCATCTGTGAAGTGGGGATGACATAAGCATTTATTTAATAATATTGGGTTAAACCAACCCATCTGGAGCATACTTCCAGTTACAGGAACTATGGGTCCATTCTAATACAGACTTTCCATTAACTTCTCCAAAAGGGTTTCCCTGTCTTGTAGCTGTCTGTTACCCAGTAAGTTAACTGAAAGTCAGTGATCTCCATTTGTTTTAGGGAATGGAGTTAGTGATTTACTGAAGGCCATGTAGCAAATGTTTCTGTGGCCCTACCTTCCTTCCACAACATCCCCCCTTGTCATGATCCTCTTTCCCAGCAGCACAGATTAAGCAACGTGGTAGTATTTCTCACACAGCGGGTAAAGATCTAGGTTAAACACATCATTCCAGTTCGGCTGTGTGGATGTGTGAAGGCACTCTTGTAGATTTAGCTTGAAAACCCTACTGAAGCCAAGATAGGTTTGAAGATTATATACCCTACTTTGTGGAAACTCCCCTTTCTCAACTGACTTTTTCCTTTTTCCACCAGGAACACCTGCTGAAGGAAGGGCTGGCTTGGCTGGACCTGCAGGCCCCAGGGGAGGCCCACTACTGGCTGCCAGCTCTTTTCACTGACCTCTACTCCCAGGAGATTACAGCGGAGGAGGCCAGAGAAGCGCTCCCTTGACTGGGAATGAAGTGGGCACCGCAACAGGCAGGGAGAAGAGGGAGGAGCTGGTGGTGAATAAAACCTGGACAACTTTGTTTTAAAAAAGAACCAAAAAACCCCCCCAAAAAATTCCAAGTTTTTTTCTTCCCCCAATATTCTTCATTCATTGCTTTATTATTATTTTTTAAAGTGCCTTCATATTGCATTTTTATTGGAGAAAACCTTGTTTATCCACTAAGGATAACGAGTAACAGAAAACCGCGAGCACGTATAAAACGACTTGCAAAGGTCATCTACCACAAGGTCATGGTCGAGCCGGGCCTAGAATGAAGGCTGCCTTGTCCCCTGGCTAGGACAGTCTAGTCCCTGTAGCCCTGAGACATAAATTCTAGTGTCTGTTAACTCCAGCCCCTTCCTCGTAAGATGTTCCTTATCTCAAATGAGCAGACCCTAATAGGCCAATAAATATTCAGTCTCTTCCAGCTTCCTCTGTAGAGGTTCCAGCTTATGGCTGCAGACTCAGCTGTGAGTGTGAAGGAAATACAGGTCAATGGTGGTTAGAGGAAAGAAAATGGAATTTGAGGGGAATCAACCAGTAGAGGATGCAGTATTTCTCAAATTCCTTACTGACTTTCCCTCCTATAGTGATCACCAGGTCCCTCTAGCCTTATGGGTGGGAATCATTTATTGAACACCCGTGAGACACCCAGTTTTCTATACCTTTTATATAGTCCTCACAATGGTAAATGTCAAACGGGTGCCCTAACCTTTCAGGTGAGGAATCTTAATTAACAGGGCCCACCCACCACCTTTGGAGAAGGAAATGGCAATCCACTCCATCACTCTTGCCTGGAAAATCCCATGGACGGAGGAGCCTAATAGGCTACAGCCCATGGGGTCGCGAAGAGTTGGACACGACTGAGCGACTTCACTTTCACCCACCACCTTAAGCAGAGCTCAAGTTAGAGCCTAGGCCAACTAACCCCAGAGCCCACACTTGCCTTTATCTAGCTTTGCATGGCACAGGTTAATAGATTTTGTATTTAATTTCTTCCTATACAGATGGTCAACCAAGAGAAGCCTCTGTACCAGAAAGCAAGAGCCTTCTATAGCAAATAGAGGTGATGAGCTGGGTGGCCAGAGTTAAGCTCTGTCTTCATGGTCTTTAATTTTATATTCCCCAGGGTTGATTTGCTATCAGAAAACTGAAAACCCAATGGTTTGGGATATCCATATTGACACACCTTTCCCCTACCAAGGGGATCTATAGTCAGAGCCTGTCTAGCTCTGCCTGTCCTTTAGGACATGTTCACTTCCTGAATAGGTATTTCTTTGGAAGCAACTAAGACCAAGGTGGCATTCCTTTCCTTGACTGCCAAAGTTACAGCCTCAAAAAAGACCATATTTCTGATGGATGGAAACTTCTTGTCACTAGCAGTCCTGTTTCCACACATCTTTTAACCCAAGTTTCTGGCTTCCAATGAGCACTATCTTTATCCGACAGTTTCAGGCCTAGGTGAAAAGTTTGGTTGTCAAAACGATCATTCTTTCTTTTACACAAACCCTCCCACACCCACAGGCGCTTCCTCCTTCTGCCAAAACAAACTTTATTGCACCAAAAAGGAAAAAAAAATTCATTTATGTACAGATATAAAGACATCTCTTTGACTCCTGTGCATATATTTCCTCAACTCAAGATTTAGGGCGTAAAAGTCAGGCTGGTATGCCAGACATGCTCTGCCCATGGCAGGGCCAAGGAGGATTGTCACTTGAAAGTGGGAACACTTAAATGGATGACAGACAACACTGGACCAACAGACCAAGGGCATTCTTCTCAGCCCTGTACTAGCTCTGGGAACGGAAGAGGGAAAATTGGAAGCAGGGTCCCTTTCTGAGTCTCCTTGTGAAAAGACCCAGCCTTTAGGTACAACGCTAAACCTCCATCCACCAAGCCCACGTACTGTCCAGTTTTTCTTCTTGCCCTCCCAAGGACATTCTCCTTTGTGCCCACCCTGCCACCCCTGGGAGGTCCCATGATCCACAAGGCAGAGGCCTCCCTCGCAGTGGGCGGAGCAGGTACGAATTACCAGTATCCTCCCCTTTACATGTGGCTGGATACTGACTGAGGCCCTGTGTCATGCGGCTCACTATTAGCCCACTGGGAGCCCTAACAGTAAGAATCTGGAAAGTACAGAACACATCAAAGCAGGGAAGGATGGGTTCCCTTGATGCCCAGTATCACAGGGCACCTAAAGCACATTTTTCTGAGCCAACCAGCTAAAGGATCACCGCAGCTAAATACAGATAAGAGAAGCAACACAGCCAGGGAAACACCTGTCAGTCAGTGACAGAGCAGCTGGAGGTGAGGGGGGGGTGGAGAAGGGGAGGAGTCTTCAGAGTCCCAGCCCCCATCCCCTCTGCCATTGGCTACCCTTGTTCCCCACAACTCCCTGGGCTTTGAAGGGAGGAGGTGGGACTACAGGCTGAAGTGAAAATACACAAGGACAGCCAAACAAAATACAACAGGACTAGCATCAGCCTCCTCTCTGTATCCCACCCCCAGGAGAAAGACCCTCATCGTGACTAGTATTTGTGAAAAATCTGTTGGACTATTTCATGTAGTGGCTCTAATCCCATCCACACAGCAGCTGCTTGTGTGGGGGACTTTTCTAATCAGTGATTGTGGGAACAAATGGCATTTTCAGCTTCTTATGGTGCCTGGGCAGGCTTTACCACGACCTTGGTTCAGTCCCAGTCACATTTACCTTCTGTCTTAAATCTAAAATGGGTGGGGGAATGGGGACAGAGGAGAAAGGTGCTCAGGTGCTAGGTAAAGCTTACTCATCAGCAGCCTAGACTCCACCACTGTTCCTTCTCTTTGGTCTGTCTAGAACAGTGACGATAAGTTAGGAAAAACTTTTACGCTGGCCCATGGGAAATAACGGGGGTAGAGGCAGGGAGGAAAAGGGCACTGGGGAGCCCTGCTTCAAGACTGCAGACAGACAGACAGACAACCACCCAGACTGCTGAAGTGTCACAGACAGCCCCCCACCCCAAGCTCCCTTCCAGATATCCCCATAAATCTTTTGGGAACACTCCCTCTAGGAATTGCAATTTCCGTCTCCCACCTGTCCCTAAGGAGCTGGCCCTGTGGAGAGGTGTGTTGGTTTTTTTTTTTTTTTTTGCCAGAGGCCCTCGCCCTAGGTGCTTCTGCATAGGTACCTTGGCCCCTGATTTAGGATGAACACAGTCCCAGATGCTCGAGAGCCAAGGAGGTCAGATCAGAAACAGCCTCCCCTCTCCCACACCCTGGGATCCGAGCTTGCTTGGTTCTTGCCATCTTGCAGGATGACGTCACATTTGGAGGGAGATACACAGTGCCTCTCCATCCCTGGGGTGGGGGGAAGGGACTTTGCTGGGACTCTCGAGTTGGGGGAGGGGAGAGGGGAGCAGGGTCTAAACCCTCAGGCTCCCGTGCAGGTCTGTCTCTGTCCCAGATGAGCTGCTATCAGAGTCCATTTCGGCGTTCTCATTATGGAGCCTCTCCAGCACTTTCTGACGAATCAGTCCCAGGCGCATCAAGAGGGACTGGTAGTCAAAGTGGCCCCGTTTCTCTCCAAAAGGGTCCTGTGGGGGGGAAAGGAGACAATCGGGAAGGAAGATTCAAGTCTGGGCGGCTCACCCTAGAGAGACAGCTTTAGGCCCACATGAAGTACACGCTCAACTTCTGAGCATGGGGACAAGAGGAAGGCATAGCACAGAGATTCCCAACAGCAGACATCATCCTTGTTTAAGGATACTGTGGCGCGTTCAACAACCAGACAGGTCTGGCTTGGGCTAACACTGAAATGTGTTTGCATTCCCCAAAAGCAAGCCAGCATGCAAAAAGGGGACACACTAACAGGAGGAGAGAGAAGAGAAATTCAAGACGAGGACTGTAATCATTAAGTATGGCGATGTTTTCAATTAACCTCATACAAACTATGAGAGGTTCTCTGTGGCTTAGATGGTAAAGTCCGCCTGTAACGCAGAAGACCTGGGTTTGATCTCTGGGTCGGATGATCCCCTGGAGAAGGAAACTGCAACCTACTCCAGTATTACTGTTTGGGAAATCCCATGGACAGAAAAGCCTGGTGTGCTACAGTCCATGGGGGTCACAGAGTCAGACATGACTGAGTGACTAACACCTCACTTTCATTCAAACTATACAAGGGAAAAACTGTCCTTCATTCCCTATACTCAAAAGGAAAATTTACTTTTCTAAGATCACAGGCAGGTAGTGAACTCAGGAATTCTGACTTCTGGATAAGCACCTGCCCTCCTCCCCAAGGATTAGTCACTACATTCCTGTCCAGATTTTTGGGCATCACTCCAGTCCTTGTCCAGAGAAGGCAATGGCACCCTACTCCAGTACTCTTGCCTGGAAAATCCCATGGACGGAGGAGCCTGGTAGGCTGCAGTCCATGGGGTCGCTAAGAGTCGGACACGACTGAGCAACTTCACTTTCACTTTCACGTATTGGAGAAGGAAACGGCAACCCACTTCAGTGTTCTTGCCTGCAGAATCCCAGGGACAGCGGAGCCTGGTGGGCTGCTGTCTATGAGGTCGCACAGAGTTGGACACGACTAAAGCGACTTAGCAGCAGCAGCAGCCAGTCCTTGTCATTCGAGATCAAAGATCACCAAACATCATGTGGAAAGGGGATAACTGTCCTTAAAGTCTCAAAAATAACTATGGGTGGGGTGGAGAATATAAAAAAGGAATTAAAAATGCTAAATAGGGATTATGGCAGCAGTGTAGCTGGGCCAAGGTTTACGCAAGTGGAGACCTCTTTCCTTGGCAATTACAAAAAAGTGCATGCTCCTGCCTCTCCCATAATGCCTGCCTCTCCCACAATGCCTGCCTCTCCCACATAAACTCCGGTCACACTTCTGCACACACATTACCCTCACGATCGGGGCCAGTGGATGGAAAGCACAGTCTCGAGACTACAGCTTGCACTTTTCACATGTGAGGGTTATGGTCCCCAGAGGCTGAACTTCACACTTACTCTGGAGCTGTCAATTTCTCAAATCTTCCTCCATCACTGGCTCCATTTCCACCCACTCTCCTCTTCCCCAGATGCTGTTTTTCCTGCCCTTCCCTCATCAGAAATTGTTTTTCCTTCACAGACTATTAGAAATACTGCTAGATACCAGCAAAGAGAATTCTTGATGGGAAACAAGCTACAGCACGCAGCATCCTCAATGTACTCTTAGAGAAGTTTCAGGAACAAGTCAACCTTGAACTTGCCCTGTCTTCTGAGTTTAAATGGGGCAGGTAGGGAGGAAGTCCTTGAAGGAAGTATAGGGAAACTACCATCTCTGAGGAGCACCTGAGGAAACAGGACATTTACTCCCATGGCTGGTGGTGGTGGGTGTGTGGCAACACAGACCAAAAAGAACTGGAAAAAACCTGATGACGCCTTAGTCGTTTAGCCAAGTCACCACTTTTCTAGAGCAAGTAAAGGATCCGAAAACACAGGACTGGTCCTTCAGGACACGAGGGTTCTCAACCTGTTGCTTATATTTGAGTCTACTTACAACTTAGTTTAATAAGAACCTCTTCATTTAAACAAGCCTGGATTCTGCATTCTTACTGGAAGCAGAAGCACATTTCTGGCAGAGAATGAACAACTGGTTACCATCCTTGTAACAGGAATCTTTCAACAGTAACAACTGCACACTCAATGTTTCCCTAAGCATTCTTTCTCTTGGCACCCCTCTGAACTAGGGATGAAATCCCAATAATTGACTCTATAATCCCTAAATTCGGAGAAGGCTGATATTCTTAGTTTGAAAAGACTGCTGACCAAGATTGGAAGGGGTTACAGGATAGAAAGTAGAATGACTCATGAGCACCTACTTTAGGCCAGGAACCCAGAACTAACTCCAGATGGCTTCACTCTCTTTGGGTCTCAGTGACTCAAATGCATCAGGTTCCTTTTGGTTCTGAATGCTATGACAGATGCGGACGTCACCCTTATAGGGGGGTTTAAATGGTCTGTTATAAGGTCTCTGGAGCTAGCAGCAGGGGCTCTGTTGTTACCTGCATAGTCTGGCCTTGAAGGTGCAGGCGATCTTTGCAGGCCACCTCATAGAAGTCATAATACTCCAGGAAGGACTTCTCCATCACCCCTCTGGAAAGCAGAGAAGTTTAAGTTAGGCACAAGAGGGGAAGGCACCACCACTTCACCATCTAACTTTAATGCCAAATTAAGCAGCTAGAGTTCCCATGACCAGATTTGGTTTCCTATGAAAATCTTTGAATGGAAAAGAGAGATTATTTTCCACTGACTGCTCATGGTTTATTTTCCTTAGATTTTAAGGATTTTAAAATGGGAGTGACTTTCAATACTGATCACCTGAACCCCAACTTCAACTCATGACTTGCCCAATCGTTTTCCAGAGGCCATCCCTAATCCCAAACCTTATTCAAAATTCTGCTAGGTACACCTGAAACATTGTACATGAACCCTATATCAACTTAAAAAAAAGAAAAGTAGCCCCTTCAAATCTTAGAAAAGTTTGTTTCATTAACTGTTTATTCATCTAGTTTTAACACCTAGAAGTCGACATAAGAAATGGGTTTATTATGGAGTGCTCTACACCTCATTTGGCTCTGTAACAGTCACATGTCTTTAATATGTCCAGGTCCTTATCAAACAAGGGCTCCCTGAGGGCATGGACTACATCTTTCCAGTCAGGCCTGGCACTCTCCCAAAACTGAGAGGCTCCTTGAACTTCCTCTTAAGATAACCCTTTGGTCACTTGCTCTTTAAAGGCATGAACCACATCTTTCCTTTTTACCTCCCTCTGGTGCCCAACACTGGACTTTGCCCCAAAGATATGAACAAGCTAAATCTCCAAAAGGAATATCAAGTATCAAGTGGGCTCTCTTTACACATACCTTAAGGGTTCAGGGCAGGGACACTTTCCTTCCATCATATCACAGACTGCCACTCTGATGGTCTCATGCCGAATACATTCATTGTAATTTTTGCTGTCTCCTGGATGTCTCTCCTATAATGTGACAGATAGCACAGTATCCAAGTATAAAAATCAGGTAAAAAGAAAACCCAATGGGAAGAGACTTTAGATTAGTATATGGTATATGAACCAAGCAAATTAACTATGAGGATACCTTTCCCACTATATGGCAGACATGAAGAGCAACTAAGTACTTGAGACCACTCACCTCTCCCCGTGCATACCAACACCCATCCTCTGCTATGGATCATTTGACTATAAGCAGCAAACCAGATGCATCAAACTTCCCTACGCTTGAAACGAACAGCTTTGCAGAGAGGATTAAGTGGGAAATAACCATATGTAAGAATAATGGTGGGACAAAAAGTTATAAATGATGCTAGGAGTCTCAACCTGAAAAACCTATAGACAGCAGGATGCTTCCTGGTTAACTCCTTTACATGCCTGTTGGTGCCACCATCACTGAATCAACTGTTATCTATCAGACGTAGAACTCGAAATTTTCAAAAGAAAAACTCCAAACTTGGTTGAGAGAGCTGACAGAAAATGCGAGAGCATGGTGTCCCAACCTTTACCTTTAACTCTTCCCTTGTTGCCCCCTCCTACCACCATCAATCAATGAGAGCCTTGGCCCTGATCTAAACATAAAAGGAACAGGAAAGATAAACGTGCTTGCAGCCTACCATCTCAGTTCCCAATGTGCATCAGAGCAAAATCACAAGGGCAATGCGGGATACTGTGAACTTTTTGAGGGAAACAAGAGTATTCAACACTTGTACAAACTCCATGCTGTTACCACGAGGTAGCAGTTCAGTTTTAATACTGACCTGTATTACATTCCTGTTGATGACATACTGTTTTGTGAAGCTGGATTTTCAGTCTCTACTTTGATAAATATCAAGTACCATAAGAAGACAGGAAAGACAGAAATGAGGGTGGTGGCTCTGATCTGTTTCCATGAGTTTAAAAGTTGTGCGGCACTCAACAGGTGCACACATCCTATTATTAAGTCACTGCAGTCACCTGAGAAGGAAGTAAGTGATTTGGACCTAACTACTTAACAAATGGAAGAGTCTGGCGTTTCTGCCTGGGAAACTGAAAAACCACCAAGACAAGAGGGTTCGGTGAACCAAGAATGTTTGGTAGACTTAAGAATAAAAGTCACATGTCTTGAAAGTGACATGGGCTTCCTAATGGCGCTAGTGGTAAAGAACCTGCCTGCCAATGCAGGAGAAATAAGAGATGCAGGTTTGATCCCTGGGTTGGGAAGATCCCCTGGAGGAGGGCACAGCAACCCACTCCAGTCTTGCCTAGAGAATCCCATGAACAGAGGAGCCTGACAGGCTACAGTCCATAGGGCTGCAAAGAGTTGGACACAACTGAAGCGACTTAGTACACAAGACAATATGTAAAAATAAGCTCCCTGGTTAGCCAATGAGGTCTATTTCCATTTCCACTACTCCTGAAATTGCATTCACTGTATGTTTGAAAGGATGGCTTAGGGAATAATTTCTGTTCATTCTTAATGGGTATTTCCCTTTGTTTAGGCCTGCAAGGAATCACCAACGTTAACATTATCTCAAATAGTTTCAAAATGAACTAAGCTGTTTTAATCACCTAAACTGAATTATTATCCTTTGAGATATCAGTGGAATTCTTTTCCTGTGCTCACGAGTAACCCTGGAAGGGTCTCTGGAACAATGTAAAACTTTGGGCTCCTGGGACTACATCCTGATCTGTGTGTCCTTGTGAAAGTTAACTAACTTCTCTGAGTCACAATTACCTCAGCTGAAAATGGGGATAACATTTATTTTGCGGAGACAGTATGAAGATTAAATGAGAAGTTGCATATAAATGTTTGGCAGCGGCATACGGTATCCCCTTGGAAAACATGAGTTTCCTCCACTTTCCTTTGGCAGCACTGACTAAAATACTCTTGCTCTAGCCAACAACTGCTCCTTTGGCTCTGTAGGTAACAGTACTTCAGGACTCCAGAAGAAAGTCTGGCTCAGCAGCAGTCACTTGGGAGCACCTTAAAGGGATACTGGAGAATGAAGGCATACAGAAGAACACACTGGCTGCAACCTTCCCAATAAGACGTGGAAATCAATTTCCAAATGACTCCACTGACTTCCACATGGTAGATTAATCCAAGTCAATGGAAATAACTTGATGATGTTATTGTAATTTAGTAAGAAAAAAAATTCATTAAGACACACACATGCCAGTTCCAACAGGGACAAGTGTAATATACTGGACTGAGCCAGGTCAAAAATGAAACAAAAACCCTCAAGCAGATCTTTCAGATCTCTTAAAACTCGATATTCAATATTTTACACTGCAGAGCTGGGCCCACGTGGCCTTACCTGCTCAAAGCCAGGTTCGTTGTGATAGGGGTTCTCGGTCATCAGGGACTGGATGGAGATGAGCACAGAAGAGATGCTCTGGGCTGGGCTCCAGGCAGGGCCGGTCCACGTACTGCAAAACACAGCAGAGGGGAGGGAAGCACGTGAGGCAGAGAGAGACGGGGAAAGGCCACACAGAAAGACCAGTGTACAAGTACCCTGGGGCCTGGCAGCACCATCGTAAGTGACTCACTTTCTCTTTCACTATGAATACTCTGGAATTTCCCAGCCTCCATCTCCTCTCATTCACCAGAAATCAGTCAACTGACTAATCCTCTTATCAAGTGGCACAAAAGAGGGTAAAGCAAGCATGGTAACTTTGAAGGGATTTTCTTAGGGCTAGGAGAGAAACAGCAGACAGGGGAGGTTCCCTTCATCAAAATGAAAGAAATAAGGTAAGAAAACAACTCCAACGACAGTCTAAATGTTAACCTCTATGGATCTCAAAGGGCTTGCTTATTTATTTATGGGTGGTGATGGAGTCAGAGAGGAGAGAAGTTGAGCACAGAGGCAGAGAAGGGAGTGAAGCCATCTGGTTAGATACAGGCCACGTGGTGGGACTGATGATTGGGGATCCAGTCTCTATCAAGCCCCCAAAGACGGCCAAATTCTCTGAAGACTACATAACTCTGACAAAGGACAGAAAGGAAACAAAGGGCATTCCGAGAACGTGGAGGATTTGAAAGTAAATAACATCTTCAACAACAGAGAAACATCAAAATTACTGCTCTTTCATAAACCTGATGGAATGCTGGGAGAAGCAGGGAAGCTTGGACATAAAGACATTTATGTTTTAGCTCAATTAATAGAAGAGATGGCACCTGAGCTGGAAGCTGAACACAACCTAAAACAGTATTGGCTTGTTCAAGTTAACTGGCCACTTCCTTCTCCCTGCTCGTCTTGAGAAAAGGCCAGTAAGTGATGAGGAATAACAACTTCCTCAGAGCTCACTCTTCAGTGCCTCTCAACTTCTCTTCTCAGCTCTGCTCCCCCAGGAACCCCAGACATCACACTCTTAGAAGCTTCTAGTATGTGGGAATTAAAGTCAACAGGGTAAACTTTCAATGTCTTTTGTAAGTCAGCCCAATATTTTTTATAGTTAAGGAGGAAAGGGATGACGGTGATAAAGTGAATGGACAACTAAGTATGCATGAGAATATTCTCCTCTGACTCTCGATGGCAATTTCCCATTTCAGAGTAGCTTCTTTTCCTTTCCACCCAGTACTTATGTCACTTGTACTCCACACCATCTTACTTCCCCTGTTTCTACCGTGAGCTGATGTTTGCTCAAAATAGTTTTATACTGGCCTAATGAAGGAAAACTTAATACAAAAACACGTTCAAGAACGGCTTCCATACAAAGCAACAACTAAATCTCCTTACCACTATGGGACACACATATCACCATCTTCCCAGCACAGACAATTCTCCACCCTAATGAGATAAGAGGACTTCTTTAAAGACAATCTCCTTTAAAGGACTTTCTCACTGCCACAATCATGTAACATATTCCTACATTTGAGAGAAACGGGGATGAGGAGAAGTTTGTTTCAGCTGCCGTTTCCCTACACAAGCCTAAAAAGTACTGGACTGGACAGGAAGAAAGAGAACAGTACCACCAGTCTGGGCAACTTTCTTAACTTCAGTTTTTACTTGTTCTCCGACTCAGGGAAATTCAGATCACACTAAAAAGACCAATCCAGAATATGCTAGAAGATATTTTCTTTCTGAATTAACCCCCAAAGGTGGTTAAAAGGGAATGGATGAGAACTACATGAAGCAAAACCTTGGCATCACCTAGAAACAAAAATGAACTTGAAATTTGTTTCATATCTGATATGATTTCCAATCTAACATTTTTCATTCAGTTAAAATATTTAATCATCACCACCACCACTTCCTTCAAAGCCACTCACGATAAACTCAGAAATAAAACATTCACACCCTTGAATGGCACAGGATCTGCAGCCTTTCTCAACCTGCTCAGCAAAGAATTAAGCCCTGATGCCCTAAGGTAGTGGTTCTCCAACAGTCTGCACCAGAATCACCTGGAGAGCCTGTAAGACACATTGCTGGCCCTACCCTCAGAGCTTTTGATATAGTAAGTCTAGGGTGGGGCCCAGATTCTGTATGGCTATAAATTCCCAGGTGTTACTGCTGCTCCAGGTGAACCACTTCACTAAGGCATCCAGTGTACATCATAAATTCTGTTTTTTGCATCTAGAATGATACTAATCAAGTACCATCCAGGGTAGAATTGAGGAAACAGTCATTCCAATTATTTTCCATGTTCTGTGATTCAGATGAGAAACCCTGGTTGATAAAGGCTGGCCTTGAGTAGTATTTGCTGACAACCAACTTGGCCACTTAGGAGTCTCCTCTTACCCTAGAATACTCAAGCAGACTTTCCCATTGCGGTAGAAGTTGGGGTTAAACCTCACTGTGTTATTGCCCGTTGTCATCAGTTTGACCCGAGGTGGGTGGATGGGATAGTCGGGCGGACACCGAAACACGAACAGGAAGAAACCCCCTTCATAAGGAGTGTCAAATGGGCCTGTGATCAATGCATGAATCTGCAAAATAAAACCCCATCTCAAAATTGTGAGGTGATGTCCCATCCCAAACCCTCCTGACTTCCACTTGCTACCCACACCAGAAGCAGGACCTTCATCTGAATCCATATTCCATATCCTCACCATGCAGAATCAATGGCCTGTGCTCACTCACAGTAATATTTTTGGAATTTTAAGAACCCCCACTACAGTGGAGTGGCATCTTACTCAGGGGTTACATTCTAAAGTTAGAGCCCAGGGTGAACATTCGATCTAGCCAAAAATCACCCTTGAGTGTCCCTTAAGGTATGTTTTCCGTTTGGACTTTGCTGATCAGCATTTTATGTAACAAATGAATAGAACACCAATGTACAAAATATAACACACACCTGTAAAATATTATCCTAGCAATGTTTAATTTTAAGAAATCAATACTTTTTTTTAAACTGAGTACGAATATTTGGATTTGCCTAGGTTAAACATGTGTACGATGCAACTCCACCCTCCAGGTATGTAGCACAAAGGGGAGGTAGATGAACAGAAAAGAGGAAAGGGGTCGGAGGCCACAACAACAGTGCCAATCACAGGGCAGAGCTGAGGTTTGTGATGGGGGCCTCTGGTATTTGTTTCCTCTGCAAAGGATCAAACCTACTGTAGAGGATGTGGCTCAGGCAGCATCCAGCTGTGTGAAAGATACAAAGAAAAATGGGGAAACTCAGGGTCCACTCGGAGCCACAGACTATCCCCAGAACTTTCCCCAACACCGTAGGTTCAATAATAAAAATCAGCACTTAGAACTAAATTCTCTTCCTCCAGCTGTGATTATCAAACAAGATTTCTCTTCTCCAAGGGAGGAAAACCTTAACTGACTCAGTTATATTTCTTCATCTGCAAAGGCTCCTAGGCACTTAAGTCTGCTCAGAATTTAAACAGCAAGAGGAAAAAGAACCTGCAATCCAATGCCTCCATTTATAGTCCCCACCTTGTCCTGGTGGCATCCTTTGTTATCTTTTAGCCTTCAGTTCTTTGGAATAGCAAGCTCAAATGGTATCAACATGACATCAACTCTGGGATGCCAGGGACTAGTGTATAACACTGATACTTAACTAAGGACAAGATGTCCCAGGAAAAAATTTCCAACCACATAAAAAGGAAAATCTCAATTTAAAGGGAAACCTATTTAAAACAAAAGAGACACACAAAAAATACCAAATCTGAATTTTTACTGTAAGAAATATGATATGAGGAATTTTCATTTAAACAACACAAGATTCAGGTAATCCAATTTCTTCCTAATATCAGTTTAAGTGAAAATTCATCTCTAAGGTAGAGTAATCAGTGACAGGAAGTCTAGGTATCTATGCCAGAGGAATTTAAGCTTTCTCTGTGTTTGTGTGTGGACAAGACAGGAATAGTCTTTGGGGTGGAAGGGATATTCAAAGGATCAGTAAGGACAGGAGCCTAAGCAAGGCCCTGCAACTACAAACACTGCTCACTCAAGCTTCCCCATCCCCAACCATCTTTTCATCTGATTTAGAGCACCACACTTAAAGGTCAAGAATGGCAGGATAGGGGAAGAGTTGGGTAGTACAATAGGATGTCCATATAATTTATTATCCAAACTGGAGCATTTTTGAGGGAAAGAGAGCCCTATTAATAGTTAGGCTTGGACAACAGGCATAAACTGGGATTTTCCAAGCCAACTAGAACCTTTGGCACCCCAAAAACAAATAACCTGTTCAAGACTCTGCTCCACCTCACTGTGTCACCTTGGGCAAGCCACTTACTCTCTTGCAGTTTTGATTTATTCACTTATATAATCAAAGATGTGAATTGGATAATCTCTTTTAGGCTCTTCCAACTTTATGGCCCCAATTTCCCCAAACCCCAAGGTACATACCTTTGTCATGTCAACAGTATCAGGTACAACGAACATTCCTGGAGGAGGCTCCTTATAAATGGACATGATATCCCTGTATAACACCAAGAGGAAGTGGAAGGGAGTGAGGGAGAGGAGAAAAAAGGGAATCCCTTGAGCAGGATAGTTGTCACCTCAGTGAGGCCAGGGTTTGAAAAGGTGGTGCTTGGTATCACAAATGTTTGCACTGTCTTGTTGGCTGAGAAATCTCAGCTGAGGGAGTACTTGTCAGGCAAGCAGAGAGCAAATTATTATCAAAGGGGCATTGTTTCCTCAGGGGGAGGGTAGTGGGGGGGGGGGAATCAGAGATCCCAATGGCATCAGATGTCACCCTGGAAAAGCCACATCCCATTTACTCTCACTTCCTCCCACATGGCACTTCATTCACTCCCCACCTCCGAGATTCCCAGGTACTACTCCTGAATGCTAAATGAAGACTTTTCAGTTACTAGGAAGGCTTAATTCCATTAAAAATCCAATTCTATAAACCACACAGTAGATCGTTGTTGGCATGTGGATTATATGAAGCAAGTGAACTAACAGGGAGCAATAACAGCCTTCTTGACCAGGAGACTAATAGGGTACAAATGTCCTCAGGCTGGGGAAGGGATCCTCTGAAATTGCTGAGAATTGCACATGTGGAAGAGGTCATGTAACCATTACTATATAAGATGAGAAAACTTCTAGGTCATAGCTCATGAACTAGAACGGATCAGTTGTGAGCAAGGGTCTACAGAAGAATGTTCTAGTTGGAAAGTTTAGGGACTTGCTCTTGAAATGAGTTTGAGCAAGCTCCTGGAGTTGGTGATAGACAGGGAAGCCTGGTGTGCTGCAGTTCATGGGGTTGCAAAGAGTTAGGACACGAGTGAGTGACTGGACTGAACTGAACTGAGGGTACATAGGGGGCATTAAAAAGTGCAAATAAGCAACAGAGTAAAGGAAAAGAAGTATTGGCAGAACTGAGTGGTATGTTAGGACTGGAAGGCTGAAAATGGCCAAAGGACTACAAGAGTTGAGGAGTGCTGAATTTAACTTAGCGGTGGCAACCTCGATGGAGTCGGCAAACTGTGTCAGGCACTGAGCCAGGTACTTTACACACAGTATGCTGTTTAATTTTCAGAACAATCAGTAGGTAGAAACATCTGAAGGAACCTGGAATGTGGGGAATGTGATTACCCAGATGAGGATGACTGTGATGGGGGCATGGGGAGAGAATCTGGTTGTCAGCAAACAGGTTTCAGGACTGACAGTAGCTAAAAAGCATTCCCTTTTCCTCTGTGATAGGTACTATACGCTAACCAATTTCGCAAAAACACTATCTATTAAATGATATGATCTAAGACCAGTCACCCAAGAAATAAGCACAGAAGGGACCTGGACCTTTGTTCCTATATTTGAACTGGGTATATTGGCTTCAGAAAGTAAATCACATGACTCAGGGGAAAGACTACAGAAAACAAAGTCTTGAGTGGGATATTACAAGCAAAAGTGAGACTAGGGGTGGGGGCTGAGTGTGAAGGAAGCTTGAGTTCCTGGAACAGGTGTGAGAACAGACAGTTTTGCGATTCTAGAAAAGTGGTTCAAGGGAAGGCTGCTGGCATATGGGGGAAGAGACCTAGACTTGGGGAAGGGTCTCTGAGGAGGGGGTTTGAGGAGGCCGGGAATAAAAAGCCAGACTGGTCTGGAGTCTCAGCCCGGGCAAAGCAAGCTGTGTATTACAAACGGGGCTCGGGAGGAGACGACACAGGGGACCGCTGGGTGGGGCCTCCCGGCAGCATCTAGCAAAGCTGGGGTGGGGAAGAGGGGACTGAGGCGGTGCAGAGGGCGGGAGGGGGTGTTACTGAAGCGCGAAAGGGTCGGGTTTCGGGCGGGAGGTCGGGTGGTGTGGGGGAGGGTGTCCGGACTGGAGACCAAGGGCTCAAGAGAGGTTACTGAGGGGCGGGGTCGGACCTGGACAGCCTAGGAGGGGCTTGGTGCTTGTGGGGCGGGGGGAAAGAGGACTTGGATCCCGAAGCTCCAGGTAAGCAAGACGTGGGCCTTGGAGTTGGGCCACCGCGAGGGCAGCGCGGAGGCAGCGGGGGTTGGGGGGGTGGTAGTGGGAAAAGGTAGGGGGGGCGGGGAAGGTCGAGTCCCGGAGCTCGGGGCTGGGGGAGGAAAAACCCCGGCTCACCGCTTGATCCGGAGTAGACACTGCGGCGCGGTTCGCTCGCCGTCCCAGTCGGAGCTGAGTGTGGGGTCCCAGTGGCTAAGGAGCGCGGCCCCGTGGGCAGCGGCCGAGGGCGGGAGCCCCGGCAGCGGAGCCAGGCCGCTCCCCGGCCCCCCGGCCCCGCCCGCTGCCGCCGCCGCCGCCCACACATCCGGCAGGAAAGGCGGCCCGAACCCGCCGCCGCTGCCGCTAACACCGACAACACCGGTAACGCCGCTTGCCCCAGGGCCCGCCGCCCCGGCGCCTGCTGTCGCCGTCGCCGCCTCTTCAGTCGGACTCTCCGCCATCGCTCCTTCGCTTCCGGGACTGCTAGGCAGCACGTCCGCCGACCAGAGCGGCCGCTGCTCCCTCCCGTGCCTGCACCACCGAGAGCCGGGCCAGAGTGTCCCCACCCTCCGCTTCCCCGGGCCGGGCGGCGCTGGCTCCGCCCGCCCCCTCCCAGAGCAGCGAGAAGCGCTCTGCAAGAGCGTCCACCCACAGTCCTCCAGAGAGGGTGGGGGTCGGAGCTCACCGGGCAAGAGTGTGTACTGGGCCTGCGCGGATCCCGCGCTTTGGGAGAGAGGGTCCTGAGGCTGGTTGGAACTCCTAGGTGTGGTTGGGTGCCCAACTCCAAGGAATATTTTGTTTTCAAGCGTTGAAAGGGAAAGAGAGGAGGACCATTGACCACATTTAGGAACGCGACCCTCAGACCTGCGCAAGGGGGAGGACTGAGGCTCCAGCTTCTTTGTGGGGAGGCCCTGAATAGAGGAGTTGACTCGCTTAGGGCCCTTCCTGTCCGAAACTGTGATTTATTTTTCCTGCACCCTCACTCACGGAGGGCAGGCTGCCATTGCCCCCTGCCTGCAACACAAGCAAGAGGAAGGAAGGAAGGAATCAGAAATTGCTAGTGGGAAAACTACCTCGTTTTAGATTTTATTCGATGTATATTTATGAAGGGCCTGCTAAATGCCAGGCACTTTTGCTAGGCGTTGCCATAGGGATATTGAAACAGACCTAGAGAAGCTTGATTAAAAAAAAAAAAAAAATCAAGCCTCCTGACTCCACGCTCAGCATTTCTTCCCACAAATCTTTGAATATGCAGGACTCAAGGGGATGTGAGTTTAAATCCTGGAAGGATTTCTCAGGGCTTTATTGAGATATGTAAGCTGAAAAAACACTACGGGCTAAGGAACACAAGCTATCAAGGAAAAAAAGTCTTCCCTTTTCTTCCTAGCAAGAGTACAGGATCATAATCTAGCACTCCCAGCGGGGCCTGGGGCAGCACTGAGTAACCATACTGATATTTCTGCAGGAAAGCATATGAATATTCATACTAGTTGGGTAATTTATGAATATTCATACTAAAACAAATAGCTTTACTTTATATTCTTGCCGCCAAATTTGTTCGTAAAAAGGAAGTCCTGTCTTCACTGTTTTGTGAATTTTCCAACAAGGGACTGTGGAGCTGAATGATAATAGCCAGCATTTATTGGGAATTAAAATATTGTGTTAACATTTATTGAGTAAAGAAAAAAAGAAAAAAAAAACATTTATTGAGTGCCTAATAGTGGAAACAGTGTCAGACTTTATTTTTGGGGGCTCCAAAATCACTGCAGATGGTGATTGCAGCCATGAAATTAAAAGACGCTTACTCCGTGGAAGAAAAGTTATGACCAACCTAGATAGCATATTCAAAAGCAGAGATATTACTTTGCCAACAAAGGTCCGTCTCCTCAAGGCTATGGTTTTTCCTGTGGTCATGTATGGATGTAAGAGTTGGACTGTGAAGAAAGCTGAGTGCCGAAGAATTGATGGTTTTGAACTGTGGTGTTGGAGGAGACTTGAGAGTCTCTTGGACTGCAAGGAAATCCAACCAGTCCATTCTAAAGGAGATCGGCTCTGGGTGTTCATTGGAAGGACTGATGCTGAAGCTGAAACTCCAGTACTTTGGCCACCTCATGCGAAGAGTTGACTCATTGGAAGAGACTCTGATGCTGGGAGGGATTGGGGGCAGGAGGAGAAGGGGACGACAGAGGATGAGATGGCTGGATGGCATCACCGACTCAATGGACGTGAGTGTGAGTGAACTCTGGGAGATGGTGATGGACAGGGAGGCCTGGCGTGCTGCAATTCATGGGGTCGCAAAGAGTTGGACACGACTGAGCAACTGAACTGAACTGAACTGAATATGTGCCAAGGGCTCTATATATTTTGTCTTGTTTATTCCTTTCAACAAACTTGTGAAGTGAGTATTGTTATTAGTCCCTTCTGATAGGTGGCATATTGTTACAGCTTGGAACTCTCTGACACTATCATATTATACCTTATACTAATTATGGTACATAAAAGTACAACTAATTTGATACCTATTGCTTCCTACTCTCTACCCCTGTTTCTTGGGACTTTAGATCATGTATTATCTATGAATCTAGCAGGGACCCTGTCATAAACTTAGGTACTTAACATGAAGCAAAATGAATTGATATGCTATACAGATTTCATGTTTTGTTGGTATAGTGTTTTACCTCTCTATAATAAAAATGCCCAAATATCTGTGAAAGGATTCTCAAGAAACTGGTAACAGTGGTTGCCTCTTGATGGTTTGGTTGCAACATACATACATAGGTACACACACATATTCACACACTTGTACCTTTTATATGTGCTGTGCATCTATTGCCTATTCAAAGTATACATTTCATTTGTTTTTCAAGGATTCCAGAATTTTTCTTGGTTATTAGTTACTTAGTAAGATGATCAAAAGTCAACTCACAGGGTAAAACCTCACACAAAGAAAAACACTACATAGCTTCTCCAGGGCTACAGACTGCAGAGACCCATGGGTGAGATTCTCTTCCCTCCCACCCTCAGGGAGTCCCTTAGTGAGTCTCTTCCTTATTACTGGAACATTGTTTTCAAGTATAAGGTCCATCAGCAATGGGACAATGACAGAAAACACAGCCTTAGAGAATGAGGTTCAACCTTTGATCTGCAGCACTCTGCAAATATCCTCTCTGAGCCAATTTCTGCATCCATAGAATGGTGATAAATTATTACCTTTCAGGGTTTTTCTGAAGATTAAGTGTGGCACTTTTAGATGTGTTTTGCAAAGTGGTAAGCATTGTAAAGCGTCTGCCTCCAATGAGGGAGACCTGGGTTTGATCCCTGGGTCGGGAAGATCCCCTGGAGAAGGAAATGGCAACCCACTCCAGTATTCTTGCCTGGAGAATCCCATGGACGGAGGAGCCTGGTAGGCTACAGTCCATGGGGTCGCAAAGAGTCGGACACGACTGAGAGACTTCACCTTCAAGCATTGTCTAAATAGTTGGCACTTCACTTGCCCATGTACCTTTTCTGAGCCTGTGCTCATAATTTTCTTTACCTGGAATACTCTTTCCGTTCATTAGGGAAAATCCTAGTTATTTAAACTCTCTATGCTTCTATTCCTCATCCTAATATTCCTAATATTCCTAATATTAATATTCCTAATATTGATAAAGTAATAGCAGTTATAAAGAAGAGATAATGTGATAGTGAATGTACACAATACCTGGCCAGAGTAAGTGTTCAGTAATTATTATTTCTTATTGTTCTTACTCATTGTCAAGGCTGGCTGTAATATTACTTTCTCTGCCAAGCGTTAACACCTCCAGGCATATTATTAATATTATTACTAATTAGCCATTTAAAATGATTCCATCCTCTGAAGTAACTCAGATTTTTGTTATAGCTGCTGCTGCTGCTAAGTCGCTTCAGTCATGTCGGACTCTGTGTGACCCCATAGACGGCAGCCCACCAGGCTCCCCGTCCCTGGGATTCTCCAGGCAAGAACACTGGAGTGGGTTGCCATTTCCTTCTCCAATGTGTGAAAATGAAAAGTGAAAGTGAAGTCGCTCAGTCGTGTCCAACTCTTAGCGACCCCATGGACTGCAGCCTACAAGGCTCCTCCACCCATGGGATTTTCCAGGCGAGAGTACTGGAGTGGGGTGCCATTGCCTTCTCTTTTGTTATAGCACATCCTGCTTTTTATTTTAGTGGTTTTGTTACTCATCTGTCCATACATTCTCTGGGATATAAGCATGGAGTAACCTTCATCTTCAGGACTTGACAGTCTGTGTGATTATTGAAGAAATGATGAACGGAATGGAAATTAAGACATGGTAGCCAGTTGCCCTTCCCCTTACCATGGATCTTTAAGATTTCACTTCCTTTTCCTCAGAAATGCCTGTTTTCTTTCCAAAGGGCTGGCCAGCCTTGTACAAAGAATCAACTCGAGGCCTGAAGGGCTGCAACTGCTTAAAGGACCAGCTAACTCCCAAGGGAACTCCAGATGGCCTATAAACTGGGAAGAAGAAGGACCAGGGAGAGGCTAGCAGGACTTTGTGAACTGGCATTTCTTGGTCACGTGCTACTTTTTTCAAGGCAATACCTGGCGCTTTTCCCTGGCAGCTTGACCAGAGGGCAAGAGTGGTTTTTGGAGCCAGTCCCATGGCCTCTGGGGATAGATGACACAACCAAGCAATCTCCCTGGGAGAACTGGGAGATGGGAACTTGGATCCAAGCCTCTTTCCTCCCCAGCACACTGGACTGCACTGAGCCATCTCTTAGTGCAGCAGTTTGGTAGCACCTTACTCATGGCAACCTGGCAAGCACACTTCCCCAGGACAGAGGCCAGCAAGTACCCTGGAGTTCAGGTCACCGCTGTGCCTCGACCCTCTCTATATCGATACATCGTGAAGGTGGTCCTTCCCCAAGATCCTGTGTCCCACTGCTGTCGGGAGTGCCTCTCCTCCCCAGTGCCTAGCCTTTTGTCTTGGGGTGCCGGGAACAGATGAAGAACTCCCACCCAGGTTGTAAATTGGGGATAAACGGAAAAATCAGAACTTGGACTGGGTATCTTGAGACTTCTGATTATAAGTAATAATAGCTAAATTAAAAAAATTTAAGAATATATGTATTGTTATTACATATATCAATACATCTTTATATTACATATATTAATGCTATACATGTATATTAAAAATCTGTACATGTATATATTACATGTATTATCATTTGCATATGTGAGTGAATGATAGTTGCTCGGTCATGTCCAACTCTTTGTGACCCCATGGACTATAGCCTGCCAGGGTTACTATTTCCTTCTGCAAAAGGTCGTATTTTTGACATCTTAATAAAGGTCTTTATAAGATTCCTTCTAGAGGCCAGTGTTAGTCACTCAGTCCTGCTCGACTCTTTTTGACCCCATGGTCTGTCCATGGAATTCCCCAGGCAAGTGGGATTGCCTGGGTTGCCATTCCCTTCTCCAGGGAATCTTCCCAACCCTGGGATTGAACCCAGGTCTCCTGCATTGCAGGCAGATTCTCTGCCATCTGAGCTACCAGGGAAACCCAATATTTCCCTGTATTATCTTACTTTGTTGTCACAACCACCGTGAATTGATCTCATCCCCATTTTAGAGCTGAGAAAATCAAGGCTCAGGAGAGAAAATTAACTTCATAGGAAATGGCAGGGCTGAGATTTGCACTCCCTTGTAACTCACAAGTCCATGCTCTTTGCCACCATGCTTAAGGCCGTGGTTACTCAATGTCGTTATTCCTCTGAGAGTATAATGAAACAAAGGACCCTCTCCCAAGAACAATGTACCCTTGTCTCCACTCAAATATTTTGCAGTAAGCAAAATGATCCCACCCATGAGCCATAGACCTTAAAGAACCTCAATGGTCATGGACTATTTGCCTGACTCAGGCTAGGAACACATTCTCTCTTGACTCTGAGGTTCCATGGGCTCACGAACCACATTCCCAATCCTGCTGTTTTGGATCTGAAACCCCAGCAGTTTCAAAGCTGATTGGAACCCATGATGCCACTTGGGAAAATAAAGGTTCGAGGAACTTCACAGGAAGGAAAAGGCAACCATCTTCCCTAAGGGCTGCTCCTGGCCCGAGGGTGCCAGCCTGACATCCCAAAAGGTTACCATATTCCATTTGCACACTAGCATTACCAGTTGATCAGTTGCTCTCTTGATGATACCTGAGCTACCACTTCAACCTCAGTCTGGTTCCTTCTCTTTGGCCCTGAAATTCCTGGGCTCTGCTTTAGGTTCTATCACTGGGTTGCTGTGGACAATCTTGAGTTACATAAGGGGGAGAGGCTATGAGGACAAGCAGCAGATTATGGTAGACCAATAGTTCTCAACTGAGAGTGATTTTGTCCCCTAACTAGAAGACATTTGTCAATATCTGACATTTCACAGTTGGCTGTCACAATCGGGGAAGGGATGGTTGTCACTGGCATCTAGTGGGTAGAGACTAAGGATGTTGCTAAACATCTTCATACAATGAATTATCTGACCTCCAATGTGCCAGGTGAGCAAACCTCTGGGAGAAGACCATGATTATTGAATGTGAGGTGGTCTAGGATTGAAACCGTTGGCCTGCTATATGACCTTGAGCATGTCACTGACCTTAGATGACTCAGCACAGTGATTAGGGTACAGGTTCTGGAGTTTGAATGACCAGCTGAATGACCTTCATAGGATTCCTTACCTCTGTGCCTCCCTCATTTTCCTTACCAATAGAGCAACTTATTTCCTAGGGATGTTAAGGTTATTAATTGAAAATACTTATCATCATGCCTGTCATGCTATGTTCAACCTAGAAAGCATATTAAAAAGCAGACATTACTTTGCCAACAAAGGTCCGTCTAGTCAAAGCTATGGTTTTTCCAGTAGTCATGTATGGATGTGAGAGGTGGACTATAAAGAAAGCCGAGTGCCAAAGAACTGATGCTTTTGAACTGTGGTGTTGGAAAAGACTCTTAAGAGTCCCCCGGACTGCAAGGAGATCAAACCAGTCAATCTCAAAGGAAATCAGTCCTGAATACTCATTGGAAGGACTGATGCTGAAGATGATGCTTGAATACTTTGGCCACCTGATGTGAAGAACTGACTTCTTGGAAAAGACCCTGCTGCTGGGAAGGACTGAAGACAGAAGGGGACGACAGTGGATGAAATGGTTGGATGACATCACCAACTCGATGGATGAGTTTGAGCAAGCTCTGGGAGTTGGTGGACAGGGAAGCCTGGCGTGCTTCAGTCCATGGGGTTGCAGGGTCAAGACACAAGTGAGCGACTGAACTGATGCCTGTCATGAAGCTTCCCTGATGGCTCAGATGGTAAAGAATCTGCCTGCGATACAAGAGACCCAAATTTGATCCCTGGGTGGGGAAGATCCCCTGGAGAAGGAAATGGCAACTCACTCTAGTATTCTTGCCTGGAGAATTCCATGGACAGAGGAACCTGGTGGGGCTACAGTCCACGGAGTCATAAAGTTGGACATGACTGAGCAACACACACACACATATGCCTGTCATGCAAGTGCCCAAATGTTAGCTGGTTTTATTACAACCAACACTTGCCTCCTTGCTTTCCCTCTTCTTCAGCACATGGCTTGTCTACCCACAGAGCTGATAATTTGTGGCATTGTTCAGTATTGTTTCCACTCTGTTGATTTTCAGCGTTCCCCCAAACTCCTAGGAGAATGCTTAACACCTAAATACCTGCATGACTGTATTTAAATTGCATGTAAATTGAATTCATTCTTATTGACTCACATTTTTTTTCTGTGTTTTAACCTTTGCTAGCTGCCCTTCAGCTGGAAGGTGTTAATTATTGTTTCTAGTTCACAGTTTTACAGTATATTTAAGTACCGCTTTCAAAAAGTGAGTCTCTTTTTGAGGCAGGTCATGTCTACCAGCACCCTTGATTCTGTGGATATATCAGCTTAGCTTTCTTTTACCTGGGTCATAAGTCCACTTTGGCCAAGTGTGGGACACTGGCTGAGCGGAGACTGAGACCACAGGAAGATACTCTGAGGAGCTCTGAAAGCAGTTTGCTCACCCACGCACTCAGTTCAGTCGCTCAGTCATGTCCAACTCTGCGACCCCATGGACTGCAACAAGCCAGGCTTCCCTGTCCATCACCAACTCCCGGAGCCTGCTCACCCCACACTGGCTCCTTTTCATCTCTAGCAGAGCTAAGATTTTAAATTCTCCAGGAACACAGACCATGTCCCTTATCAGCTTTATTCAAGAACATTTAGGCACTCTAAGTGTTCTAATTGAGAATGGCAATGAAACTTACAGTGGAGCCAAATGCTGGCAGATGGAGGCCCACCTCTAACGTGCTATTCAATGTCTTTAGGACAGTTTCCCTGTCTGTGCCACCTTAATTGTGTGGCCAAAATGAAAACAGATGGGACAACACAGCAGATAAAGGCTTAGGCTGGCCTGAGGGGGGAATCCCTAATTCTGCCACTTACCAGCTCTGAGATGAGGAACAAGTTATTTTGTTTCCCTACGCCTCAGTTCCCTCATTTGCAAAACAGGTATAATCACTGCACTTATAATTCATAGGGTTGCTGGGGTAAGAAATGCAAAACACTCTATAAAGAGCTTGGTGCAAATTAAGCCCCTCAAAAATGTTACATGTTATTACACTAAATTTGAAAAAAGCACCAATCATCATTAGACAAATCCATGTTCTCTCCTTTGGGAGATGTTATTACAGTCATGGCAGTGCTACTTCTCAGCCCTGAGGAGTTTTAATCTCCAGTGGCTGCCCTAATCCTACTTCCTTGTCTCACCTTTCTATTAATATATGAAGGCCCTCCCCAAGGGCAAAGGACTGAGGCACTGGCATATGAGTTTAGAGAAACATTGTGTTTAATGGTAAAGGTTAGCACACTCCAGCACCGGGCATGGCCTGGAGTCGAAGCAGCAGGGGTGGGGAGGTGACTTCCACGGAGCCTCACATGGCGAAGAGGATGAGGAAGGCGACCATCAAACAGAAGAGCCCCATAGCCTCAGACAGGGCAAAGCCCAGAATGGCATAGGAGAAGAGCTGCTGCTTCAGAGACGGGTTCCTGTGAAGGCACAGAGACAGGGAAAGAAAAGGGTGAGGGCATGGATCATGGGTGGTGGTGGAAGACTCAAGTAGTTTAGGTGAATGGCGGGTGCTAAATGGGAGAGGGCCCAGCTTGCATATATCCTGGGGACTGGACAGGCAAGCAGAGTATCAACATGGTAAGTTTTAAGGGAGCCAAGTTGGAAACATTTAAATTCTGCGAAAATAGGATGTAAATGAAATCAACACAAAGCTAGAAGGATCTTTTGCTGAAGGTGGAATTTACAGTAGGAGATGCTCTAGACCACCCTGGACCTTACCTGGCATAGCCAATGATCAAGCTGCCAAACACTGTTCCAATACCAGCCCCTGAACCTGCCACACCAACTGTGGCAGCCCCAGCGCCAATAAACTTGGCCGCTGTGTCAATGTCCCGGGAGACAACACTGGTCTGGAATTCCCGCCGAGCCACCTGCAGTGGGCCACTGCTGTAGGAAGGCTAGAAGGAGGGGGAGAGAGAGGGAAAGTAGGGAAGGAGAGAGGAGATAGTAAGGCTCAAGGACAGGTGGCTGACCCCGCCCCTTACTCCACCCACCTGAGCTCAGAAATTGTTGGAAGGCTGCTTAGCAAGTACAGAATGCTCAGACTGCAGGGTGTGATTAGAATTAGTCTTACGGTCCATTTCCAGACAGGGCTAGGGAAATTTCATGAAAACACAATTTCAGTTTTCCAAGTCTCACATATAATACTCACTTTGTGGGTACTTAAAACTATTAAAGCACCCCAGATTTTCTGACTGTCTTCCCACTTTGCCTTAGAGGCAACTGCACAAACTTAAAGGAACCTAGTCTGGGAACATTCTTAAGAGGGCCCATTCTCCTTTACCTGTACAGATGGGATCTCTGGCCTACTCAGGAAGGAGGCAGACACAGGCCTAATCAGACCCCTGGTACAAGAACGGATCTATAAAATCAGAAACACACATTCCTCCAAATCAGGCAAGAAGACAAAAGAGAAAACCCCTCTAACCGGTGAGCTTCTGTCAAAAAAGATTACAAATATAAATAAAACAAGTCCAAGGTATTTCAAGGTCAATCAATGCATTATTGTTTCTATCAGACATGGCTGTACCAGAGACCCTGGTGCAGTCAGCAGTGGCAATCTTTCCATTTAAAACTGAGTAACAAAGTTCACTTCTATGGGCACAGTATCCCAGAATGCAAAAAAAAACAAAAAACCACTAACATCAGATCAAGCACAGGAAGGGTTTGCATCCAGACCACCAAAGGAATCAGAAGGGGAAAAATCTTATTTTGCTAAAAATGTAGTCACTGTTACACACCCTGAATGGAGTGGGCCAGTAAGCCTGGTAAGGCTCCTGAAACAGTCACCAAAGCAGAGACTCCTGTAACAAAGCTTTCTTGAGCTATTTTAAGAAATATAATGTGGCAGTTCTCAAACTTGGTTGAACATTATAATCACCTCAGTTCTAAAAAAAATACAGATGCATGGATTTCATCCCCATAGGGTGCAGCCTGGGCATCAAGATTTTTTAAAGCTCCCCATATGATTCCAACGTGCAGCCAAGGTTGAGAATCACTGTTTCAGAGGGCAGTCTTGCTGTGGCCAAGCTAGACTGGGGGTACACGTCAGATCCAGATTCTGACCACATTCCAAAGCCAAGATAGCTTGGTTTACATGCACAAATAATCAGGGTTTAACTGCATCCATCTTACTGCCTCGCTAAAGGAGCAACATCATCAGGATGCAAGCTCCTCTCGGTTCATTCATTAAACACGATGGCTCGCACACCTGGTGCTACAGAGCACCCAGGAGCCGCAGCTTACCAGAGCAGGAGAAATGAGTAGTGCCCCGGTGGTCTGCATTTTTTTTTCAGTCTGCAGAGGGAAAAAAAAAAAAAATCCATTGACAGCCCAGTTGTTTGCTTACAGTTGCGACCTTCGGTCGTCCCCTTCACCCCGCCCGTCCTCCCTGGACCACGCTCTTCCTCGAACCATGCCCCAGCCGAGAAGAACATTAGAGGTCAGAGGGACAGCGCAAACTCCCGTTCCACCACTTTCAGCGCGACAGGTCTGTAAAGAAAGGTCATGGAGATTGGAAGTAAAAGAAGGCCCGAGGCCAGCAGGGAAATGATGCTCAAAGAGGATGATCTCCGGGATAGACTGGGGAGGCAGGAATTAGACAGATGCCGTTCAGGGTCCTGCCCATTTCAAACAGCAGTCCACCGCCCGCCTCAGCTGGGACAGTTATCGCTCATTACCGTTGGTAATTAAGATTAATTGTTAAGGTTACAGATACCCATCGCTTTCCCCGGCCCTACGGACAAATGCCCCTCCATACAACCCAGCCACATCCTTGCCGATTGCTGGCTTTCGGCTTCAAGTCACCTGTACTCCCACTGCCCCGGCTGCCCCTGCTCAGACCACAGCGCTCGCCCGGCTCAAGGTGACTGACTCACGTCCCGGCTTTAGCTCTAGGACTCGGCACACTGCTCCCGGACCCACGTGTCCCGGGGTTCCCCAACTCTCATTGGCCGCAATCCCCCCGAGTCTCCATTGGTTAACATCCTCTAGTCCTCCTTTCTTATTGGTCTTGCGGAACTTCTTTCTCTCTCTCCACAGGAGCTTCGTGGCAGTTCCCGCCTCCATGTGGGCAAAGGCGGGGTTTTCCTTTGAGATCTGGCTTCCGATTGGCCGATTTCTGAAGTGCTCGACCATAGAGTCTGCTGGACCAAGAGGTTCCATAACCTTCCCCACAAAATGGCGGCCAAGGTGGAAAGCTGAAGAAAAAGGCATGGGGGAGAGACCGGACGGCTTACGCAGACAGACACATGACCTTGGACCTTAGCCTTCATTCGAGCACTCGGGCCCTGAGGCGCGTTGTCTTTTGGGATTTGTAGTCGCTTCAGAGGTGGTTGAGATCCCGCGAGACTCCCAGGCTGGGCGAGCCAACGCCTTTGCAGCAATTCCCGCCCTCAAGATTTGTGGGCGGCTTGCTTCCGCAACGAAGCATAAATGCCGGCTGTCTACTCGCTCATGGGCTGGCGCAGGTTTGTGGACCACTGCCAGCGTTGAGCAGTCATGGACTAGCAACTAGTTGTTTGTTTAAAGTATTTTCGTATTGTAACAACAACATTACAAGGATAAAACACTTAACATGCTGACGGGAAAACGATGGGAACAGGCAGAAAGAAATATAAATTGAAGGAAAAGTATCTTCAGTTAAACTATACAAAGAAATAGAAGTTTAAATGCAACTTTTCTCACTAATCAAAAGTGCAGAGTTCTTTTTACTAATGTGAGCCAGGTACTTGTGTACTTGCTGGTGAAAATATGAATTAGAACATTTCTTGAAAGCTGTTTGGCTGTATTTGTTGACAGACTTTGAATGGTCCATCTTAGACCTAGAAATTCTCGAGGAATTGAGAGCCTTTAAACTCTCCATCCCTTTACCCAGGAATATTACTCAGAAATCTATCTTGAAGGACAAAATCAAATGCAAAGATTCTCTTCAAAGGATGAAGAATTTATTGAAATTGGAAACAAGTAAATGGTTAAATAAATTGCCATATTTTCACTTGATGAAATAAGCAGATATCTTAAATTATGTTTCTTTCTTTTCCTTTCAGTTTAATAAAAATTTATTTAGAATTCCTGGGATGGGGGACTTCCCTGGCCATCTAGTGACTAAGATTCTTTGCTCCCAATGTGGGGGGGCTCAGGTTCCATCCCTGGTCCAGGATCCAGATCCTGCATCCTGTAAAAAGATCAAAGATCCTGTGTGCCACAACTGAGACCTGGAACAGCCAAACAAACAAACAAAAAATCCTAGGATAGTGGTTGTGGGCACCCATCCTCAAGAGGAGTGGGCACCCATCCTCAAGAGGAGTGAGCACTAGGAAATCACGGAGAAATCACACAGTCCCAACATCCCTGGCCCACGTAAGGAGGAAAAGTTGTTTCCCTGAAAATGAGTCAGCCCTCATTCATCCAAGAAGGACTGGGAGGACAGATGCTAGGGGAGCCATCAAATGTTGCCAGGGGGAAGGAGGGGGGTGTGCTGGACCCCAAACTGTCTCCTCAAAAATCGGAGGCAAAACAGATCCACTTCTCTGGGGGCCAAGTTCTAGGTAACCAGCCTCATTTCTTACCCTTGATGTCACTTCCCTGGGTGAAATTTCCATGGTGTAAGTTCAGCACAAGGTTGTCAGCAGTGAGTTAAGTATGATAGTGTGAGGGCAGAAAAACAAACAGTTACATGCATTCAGAGTTAAGAGCTGCTGCTGCTGCTGCTAAGTCGCTTCAGTCGTGTCTGACTCTTTACGACCCCATAGACGGCAGCCCACCCGGCTGCCCCGTCCCTGGGATTCTCCAGGCAAGAACACTGGAGTGGGTTGCCATTTCCTTCTCCAATACATGAAAGTGAAAAGTGAAAGTGAAGTTGCTCAGTCGTGTCTGACTCTTAGCGACCCCACGGACTGCAACCTACCAGGCTCCTCCATCCATGGGATTTTCCAGGCAAGAGTACTGGAGTGGGTTGCCAAAACTAGGAGTGTTCAGGCCTGCTCTCTGTTCTCTTTATTTTTTTTGTTCTCAGGAAAGGGAAAGAAAGAAATTCATTCCTCTTTTTTTTTCCACTGCAACACTCTACTTTCCCAGCCTTCCTCTGGGCTCTCAGATCCAGGGTTGCATTAAGATAGCTCCTCACCAGCTCTACTTTGGGTCCTTTGTGAACCCTCCCTGTGGGCAGCTGCCAGGAAGAAGGCAGCATCAGAAATTGAGGCAAAAAAATAAAAATAAAAAAATAAAAGAAATTGAGGCAAGTCCAGTAAAATCATGTTTCTGGTTTTACATTTTATATTGAGAAAATCTATATGATGTAAGACAAATTTTAAGGATGTACATGCAGAGTTGTATAGCATTGTGAAGAAAAACAAGAAAAAGATTAAAAAGAAAAGAAAACAATATTAATAGTTGTTTCTGGATGGTGTAATAAAGTTGATTTATATTTTTATGAGTTCAGTTCAGTCATTCAGTCATGTCTGACTCTCTGCGACCCCATGGACTGCAGCATGCCAGGCCTCCCTGTCTATCACCAGCTCCCGGAGATTACCCAGACTCATGTCCATTGAGTCAGTGATGCCATTCAACCATTTCATCCTGTCATCCCCTTCTCCTCTCACCGTCAATCTTTCCCAGCGTCAAGGTCTTTTCAAATGAATCAGTTCTTCACATCAGGTGGCCAAAGTATTGGAGTTTCAGCTTCACCATCAGTCCTTCCAATGAACACTCAGGACTGATCTCCTTTAGGATAGGTTGGATCTCCTTGCAGTCCAAAGTGCTCTCAAAATTCTCCAACACCACAGTTCAAAAGCATCAGTTCTTCGGCGCTCAGCTTTCTTTATAGTCCACCTCTCACATCCATACATGACTACTGGAAAAACCATAGCCTTGGCTAGATGGACCTTTGTTGGCAAAGTAATGTCTCTGCTTTTTAATATGCTGTCTAGGTTGGTCGTAACTTTCCTTCCAAAGAGCAAGTGTCTTTTAATTTCATGGCTGCAGTCACCATCTGCAGTGATTTTGGAACCCAGGTAAATAAAGTCTGTCACTGATTCCACTGTTTCCCCATCTATTTGCCATGAAGTGATGGGACCAGATGTCATGATCTTAGTTTTCTGAATGTTGAGTTTTAAGCCAACTTTTTCACTCTCCTCTTTCACTTTCATCAAGATGTTCTTTAGTCCTTCTTCACTTTCTGCCATAAGGATAGTGTCATCTGCATATCTGAGATTATTGATATTTCTCTCAGAAATCTTGATTCCAGCTTGTGCTTCATCCAGCCCAGCATTTCTCATGATGTACTCTGCATATAAGCTAAATAAGCAGGGTGACAATACACAGCCTTGACGTACTCCTTTTTCTATTTGGAACCAGTCTGTTGTTCCATGTCCAGTTCTAACTGTTGTTTCCTGACCTGCATACAGATTTCTCAAGAGGCAGATCAGGTGGTCTGGTATTCCCATCTCTTTCAGAACTTTCCACAGTTTATTGTGATCCACACAGTCAAAGGCTTTGGCATAGTCAATAAAGCAGAAATAGATGTTTTTCTGGAACTCTCTGGCTTTTTGATGATCCAGCAGGTGTTGGCAATTTGATTGTATGTATTAACAATTATGCCAGTCCAGATAGTCAGAACTTTGGACTCTTAGAAAAAATATTTTAAGATTGAGATTTGAGATTTAAGATATCTTGCCAGAATGGTACAATGGAAAGAATATGGGGTTTTGAAATCACACAGACTTGAGTTCCCATCAGGGCTATATTATATAATTAGATATGTCTCTCTCTAAGCAGATTACCAAATCTCTTTTGGCTTTAGTGTAATAAGCTACTGTTTACTGAGGCCTCAACATATAGCAAGCATTGGGTTAGGTGCATTCACCCATTATATGATTTAATATTTACAACATCCCTTTAAGTGGATATTATTATCCCCATTTTACAGATTACCCCCATGTTACAGAGCATCATTTTTTCCAGTTTGGCATATTTGGTAAGAGGTAAAGTCAGTATGTGGGTCCAGGTAGGTCTGGGTCCAAAGTGTTTAATCATTAGTTCTTGATCCTCCCTGAAACTGGAGAACCTATAAAAAGTGTTAATACTATTCACCTTTTAGAAATGTGAGATAAAACAAACCCCAGGCATAGGTTGGTATTTGGTGAATATTCCCTTTCTGTTACTACTCTAGGACAAGTTATAGTTTCATGAGGAAATCCCTAACTTTGCATGTTTTGGTTTTTTTTCACATCCAGATTTGTTACATAGCTCTACTCATAGAGCTTATTTAACTTATATGCAGAATACATCATGAGAAACGCTGGACTGGAAGAAACACAAGCTAGAATCAAGATTGCCAGGAGAAATATCAATAACCTCAGATATGCAGATGACACCACCCTTATGGCAGAAAGTGAAGAGGAGCTAAAAAGCCTCTTGATGAAAGTGAAAGAGGAGAGTGAAAAAGTTGGCTTAAAGCTCAACATTCAGAAAACGAAGATCATGGCATCCAGTCCCATCACTTCATGGGAAATAGATGGGGAAACAGTGGAAACAGTGTCAGACTTTATATTTTTGGGCTCCAAAATCACTGCAGATGGTGACTGCAGCCATGAAATTAAAAGACACACTACTCCTTGGAAGAAAAGTTAGGACCAACCTAGATAGCATATTGAAAAGCAAAGACATTACTTTGCTGACTAAGGTCCGTCTATTCAAGGCTATGGTTTTTCCAGTGGTCATGTATGGATGTGAGAGTTGGACCGTGAAGAAGGCTGAGTGCCGAAGAATTGATGCTTTTGAACTGTGATGTTGGAGAGGACTCTTGGGAGTCCCTTGGACTGCAAGGAGATCCAACCAGTCCATTCTGAAGGAGATCAGCCCTGGGATTTCTTTGGAGGGAATGATGCTAAAGCTGAAACTCCAGTACTTTGGCCACCTCATGCGAAGAGTTGACTCATTGGAAAAGACTCTGATGCTGGGAGGGATTGGGGGCAGGAGGAGAAGGGGACGACCAAGGATGAGATGGCTGGATGGCATCACGGACTCGATGGACATGAGTGTGAGTGAACTCTGGGAGTTGGTGATGGACAGGGAGGCCTGGCGTGCTGCGATTCATGGGGTCGCAAAGAGTCGGACACGACTGAGTGACTGAACTGAACTGACTGACTGACTCATAGCTTGACTTCAACACTGTCAAGTTTATCCTGTGGCCTGCTGGAAATCAGATATTTCATTACTATGCTTAGACATGAGTTTTGGAGTTAAATAAGCAGTAGTCCTAGCACTGCCACTTACTGCCTTGTGGTTTGGGGCAAGGCTCTTAACTTAACTAAGGCTCTGTCATCATCTATAAAAGAACTGTTATGAGTAAATGAGGTAGTACATGTAGAGGTGCTCATTTAATTATTGAAGTAAAAAGTACTGGTAAGCTAGGAGAAACTATAGGAAATGGAAGGTAGTTAGGAAACCTCAAATTCAGACCTGACATCTCAGGATTGTACCAGCTGACTTAGAGGAAACCCACTAACTTCTTTGGGAACTCTGAGAGGTAAGAGGATTCCATAGTAGGCAAAAAAGCTTTTTTTCAATGGCTACAAAGTGATTTATTAGAAAAAATTTTTAATTGAAATATAGTTGATTTACAATGCTGTGTTAATTTCAGGTGTACAGCACAATGATTCAGTTTTATAAATACATATATATATTTCTTTTACAGATTCTTTCCCTTATTACAAAATATTGGCTATACAAGATTTTGTATTGTATAGAACCTACTGTGCTATCTGGTAAGTCCTTGTTGGTTATCTCTTTTGGTGTGTATATGTTAATCCTCAACTCCTAATTTATCCCTCCTCCCGACTCCAACTTTCCCCTTTGGTAGCTATGTTTGTTTTCTATGTCTGTGGATCTCTATTTTGTAAATAAGTTCATTTGTATGGCAAAAAAAGCTTTTGATGACAGTGACAAAGGGCAAACATGCATAACAATACGAGCAGTTCCTCTTTTTCTTTTTTTCAGGTCCCTCTTTCTAAAGACATTTTCGACTCTTCGAAACCTACCTCTTCCACCGAGAATCTTATCTCAGATCAGCTTTCTTTTCCTTCTAATCCAGTTTCACTTTTCCTTTAGGAATTCAGCGCAACAAACATTTTAAAGCACTTAACAGCTTTAAGTGGTGCACTGTGCTGGAATACACAGATGAATAGAACCAGTTTCCACATTAAGTCGTGTCCGACTCTTTGCGACCCCATGGACTATAGCAATCTAGGCTCTTCTGTCCTCCACTATCTCACAGGGTTTGCTCAAATTCATGTCTATTGAGTCCGTGATGCTGTCTAACCGTCTAGCCCTCAGCTGCTCCCGTCTCCTTTTCCCTTCAATCTTTCCCAGCATCAAGGTCTTTTCCAATGAATCGGAGATTCGCATCAGGCAGCCAAAATGTATTGAAGCTTCAGTTTCAGCATCAGTCCTTCCAATGCTTAGTAGAAATCTCAGAATTAGCAAGAAAATAAATAGGCAAATAAATACTAAATGCTGCTGCCAAGTAGCTTCAGTCGTGTCTGAGTCTATGCGACCCCATAGAAGGCAGCCCACCAGGCTCCCCTGTTCCTGGGATTCTCCAGGCAAGAACACTGGAGTGGGTTGCCATTTCCTTCTCCAATGTGTGAAAGTGAAAAGTGAAAGTAAAGTCGCTCAGTCATGTCTGACTTTTAGCGACTCCATGGACTGCAGCCCATCAGGCTCCTCCATCCATGGGATTTTCCAGCCAAGAGTACTGGAGTGGGGTGCCATTGCCTTACTAGTATCTTAATGAGCGTCACAAGAAAACTACTTGCAAAATACAATGAAGGGAGGGACTAACTTCATTTAGAGAGAACCAAGGAAGACCTTTCTGAAAAAAAAAAAAAATTCTGGCTGAGCTTTTCTTTAAACGTATATATAATTTTATTTAGTTCGTTAGTTCTGGTTGTGCTGGGTCTTTGTTGCTGAATGGACTTTTCTCTAGTTGTGGAAAGTGGGGGTGACTCTAATTTCCGTGCGCAGGCTTTCCCATGTGCTCCGGCTTTCCCACGTGCTCCATGGCATGTGGGATCTTCCCAGATCAGGGATTGAACCTGTGTCTCCTGCGTTGACAGGTGGATTCTTTACCACACAGCCACCAGGGAAGCCTTGGGCTAGCTTTGAGGATAAAATTGGTTACCTAGATATGTCAAGGGAGAAAGTGAGAATGGATGAAGATACTCCAGCCAGAGTGAACAACATGTGTAGAAACCCAGGAGAGTTGGTGTAGCCAAACTTAGACTAATCAGTCATGGTCTTGGGACAGCAGAAATATGACTACCACACTCCAATTCTGGTAATATGGCCAGATTAAGTATTCTGAAAATTCCCTTGCTATGACATCTAAAAACACTACATAAAATATAACACATATATTGCATAGACTTGCTTTTTAAAAATCTTTATTATTTTTGGCTGTTGCAGGTCTTCATTGCTGCACCTGGGCTTTCTCTAGTTGCAGCGAGCGGGGGTACTCTCTAGTTCGGTGCTTGGGCTTTTCATTGTGGTAACATAGCCATTCGCTTGTTGCAGAGCATGGACTCCAGAATGAGGGCTTAGTAGTTGTGGCGCACAGGCTTAGCTACTGTGAGGCATGTGAAATCTTTCTGGACCAGGGATCGAACCTGTGTCCCCTGCATTGGCAGACAGATTCTTAACCACTGGACCACCAGGGAAGTCCCATAACCTTGTTTTTGACAGTTAAAAGAAAATATATTCTATATTATATCCAAATTGCTAATTTCCCACCGCCTGAAAAAAACACCTCCTTTGTCAAATGACCCAGCTGGTGATGATATATTCTGTGACAACAATAGTAACGAATATAAAGGGAGTTTTTTTGGGGGGAGGGGAGTAGTTAGGGGAGAGATGATTCATAGTGATAAATGCTAGCTTTTAAATGCATAGCTGAGCTCACAAGAAATTAAGGAGCACGCCTAAAGACCCTAAAGAAAGAGAAGACAAATTAGAGCCATAAACATGTATACTAAACTGAAGCTGCCATGTCTGGAAATATGGTGGAATAGAGGAAGGGGTATCAGTAATAGAAATTAACTGGCTGGAGTTTTAATTCCCCATGGGAGAAAAAGATTTGGAGTCTGTATAAGAGGAGTTAGAATTGAAATTTCCAAATAAACCTAAGATCCTCAAAAGGCTACACCCTTTGAAGGGTGGACTTAAATGTGGACTACCATCCACAGGGAGGTGACAAAGAAGCTTGTCTGCCTATTCCTGGCTCTCAGTGAGGAAAAACAAACAACTAAAACTAGGGACTTCCCTGGTGGTCCAGTGGCTAAGGCTCTGTTCTCCCAGTGCAGGGTTTGACCCCTGGTCAGGGAATTAGATCCCACATGCTGCAACTAAGACCTGGCATTGAAGAATAAATACATAATATTTTTTTAAAAAACTAAAACTTTCCTGAGAATTTATAACTACAAGATTATACTTTATGTTGGTTTTGGATTCAGATATATACCCTGGGTCCAGGAACGCTCAAGCTAAGGAATTGACATGAAAAGTTATTCTAGGCTGGGGGTGTCCCTGGTATGAAACAACATAAAACCCCTTTGAACCTGTGCAAGATTCTCACGATGACTGAAAAGTAATCTCCATAAAGAAACAATCCACAATGAGCAAGGATCAGCAAACATTAAAAAACAGCAAGAATTTCAGATAACGTAATATTCAGATGACAACTCAACTATGGAAGAGGCAGTAACATGCAGTGATTAAGAGAATAAAATTTAAAGCCAGACTACAGGCCATTCTACTTACTATCCAGGTTTTCTTGGGTAAGTTGATTAAATTCTCTATGCCTCCGTTTCCTTATATGGGATTGTTATGAGGATCAAATGAATTAATATTTATAAAGTACCTAGAACAGCACTTGGCACATAGTGTCACAAATATGTTTGTTATTATTTAAAACTAAGTATGTTTACAATGATCAAGGACACGGGAAAAAAATCAAGATGGTATAAAAAAGAACTTGCAGATTTGAAAAATAAATAAATGGTGGTGGTGCGTAAATTAGGAGTTTGGGTGGGCTTCCGTGGTGGCTCTGTGGTAAAAAGAATCCGCCTGCCAATGCAGGAGACTTGGGTTTGATCCCAGTGTTGGGAAGATCCCCTGGAGAAGGAATGGCAACCCCTCCAGTATTCTTACCTGGGAAATCCCATGAAAAGAGGAGCCTGGTGAGCTACAGTCCATGGAATCACAAAAGCATAGGACATGATTTAGAGGCTAAACAACAACAACAATTGAATCACTGTGTGGTTCACCAGAAATTAACACAACGTTGTAAATCAACTACACTCCAATAAAAAAGCAAAATAAATAAGAAATGAACAATTAAAGAAAAAGAAATAAATGAAATAAAAAGTGAAAAATATAGTAATTGAAATTAAGAAAATAACCTGATGGATAGGTTAAACAAAAGATTGATGACAGCTTGAAGGAAAAATTAACAAACTGGAAGATAGGTCTGAGAAAATTATCCAGATTGAAGTACAAAGAAGTAAAAGATCAAAAATATGAAAAGAGGTTAAGGGACATGGAGGGCAAAATGAGAGCTGACATCCACATAATTAGAATATTAGAAGGAGAGAATAGAGAGAATGGGAAAGAATCACTATTTGAAAAGATAATAGCTGAGAAGTTTACACACTGATGAAAAACATGAATCTTCTGGTTTAGTAATCTCAACAAAGCCCAAATAGGATTTTATAAAATGAGAAAAATCCACGATTCCCATCTTAGTCAAACAATAGACCACTCTACACAGAGAAGATATTAAAATTTACCACAAAGAAAGAATAAGTTATCTACAATAGAAAGTTTCTGAGAAGGTAACATTTGAACAAAATCTTGAAAGAGTAAGGTATGAGGATATATGGGGAGGACATATTCCATGCAGAAAGAACAAAAGGTGGAAAGGCCATTATTAATACATCCCAGGAATAAAAATAGACCAGTTTGAACAGAGAGGAGGGATCAAGAGGGAGTGTCATTGGAGATGCAGTTAGAAAGATGATGATGGTGGGGGTGGGGGTAGAAGAGGAACCTCTATAAATATTAGCTTTATAAGAATTTTGACTTTTACTCCGAGTGAAATGGTGACTCATTAGAGGGTTTTGAGTAGAGGAGTGACATAGTCTGACATATGTTTTGAAAAGGTAATTCAGAGAAAATAATACTGACAAAGACAGGCAGGGACCCCAGTTGGAGGTTACTGTTATAATCTAGATGAAAAATGATGTAGCTTGAACCAAGATGGTAGCAGTGGAGGTGGTAAGAAATGATAGGGTTCCGGTTTTATTCTAAAAGTAGAGACGACAGCATTGATGGATGAGGATGAGAGAATGAGAGGAATTAAAGATGACTCCAAGGTTTCTGCCTTGAATAGCTGGAATAATGGAGTTGCCATTAACTGAGATAAGGTTTGGCCATATTTAGAGCAGATTTCTTTTTCTGAAGGTGGAATTAGGATTTCAATTTAACATATTAATTTGAGGTGACTGTTACACACTGAAGTGAGAGCAACAGTCAGCATTTGAATATATGAGTCTGGGGTCTAGAAGAAAGTCTGGGCTTGAAATATTTATTTGGGAGTTATCAGTAAATAGTTGGCATTTAACATCCCGAGACTGGTTGAGATGATCAAAGAAAGAGTATCTAGACACATCAGAGCCAAATTGTCAAAAGACAAAGAGAAAGTTCAAAAGAGGAAGAGGAAAGTGACTGACGATGGACAAGGGAATCCTCAATAAAATTAACAGCTGATTTCTTACTGTAAACTGTGGAGGCCGGAAGGCAGCTGGGAGGACAAATTGAAAGTGATGAAAGAAAAGAACTGTCAGCCAGGATCTATTTATGGCAGATATATCCTTTGAAAATTATCGGAGAAATTGACATTCCCAGATAAACAAAGGCTAAGAAAATTCAGCACTAGCAGAATCGCCCTACAAGAAATTCTAAAAATGGCTTCCCTGGAGGCTCGTGGTAAAGAATCTGCCTGCCAATTTAGGAGACATGGGTTTGATCCCTGGCCCGGGAAGATCCTACATGATGTGGAACGGTTAAGCCTGTGTGCCACAGCTATTGAACCTGTGCTCTAGAGCCTGGGAGCTGCAACTATTGAGCCACATGCAGTAACTACTGAAACCAGTGTACCCTAGACCTGTGCTCCACAACAAGAGAAGACACAGCAGTGAGACGCCTGGGTACCACAACTAGAGAGTAGCCCCAGCTCGCTGCAATGAAGACTTAGGGCAGCCGAAAATAAATAAATAAATAAAAGTTTAAAAAAAGAAATGCTAAAGAGAGCCCTTGAGGTGGAAATGATACGACATTAGAGAGTAATTCAAATACACAGGAAGAAATACATAGCATTAGCAAATGTAAATGCATAAGTAAATGTAAAAGACAATACAGGATGGATTTCCCTGGTGGCCCAGTGGTTAAAACTCTATACTGCCAATGTAGGGGCATGGGTTCAGTCCTTGGTTGGGGAAGTTCTACATGCTTCATGGTGCACCCCCTCTTTTCCTCTTCTACCCGATCTGAGACCATTACATACAGCAGCAATTATAAAGTTGTGTTAATGAGGTTTATAATACAGTAAGTCCCCTACATACTAACCTTCAAGTTGGGAACTTTCAAGTATTTGAATATGTGTTCCATCATCATCAGCTGTGAGTGAAATTGCAGCTTGTCCTCTGAATCCTATTGCTGGTGATCTTTCAGCTCTAGGATCTCCCCCACCCTCTCCTTCCTGCAGTAGGTAACTCTTCTTGTCTGCTCACTCAGTGCCAGCCCCTGTATGCCAGCTATTGTACTGAACCACTGTACTTTTCAAGGTACTGTACTATAAGATTAAAAACGTTTTCTTTATTTTTTGTGTTTGTTTTTAATGTATTATTTGTGTGAAAAGTATTATAAAGCTCTTACAATCCAACCAGTCAATCTTAAAAGAAATCAGTCCTGAATATTCACTGGAAGAACTGATGCTCAAGCTGAAACTCCAATATGGTATATTTTACCACAATTAAAAATACATATGTGCAAAATTTTGTTTTTCTAAAAATTGTGTATCACACAACACACACACTACAAGATGGAGGAAAATATATCCAAGTGATATGTAAATAGTTATAAATTGTTTTTAACAGCTACCCACTCCAGTATTTTTGTCTGGAGAATTCCATGGACACAGGAGCCTGGTGAGCTACAGTTCATGGAGTCCCTAAGAGTGGGACACGATTGATTGACTAAGATATATTTTATTTATCGACATTTATTTTTGGCCAAGCCTTGTGGCTTTCAGGATCTTAGTTCCCCAACCAGAGACTGAACCCAAACCATTACCCTTAGCAGTGAAAGCACCGAGTCCTAACCACTGGTTGTTGTTTAGTCGCCAAGTCATGTCCAGCTCTTTTGTGACCCCATGGAGTGTAGCCCGCCAGGCTCCTCTGTCCATGGGATTTCCCAGGCAAGAATACTGGAGTGGGTTGCCATTGCCTTCTCCAGGGGCTCTTCCCAATCCAGAGATCGAACTAGTCTTCTGCTTGGCAGGTGGATTCTTTATCACTGAGCCACCTGGGAAGCCCCCTAACCACTGGACTTGCCAGGGAATTTCTATAAATACTTTTTAATGGCCTGTCACAACTTCTAGACAGAGAACCAAATAATCTGAAAAATACATCTGTTAACAATGATTGCCTCTGGATTTTTAGGTTATAAGCAACACAGGCCTTAATTAATTTTTTTAAAAAAACTTTTAATTGTATATAATGAACATACATACATTTACTTTGAAAAATCAAATATATCAGTTAGCAATGAAAACATACCTTTTGGTTCAAAGTTGAAAAAGAATGAGTGTAGATAGAGGAGATCAGTCTTAAGAGGTCAAGGAAATGAGGGGAGCTAGCAAAGGAGTCTGAGAAGGAATGGCTAGGGCAGTAGGAGGATAATTAGGCAGAGTCATGGCTTGAAAGTCAAATTCGAAAATGTTTCAAGGTGGGAGTGGTCCACTGTCTCAACGGGTGCTGAGACTAGACTTGACCTAGACTTGAGGAGGAGACCTAGACTTGAATCAGAGGAGACCTAGACTTGAATTCTGGATGGAGCAACCTGGAGGTCATCTGTGAACTTAAGGGATGTTTTGTGGCTTGGTGGGAGTGAAAGATGATTTAGAGTGGGTTTAAGAACATAGTTATTTGTCATCATTTTAAATGACCATTTAACTAAAATGTACTTTGAAAATTAGTAATCAAAGGAAAATAAATGAGCACTGGCCTTGCCTTTCCAGTAGGAACAGTATTTTAGGATAATCAAATAGATTCAGTTGACAAAGAAAAACCTTCCTGAATAATCTAGAATTTCAGCATCATAATATTGCAAACTCTATGAAATTACTGATTCTGTCAAAGATTATGAATTGGTTTAAAACCATCAGGAGAAGGAGCAGATGGGAAGTGGACATTGTGTAGTGCCAAAGTCACAACACAGAGCTTACTTTCTAGTTACATCGGGGAAATCTAATTTAAGATAAAGGATATGGCTGTCTTCACCCTGGGCCAGTGTCTAATACTGCTGTCACAATCGGCGTCACTAGATATTGTGCTTTACAATGAGATGCAAAATGAAATATACATCATTTATTGTATACTTATTCAAAGTCATTTACCTTAAAACCATTAAGACTTTAGATCTAACTTTCAGTTTATAAGAAATTCAGATGATAGAGAAACAAACTGAATAATATCATGAAGAAGCAACCAGACAAATCCAGAAGGAAGGACATATGGGCTAGTGCCTTCAATAAGTTAGTGTCATAATGTATGGCCATAGGTTGAGTAGGATATGGACATATCAGTTATAGAGGACATTTTTGGGACAATTGGGAAAATTTGATTATGGTTTAGGTGTTAGATGAGATGAAAAATTTCCATTTTGGAAAGGCAGAGATGATTAACTGATAGAGAGAAATTACCTGGTGCTATGTATGATGTGATCTCATGTTGATTTAAAAAAACCCATACAGGGACTTCCCAGGGGTCCAGTGGCTAAAACTCCATGTTCCCAATGCAGGGGGCCCACGTTCAATCTTTGGTCAGGGAGTTAGACCCCACATGCCACAACTAAGTGTTCAAAAGCTGCAGCTAAAAGATCCTGTATGCTGCAACTAAAGAACCTGCATGCTGAAACAAAGATCAAAGATCCCATGTGCTGCAACTAAGACCTGGCTCAGCCAAATAAATAATAAATATTTTACAAATCCATACATTGAACCCGCACACTGTTGGTGGGAATGTAAACTGTTGCAACCACTGTGGAGAACAGTATGAAGATTCCTCAAAAAATTAAGAACAGAACTACCTTATGATCCAGCAAGGGATATGATCCGCTTCTGGTTACTTACCCAAAGAATATGAAAATGCTATTTCAAAAAGATATAGGCACCCTTATGTTTCTCACAGCATTATTTACAGTAACCAAGATGTGGAAACAATCTAGGTGCCCATCAATAGATGAATGGATAAAGATGTTCTTGGAGAAGGAAATGGCAACCCACTCCAGTACTCTTGCCTGGAAAATTCCATGGACAGAGAAGCCTGGTAGGCTACAGTCCATGGGATTGCAAAGAGTCAGACATGACTGAGCAACTTCACTTCACTTCAAGCATGATAAAATTCAGTCAACAATAAAAGTTAAATCTCCTTCAGAGACCACGAATCCAAGCGGCACTGTTCACTGTTAACCGCGAAGCTATTATCTTGGGTGCTCGTCCAGGATCTTCAAGACAAGCTGTGCAGCTGGTCTATATGGATGGAGGCACTGCTGGCAAATGTGAGATTTCTGAGGACATAGATTGGGAATTCCAGGATCTGGTCAGATTGGAAGTGCAATGGGCTTCATTTGATGGGAGCTAGCAGTCCTAGAACTACCCCTTTGAATTGTATCTTGGAAAAACTGGGATATAAAGAAGCTCTTCTTCTCAAGTTACTGATGGTTTAAAACAATTTAATGATTTACACCTATGAGTAAAATTAAAACATTTTTCTTCTCAAAAAAAATAATAAAGATGTTCTTTATAAATACATATATATACATGTATAAAACAGACTACCAGCCACCAAAAAGAGATGAAATCTTGCCATTTGTGGCAACAGGGATGGACTTTGAAGGTATTATGCTAAGTGAAATAAATTAGATGAAGAAAGACAAATGCTGCATAATTTTACTTTATGTGGAATGTAGAAAACAAGCAAATAAAATAAATGAACAAACCAAACCAAATGAAAACAAGCACACAGATAGAGAGAACAGGGTACTGATTACCAGGGAAGAAGGGAAGGGTGCAATGAGTTAAGAGGATCAACTATATTGGTGATGGATGGAAATTAAATTTTTGGTGGCGAGCACGCTGTAGTCTAAACAAAAGTGCAAATATAATGTTGTACACAGGAAACTTATGTAATGTTATAAACCAATGTTACCTCAATAAAAGTATGTTTGTTTTAAAAGTTTGTTTTAAACAAACCCCATATGTTAAAAAATATGTATGTAAAAGATCTAGTTATTATTGGAGTGCTAAGTTACTAAGATTAATATTCTCTGTATAGTGAGAACAAATAATTTTCACGTATTTTGTTTATCTACATTTTCTACAATGTTGTGTATTTCATCTAAAATAATATATTATTTTAAAACATAACAGAAAAAACTGAACATGAGAAAAATAAGAGAATGGGAGGAGAAGGCTAAATATCATTCTTTCAAAAAATGTTGCTAAAAATTCTACTGAGAATTTAGAAAACAGAGAAATTAGGCTGTAGCTAGATGAGGAAGTGGGGTCAAATGAAATTTTTTTAAATAGAAAAAATAACAGCATGATTTTATGGTGATTGGAACAAACCAACAAAGATGGAAAAAAACTGATGATGAAAGAAAAGTGAGGACTTCTGAAATAATGCTCTTGAGTAGCCAAAAGGAGCTGGCCTTAGATAACTATGTATTGATGTCAGGCACAGTGTCCTTTAGAGCAAAAAGCACTACTATAGAAAAAAGGACCACATGCACACTAACAAAGGGTTCAATTCATGAAGAGAATATAATAATTCTGAAGTGTGTGCTTCTAATGACATGCATATAAAATGCATATAGACAGAAGTGTAAGGGGAGATTCAGAAATTCACCATCACAGTGGGCGATAATACAGCTCTGTCAGTAACTGACAGATCTACAGAGCAGTAATGAACCAGGATATGGAAGATTTGAATGACGCAATTAACTTCATTTAGTGAACTTATATAGAACGCTGCTCTCAGCAATTAGAGAGTACACATTCTTTTCAAGCATACATGGAACACTTATTGATCACTTACTAAGTAACAAAGCAAGCTTCAATAAATACCAAAGAATCAATATCACACAGACCACATTCTCTGACCACAGTAGAATTAAATGAGAAATCAAAACATTATGAAACATGCTTTTAGACATTAAAATAAACCTTTCAAATGTGACTGTTGGAGTCCCTATCAAAAACTGATGGGCAGCATCTAGAGAAGAGGAAGTAAAGACCCCCATCACCTTGAAAGGTCTCCACTACATTCTTTTTTTTTTTAATTGGAGGATAATTGCTTTACAATATTGTGTTAGTTTCTGCCTTACATCAACATGAATCAGCCATAGTTATATCCTAATTACCAGCCCCCCTACCTTTCTCCCTGTACAGCCTAAGATGAGCCCACTAAGCATGACCTAACCACTTCAAGGACAACTGCTACTCACCTTCTTCCCAAAGTTAAAATCATCCATGTCCAGCTTGTAGCCAGAGGCAGCATCATGAAGCAGCTGTTCCCCACATATATCATCTCCCGGAGATGTCTATCTAATCTTCTAGTTCAGACTTTTATCTTACCCTGGTGTGGTTCTACATCATCCTGTTACTTCTGGACTAAACTTTTAAACTGTGGTGTTGGAGAAGACTCTTGAGAGTCCCTTGGACTACAAGGAAATCCAGTCAATCCTAAAGGAAATCAGTCCTGAATATTCACTGGAAGGACTGATGCTGAAGCTGAAATTCCAATACTTTGGCCACCTGATGTGGAGAACCGACTCACTGGAAAAGACTCTGGTGTTGGGAAAGATTGAAGGCAGGAGGAGAAGGGGACAGGGGGATGGCAGAGGATGACATGGTTGGATGGCATCACTGATGCCATGGAAATGAGTTTGAGCAAGCTCCAGGAGTTGGTGACGGACAAGGAAGCCTGATGTGCTGCAGTCCGTGGGGTCGCAAAGAATCGAACACGACTGAGCAACTGAACTGAACTGATGGACTAAACAATAGATAGAGCCCACCTATCTCACTTGTGCTTCCTTCACATGCATCAAAGTTCTCAGGTGGTGCAAGGATAAGAACAGATTCAAGAACACTTGGTTCATTTATGCAGGTGCAGGGCCAAGACCTTTTTTGAGCACTAGGTTGATTGCAGTCCATTTTGTCCATCAGGCAAATCTTTAGTCTAAGGCTCTCAATCACTATCTTTGCACAAAGTTCTTCCAATTTTCAGCCCAATGCTTCCCTCTCTCATGATTAAAAAAAAAAAAAGTCAAATGGTACAATCTGTTTTTAAAATCAGTTTTGAATTTCCCAGCATTTTGCTGACCAAGACATACTCATCTAACTTTATTGAAGTTTTTTTCTAACACAAACTATCCCTAAACATCTGCACTCATTTTGTCTTTGTTCAGTCACTCAGTCGTGTCCGACTCTTTGTGACCCTGTGGACTGAAGCACGCCAGGCTTCCCTGTCTTTCACCAGGTCCCAGAGTTTGCTCAAACTCATGTCCATTGAGTCGGCGATGCTATCCAATCATCTTATGTTAGCATCAATTATAAGGTACATTTCCTTACATATTATCGACCATAATACAATCCCAATCTTAGTTCTGATTAGTAGTATCTGCACTACTCATATGCAATAGTGGGAAAGAAAAAAAAAGGACAATCACATTAATTACTCTTAAGAAACGGGTTTGGTGGTTCAGGACCTGTGCTGTATCTTGCTGGACAGGTCTGCATAGGTAAGTGATGGAACAGCAAATCTTGGGGGCATCGTCGTATAACACACTTCCTGAGCAGTGGAGTGAGTTCCGGGTTCCTGTGATCTACTTGCTTGGAAGACTTCCCTTATATAACCAGCATCCTTCAGGTCTGCACCAAAGAAGACTAGTGGATAGGATCTTCTCTAGGGAGTCATTTACTTCCTATTTTCGGTATCTTTTTATTTTTTTCCTGGTATCTTTTTTCCGTGATTAGGGACTGAGTCTTCCTGTAACATTGGTTTATGAAAATCTCAGGTCTCTGTTTGCCAGCACCACTTCTTTTTTCTGGTGCTACAATTCCCGTAAAATTTTGGTGACCTGGGCATTTCATTTGGAAAGTCTCTGCTAAAAAGTCCAAACTAGGAATCTTGTCTTTCTTGGTACTATCCAGGCCTGGTTAAGATGCAAAGCTAGACCTGCCTAGGGGGTCTACTCAGTTATACAAGTTCTCCAGTTAATGCTTTAGCTTCAGGGTATGTATGGTGAATATCAGGGGTGGTGTCTAAATTCCTCCTCTAATCTGCCTTGGAAGGTCATCCCTGCAACCTTGAAGGTCTTTTCTTAAAAATTAATTAATTTATTTTCATTGGAGGATAACTTCTTTACAATATTGTGGTGGGGGTTTTGCCATACATCGGCATGAATCACCCACAGGTGCACACGTGTCTCCCCATCCTGAACCCTCCTGCCAATTCCCTCCCCTCCCCATCCCTCTGGGTTGTCCCAGAGCAGCAGGTTGGTCTTTTAAAGTAGGAGGCAATTTCACATTTGCCCAGCAGAGGGGGCTCAATAGGAGATGGTTTGGAGAAATCAGGTGTTTTCTTTAAAAAAAAAAAAAAAGCTGTTTTCTCTTAGATACTTCATTCAATCCCAGGAAGCCATGCTGGGTCTGCTTTCAAAATTCATGCAGGATCTGACCACTTAATCACATCTCCACTGCTACCGCTCTAGCCTGAGTCTCCTTCATTCTCTCACCTGGGTTACTGGGGAGGTCTCCTAACACTTGTCCTGCTTTTTTTTGCTTGCTTTCTTGTCGTCTATTCTCATCTGACCCAGCAGCCAGAGAGATTAGTTTAAGATATAAGTATACTGTATTACTTCTCTGCTCAAAATCTTGCAATGGCTTCTCACTTCTCCCAGAGTCAAAGCCAATGTCCTTACTTAGACTCCATCCCACTTAGTCCATTACCTGTCTGACCTGTCCAGCAACTCTCCCCACCCATGCCCTGCTCCAGCCCCATTAGCCTTTTGGTTATTGCATGAACACCCAGGCACATTCTTGCTCTTTCCCTTTTATGTTCATGTAACTCACTTGGCTTGCAAGGTGGTGCAGTGATAAAGAATCTGCCTGCCAATGGCAGGAGACGCAAGAGATGCGAGTTTGATCCATGGGTTGGGAAGATCCCCTGGAGGAGGGCATGGCAACCCACTCCAGTACTCTTGCCTGGAGGATCCCATGGACAGAGGAGCCTGGTGGGCTACAGTCCATGGATTGCAAAGAGTCAGACATGACTGAGTGATTGAGCACAAGCAAAAACAACTCACTCCCTCATTTCTTGCATGTCTTCACTCAATTCTTGCCTTTCCAATGAGTCTCCCCCGACCACTCTATTTAAAATCGCAACCAATGCTTTCCTACTCTATCCAAATTTCTTACTCTGCTCCATTATTTCCTCCACAGTACTCAGCACGTTAAAAAAGTTATTTGGCTGCATTAGGTCTTAGTTGCATCATGTAGGATCTTTTGTTGCAGTGCATAGACTCTCTAGTAGTGATGTCCAGGCTTAGCTGCCTTGTGGCAAGTGGGATCTTAGTTCCCCAACCAGCAATTGAACCTAGGTCCCTTGTTGGAAGGTGGATTTTTAACCACTGGCCCACCAAGGAAATTCCCAACACCTTCTCTCATACTGTTGTATACTGAAAGTTATAAACAAATATAATTGCTTTGTTTACTATTTACTATCTTTGTCCTCTTCCTACAACACAAGAGATGATTCTACACATGGACATCACCAGATGGTCAACACTGAAATCAGATTGATTATATTCTTTGCAGCTGAGAAGAAGAGAAGCTATATACAGCCAGCTATGTGGAGAAGCTCTATACAGTCAGCAAAAACAAGACTAGGAGCTGACTGTGGCTCAGATCATAAGCTCCTTATTGCAAAGTTCAGGCTTAAATTGAAGACGGTAGGGAAAACCACTAGATCATTCAAGTATGACCTAAATCAAATCCCTTATGATTATACAGTAGAGGTGACAAATAGATCCAAGAGAATCTATACTTGAATTTAGAATCAAGAATATTCTAAATCTAATCTAATATTCTGAATCTAAGATCAGAATAGATCTTAGATCTTGTAGACAGAGTGCCTAAAGAACTATGGATGGAGGTTCTTAAGATTATATAGGAAGTGGTGACCAAAACCATCCCCAAGAAAAAGGAATGCAAGAAGACAAAGTGGTTGTCTGAGAAAGCCTTACAAAAAGCTGAGAAAAGAAGAGAAGTGAAAAGCAAAGGAGAAAGGGAAAGATATACCCAACTGAATACAGAGTTCCAGGAAACAGCAAGCAGAGATAAGAAAGCCTTCTTAAGTGAACAATGGAAAGAAATAGAGGAAAACAATAGAATGGGAAAGACTAGAAATCTCTTCAAGAAAATTGGAGATTCCAAGGGGACATTTCATGCAAAGATGGGCACAGTAAAGGACAGAAATGGTATGGACCTAATAGAAGCAGAAGAGATTAAGAAGAGGTGGCAAGAATACACAGAAGAACTATACAAAAAACGTCCTAATGACCCAGATAGCCAAGATGGTGTGGTCACACCTACAGCCAGACATCCTGGAGTGTGAAGTCAAGTGGGCCTTAGGAAGCATTACTACGAACAAAGCTAGTGGAGGTGATGGAACTCCAGCTGAGCTATTTCAAATCCTAAATGATGATGTTGTTAAAGTGTTGCACTTCATATGCCAGCAAATTTGGAAAACTCAGCAGTGGCCACAGGACTGGAAAAAGTCAGTTTCCATCCTAATCCGAAAGAAAGACAATGCCAAAGAAAGTTCAAACTACCCGCTTGCTCTTATTTCACATGCTAGCAAGGTTATGCTCAAATCCTTCAAGCTAGGCCGTCTGTGAACCAGAACTTCCAGATGTTCAAGCTGGATTTAAAAAAGGAACTAGACATCAAATTGCTAATATCTGCTGGATCATAGAAAAAGCAAGGGAATTCCCAAAAAACATCTACTTATGCTTCACTGACTACACTAAAGCCTTTGACAGTGTGGATCACAACAAACTGGAATTCTTCAAGAGATGGGAATACCAGACCACCTTACCTGTCTCCTGAGAAACTTGTATGCAGTCCAAGAAGCAACAGTCAGAACCATACATGAAATAACAGACTGGTTCTGAATTGAGAAAGGGGTACGTCAAGGCTGCTTATTTAATTTATATGCAGAGTATATCATGTGAAATGCTGGGCTGGATGAAGCACAAGCTGGAATTAAGATTACCGGGAGAAGTATCAATAACCTCAGATATGCAGATGATATCACTCTAACGGCAGAAAGCGAAGAGGAACTAAACAGCATCTTGATGAGGGTGAAAGAGGAGAGCGAAACAGCTGGCTTAAAACTCAACATTCAAAGAACTAAGATCTGGTCCCATCACTTTATGGCAACTAGAGGGGGAAAAGTGGAAACAGTGACATGTTTTATTTTCTTGGGCTCCAAAATCACTGTGGACAGTGACTGCAGCCATGAAATTAAAAGATGCTCTCTCCTTGGCAGAAAAGCTATAACAAACCTAGGCAGCATACTAAGAAGCAGAGACATCACTTTGCCGACAACATTCGTATAGTCAAAGCTATGGTTTTTCCACTAGGCATGTATGGATGTGAGAGTTGGAACATGAAGAAGGCTGAATGCTAAAGAATTGCTTTCAAATTGTGGTCTGGAAGACTCTTGAACATTCCTTGGACATCAAGGAGATCAAACCAGTCAATCCTAAAGGAAATCAACCCGGAATAATCATTGGAAGGACTGATACTGAAACTCCAATACTTTGGTCACCTGATGAGAAGAGCAGATTTACTGAAAAAGACCCTGATGCTGGGCAAAATTGAGGGCAGGATGAGAAGAGGGTGAGAGAGGATGAGATGGCTGGATGGCATCATCACTCAATGGACATGAAAAAGTTTGAGCAAACTCTGGGAGATAGTGAAGGGCGGGGAAGCCTGGTGCGCTGCATTTCATGGGGTCACAAATAGTCACAGCTTATCAACAGCAGCAACAACAACAAATCTTTCTCTTTCCTGCGTGAGCTCTTTGTGGGCAGGGATGTTAATTCACTATGCTTAGAACAGTATCTGGCCAGAGTAGGTGCTCAAAACGTATATATTGAATGAATGAATCAATACTTTCATTCCAACAGCTAAGATTTTACAATTCTTCTAATCAATGCTCTAACTTCATTCCTGGGTGTTGGGGAGGTATAGAGAATCAGAAAATCTGACACAACAGTTCAGGAGGATTTGAGATTCTTAAAAAAAATTTTTTTTTAATTGAAGTATGGTTGATTTACAATATTGTGTTAATTTCTTATGTACAGAAAAATGACTCAGTTGTACATATACGTATATTCTTTACCAGTATGGTTTGTCATACTATATTCAATATATTTCCCAGCGCTGTATAATATGACTTTGTTTTTTCATCCTATATGTCAATGTATAATAGTTTGCTTCTGCTAGTCCCAAACTCCCATTCCAAGGCTAACATATTTTATCATGAGCCACTTGGCTTATGGGATCTTAGTTCCATGCTGTTGCTGCTGCTGCTGCTGCTGCTAAGTCGCTTCAGTCGTGTCTGACTCTGTGCGACCCCATAGACAGCAGGCCACCAGGCTCCGCTGTCCCTGGGATTCTCCAGGCAAGAACACTGGAGTGGGTTGCCATTTCCTTCTCCAATGCATGAAAGTGAAAAGCGAAAGCGAAGCTGCTCAGTCATGTCTGACTCAAAGCGACCCCATGGACTGCAGCCTACCAGGCTCCTCCGTCCATGGGATTTTCCAGGCGAGAGTACTGGAGTGGGTGCCATTGCCTTCTCTGCTTAGTTCCCCGACCAAGGATCAAACCAGGGCCTTCATCAGTGAAAGATCAGAGTACTAACCACCGGACCCCAGAGAATCCCCCCAAGGCTAATTCTTGATCATGACCACAGCAACCTCGGGTCCCCCTGGATTTTACCGTTTTTTGTCAATTGGACCATTGCTGGATAACAGCTTGTCTCTGGCTGCACCTTGCCTGCGTGCTAAGTCACTTCAGTCATGTCGACTCTTTGCGATGCTATGTACTGGCTCCTCTGTCCAGGGATTTCTCCAGGTAGGAATACTGGAGTGGGTTGCCATGCCCTTCTCCAGGGGGTCTTGCCAACCCAGGGACTGAACCCTAGTCTCTTAAGTCTCCAGCATTAGCAGGCTGGTTCTTTACTACTAGCGCCACCTGGGATGCCCTGCACCTTACTAAAGTCCACAAACAATGGCCACCATACTCTGTTTTGCTATAAGGTTATCTGAAGCTTTGGTCTCAGTTAACATGTGGATTGAGCACCAAAAGATACTGGGGAAGATGGGGGAGATAAATTAGGAGGTTGGGATTAACATATATAAAATAGGTAAACAACAAAAGCCTACTGGATAGCACAGAACTATACTCAATATCTTGTGAGAAGTTATAACGGAAAAGAATCTGAAAAAGAAGATATGAGTCACTTAGCTATATACTTGAAACTAAAACAACATTGTAAATCAACTATGCTTGAATTAAAAAAAGAAACTACCAAAAAAAAAAAAAAAAAGAGAGAGAGAGAGAGAGAGAGACACCAGGGAAGAGTTTAACTAATCATCTCATTACTACATTGCAAAGACCGTCAGCTTCCCTTTCTGTGGTCACATATTCTTCTTGCACCCCTCTGCCCAGATCAGCCAAGTTTAGAGTATCTCTCAAGGTCTGAGATCTGAACCCTACTCTGGGTGTTCCTTTCTGTGTCATCTAGGACTCTGATTGCAAATAACAGAATACAAATCAAGTTAATTTTTAAAATCAGCTCAGTTCAGTCACTCAGTCGTGTCCGACTCTTTGTGACCCCATGGACTGCAGCATGCCAGGCCTCCCTGTCCATCACCAACTCCTGGGGTTTACTCAAACTCATGTCCATTGAGTCGGTGATGCCATCCAACCATCTCATCCTCTGTAGTCCCCTCCTCCTCCCGCCTTCAATCTTTCCCAGCATCAGAGTCTTTTCCAATGAGTTAGTTCTTCGCATCAGGTGGCCAAAGTATTAGAGTTTCAGCTTCAGCATCAGTCCTTCCAATGAATATTCAGGACTGATTTCCTGTAGGATGGACTGGTTGGATCTTCTTGCAGTCCAAGGGACTCTCAAGAGTCTTCTTCAACACCACAGTTCAAAAACATCAATTCTTTGATGCTCAGCTTTCTTTATGGCCCAACTCTCATATCCATGCATGACCACTGGAAAAACCATATCTTTGACTAGATGGACCTTTGTTGGCAAAGTAATGTCTCTGCTTTTTAATATGCTGTCTAGGTTGGTCATAACTTTTCTTCCAAAGAGCAACTGTCTTTTAATTTCATGGCTGCAGTCACCATCTGCACTGATTTTGGAGCCCAGGTAAATAAAGTCTGTCACTGATTCCACTGTTTCCCCATCTATTTGCCATGAAGTGATGGGACCAGATGCCATGATTGTAGTTTTCTGAATGTTGAGTTTTAAGGCAACCTTTTCACTCTCCTCTTTCACTTTCATCAGGAGACTCTTTAGTCCTTCTTCACTTTCTGCCATAAGGGTGGTATCATCTACATATCTGAGGTTATCGATATTTCTCCCAGCAATCTTGATTCCCCAGCTTGTGCTTCATCCAGCCCAGTGTTTCTCATGATGTACTCTTCATGAAAGTTAAATAAGCAAGGTGACAATATATAGCCTTGATGTACTCCTTTTCCTATTTGGAACCAGTCTGTTGTTCCATGTCCAGTTCTAACTGTTATTTCCTGACCTGCATACAGATTTCTCAAGAAACAGGTCAGGTGTTCTGGTATTCCCATCTCTTTCAGAATTTTCCACAGTTTGTTGTGGTCTACACAATCAAAGGCTTTGGCATAGTCAATAAAGCAGAAATAGATGTTTTTCTGGAACTCTCTTGCTTTTTCCATGACCCAACAGATGTTGGCAATTTGGTCTCTGGTTCCTCTGCCCTTCCTAATCCAGCTTGAACATCTGGAAGTTCACAGTTCACACACTGTTGAAGCTGGCTTGGAGAATTTTGAGCATTATTTCACAAGCGTGTGAGATGAGTGCAATTGTGCAGTAGTCTGAGCATTCTTTGGCATTGCCTTTGGGATTGGAATGAAAACTAACCTTTTCCAGTCCTGTGGCCACTGCTGAGTTTTCCAAATTTGCTGGCATATTGAGTGCAGCACTTTCACAGCATCATCTTTTAGGATTTGAAATAGCTCCACTGGAATTCTATCACCTCCACTAGCTTTGTTTGTAGTGATGCGTCCTAAGGCCCACTTGACTTTGAATTCCAGAATGTCTGGCTCTAGGTTGGTGACCACACCATCGTGATTATCTGGGTTGTAAAGATCTTTTTTGTATAGTTCTTCAGTGTATTCTTGCCATCTCTTAATATCTTCTGCTTCTGTTAGGTCCATACCATTTCTGTCCTTTATTGTACCCATCTTTGGATGAAATGTTCCCTTGGTATCTCTAATTTTGCATCTGGAATGCAAAAGTGGGGAGTCAAGAAATACCTAGAGTAACAGGCAAATTTGGCCTTGGAGTACAGAATGAAGCAGGGCAAAGGCTGATAGAATTTTGCAAAGAGAACTCACTGGTCATAGCAAACACCAACAACACAAGAGAAGACTCTACACATGGACATCGCCAGACGGTCAATACCAAAATCAGATTGATTATATTCTTTGCAACCAAAGATGGAGAAGCTCTATACAGTCAGCAAAAACAAGACTCGGAGCTGACTGTGGCTCAGATCATGAACTCCTTATTGCCAAATTCAGACTTAAATTGAAGAAAGTAGGGAAAACCACTAGACCATTCAGGTATGACCTAAATCAAATCCCTTACAATTATACAGTGGACGTGACAAATAGATTCAAGGGATAGATCTGATAGAGTGCCTGAAGAACTATGGATGGAGGTTCATGACATTCTACAGGAGGCAGGGATCAAGATCATCCCCAAGGAAAAGAAAGGCAAGATGGTTGTCTGAGGAGGCCTTACAAATAGCTGTGAATAGAAGAGATATGAAAGGCAAAGGAGGAAAAGAAAGATATACCCATTTGAATGCAGAGTTCCAAAGAGCAGCAAGGAGAGATAAGAAAGCCTTCCTCAGCGATCAAAATTTTTAAAATAGGAGGGCTTATTACAGAGATACAAAGGGGTTTCACAGGAAGTAAAATCTGGGGCTTACATTTCATAAAGCTCTAAACTTGCTCTTATAGTAATACAGTGTGTAGCCCAGGTGTACTGGGATTACTTCCTTTCTTCCCTCAAGAGTTTTCCTTGCTAGAGTGCCTCTGTTGGATTAATTGCCTAACTAATAACCTTGTCTTCCTTTTCTTCCTTCTTCAGGGCAGTTTGGGCTGGTGTTTTCTCTCCACAGTGGTATATATGACCGCAGAAAGGGACTCCACCCCAACTTGAGTGGCAGAACCTGAAGTAAATCAGGCCAGTTTCATTGCTTTCATCGTTGACTGGTTTGGCACTAGTCATGGGTCTTCGGTTGGGTTTGCTAGAGTACAGTCTAAGACAGGGATGCTCGCGCACGTAATTGATGAATGGACTGTCCTCAGGAGAAGAGAAATAATGGAAGCAGGGAAAGGGAAGCAAGGACATGGTCTCATTTGGAGATTAGCTTCAATGTGAGTCCATGCGGAGCTCTGGAGTGTAAATTGCACCACACATTTCCTCCCCTCTTGGAACCAGGGGCTAACCTTTCGTACCAGCTTCTCTGTTAATCACTGGCTACAGGTTCCCCTGAGGAGAGGCTGTGGTGCTGATGGTGGTAGCGAGATGATGCTGGTTCAAGCTGGAGACAAGCTGTGGGTCATCAGTAGTCAACCCTCAGGGGAACCCCTGGCTCAGTAGAGGGTATTTGTACACGGGGCACCAAAACCATGTACTATAGCATGGAATTAGGGTGACTACTGTCCGTTTGCATGAGACTGACTTGGTTTTATCTATTTGTTTTTCCTTTAAAAAAAACATAGCTGACACAATATTATGCTAGTTTCAGGTGTATTACATAGTTATTTGATATTTGAATATGTTATGAAGTGATCACCGTGGTTAGTCTAGTAACCATCTGTTCCCATACAAAGTTATTAGAATATTGTTGGCTACATTCCTTATACTGACCTTCTTGGGGCTTATTTATTTCATAACAGGGATTTTGTACCTCTTAATCCCCTGTACTAATTTCACTCCACCTCACCTCTCCCCTCCAGCAACTACCCATTTGTTCTTTTCTATGTATATAAAAATTCATTTTAAACATTATTTATTCATTTTTGGCTGCGGGTTGGGTATTTGTTGCTGCATATGGTCTTTCTCTAGTTCCGGAGAGTGGGGGCTACTACCCTCTGCTCGCAGCGCACGGGCATTGTGCAGTGCACAGGCATTGTGGTGGTTTCTCTTGTTGTGGAAGACAGGCTCTAGGCACTTGGGCTGCAGGAGTTTCAGCACAAGGGCTCATCAGTTGTAACTCTTGGGCCCTAGCGTGTGCAGGCTACTGTAGTCATTGTGCTTGGGTTTAGTTACTCTGCCGCATGTGGACTCCTCCCAGACCAGGGAACCGACCATGTCCCCCGCACTGGCAGGTGGATTCCTATCCATTGTGCTACGAGGGAAGTCCTACCCATTAGTTCTTTGTATCTATGAGTCGGTTCTCATTTTGTTTTATTTTTAGTTTCCACATATAAGAGAGATCAAACATTATTTATCTTTGTCTGATTTATTTTACTTAGCATAATGGCCTCTAGATCCATCCGTGTTGTCACAAATGGCAATATTTCATTTTTGTGGCTGAGTAATATTCCATTATAATATATGTATATATATCTTTTTTACCCATTCATTTATCAACAGACACTTAGGTTGAACATATATGCGCTTAGGTTGTGCATGTATCTTTTTAAATTAGAGGTTTTGTTTTCTTCAGGTAAATGCCTGCAGGTGAAATTTCTGGGTCATATAGTGGTTCTATTTTTAATTTTTTGAGGAACCATCATACTTTTTTCCATAATGTTTGCACCAATTTACATTCTCATTAATAGCACATGAGGGTTCCCTTTTCTCCACATCCTCTCCAACACTTGTTATTTGATGGCTTTTTAATGATAGCAGGGGTGAGGTGATCTCTCATTGTGGTTTTAATTTTCGTTTCCTTGACGGTTAGCAATGCTGTATCTTTTCCTGTATCTGTCAGTAATCTATATTATCTTTTCCTTAAAAACGTCTCTGTCCTTAAAATTTTTTAATATATTTTAATAAATTAAGGAATTAATTTTTGGCTGCACTAGGTCTTTGCTGTTGTGCTTGAGTTTTCTCTAGTTTCAGTGGGGTGTGCCCATTTTTAAATTGGACTACTTGTGTGTGTATGTTAAGGGCACTGTCTTGGTTTTAGCATAAATGTCCCACATCCCAGAAAAACCTCAGTCCCAGGCAAACCAGGAAGGTTGGCCCCTCTATATCAAACCCATTTGGCCATGATATATGAAGGGAAGTCTGCCGGTGGATTTCTAAGAAAGAGACACAAGAAGGACGTGCGTGTGTATGCTCAGTCACTCAGCTGTGTCCGACTTTTTGTGACCCCACAGACCCCACAGACTGTAGCCCACCAGGCTCCTCTGTCCATGAGGTTCTCCAGGCCTGGAGCGGGTTGTCATTTCCTCCTCCAGGGGATCTTTCCCACCCTGGGATTGAAAGGATAAAGAATCCTTTTTCTTACTCTGGACGTCGTCATCTGGATTTATGCCTGGAACTGCTGTACTTGTCCGGCGGCTGTGACAGAAGAGAGTCTTCAGGCAAAGCTAACACCAGCAGAGGGCAACTAGCAGATATTCCACCTAGAAATGTGGTTAGCTCAACAGAAGTCCCCTTTCAAATGGTGGTCCTGTCTTCCCTTCACGAAACACACACCAGGCCACAATGAAGAAAGGAGCTCGAAAGAGCAGCAGAGTGGGAAAAAGCACGCAGTAATCCTGTCTTGTGTGTTCCCTCAGACCATACAAGGGAAGGGTGTTCCCGACCTGGGCCTTAGACGGGAGGGTGTTTAACGTGGATGGTGCCTCTCACTCAGCTTCCTCTGCCCCCTCAATTCTCTCCCCTTTTCCTTCTTGGAGGACACACAGTACAGGGCATCCCAGCCCCTTCTTGAGAAACCAGCCCTGGACAAAGGAAAGGCAGGTTCTGCTCCTTTCAGTCCTGAGACAGAGAGCGTCAGCACTCCCCTGTATCCCCTGCACATCCACTCTGCCCTCATGGACCTTCCCTTCCACGCCGACAGTTCTTTACCTCACACACCTGCACCCTCCCACTGAGACCGGCTCTGCTGTGGAAGCGAGCTGGCCTCCTTGGGGCGGGCCAAAAACGGGCAGCGGTTGGGAATGAACAGCTCTGGCTGTGGCCCTCAGTTGATGGTGGGTAGGAGTTAGTGGATAAATATCCCAGCTGTCTCATTCGTGGTTAGGAGAACTCTGAGACGGGTTCTGTTCAGGCCTGAGCCCAACTGCCCGCAGCAGCCCCATCAGCTCATAATTCACCCTTGTTGGCTTCCTCCCTTCACTCCCCCACCCCCGTCTGCCCATGCTTCCTGGGATTGTTACCCAATAACACTATTTGTCCTCGAAAACTGCTTGCGGTCTGCTTCCAGGCAAACCCAACTGAAGTCCTTTGTTCTGATTTATTTATTTTTATTTTATTTTTAATATATTTATTTATTTATTTGGCTGTGTGGGGTCTTAGTTGCCACAAGCAAGATATAGTTTTTCTTTTAGCTGTAGCATGTGGGATCTAGTTCCCTGACCAGAGATCAAACCCAGGGTTCCTTGCACTGGGAGTGTGGAGTCTTAGCCACTGAACCACCAGAGAAGTCCCTGTTCTGTTTTGAAAACCCAAATATCTCTGGATTTGATCCAATAATTGCAAATAATATTCCCCTCTGTGCAGTCTTTGCTGAAATTAGGGGGATAGAATGTGGTTTGACAAAGTGAGGATGGAAGTGGGTTCTCCTACTTCTTTTCACACTCTACTAGCTTTTACTGCTAGTATGGAGTCTCCTGTTTTTAACTTTTCATTTCTTTTTTTCAAAGTAAAAAGCATTTTTTAAAAGTCAACATAATTGGTATATACTATTTAAAGGCAAATGAGACTAAAAGACCTGACTCCCCTTCCTACTTCCCAGTCCTACTCCTCAGAGGCCACTATTCTCCTCTAATATTTCAAGCTGTTTCCTCTACTATTACCACCATATTTTTAAGTAATGTTTATACTATTAACTCCTAATTTCTTAACATTAGACATGATCCGTTTTATTTCTTATTATGGTAGATGAACGTTGAGCCCCCTTTAGTTCCTGATTCCTCCTTTGGCACTCCTCCACACTCCACATATAATTTTTGGTTATGACTGAATAGCTATGGCTCCTGCTAAGCCGTACGGTATATTATAATTACATTGCCTTTCGTACACAATGTTTTGGTTTGCCTGGGATTAATTGTCTCGTTCTTTCGTGTTTAGTTTCCTTTGTAGCTGCTACTACAAATTCTTCCCTCCTCATTTGTTAATCCCATTTGTGGTTGAGAATATATCCTTTATACAAAAGGTAGCCTTCTATATGGATTTTCCTAGTGGCTCAGAAGTAAAGATTCTGCCTACAGTGCAGGAGACTCACTGATCCCTGGGTCAGGAAGATCCCCTGCAGAAGGAAATGGCAGTCCACCCCAGTGTTCTTGCCTAGGAAATTCCATGGACAGGGGATCCTGGTGGGCTACAGTCCATGAGGTTGCAAAAGAGTCTGACATGACTTTGTGACTAAACAACAGCCTTCTATGTATATGCAAGTTTCTCTTGCTGTCTGAAAGTCGAGAGTTCCTATGAGATTTTTCATAAAATGAAATGGTGTAAAAGGAAGAAAGAGTTACCTCCGGACACATCTGGCTAATGGAATGAACAAAATAAACTGAGATAAAGCACAGATGCTCACAGACACAGTTCAAAGCTACAGTAGCTTGATGAGATGCTGTGTGTAGTTTCCCGGCAAGGAGCCTGGTGTCCCACTCTTACGGGGATGCATGCTGTCTCAGAAATAGCTAGCTGCAAACTCTGAGCGCTATCATTACTATTATTATGATGCTGTGCTTGGTGGCTTGCGGTATTTTCCCCAACCAGGGATTGAACCTGGACCCTTGGCAGTGAGCATGCTAACCACTGGGCCTCCAGACAATTCCCTTTCACCTTTTATTTTAATTTCGCTTTTGGTTGTGCTGGGTCTTCATTGCTGTGTGGGCTTATCTCTAGCTGTGGCAAATGGGGCTACTCTCTCGTTGGGGTGCATGGGCTTCTCATTGCGGGGCATTCTCTTGTTGAAGAGCATGGGCTCGGGAATGAGGGCTTCGCTAGTTGTGGCACGCGGGCTTAGCAGTTGCAGTTCCTGGGCTCTAGAGCACAGGCTCAATCGTTGTAGCATACAAGCTTAGTTTCTTTGTGGATCAGGGATTAAACCCATGTCTCCTGCGATGGCAGGTAGATTCTTATTCACTGGGCCACCAGGAAGTCCCACCATTTTTCTTAAAGCAAAAATTCTCTTCAGATCTTTCAGTTAGCAAAAACAGGTGCTACTGTAGGTCTTCTGTAAAAGCAAAGGGGCATAAAGTGAACTTTTGAGAAGTAGGGGGTATCTGCACACTCTTCGGTATCTTGCTTTTTTCACTTAATGGTACATCCTGACTCTGTATCAGTTCAAAACAAACGTTCTTGCTCCTTTTTTGTAGCTGCATAGTACTCCAGTTCATGGATATACCAGAATTTCTTTAGCCAATCGCCTATGTTTGGGCATTTGCTTCTCATACTTTGCTATTACAAATAATGCTGAAAAACCTTGCATGGATGTGTTTTAAATATGTTTATTTATATATTTAAAATACATTTAGGGTAAATGTAATATTATGTAAATATATACTAATTATATAATAATATAATATATTTTGGAGAAGGCAATGGCACCCCACTCCAGTACTCTTGCCTGGAAAATCCCATGGATGGAGGAGCCTAGTGGGCTGCAGTCCACGGGGTCACTAAGAGTCAGACACAACTGAGCGACTTCACTTTTCACTTTTCACTTTCATGCATTGGAGAAGGAAATGGCAACCCACTCCAGTGTTCTTGCCTGGAGAATCCCAGGGACGGCGGAGCCTGGTATCCTGCCGTCTATGGGGTCACACAGAGTCGGACACAACTGAAGCGACTTAGCAGTAGCAGCATAATATATTTAGGATTATATCTAGGGTAAATTCTAGAAGTGGAATTGCCAGGTCAAAGGGTCAACGCCCATTTTGTTAGATATTGCCACATCTTCCTCCATAGGGGTTACACCATTTTACACTTCCTAAAGGAAAGCTAAAGGAAAACTGTTTCTTCTACTGACACCAACATTTCTGGTATCAGTTCTCCAATTCCCTGAAGACACCAACAGGGTGTCCTACAGTTCAGCTCAATTCAGACATTAATTACCCAGAGTTAGAGCAGATTTCACAGGTTAGGGCTCAGGCACACCTCAGACACCAGTCGTAGGTCCAGGCATCACAGACTTCTGACCAATAAGCTGTAAACCAGGGCTTCCCACAGCCCAGCCCACAGGTTCAATAATTTCCTAGAATGGCTTGCAGAACTAAGGGAAACACTTTACATATCCTTACTGGCTTATTGTAAAGGATGTAACTCAGGAACATCCGGAAGGAAGAGATCCACAAGGCAAAGTATGTGGGGAAGTATGTGCAGAGACCCCCCGCCGTCTCCAGGTATGCTGCATATGCAAGACCTCCGTGGGACACTCTCTCAATCCATTCATCTGGGAGTTTAGTGAAGGTTCCATTACATAGGCCATTCGTAATTAATTTGATCCCCAGACCTTCTCCCCTCCCCAGAGGTGGGGCTGGGGTGGAACTGAAAGTTCTGACCCTCTGATCTTGTGGTTGATTCCTCTGGCAACCAGCCCATGTCCTCCGAGAGTCACCTCTTTAAGCATAAATTCAGGGAAAGTTGAAAGGAGCTTACCACTCCTACATTTAGGTTATAGAGGCTCAGTGTCGGGAACTAGTGGCAGAGACCAAATATACATTTCTGTTTTTTTTTTTTAATCAATTGATTGATTATTGGGCTGTCTCTAGTGGCAAGAGGGGGCTACTCTGCAGTTTTGGTGCTTGGGCTTCTCGTTACGGTAGCCTCTCTTGTGAAGCTCAGGCCGTGGGCTCAGTAGTTGTGGTGTGAGGGGTTAGTTACCCTGAAGCATGTGGAATCTTCCTGGACCAGGGATCGAACTTATGTCCCCTCCATTGGCAAGTGGATTCTTAACCACTGGACCCAGGGAAGTTCCTAATATACATTTCTTATGCCATTGCAGCAAAGTATGAAAGCGTGTGTTTCCCACACAGCCTCGCCAGCACATTATGTGGCCAAGCTTTTGAATTTCTGCCAATCTGATAAATGAGAGGTAGGGTTATGTTGTACTTTTAATTTATACTTCTCTTCTTCATGGGTAAAGTTATGCATATTTTCATATACTTAACGGCCATTTTTAGATCTTCGTGTGTATATGGAAGTAAACTATTTCCTCTTGTCCACTTTTCTAGCAGGGAAGTATTATTTTAGAGAAAGATACAGCATTCACTAAAGGTGCACACTAAACTGCCGTAACAAAGAGGGCCTGCAATGCAGTGGCTTGAGTAAGACAGATGGTCGATGCTTTCTCATGTAGCAGTGAGAGGTGAGCAGCCTGGGGCTTTTGGAGTGCCTCTGCTATCCTCAACATGTGCTTCCTTCTCTGTCTAGACCAACTGTCATCAGCATGAAGGGGAGAAATGTGAAGGGCAAGCACCTTTTTTCCTTCTAAGCCTGGGATCCAGAAGTTGGGCACCTCCTTACTGCTCGCCTCCTATTGGCGAGAACTTGGTCACGTGGCCACACAGCTGCAAGGAGGGTGATGAACTGTAGTCTCTGGCTGGACTACCACTTATCCTTGAGGGTGGGGCTTCCATTACTAACCAGAAGAAAGGGAGGATAGGCAGTGCAGAGTACTTCAAGGGGTAGTTAGTACTCTCTGCCCCAAGGCCTGTATGAATCATAGTGTTTATTGAGTGGTTTCTATGTGTACACTCTGTTTCAGACACAGGAGGTGTGTGAAACCTGTAACCTGTACAAGAATGGATGGAATGCACCCTAGTATAGGAAGGAAACTAGAGCAGTCATTAATCTGCCCAGAATCTCATAGGCAATCACTGATGCAGCCAGGACGGTCTGATCCCAGGACCAATACTCTTTTTTTTTTTTTCCCAATACTCTTCATCACTGTTTTATTCTGCTTCTGGGCCTTATTTAGGGGTTTTTTGAGCTATTTTTTTGCTCTCTGGGGTCAGAACTTTCCTCTAACACACACCTCTATTGTTCGGCTTTCAGGTATGTCACTCTCGTACACTTCTGTAGGAATGTGTCCTGTCCTGTTTGCCAGTAAAAGACTGCTGCCCCTGCAGCTCCCCCTGCACTGCTGCCTTCAGGTCACTCAGTCACCTTCCAGTCACTGCACGGCCTGGCTGTTTGGTGGCTGAGACTCCTGTCCTCCTGCTTTCCCTGTGTGGCCTCATGATAAACCCCCACTATATAAAGATCTTTTGCGTCTTTGCTGCTTGAAACAGCCCACAGTTCACCCCCTTATATGTGAGGCCTGGAGCCTGGCCTTTGCTTTGTGCATGTTAATGTACCAGTGCAGAGGTTTAAGCAGGTGGAATTCAGGAGCAGCCCTGTGATTAGAAGCATCAGAAGCTCAACATTCAGAAAACAAAGATCATGGCATCTGGTCTCATCACTTCATGGGAAATAGATGGGGAAACAGTGGAAACAGTGTCAGACTCTATTTTGAGGGGCTCCAAAATCACTGCAGATGTTGACTGCAGCCATGAAATTAAAAGACACTTACTCCTTGGAAGGAAAGTTATGACCAACCTAGATAGCATGTTGAAAAGCAGAGATATTACCTTGCCAATAAAGGTCCATCCAGTCAAGGCTATGGTTTTTCCAGTGGTCATGTGTGGATGTGAGAGTTGGACTGTGAAGAAAGCTGAGCGCCGAAGAATTGATGCTTTTTAACTGTGGTGTTGGAGAAGACTCTTGAGAGTCCCTTGGACTACAAGGAGATCCAACCAGTCCATCCTGAAGGAAGTCAGCCCTGGGATTTCTTTGGAGGGAATGATGCTGAAGCTGAAACTCCAGTACTTTGGCCACGTCATGCGAAGAGTTGACTCACTGGAAAAGACTCTGATGCTGGGAGGGATTGGGGGCAGGAGGAGAAGGGGGCGACAGAGGATGAGGTGGCTGGATGGCATCATTGACTCAATGTATACGAGTCTGAGTGAACTCCAGGAGATGGTGATGGACAGGGAGGCCTGGCGTGCTGCGATTCATGGGGTCACAGAGTCGGACATGACTGAGAGAATGAACTGAACTATGGGGACTGGGGGAGAAACAAGGAGGCCAGTGCAAGACCTTAAGCAAACTGGGTGGAATGGAGACACGTTCTTCTTGACTCTTGTTGGGCACAGGGTCCTGGCCAGGGCAATACGTAGCATGTTGCCCTGCAGGGCAGCTTCGAATGGGAGCTTCACCACCCGGCCATACTGCCTTTCCAGGTGGATCCTGCAGTGTTCCAAGCTCTGCATGCTCCAGCTGCACGGCAGTCTTACTGCCCCCCAACAAGCCCGCACTTCTAGAGTGCATTGCTTTTGCTCATGCGGTTATGTCTTTCTTCTCTAGCATTGCCAGGAAAACCCTTACTCATCCTTCAGAGTCCAAGTTAAATGTCACCTCCCCTGTGGTGACACTTTCCCTACTTTCCAGACTTAGTCACATTCCCCCTGTGCTCCGATGGAACTTGCCACACACATGCATTACAGCAGTCATTGCACTGAACTCTAATTGTGTGTTTGTGTTTGTAGTTGCCACTGCAAAAATGGTGACCTCTCATATGGCAGGGATAGACTTATTCCTCTCTATTACCCTTTGTTCTCAGAGCATCTACAGGAGGCCTGGTATAGGTGGGCGCTCAATAAATGTCAGTGAGTGAACGGTGGGGTTGATTGCAGCCTGATAGAAGAGGGGCTCCCCACCTGCACCTTCCCGGAGCAACCTCTAGAGGGCAGTCGCATACCACATGCAGCTTCTCTAGCCTCTGCCCAGTTGCTTTTATTACCTTAGGCAGCTTGCACGGTGATGGGTAGATACATAGGTATGCTCATCATCATAAAAGCTGCCTAAGGTAACAAAAGCAACTGGGCAGAGGCCAGAGAAGCTGCCTAAGATGGATAGGTGGATAGATATGGTGGCTCTGGATGAGCTCTGGAGTTGACAAGCCCTGGGATCTTAGACTCTAACCAGGCAGATTTAGGTACTGGAATCACTGTTGGCTTATCCCTTAGATACCGTTTTAGGGCTGAGGAACTACGGTTGAAAGATGGAAAAAAAGTTATCGGTTTTAAAATGAGCAAAAAAAATTGCAAAAATGAAAATTCACAAATATTAAATAAATGGTCACAAGATAAAAACATCACCAGTTAACTGTAGCTCCACTTGTACATAATTTATGTATAAATTATATTTCATGTGAGATGTGAGTGCATCTTCCTGTTTTTGTCAGGGTGTGGGCAGTCCCAAAGCATCAAGGGCTCCTGATGCTCTTGAAAAGGCCCTGGGAAAGAGTAAGCAGAATGGAGTGTTATTGGAAGCCCAGACTCCCCACCAGAGGGCACAGGGCCCTGCTGTTTAGCTCAGCTTCCCACTGAGTCTGAGGCTGGAGGTCTGCCTACCCACCTGCCTTTCCCTTTTCTGCTGAGGGCTCTGGGGCCACGCCCACCAAGGTCTGGTCAGTAACAAAGGTTGACCTCCGCCACCGTCTTTCTTGATCTCAAGTTAAGATAACAAAGGGTTGGTTTGAGCTCTTCCACTGGAAAAATGTTGACTAGGAAGAGTCTGTTTCCCTTGGAACTTCTGGATCAGCAACAGAATGGGCAGGAGATGAGAATGTGACCGAGTTACTCTGAATTCAAGTCAAAGCCAGTCAAGGGCTCTAAAGCACTGGGTGGGGACCCAGGAAGGCTTCTGGGAATAGGCAGCATTTTGAGTTGGCTTTGACAGGTGAGTGAGTGTCACACAGGCAGTAGGTGGAACATCCTAAAAGAGTAGGAGAGATCCGAGGAGAAATTAAATGGCACATCCTTCAGGCTTCACAGATTTCCTGGGGCAGTGGTGTCTCCAATTCACACACGAAGGGGGCCGAAGTTCAAGGAGTTAATTATAATAGTAAAAAAAAAGGGTTATTTATTGAGTGCTTACTTCCAGCCAGACCCTGTGCTAAGTCCCTTACATATATCGTCTCATTTAATCCTCTCAACAACCCTAATGAGAAGTAGATGTTATTAGGTTCATTTTACAGATAGGGAAACTGAGGTTCAGAGATGTTATATGTTATTGAAAGTCAGAATTCAAGGGCAAGTCTGTCTGACTTCAAACTTCATGCTTTTAATCACTACATCATGCCCTTTTTCAAAGCGGCCTGCCCAGTGTCACAGGGTTCTGAATTAAGTGGCAGAGTGGAACACTTATTGAGTGCTTACAATCAGTGTGTCAGACATGTTCTAAAGGGTTTGCACATTTTAGCTCATTTAGCTTAAGTAAAGGAGGCAATGATCATTCACAAGTGGGGAAAACCAAGGCCAAGAGAGGCTAATTCACTTGCTTAACTTCCCTACGGTTGCTTCCAAGCTGTCTGGTTCCAGAGTCTGGGCTCGTTACCACAAGCTTGCCTATTTTATAAGGCCACAAGTTCTGGGGCCGGGGCAGCGATAGGCCCAGTGGGGTGGAGAACATGAGGGTGGGGTGCAGTGGTCTGTGAGGTGTGTGAGGGAGAACCCAGCCACAGGAGCTGGTCGCAGTGTTTTTCTCTGCTGTTTCCTCAATAGGAATTCAATGCTGAGTTCCTATCAAAACTACAGAGAACATAATGCCTCCCCAGGTATCTTTCCCTTAAGGCAATTTGTTGAAGTGGTTTTTAATTAGCAAATACCGCTGCTTTGCAAATAGGGGTTCCTTTTTTCCCTGTGATCAGGGCCATTGGTCTGCTGAAGCTTTCCTGAATGGCTCACACAGTTAAGGTCAGGAGCCACTTTACTGAGGATATTAGCAAGACGGGTCTGTATGGGGGAAAGCCTGGTGTGGATGAGGTCAGAGATTGAATGAGGTGTTGGAAAGGGAAACGTCCATGGCTCTGGTCTTTAATATGACTCTATTCAGGGTCTCTGGGACCAGTTCTAGGTTTTGTGACTCATGGGAAATAATAAGCACAGGTTTATGTAGATGGAAGGATCACATTTGGAGCAAGGGAAACTGTAGGGAGAAAGAGTATTAATATTTAAGCATATGGGCCCTGAAGCTGGACTATCTGAATTCAAATCCCAACTCTGTTACTGTATGATGTTGGGTAATTTACTCAACCTAAGTCTTATTGTCTCATCTTTAAAATGGGTACTTTAATGGTCAGTTTGGTTCAGTTGCTCAGTTGTTTCCGACTCCTTGCCACCCCATGGACTGCAGCACGCCAGGCCTCCCTGTCCATCACCAACTCTTGGAGTTTACTATTTTAATGATGACTTCACTCATTAACTGTTCATATATTAATGATTAATGGCCTGTTGTGGGAATTAAACTGACCATGTACAAAGTGCTTAACACAGTGCTTAACCTATTAATACAAACAATCAATGCCTATTATCTTGTTCAAATTAAATGGGGAGACAACAACAAAAACAGTTCTATTGTTCAAGTTAGCTATAGAAAGAATTCCTCACAACCAAGAGTGTGAAGCTTGAGCAAATTGTGAAAGCTCCTCCACAGTTTCTTTCCAAGAGTGGATTTCAAGTCAGGGGTGGTCATTTCTGGAGGCAGGGCCTGGGGATGCCCTGGTGGTGGGCAGGTATGTGTGGCTTCCTGAATCTATGACAGTTGATAGACAGATATTCTGTATGGCATTGCCTGAAGTTTACAACCAGGAGATGGAGCACCTGCATTGCCAAGGTGTGCATTTTTAACTTTCCTGGACCTGAGTAAATTTCTGTTTTAAAAGTACTTTCTGGATCCCTACCTAAGTCTCCTTACTGCTTAGCATTAGTATTTGCTTCTCTTTGGCTGAGTGAGAACTGAGCTGCAAAACTCCTGGAACGAAGGAAGGATGGAAGGAAGGAAGGGGATAAGTGGGTTGGGTGGGGTGGCAGGGATGGGCCCGCCATAATGGGGGATGGGCTCGGATCCAGGTCTGGATATCACTGTGCTGTGCTTAGTTGCTCGGTCGTGTCCGACTCTTTGTGACCCCTTGGACTGTAGCCCGCCAGGCTCCTCAGTCCATGGGGATTCTCCAGGCAAGAATAGTGGAGTGAGTTGCCATGCCCTCCTCTAGGAGATCTACTCAACCCAGGAATCAAACCCAGGTCTCCTGTATTGCAGGCAGATTCTTCACTGTCTGAGCCACCAAGGAAGCCCCTGGATATCACTAGGACCTCTTTAAGATTTGTCCTGATTTGGAGGCAGCCGGAAAGCCTCCTGGCTACTGGCAAAGAATGAGTTATTGAAGGTCAGTTAAGGGGTGGCAAGTGGTGGTGGTGGGGCCTGGTCAAATAGTTCTTATCTCTGGGGAAGTTTCAGAGTCATTGTCACTTGTAGGGAATTTCCTGAACTATGGACATTATTGCAGACAGGATAGAATGGCCAGTGAAAGGAAGTTGGCCTTAGTCTCCCCTCATTCACCACCCCCACAGCAGGATTCAGTACTACATATCTGAACCTTGGTCTGGCTTGACCTCCTGTGTCTGTGCCTGCCTTATCAAGTCCTCACCTCGCTAAACCTGGGCTCCCTCCTCTGTAAAAGAGGATGGCAATAGCACTTACTGACAGTAAACCTTGTATGCTGGATATACATAATATAACAAGTGACGACTCCCGGGGTCAGAGATTTGCACTGAGGGGAAGGGACGGAGAAGAGAGTCTGTCCCATTTCTTGGCAGCTGATTAGAGGAACAAGCCAGACATAAGTCAAAAGAAATGCAATTGGAAAATACCTTTCCCAGCCTGTGGCGGGGAGCAAAACACAAATATCGGAGAGAATTTCTAGTTGCTCTTTGCAATAAATTGTGCCACATTGTTGCATTGGTTTTCTCTTCCCTGTCTATTCGAATAAAAGTGCGTCCCCAGGGCTCCCACAGGCTGGCAGCAGGAAGCACAAGCCGCAAGTTGGACATTTGATCAGAATGTGTTCTGGGCCCCCTGGCAGATTCTGGGGAATTGACTTGGGGCATCGACCGTTCCACCACAAAAGCAGAGGCCATTGGCTGGGGCTAGACTATGCTGCCTGCAGACTAGGCAGGGACCCCTGAATTCAACCCAAGGTGACAAGCGTCTACCAGGCATCTGTGCGTTCAGTAATCGGGGAAGGTTATCAGATTGAGGGGGCTTCTTCCTGTCATTTGGGAGATTATTGGCTCAGGGAAAGTCTAGTGGATTAAAAAAGGTGAAAAAGATAAACAGCAAGAAGCAGTGAGGTGGAGAAAGCACCTCTGCTGTTGGGGCTCATAGAGAGACCAGGAGAGAGTCAGAGGTGTGTGTGTATGTATTGCGAGAGGGCAGAGAACACCATCCCAAGGAGCGGATGTTGAGGAGGGACTAGCCTCTGACAACGGATGTGAAATATTGACCCAGGGGAAAGTGCCTGGTGTTTGTCCAGGCCAAACCAGTGCAGCAGTTTCCATGGGAGGAGGTACAGGAAGATGCCCCAGGTCGGGAGTCCCACATTCTGTAGCTCACCCTGGGGGAACCTCACCAAGGCCTAGAACTCAGGCTCCCTGCTTGGGGACAGATCCTCCAGAAGGATTTAGAGAAGGATGCTTATGTTTGAAATCAAGGCAGGCAGCCCGCACACACCTGTGCACACAGATAAACAATTAAATGGTCTTTTTTTTTTTTTAAGCTCACCTATGCATAATCTGTGGAAAATTCTGAAAGAGATGGAAATACCAGACCACCTGACCTGCCTCTTGAGAAACCTATATGCAGGTCAGGAAGCAACAGTTAGAACTGGACATGGAACAACAGACTGGTTCCAAATAGGAAAAGGAGTACGTCAAGGCTATATATTGTCACCTTGCTTATTTGACTTATATGCAGAGTACATCATGAGAAATGCTGGGCTGGATGAAGCACAAGCTGGAATCAAGATTTCTGAGAGAAATATCAATAACCTCAGATATGTAGATGACACCACCCTTATGGCAGACAGTGAAGAGGAACTAAAGAGCCTCTTGATGAAAGTGAAAGAGGAGAGTGAAAAAGTTGGCTTAAAGCTTAACATTCAGAAAACTAAGATCATGGCATCTGATCCCATCACTTCATGGGAAATAGATGGGGAAATAGTGGAAACAGTGTTAGACTCTATTTTGGGGGGCTCCAAAATCACTGCAGATGTTGACTGCAGCCATGAAATTAAAAGACACTTACTCCTTGGAAGGAAAGTCATGACCAACCTAGACAGCATATTCAAAAGCAGAGATATTACTTTGCCAACAAAGGTCCGTCTAGTCAAGGCTATGGTTTTTCCAGTAGTCATGTATGGATGTGAGAGTTGGAAGAAAGGTGAGCGCCAAAGAATTGATGCTTTTGAACTGTGGAGTTGGAGAAGACTCTTGAGAGTCCCTTGGACTACAAGGAGATCCAACCAGTCCATTCTGAAGGAGGTCAGCCCTGGGATTTCTTTGGAGGGAATGATGCTGAAGCTGAAACTCCAGTACTTTGGCCACGTCATGCGAAGAGTTGACTCATTGGAAAAGACTCTGATGCTGGGAGGGATTGGGGGCAGGAGGAGAAGGGGACGACAGAGGATGAGATGGCTGGATGGCATCACCGACTCGATGGACGTGAGTCTGAGTGAACTCCAGGAGTTGGTGATGGACAGGGAGGCCTGGCGTGCTGGGATTCATGGGGTCGCAAAGAGACGGACACGACTGAGCGACTGAACTGAACTGAATTGATGCATAGAAAGAACTAGATGGAAATGTTAACAGTGATTGTTTGTTTGATGGAACTATAATTTTCTTTCTATTTCGTATATTTCAAATGCTCTTTAATGAGAAAATACTAGTTTTTAAAGAGACAAAAGAAGCGCATCTGCCTGTCAGTGTTTAGTTCCTGAAGTCAAAGGTTTGTTTCTAGCCCTGCTGATGCAGCTAAAACTGACTGCGTTAGGCATCCTTCACCTTACACTTCACTTGAACATCTTTCCGTATGTTTTTCTTTTCCTTTGTTAATGATTCTTTTGGACCTAATTTACCTGCTAGTATTTGACTCTCTTAAACTCATTTTCTGAAGCTGTTTTCCTGCTTGGCTTTCAAGCAGCAGCTTTCCTTTCCTTCTTGGATGGCTGCCTAACTCCTAAAATTGATATTATTCAGGGTCTGTCCTCGACTGACCCTCCAGGTTGGAGCACTCCCTCCCATGGCTGCAGCCACACCACCTTGTGTCAATAACAACTTGCAGCTCCAACCCATCTCCTTGCAGAAGCATTTCTCCAAATGCCTACTGCCTGTCCCCACAGGTCTCTCAGAGTCAACATGCTTAAAACTTAAATTCCCTCCCTGAAGGCAACTCTTCCTTTTGTGTCATCTATATTAATGGCCTGGGTCAGAACCCTAATCATTGTCTATTCTTCCCTACCTCTCTGTAGCAGGTTGAAAAGAGATGTCCATGGCTTATAATCATTACCTTATATGGATAAAGAATATTGCCTTATAAAATGAAAGGTGTGATTAAGGATCTTGAGAGGAGCTTATCTTGGATTATCTAGGTGGGTCCTAAACCCAATGAGGAGTGTCCTTAAGAGGCACATGGAAGAGAAGACACCTGAGAAGAGGAGGCATTGTGACCGAGGAGGCAGAGGGGATACCTTGCAAGCAAGGGATACCGACTCAAAGAACAGACCGTTCCCTACAGCCTTGGGAGGGAGTGTGATCCTGCCAACACCTTGGTTTTGAACTTCTAAGAGCTTCCAGAATCTACCACTGTGAAGCAATAACCTTCTGTTGTTTTAAGGCAGCCAGTTAGTGTTAAGTTGTTATGGAAATTAATGTAACCTCACTCTTTGGCATCTAATTGATCACAAAAGTCCTGTTGATTCCCACTCCTGAGCAGTTCTTCTTTCTCTCCCTTGTGTATCTCCACTTTCTGGTCCAGGTCCCTTTGTGCTCTCTTGAACCACTATAATGGTCTCCTAACTGTTTTCCCTCTCTCTAGGCTTCCCCTGATTACTATCCCTACACCCAATCCATTTTCCACAGTGGTTCCACTGCCTAGAACCACAGAGAGCATTCTAGAATATAAGTTTGACTATGTCACTCCCCTATTAAAAGATCTCAAAAGCTCTCTATTGCCTTTAATAGGACCAAGCTCAGATTATTCCTCAGGATGGTCTGCAAGGCCCTTCCCAGATGGGATGTAACCTTCTTTTCAGCCTCCTTTCTCACTCTGCCCTACTAGGAACACTGTGCTCTCATCACATGGATCATTGCAATTCCTTTTCCATGACCTATTCTTTGAAGCTCCTGTTCTTTTTTTAGATAATAAATCTTTAATTTTGTGGTAATTGTAGATTCATGTACAGTTTGTAAGAAATAATGGAGATCCCATGCAGTTTTCACTTCAATCCCAAAGAAGTGCAATGCCAAAGAATGTTCAATCTACCATACAGTTGTGCTCATTTCATGTGCTAGTAAAGTTATGCTCAAAATCCTTCAAGCTGGGCTTCAGCAGTATGTGAACTTCCAGATATATAAGCTGGGTTAAACCAGAGGAATCAGAGATCAAATTGCCAACATTTGTCTGATCATAGAGAAAGCAAGGGAATTCCAGAAAAACAATGACTTCTTCCTTGACTATGCTAAAGCCTTTGACTGTGTGGATCACAAGAAACCGTGGAATTCTTAAATAGATAGGAATACCAGACCAATTTACCTGTCTCCTGAGAAACCTGTATGCAGGTCAAGAAGCAACAGTTAGAATCTGACATGAAACACCTGACTGGTTCAAAATTGGGAAAGGGGTACATCAAGGCTGTATATTGCCACCCTGCTTATTTAACTCATATGCAGAGTACATTGTGTGAAATTCCAGGCTGGATGAAACACAATCTAGAATCAAGATTGCTGGGGGAAATATCAACAACCTCAGGTATACAGATGATACCACTCTAATGGCAGAAAGCAAAGAGGAACTAAAGAGCATCTTGATGAGGGTAAAAGAGGAGAGTGAAAAAGTTGGTTTAAAACTAAACATTAAAAAGACCCTGATATTATGGCATTCAGTCACATCCCTTCAGGGCAAATAGAAAGAGATAAGGTGAAAGCAGTAACAGATTTTACTTTCTTGGGCTCCAAAATCACTGTGGACGGTGACTGCAGCTGTGAAATTAAAAGATGCTTGCTCCCTGGAAGGAAAGCTATGATAAATCTAGCAAGCATATTAAAAAGTAGATACATCAATTTGCTGATAAAGGCCCATATAGTCAAAGTTATGGTTTTTCCAGTAGTCATATATGGCTGTGAAAGTTGGACCATAAAGAAGGCTGAACAACAAAGAAATGATGCTTTTCGAATTGCGGAGATGCAGAAGACTCTTGAGAGACCCTTGCACTGTGACGTCAAACCAGTCTGCTGCTGCTGCTGCTGCTTCTAAGTCGCTTCAGTCGTGTCCGACTCTGTGCGACCCCATAGACGGCAGCCACCAGGCACCCCCGTCCCTGGGATTCTCCAGGCAAGAACACTGGAGTGGGTTGCCATTTCCTTCTCCAACAAACCAGTCTATCCTAAAGGAAATCAACCCTGAATATTCATCAGAAGGACTGATGCTGAAGCTGAAGCTTCAACACTTTGGCCACCTGATCTTTTCATTGGAGAAGATCCTGATGCTGGGAAAGATTGAGGGCAAAAGAAGGGAGCGGCAGAGGATGAGACGGTTTGATAGCATCACTGACTCAATGGATATGAATTTGAGCAAACTTCAGGACAGAGTCAAGGACAGGGGGCCTGGTGTGCTACAGTCAATGGGGTCGCAAAGAGCTGGACACGACTTAGTGACTGGATGACAACTACAATGCATCTGTTAATGTCACTTCCCTCAGGGGTAACGTCCTGCAAAACTTTAGTAAAATAACACAACCAGGATATCAACACTCATGAAGTTTGCCAGCCTTGTTCAATTTTCTGGTTTTTTGGTTCTCATTACGTAGTTGGTTCGGTGCATTTTTATCACATGTAGGGTAGTGGGGTCCATAGTCAAGGACCCCTTCCTTGTACAGCCCTCATACATTTCCCTACCTTCCTCCTCTTACCTCTACCTAACCCTTAGCATCACTAGTTTAGTCTTCATGTCTATAATTTTTTTTTGTTGTTGTTGTTTTTTTTTCATGTCTATAATTTTTAAACCTTTTTTTTTTTTTTTTGGCTGTGCAAGGTCTTTGTTGTGGCGCATGAAATTTCTCTAGTTGCAGCCTATGGGATCTTAGTCCCCCCACGAGGGATCAAACATATATCCTCTGCATTGGAAGGCAGACTCTTAACCACCAGACCACCAGGGAAGTCCCTCAAGAGGGTTAAATGAACAGAATATATAGTATGTAATTAAAATGCTTTCAAGTTTAGCATAATTCCCTGGTGATTTCTGTAAAATTATTGTGTGTGCCAGGTCTGTCCTGGCACAAACCTGGTGGGCAGCATTCCATTTTGTGCCTTTTTACAGCATCCTCCACAGTTTTCTCCACTTAAGGGTCACTCATCTTTTAATGTCAGATTCAAATCCCATCCTTCCACCTGTAGGGCTTGTTAAATATTATCACAGGTACTTGTTGTACGCTCAGTTCACATCATCTCTGGTATCTTCCTCTCCCTATGTTCAGCCCTCCTCATTCTCCCAGTGACTTAGAGCAGACAGGTTGGTGCAGGGTGACTGCACCCTCTAGCCACAGGGAGCACTGGGTCACCCTAGCAGAGCAACAAGTCTTCCCTCAGGGAATCTAGAATTGCAATGAGATTCCCATCCTTTCCTTTCAAATCTTTTTTTTTTTAAGAGCAGAGTAGCTTAAAAACTCAGACAGGCAGCAACCATTTTATATCATGTAATCTGGGAGGCAGAGAGTCAGACTGGAGTGAAAGAGAAGCTTTGACTTAGAGGCAGAGAAACAAGAGAGGAGACAGCAGGGATGATGTTCCTGTGTCAATGACAGCTCCAGTCCCAAGGGCTGGGAGTCTTGCAGTCTGGGTCTCTGAGACATTCTTACACCCTTATACCCCAGCCTCTCTTGTCCCTTCTGAGCTCAAATAAGCTTGCTGGATGGAATTCAACTAGATTGTAGTGTCTTTCAGGACAGAAACTTGTTTCTCTTTATATGCTGGTACTGCTGCTTTAAAGTTCTTTGCATCCTGGGGCTGCTTCTCTCTGCCCCTTTCTAGAGACCCTCAGGATACCCTCCCTGTTTTGGTCTGCCATTTTTGTCCCTCACTTCTTCCAAAGCACACTGCTATAAGACATCATTAACTTGGGCTTTGCTCACATCTTGACACTCGGGTCCCACAGCCCTTCTGTCCTCAGTTTGGAAGATGATGTCCCTTATATTCATGTCCTTACATTGCTTTTGGGGGTGTTTATCCCGTTTCCCCAACAGATTAGGAGACCCCTGCAACCAAAGGCTCTCTCCCCGCAGCAGGGCAGAAGAAGGAATGTTTTCATTAATCTTGCAGATCCCTGAGGGAAGAACTTATCTTCTGTTTTTTAAAAGGAAATCCTGGCCCTATATTAGCTCTGCACACTGTGGGTGCTCAATAAATGTCGACTGACTGGGTAAATGATAGACTTAGTCCCCTGGAGTGTCATATTCTTTCTTTCCACAGGGAGAATGTAATAACATTCAGCAGAGCAGGCTGGATCCCTTAATATGATTACCTGGAATTTGTGGGCTGGTGACTCTTTCCCCCAACTTTATTGGGTACATTCATCTCCACAGAATAGATATTCCCGGAGACTGCTAATGCTACTGGCCAAACAATGGGCTACCATTAACTGGCCTAACCCTGCTCATCACAGGCTTCCCCTGGGGCTTGGCGGTAAAGAACCTGGCTGCAACGCAGGAGCCACAGGAGACTTGGGTTCAATCCCTGCGTCGGGAAGATCCCCTGGAAGAGGGCATGGTAACCCACTCCAGTATTCTTGCCTGGAGAATCCCCTTGGATAGAGAAGCCTGGTGAGCTACAGTCCGTAGGGGTTGCAAAGAGTCAGACACGACTGAAGCAACTCAGCACGCATGCACATACGCACTGCTCATCACATATGAGGCACTGCCTCCAGCTCAAGAGAATCCAACACTGCTGAAGCAGGGGTTGTACTGCAAGCGTGCTTTAACCAGGGTCAACTGTGTTGAACTTGTTGTGTATCTGTATTTAAGACATCCTAGAGACTTCCCTGGCAGTCTAGTGATTAAGACTGTGCTCCCAATACAGGAGGCATGGGTTCTAGCTCTGCTGAGGGAACTAAGATCCTTCATGCCACATGGTGTGGTGAAAAAAAAAAAGACATCCTGCTATGAGCCTTATATGCCACATATGACCTTCCCATTTTTTAACCTTCTAAAAACATACCAACTTGAGATATAAACAATATGGAATATATATCACCTATTGAGTGTGTAATTCAGTGGTTTTAGTATATTCACAGAATTGGGCAACCACCTCCATAATAAATTTTAGAACATTTTCTTTACTCTCAAGAGAAACTCCCTACCTATTAGCAGCCATTCTCCATTTCCCCCCAACACCCAACCCTATGAAAAGGGCTGTTGTTTTTGTTTTAGTTGCTGAGTTGTGTTTCGTGATCTCGTGGACTGTAGCCTGCCAGGCTCCCTCTGTCCTTGGAATTCTCCAGGCAAGAATACTAGAGTGGGTTGCCATTTCCTTCTCCAGGGGATCTTCCTGACCCAGGGATCAAACCTGTGTCTCCTGCATTGGCAGGGGGATTCTTTACCACGGAGCCACCAGGGAAGCTCCAGAAAAAGGGCTAATCTATTTTGTTTCCATAGAATATTTTCCTACTTTGGGTATTTCATATAAATGGAATCTTGCAATATGTGGTCTTTTGAGACTAGCTTCTTTCAATTACCAAGTTTTCAAGGTTTCAAGATATTGTGACGTATCAGTATTTCATTCTTATTTATGCCAAATAATATCCTGTTTTATGGCTGTGCCATATTTACCCATTCATAAATTGATGGACATTTGGGTTGTTTTCACTCTTAGCAGGTTATTTCTCCACATTTCATCTTACTAATCTATAAAAATGGGAATTAGCAGCTGTCTGTTTCAAAGGATTACTGAAAGTGCACATGGAAAATATGAAATACATTCTAAAGCACTTCATACGTGTAAAGACATCATTTTAATATTTATATGAGATCAATTAAGGATTGTAGGGGCCAGTGTAATTTCCCTGAGCTTGTGGCCTATTGTCGGTTAACTCAGGGGAATTAGGTGCTATCTCTTCGGGTTTGATCTCTACGTTACATTGAGTCCATTTTGCCTTTTTTCCTAGGTAATGGACTGTATCTTTTAGCCGCAGCCTATCATCTCATTAGCATTTGTTGCTAGGAGACCAGGTTAGAGAATGCTTAGCTCAGTGCAATCCACAAGCCAATGTAGAAAATCACCAGAATCATAGGATATTTAAACATCAAGGCAGTTCCATTTCATCCCAATTTTTAGCAAGTCAAGGGAAAAGGGCTGAAGCTACAGGTGTTCCTAGGGACCTTGCTTTACCAAATATCTTGCCAGCTCCTCCTCCTCTGATTTTAGGTTCGCTTTTCTTTACTACACTCATGTATGCCAGGGTGACTTTTGTTTTTCCCCACTGCTTAGCAAGTACATGTGCTAAGGTAATGCAAAAACATTTTAATATTAAAAAAGAGAAAATGAACTAAGAAGGATAACTTGTTGCCATAATAAGTACAAAGATTCCAAAACCCAATTTAGATGTAGACACCATTTTACTCCTACCACCTGCTATTTTTCAGAGGCATTTTACAGCTTTAAAGTCTGTGGGTGCAAGAACTATAGAGGGGAAAGGCTGGGGTGATCTTCTAGTTTTCATCTTCATTTTATTAAAGGGGTGATGACTGGATTATATAAGAATGACTGTTTCCTTTACCACTAGTAACTGCCTGGAGCATAATTTCCCCTTCAAAGCCTTGGTAAGAGCAGCTGGGGATAATGAACAGTGGTTAAAAGATGCTTTGTTTTACATCCAGAAAAAAGGATCATTAACACCTCAACTGTTTTTTTACCAAGCCTGTGGAAGGCTCCTGCTGCTGTTGATAATCACGGTAACCCTCAGGGTAGCAGGGGCAAAGGGGTGGGTAATTCACCAGAAAATGGTATTCACTGATTTGGATTATGTGCACCACTGCTCCTCTCCATTCATGTGCTTAATTAAGAGCTGACTAGTACAAAATAAATGAAACTGCAATTCTTCATTGGAACTATCTGGGGAGTAACAGAAATTTTGCAGGGAGGAGGGGTATATGCCAGAAAAACCGCATTACTCTCTATTATATTTCTCTTCTAGACTTTGTGTTAATGTCACATCTGATTCTGAAGGGGCAAAGACTTATGAGTCCAAGAGACATCCTATTGAAATGGTGATACAGGAGAAGGAGGGGGGAGTATAGTTTCATCTTCTTGTTACCAAAGGAGAAATAAAGGCCAGGAGCTGTGACCAACATAATATAGCTAGTCTAAGGCGCAACTCCAGTCATGCCAGGGAAAACCTCAGAAGGATTGCACAGCTATAGTTGGCTCAATCTGATTCACAACATTATTTCATATCATTCAAAAGTTCCTGTAAAAGCCTTTCTAGTGACCAGCTGGTTGATTGCCTGGGGGTTATTTCCATTTGTTCAGTCTCTCAGGTAGAGAAAATGGAATTGCTTTCTTTTGGTTCAAGTAGGCAGGTCTGGATGGAGGGAATTGAACTTAGTTCACAAAAGGTGCCAGAATCCACACTCTTTAAAAAATACACATAAAGTTAGAGTAATGAGTCAAGGTTCCAGTTTCTCAAGCTCATGCTTCCTCAACTCCGTCTCCACCTCAAAGTAACGGCCAGGATACTCTTGTTAACTAGTTAAGACAGGTGAAGAGAAATCTTTGGTGGGGTCTATAATTCCCACAATCCTTTTGATTACACTTTCCCCATAAGCTTAAAAATAAAAAAACATGAACTCAAGGTTTATTTTAAATTACCAAAGTCCCTGAAGTAGAGGACTAGTTTATTTTTAGTATTAAAGTGATGAGCAATAGTTCTCATTATTCTGACTTATTCTTTTTCAAACTCACTTGCTCAGAAAGTTGCAAACCCATACAGTTTCTAACAAGTCCCACTAACCATTAAGAAAGGACTTATAACAATAAAAGTTATGTGCACATGGAAAACCAGAGTAGAAAAATGCCATTCAGAGGTATAATACAAAGAGAAATAAGACTTTCTGGGATTTAAATAATATTTCATGTCCATGATTCAGGAATGCTTCTGTTGGGAGCTGTGAAATCAAGGTGAGAAAACTTTGGTATCCAAATTGGATGTTTGGGTTCTCTGCCATGCCATTTTGGGCTAGGCCTGAGGAGGAGGAAGAAATTCTCAATTCCAGATCAGTCGCCAGTCCCAGGGTCAGGAGTGAGGACTAAGTACAAACATACTCAAGGTCTGACCTTGAACGGCAGCGGGACAACCTGGGAAACTACTCACTTGAGTCAGGCCGGCTGTAAAGAGCCAGGTCAGCCCTATCGCAGGCAGGGCCTTTATGCTAGAGACCCTCACAAGAATAGGCATTTTAAGTGAGAGGCTGACATAGCTGGAGTTATGTGACTTAAAAGGTGGTAACCCACAAGGATGGAAGTAACAGCCCTTAACACTATGCTTCAGATAATCGACATGACTCCACCTATAGGGCAGCAGGACTAAGTAACTTCCTAATAACTGAGGTTAGGCAGGATCTTAGGTCATAACTCATAGAAGAAGCGAAGGTTCTACTGTATAAAATCCAGGTACAGTATAGATCCAAGAGGCTTGGACACTTAGAGAGTGTGGCAGAACACATGGTCTTCAAAGATCTGCTTGTCTTTTGCTGGGAAGGTCTTGTCACATATTGGACAATTCAAACTAAGGGTCTGCAGGTGCTGCTCCAAGGCCAAGTCGTGATCAAAGCCATCATCAATAAAGTCTGATTTGCAGACGGGGCATTTCTTGATGGAGAGCTGGGAGGAAGAACAAAGAGGTCAGTCTGAATGCCACGCATACATGGCAGAGACCGTGTCTGACTTTCTACTGTATCCTCAGCACCTAGTATACTGCTCGGCAGATGGTAGGTGATCAAGAAACAGAAGGTGAATGAGCAAATTCACATTTGGAGATACTCACTAGGGCTTTCCCTAACCCCAGGATTGAAAGGAAGCACTGGGTATACCTCGTTTGGCTACCTGCCTGGTTCATCTTTCCTCCCCAGTCCTGCTACCAGACTCTACTTGCAGGTAGAGATCTTGAACAGAACAATGATGGATAAACTGTACTTTTCTCTCTCCACCTGAACAGGCTCTCTTAGCTCTTGGCACTGACCAAATTTATCTTGCTGACTTAGGAGTTATCACAATGAAATGGTCTCCCTATAGTTCTCCCCTAAACTGGATGGAGCAGGAAGGGAAATTTTCTCAAAGCTTTGATGTGGGCAATCTCATGAATCAAATACTTACCAGGCTTGGGGCAGAACTTTCTTGGATACCTGAGGGTAATAAAAAAGATTTCATTCAATGAAAAAGTACCTATGCACTAGAACGCATTCTCCAGCTGTGTTCTAGCAGCTATTTTCTTTAACCCTCATCATTCCTCTTCTGATTCTTTAGCTCTCACATATATCATCTATTTTGATGGAGGGGATCTAAGTCAATGAGGGAAAAGAGGAAAAAATAATGAAGCGGCATTTCCAGTGGCCATTATATAATCAGAAAAAACAATAAACCTGTTTTCAGTATGGAGAAAATGAGATTTTAATGAAAACAGTAACAATTTAACAAGAAAATAGTCTGAGAATAGATTTTAAGACCAAATGCACATGAAGTCATTTTTTTAATGAAATGCTTAAAAATAGTTTTAAGGAAAAATAAACTCATACCACTGTCTATTGCAAAGATGTGATTATAACTGTTAAAAAATATGACTGCTTTAAACTGTCCCTAAAAAGCAAATGAGGTCTCATGTTGCTTTTGGAGACAAAAAAGCAGGAAAGTTCCCTGTGTGGCAAGGACATCTGACCCCAGGTCCATAAATGACAAGACTGGCTGTCACCACCCACCTCCCCACCCCCTGCATTTCCTGTCCTCCAAACCACCCAGAGGTCTCTGTGGAGCACACCCCTGCTACCCCTGGTCAGGCCATGGGGGGGGCTGCCTCACCGCCCATCCTGGGCAGCAGAGCCTGCCTCTCGTGCTTCCATTTCCAAATCTTAATTAGCTTCCTTGGCTCTGTGTATATCTTCTGCACAGAGACATTTCTCTGATTTATATATTTGGAATATAGCCACGGGACTCAATTTGTGTCTGCTGCCTCCAGGCGAATGATCTGATTTGCGACTTCTAGATTCAGATTTATTTCTCAATTAACACTTCTTGCCTAGCAATCTTTCTGCTGGGTACTCAGCTTCTGCCCAGCAAGTCTTAACAATGAGGCTGGTCTTAATTAGCATCTCAGATAAAAAAAAATTTAGTGGGGGAATGGGATGCAGGCAGGGGCTTCCCAGCTTGAATGGCAAAGTTCTTACCAGAATATGGGTTTCCAAAGACAAGTCCCGGGTCTTGTCTTGTACCTCCTTGACTCGAAGTGGGCATTTGATGTGACAAAGAGTCACAGTTCAGGTAACTCAGCAGACTGCTGTTCTCTCTCTTCAAAAACTAAGGATAGAGTATTCACAGAGATATGTTGAAAGACAACAACAAAGAATGCCCACAAGGAACTGGCCACGGATGCTCATTACAGGTAGCTGTCAATTAACAATGTGGCACCGGCGAAGTCCAAGAAGTGATAAACCGTTATTCTTCAAAAGGGGAAGCAGCATCCTCAATATGCCAAAGATATGAGGTCTTTTTTTTTTTAAGATTTTTTGATGTGGACAATTTTTTCAAAGTCTTTCTTGAATTTGTTATCAACACTGCTTCTGTTTTGTTTTTTTGGCTACGAGGCATGTAGGATCCTAGTTCCCCAACCAGGGATTGAACCTTGCACTGGAAAGCAAGGTCTTAACCACTGGACTACCAGGGAAGTCCCAAAATCTAAGTATTCATATCTAAATTTAAATATATACAGGATTTTATTTAGATCAATGCAAAAAGGAATTTACAATCTTTAAACACATACCAACTGAAGCGGGTATAGAAGCTGTGTGGATATGTGAGGGCGGCAGGAGCTATATTAAGACTAAAACTGTTGTACATTATTGAGAGCAAAATGCTTCTTTTAGTCCCCTTCCTAGAACAATTTTCTTACACATTGTGAATGTTCTGATATAATTTTCCCCTCTTCATGTTTTATGCCATCAAATGGATATGCTAACAGAGCGAGAGGGAGGAAGGAAGAGAGGGAGGGAATGCAAGGAAGAATGTAAGAAATCAAGCTGCAAGGCAGACAGGTGACATTTAAAGTTCTCAGAAGAAAGAAAATTAGTAAACTTCTTAACATCTTCAGGGGGCTTTACTATAGTTCTTAACAAAGCTTCCAAGTATCAGATGTTTTTCTTGTTGTACGTGGTGTGAATTCTTCCTTTCCCATCTCCTGCACAGCCCTCCCCAAAGGCCCACCCATGTTATCGACTATTTCAAAGTCAAGGTACTTAAGTAAATTAAGAGGATGAGAATGACAGGACCAGAAACAGACCCCAAAGTCCTTCTGCAAAACTGAAGCCCATTGGCATAAATGATGCAATCCAAGGTAGGAGGATGACTGAAGGCACAGCCCAGAAGCGTTATGGAGAGGGAGGGGATGCGAGATGAAGAATGGCTGGAGGTGTAGATCAGAGGAGGAGCCAGAATGCACGGACACCTGCTCTTTGATGCTAGCCAGTATGTGAGCATGGCTTCAAGTTCAATCTTTATTTGTTGCCATCATCGTCAATCAATTAATAATGTGTTTAGCACAGAGCAGAAAATACCGGCCGGATGAACGAATGAACTGATGAATGAGCGAATGCACAGTATTTCGGGGGGGCCTACCATGGGTCCAGCACTGGTACAGATCACCACTTCTGTTCCTAGTTTGGCAGCAGAGAAAAAGAAAAATGTTGTGCAGAAAGAAAGGGGTCCCTTGGCTAAACAGCATAAAAACGACGTAGGATATTATTCCCTAAATACAATACTTTTGATAGCTGTGGAGTTAAAAGCAAAAATAGTAACTCAGATCTTCATCAAGGCTGTTCCTTTCGAGTTGACTACTGCCATGCCAAGCACGTTTCAGTTACAGAACAAAGAGTAGGTTTTGCGGTAGATTAGGAAACCAGATGAAATGTACTCTTTGTTTAGGGAAACTGTTTCATCCAATGTCCCAGAAAGAGCTCTTTTAACTTTTTATGTTATCACCACATCTCTGGGTCATCCTTCTCCTTCCCTTTAAAACTCTTTTACACACTTACATCATTTTCTTTTTCTATTTTCTCTTTCTCTCTCTGTAGAACATTATATATTATCTTGTTCTCACTCAGTCTTTTTGACAGCTCCATGTTCTGGTCCTATCAAAAAAAAAAAAAAAGTTAGGATTAGGATCCCATATTGTAGTCTGGATCTGAGGTGGGGTACAACAAGGAGATAGAAGAGGATCTGGTTTCCGAAGTGGTGGGACTGAGGTTGGGGGGGAAGGGACCAGGGAGGGGGACGAGTGGTGTCATGGAGGGGATGCAGACTTACAGAAAAGTGACTTAACAAAATGCCTGAAGGCCTGGGCTGGCATCAAGATGCCCGTTTCTTTTGGTTTAGCTGGGAGTAAGTGACCAAAGAGAGTTAGCCTGGGGGAAACCTCAAGATTGACTTATCAGAATGAGGGAAGGAAACCCCACCCAACCATGGACACAATCATCTCTGTCTTGAATGAACACCTCACTGAATGCACAGTGAAGCACTGAGTTAGGCTGGTGTGACTCCCAGTGTGAGGACAGGCATGTGGATTCCAGTTACGAGGAAGAAGGAACCCTGGATGGCATTTATCGAAGGCTACAAGGAACCCAGACTGGGGTCTTGGGCTTTCCCGCACGATGGGTTCACCTGACTAGTTTCATGGACCCGAAAGTCATAGGCATGCTTCAGTGCTTCCCGTCTCCTACCTACATACGTACACATGCGCATACCTCACAGAAACACTTAAGCTAATCTTACTAGTTGTGGGTGGTTTTTTTTTTTCAAGATTTTTTATTTGAATGCTGGTGCCCAAAATGCTGTGTGCTTCTAGCCGACCCTGAGGAAGTAATGCCAGAGGGGGCTACCCGATGACAGTGCTGACTGGAGGCTCCTGGCTCCCCATCCCCATTGGCTCCTGCTGGCTCTTCTGGTCCTGCTTCACTTCCTCAAAAGGCAGAAATAAGAAAGGACTATCTGAGTCCGCACAGCAACCCACTCAATGGTTACAAAAACCTTCCCTGAGACCCATGGCTAGGCTGAGGCTTCTACTTCCAGGGATCCCCAGACTGGTTTCTGGCCGCATACTCCATCCCTCCTGTTTTTAGCAGAAGGATAAATCTCTCTCCGTAACAAGGGTGTAAAATCCTAGTCCCAGAACCACAAACCTTCATACCCCTTGCTTCCTGGGCCCCACATCTCTGTCACCTACCCGTGTGGCAGCCCTGAGTTGCCTGATCTGTTTGTGGAGACGTTGACACTCTTTGTACTTCTCTAAGAAACAGGCTTTCCCGGCCTCTACTTTTGCCTTTAGGCGTTCCACCTCTTGTACTAACTGCTCCTCCACTGCTGTTTTCTTGTTCCTAGGCTCCTGAAGCATAAGATATGTAGTCCTCAGAGTTAGGGGCCTTTTGAATGCATGAGGAATAAAGAATGCTATCAGACAGCTAGGGTGCCCCCTGGGTCTTGAAAAGCATTCCATGAAAACCAAGGAAACCCATATCTGCCACAAGGAGGTCCAAACCTTTGAATGGCTATAGATCATTTACAAACAACAGTAATTTCTTTGCCACATCAGAGGTCACAAACTCAAAAGTGCCAACAGGAGCCTGGCAAGTAATATAACTGAATGAAGGAGTGGGATGATGTCATGAAACAGTGAGACTGCAGCCACGTGGGGCATACAGGACCCATCAAGAGGGTCAGCAGCTACTTAGCTCCTGCAGCCACGTGGGGCATACAGGACCCATCAAGAGGGTCAGCAGCTACTCAGCTCCTGCAGCCACGTGGGGCATACAGGACCTATCAAAACGGGGGCATACAGGACCCATCAAGAGGGTCAGCAGTTACTCAGCTCCAGACACCACTGCTGGACAGGTATGTCGGCCCAAATGTTGCCAGAGCCTCGGATGTTTCAAGAAGCTGGAAATACCATTTTTTTAAAAATGGGAAATATTCCCATTTTTAAGTGTTGATACGCAAATCAGTTTTTAAAAAGACACTAGAACAAATAAAACATTTATGTGGAATATACTTAATCTGTGAGTTGCTGATTTTCAAATTTTGTTAAATCTGTTCTTGAGTACATCAAGCCAAAGTACACAGTAACATACATAGTAGGTACTCAATCATTGATTGGATAATGACTGACTGAATGAATGATGCATGAATGATATGAGTTACATTCCCAATAAGTGGATATTTTCCACACATCGGGATTTCTCAGGTCTTCACAACAGCTCAGAAAATGGGATTTCTAGCACTTGTTATCACCACAAGGCCTCTTCTATAACAATATATTACAGGAAATTATTAGTCAATTAGGCTTTCATCACTGTGTTGCATAGCTTAGAATAATGTATGACAATTGCTAACATTATATTAATATTAATTATAACAAAATTTGACTACTGTAATATTTTCTAATTTAGAACTCATTTTAGAATCATTAATATGTCTGCCCCCACAGTAACTCTTTGAAAAGGGGGCAGGGGTTATTCTGTGTGAGTCCTTACCCAAGGCTCTATTTACTACAACCTGCCATGAAGTTTAACTTAGAATATTCCTCTGTCACTCATCACACATTAGAAATGCCCAGCTCTCCTAAATAGTTTGTAAAAGTCAGATTCTCTGTCCTTTTGGGTACAGAGAAAGAAGTCCAGAGGTAAATGCTATTCTAATCTGTCATTTACCCTATCACCTGAAAATAGGTCCTATCCTTTCCTTTCCTTAGGCGCCCTCCCACATAGCCATTCAAAGACAGACATGCCGTTAACTCCTGTTGTTTCCTCGCTGCAGTAGTTTCTTTCTGCTTCATCTCCTCCACTGTCTGCTCGAGCTTCTTCTGGTGCTCCCTCTGCAGAAAAACAGATTCTGAGTACCACTGCTGGGAAAACACACACATGCCTAAGCACAAGTATGCACGCACTGGGGAAGGGCCTGCTAAGCTAATGAGCAAGAGAGGGAAACGCAAATCTTCTCTTATTAGCTTCTGAGAAAAGCCGGGAGATGCCTCATTTTAGATGGCTTCCCCTGAGACCTTTCCCAGAGTCTGTGATACCCACATATACAAGAAAGAAAGAACAATGCATATATTTTTTCACAAAGGTCAAAAAATATTATTTTCTTTCAGGACTCTACCTGTTCAGTTAAACTGAGAAAGAGCTGGCCATTTTCCTCTTTCAGGTGCTCCAGCTGCTCTGTCTTGTCTTGAACTCCCTGAACAAGCTTCTCCATTTCTTTCCCTTGATTTGACAGCTGAGCCTAAAGCAAAAGAAGTGAATACAATCAAGATATAAAAGAAGGAAACCTAAACAGGAACAATGCTTTGAAACGTACAGTAACATAAAAAGATGTGCTTTCCCCAGCAATTCCAACTCCCTATCAACTTCTGTGTTCTTCAGCTCTACCTTACACCTGCTAGAGAAGGGAAAGGCTACCCACTCCAGTATTCTTGCCTGGAGAATCCCCATGGACAGGGGAGCTTGGTGGACTTCAGTCCATCGGGGTGCAGAGTCAGATACGACTGAGCAACTAAGCACAGCACCTTACACCTAAGAATCTAAGACTCAAATTGAGTAAAACTTGACAAACTACCCTTTAAAGCCCCTCTCTAAGGCACAGCCTCCTAAAAATGAGAGCAGTTCTGCTTCTACCCGCTTATCCAATCTTTTCAGTAAGATTTTGCTGGAAAAGATTTTGTAGCTAAAAGAAAAAAAATTAGAAAGGATATTGGAGGGGGGGGTGGTGGTCAAGAATGGAAAACACACACTCTGAAATTTCAATCTGATGCTCTGAGAAGTCCACCATTAGGCACCCACTATAACGCGCTGCATCTTCCTGGATCACCAGAGTGGAGTGCTGGTGAGGCTAAGAAAATCTACTTTGGCAAAGGTTTGGCATAACCTACCTGAAGCTGATCCACTGTGACTCCCATCTTCTCATTTTCTGAGGACATCTTCTGGTTTTGTTCTTTCAGTCTGTGGAGGTAAGAGACGACTAAATGAAAAATACGCTGATTCTAGCTGAGCCACCCCAGACCATAAATGATTTAAGGCTGCCTTGGCCCTAACCCTGCAGTTATTTTAAAATCCACTAGTCTCTTCTTCAATCCTGTTCTGGCTTCCTGACCTCAAACTCCAAGTGTTCACTACTTAAAACTAATACCTGAATTCAGGTCATTTGTCTTTACCATTTTGATTCTAATTCTCTAACCCAGACTCAAAGAGCTCATGAGTCAAAGAGGGAGAATCATACCTATCATTGTCCTAATAGGAAGACTGCACTAACAAATTCTAAAACTCTAATCTGACCTTGCCTAAGGGTGTTTATAACACAGCAGCTCCTCCCATTCAAGAATGAGACTCACTGAAGCAGCTCCAACTCCCAACAGTCCTTCTGTTCTTGCATTGTCTGTTCCAGCTTCTTATTGATGCTCTTCAGGGTTTCCAGCTCCTCCTGTAGATTGAAATGCCAAAGGGACTGACCATTTCTAAGGCAGTGTTTAGTATCTCAGGCAGCCAACAAGTATTTATTGAGCACTTATAATATGTCAAGCATATACGCACAGCAGTGAATGAAATATCCAAGTAAAAGGATTTTCATATTAAAATGTTCTTAATATGTTCTTTCCATATTAAAAATACACTTATCTTAAGAGTTTGGGATTAACATATATAGACTACTATATATAAAATAGATAACCAATAAGGGCCTATGTATATAGTACTGCTGCTGCTGCTAAGTCGCTTCAGTCGCATCCAACTCTGCGACCCCATAGATGGCAGCCCACTAGGCTCCTCTGGCCCTGGGATTCTCCAGGCAAGAATACTGGAGTGGGTTGCCATTTCCTTCTCCAATGCATGAAAGTGAAAAGTGAAAGTAAAGTCGCTCAGTCGTTCTTGACTCTTAACAATCCCATGGACTGCAGCCTACCAGGCTCCTCCGTCCGTGGGATTTTCCAGGCAAGAGTACTAGAGTGGGTTGCCATTGCCTTCTCCGGTATATAGCACAGGGAACTATATTCAACATTTATAATAAACTATAAGGGAAAAGAATCTTAAAAACAGATATATATATGCATAATTAAATTACTTTGCTATACATTTGAAACTTATACAACATTGTAAATCAACTATATTTCAAATTAAAAAAAAGAAAGGAAAAAATACATCTACCTTAATTTCTCTTCTAGTGGAGCTTATAATTTGTCCATTAACTCATTACATAAATATTTAACGGGTGCCTATACATACCAGACCCTGTTCTGGCACTGTAGACACAGCAGTGGACAAAATAAAATTTCTTTTTTCCTAGAAAAGTGCTGTCCAAGAAATTCAGGAAAGTCATTATATATATAATTTTAAAAATTTAGCAGTCACATTAAAAAAGCAAAAAGAGACATGAAATTATTTTACTAATAGTATATGTATTTAATCCAGTGTATCTAAAATATCATTTAAATACATAAACAATAAAAAAGAAACCTCTAATATACTAAAATCTGTGCCAGATACTAGTATAACAGAGTCAGATCACACGAAAAAGTGGGTGCTGGACAGGAGCCATCACCCCCATTCACATTTTAACAAGCACACATACCTGCTTCTTTTGGAGCATGGCCTGCATGTCTGAGTTTTGCTTCTGGAGGCTGACACAGCTGTCCTTCAGCTCCCGGTTTTCCTTGCAAAGCTCCTTGTTGTGCTGCTCAATTTCCTCCACCTCACCCTACAAAAGAACGTTCCATAAACACGTATTTGGCTTCTTATAGCTCAATGGATATTCAAGTCCTGCTGACATGAAAGTCTCATACGCTGGGATGGTGGGGGTCTAGCTGATCCCCACTCACTGTAGTGACATCTGTGTACCCCAAGTGGAAGCAACCCCTCAGTAGGTAGGGAAGGGGGAAGAGAAACGTGTCTACCATAAGCACTGAGCCTGCCATTACCAAGAAAGAAAAGACAAAGAAAATTAAGCCACAAAAAGTTAAAAGGGGAAATGACAGAAGACTGTAATTTTTTTGTGTGCAAATACTTTATTTCTCCTATCAGACTTAGTTATGTGAGACCAGAATAGGGTTTTAACAGATTCTTCATTACATCCCTAGTGTCCACCAGAGTGCTGAAGGGAACTAGATGTCCTGTTAAATAACTGAGTAAGTAAATGAATCTAACTGAAAGATACAAACAAGAAGATCCGCTGTGTCTCTCCTCAAAGGAGCTTATACAATTTACTGTAGTGGTAAGATGTATACATGACAAAAATTGAGTAACTGGGAAAGTTAAGGGAATAACTGAAGGCCAAGTGAGTTACAGACGTTTTAGAGAAAGGAGAAATCACTTATTATGATTCTTATCAACATTCTGAAGTCATTCCCTTCTGATGGGTTTGAATGGGACTGTGTAAAAATTTCACAACAGTATCTGTTAGACATTCAATAAATGCTTACTGACTAAAACTCTACCCTACCCTGGAATTGCTACTCTTAATGGCAGGAAGGGACTGAGATGAGATGCTTACAGACCTGAGTGGTAACAACCAGGATGTCCTCTTCATTTTCTGGACGGAACTGGAAAGGGATACTTGCTCCGCGGACCACCCCATCCTGATCCACATAGCAGAACTGGTAATACTCATCATCCTTGGGCAGGTAATAAGCTGGAAATAGAACATGATTTTAAAGGCAAAATATTGCTTCCCTGGTGGCTCAAAGGTTAAAGTGTCTGCCTGCAATGCGGGAGACCTGGGTTCGATCCCTGGGTTGGGAAGATCCCCTGGAGCAGGGAAAGGCTACCCACTCCAGTATTCTGGCCTGGAGAATTCCATGGACTGTATAGTCTATGGGGTTGCAAAGAGTCAGACACGACTGAGCGACTTTCACTCACTCAAGGTCTATTCAGAAAACTAAAAATCTAGAAGTCTTTTATCTACCCCAGAAGGCTCTGGCTCAAGAGAATTAATGAGTCTTGGTTGCTGTTTTTAATACCTTTGATCTAGTATTTTTCTCACCTTTGAACTGGACTTCCTGCTGTTTGGATGATTCACTGTTTAGGTTAACGGGCAAAGTAACCCACATGAAGGTGTAGTACTCGCGGGTTGTCTTCCATCCAACCTGCAATGATAAGAGGCTCTTGTTCAGCATCTGAAAGTGCTCAGATTTAGGCTCTGTCTTCTGAATATGCACCTTTCGCTATTTTAAAATTATAGTAGAATAAGTTCTTTATCAAAAGATCTCCCACAATGGATCAAATCTTTGTGACTTATGATAACTACATATACAATTAAAAATTGGTATGTATGCACATATACCAGTTACTCATAAATTACTCATCTTAGAAGGAAACAAAAACTGGCCACTCAATACCCAGGATAAGAGTGCCAAATATTGTATCTCCAAGTCAGATACAGTACTGAGAATGATTGGGGAAAAAAGTTGTGGGATTATGAGCTTTGATTCTGCTATCTTCTTACAATGGTATACTTGGAACTTCTTAATCAAGAAGCACTTCTGATCTGCCCTCTCTATTGGTTTGTCCTCTCCTGTGTCCAATTCAGTCTTGTCACCTATACCAACCTGGTTACATCACTGCCTTTAAAAATGGCTTTTTAAAATAATGTGTGTGTTGGGGCTGGATGGGTAAGAGAGTTCTTAGATTAGGAGGCACCAGATAACTAAGTCCAGTTTGTATGATTTTCTTGCTCTGGTGTTTTTTCTTAATATATGTTTATTGAAGACTTTTTGGTGATAAAAGATAAAAAATATAATCTGGTAGTCATAAAGGCCTCTTCTAGGTATGAAATGTAGTAAGTCATAAGATATAAGGATACTGTAAAATTTGCCTCAGAGCAGAAAGCTGGCCAAATAGGAAATATTCTCACTAAGTGTGAAAAGGGGTAAAAAATGCTCAAATCATATCTGGAAGGTAAGTCCATACCAGAGAACAGAGAGGGAGTCACTGTGTCTTCAAGGGGTGAACACTCAGCAAATAAGAAGCAAAATGACATTTATTGCCATATTTTGACTCTGCCTGAGCCCAGGAGGAAGAAAAGAAACTAAAAATAAATCCTATTTTTATATAGTAAGGAATCAGAGCATGGTTGAAAAGGCTATAAGCTCATCAGAACATACCGAGGCATGTTTTAGTGTCTCATTCATACACACCCCATTGCTGTGAGCACCTCTGAGCCACTGCAGCCTGCGGAGGAACAGGAAGCAGGAATTTTATGGAGTCTTCATTCACATCCTGGAGCTTAATGCACTGTGACTAAAATATCATCTGGGAGGGCCTGAGAATTACTACTGCCTTGGAACAAGGAAGCAACTTCCAGTCACCTGAGCTTTCTGTCCTTGGCTCCTCCATCTCAGGAGTCCTCGTCCCAGCCTGCCTCTTGTGGTATGACCATGGAACACGGCATAAGAGCCCGTAAAGGAGAGCATGGAGCACAGGGCTCTATGTTGAAGGAAGAAAACCTGACTCCCAACCACTTTAGCTTCCATCATTGGTGGTAGCCTTCAGTCTATGGAGAAGATGGAGCACGCTGCACACGCAGAAACATTCTGTGAAGGCCCCGCGGGTGCCAGGGACCAGTGGTGTTAGGGCAGATGAGGAGCGGAGGAGCAGGATTAAGACTACACTGAAAGAACACCAGGAACATTCTAGAAGTGAGCTAGGAAGGACAGGCACTGAAAAGCAGAGATATTACTCTGCTGACAAAGGTTCTTATAGTCAAGGCTATGGTCTTCCCAGTGGTCACGTACAGTTGTGAGAGCTGGATCATAAAGAAGGCAGAACGCCAAAGAATTGATGCCTTCGAACTGTGGTGCCTGAGAAGATTCCTGAAAGTCCCTTGGACAGCAAGGAGATCAAATCAGTCAATGTTAAGGGAGATCAACCCTGATTATTCACTGGCAGGACTGATGCTGAAGCTGAAGCTCCAGTACTTTGGTCATCTGATGGGAACATACGACTCATCGGAAAAGTCCCTGATGCTGGGAAAGAATAAGGGCAGAAGGAGAAGAGGGCATCAGAGGATGAGACGGTTGGATGGCATCACTGATGCAATGAACATGAACTTGGGCAAACTCTGGGAGATGGTGAGGGACAGGGAGCCCTGGTGCGCTGCAGTCCCTGGGGTCGCAGAGTTGCACACAACTGGCTGAGTGAACAGCAACAAAGGAAGGACAAAATTCACATTCAGCCCTTAGTTCTCTAATTTACTATCTGTTGTTCAAAGGAATTCAGCGGAATAGAGGAAGCAAAGCAGAGTCAAACAAAGGTCTCCAAACGGGGAGACCTTGGGAAAATCACCATCTTGAGCATATTCATTTTATTCATCGGTGCACAAGTAATAAAACTGCTTACCTCAGGGGGCTGCTGTGCTGTGAGGATTAAATTAGAAAACACACACCCACATACACACACTAAAAAAAAAAAAAGAAGGAAGGAAAGAAAACCCCATCAAAGACCTAGCACACCATATGTTCTCAGAAAGTTTGTGTTCTCTCTTTATTACTCTTAAAATTTTCTTTCAGGCTTTAGTAGTGGTGATTGGTTGTTTAGACGCTAAGTCGTGTCTGACTCTTGTGATCCTGTAGGCAGTAGCCTGTCAGGCTCCTCTGTCCATGGGATTCTCCAGGCAAGAATACTGGAGTGGGTTGCCATTTCCTTCCCCCAGGGGATCTTCCTGACCCAGGAATTGAACCCAGGTCTCCTGCATTGCAGGTAGATGATTTACCAACTGAGCTATGAAGGAAGCCCTTCAGGCTTTAGGGTAGGTGGCAAATCAATAGCTTTTAGGGAATTCCTGCGTGGTCTGGTGGTTAGGACTCAGCAGTTTCATTGTCAGGGCCTGGGTTCAATCCCTGGTCAGGGAACTAAGATCCCTGCAAACTGAGTGGCACAGCCAAAAAAAATGTGATCTTAAAAAAATACAAACAATGCTTTTAAACATTTGTTTTTAAAGAGTATAATCCTTTCATTTGGTTTAGAGGGACACCCTCGCTGGAAGTTGCTAAGGCTTGGGAATTATAAACAATCAGCCTGAGCAAAATGGAAATAAAAAGTTAGATTACCTCTGAGAAGCTGTAAGTAACTTTTAACCATTCTTTTTTTCAATTATATATACCTGTACTGTTCAATATGCTAGCCACTAGCTAGCATATTGAAGCTACTTAAATTAAAATTAAATAAAACTTAAAATTTAGTTACTCAGTCACACTAGCTACACTTTAAGTGCCATTAGCCGCATGTGGCTAGAGCTTACTATGCTGGACACCGAAGCAGCCACTATAGCTCCTTTCTAGAAATTCTACTTGTCAGTGTTAATCATAGAAAGTTCTACTGGACAGCTTAGATACATATGGGGAAGAAAAAAAACAGTTGCCATCTTCTTTCCAAGACAGAAAACATCCTGCTGGGTCAGGTTTCTGTTAGGACACCTTTAGTCTCATGAGTCAGTGTCCTGCAGTCTCAGGAGCTGTCATGATATTCGCCAGAGTCCCTCTGCTTGTCCACTATCCCCACCTCTAAATACCAGCCTTGTTACCTCCAGCTTCCATCACTCTTTCACGTAGCTTGAAATTCCAAACAATTAAGAGAAGGAATTTGATGAGGGATGTGAATTAGCACCAGCTCCTACATACTGCAGTCAAGAATGATGTCTGATTTCAGGACGAACAGTGTTGGCAAAGAAGCACATGACATACCGAGGTGTCAAAACAAAGGTCACTGATGCTGGAACTCTGCAGTGTAAATAATGTATGTTTGACCTTTATCTCCCGTCTCTGGAAATAGGACTATTTGTCATTATGGTATGTGAGTAAATGATTGAGTGTATGTGTCTGTGGCAGGGGGAATGTCAGAGATAGAGACAGACATGGTGGGAAAGAAGGGGAAGTTTAGAGAATAAATTGACTATAATAAAAAAGTACCATTTCTGTACTTGAACTGACATGGTGATTAGACACTGGAAGAGGAAACCAAAGGAGCTCATAAACTTTCTGTTCTTGGAAATCTTCACAAAGAAGCAAGACACACTTATTCAGGAACAAACTTCTTGGAGGCAGGGTATTAACTTTACAACATCCTTTCCAGATTGGTAATACTCATATTAAAAAAAATTAAACACTGTACTAAGTAAGCAAGTGAATTAATTCACAAAAATTATGTAAGAGGCCATCTACCCCAGTCAGGTCATAGATGAATATTAATTTAAAACATATTTACATTTGGCCTTTGAAAGTGTAATAAAACTTGGGGACTGTATGATTTGCTATCTTATTTTAGCTTAAAACTGAAATTAAAATTTGAGTCCTATAGCACTGTTGATGTGTGAAGGGGGAAGTGCTAGGGAGCTGAGGTCAGGATGTTAACACTGGTCACACATATATGCAAAATGCTTATAATACAGAGATAGACACACACTCAGGTAACTAAGATTCACCTCTGGTTCCTAACCATTTGGTACTAAATTAACACTTACTCTAAAGATGCCAATCCAGTCCTTTCGACGGGGAATGAAATGCTGAGTGAGGGTGTAATAGCACGTGATGTCCCCTCCGGGGATGTAGAACTTCTCCACACTGTTAAAGATGACCTGAGAGAAATGACAGTGGTCCAGCAAGACGGCTGATGTGGGGGGATCCTCTACTGTCTCTTCCATGGTAGGGGTCCTGTTAAGAGACATGGGACACAACAGGGCTCAAAAGGGTTGTCTGAAATGCCGGAAACTTCTGGGCTCTCAGCCAGGGAACATTCCGTTCAGGGCAAGTCAGGAAAAGCAAAAGCCTGACAAGCACTGAGATCACACAACTTGCTTTCTGTTTCACTATGAGCCACTTTGTATTCACAACTTCCTATGCTCTAAGAATTATCTGAGACTATCTTTGACCTCTTCACCACAGGCACCACCATCCTCATTATATCCTTATCCTCTGCTCATAGCTAATTTTCTCCCTTTCTTCTAAATGCCTTAAGTAAGGCAGCCTAGAGGTAAATGCCCTGAGCTGGGAACTGTAAGACTTAGATTCTAGATTTTTTATCCCAATAAGCCCTGTGACTTTTGGAATGTCAATTTCTCTAGATTTCAGCTTCTCTATTCAATTCCATTCATCCTATAATTATCAGATCCTTCTTAATATTAAAGCCCTCTGCTAGGGGCTGGGAATGAGTGCAGAAAGATAGGCATAAGAGGAGATTATCTGACATGCAGTGGTGACCAGGACAGTTTCAGAAATCAAAATGCTGGAGTTCAAATTCCAGCTTCACCACCTATAAAATGCATGCCCTTGGGTAATTTATTTAACTGGACTCTGCACATGGTTTCTCATCTGTAAAATGGGGCTGATAACATCTACCTCATTCTTTGTGTGTATGTGTGAGCATTAACTGACATATAGGTATACCTTGAAGATATTGCAGGTTCAGTTCCAGACCATCTCAATAAAGCACATACTGAATAAAAGTGAGTCACACAATTTTTTTTGGTTTCCCGGTACATATAGAAATTCTGTTTACATTATAATCTATTAAGTGCTCAGTAACATTATGTCTAAAAAAACAATGTACATACCTTAATTAAAAATATTTTATTGTTAAAAAGTGTCAAAAGCAACATCAAAGATGACTGATCACAGATCACCACGATAAATATAAAAATAATGAAAAAGTCTGAAATATTGGAAGAATTATCAAAATGAGACATGAGTAAGCAAACGCAGATAGAAAAATGGCACCAACAGACTTCCTTAAGATATGGTTGCCACAAACTTTCAATTTGGTAAAAAAAATGTCAAAAGTATCTGTGAAACACAATAAAACTAGGTATGCCTATAATAGACAGTGACTAGTCCTTAAATTAGTGCCTGTCATAGAGTAGGCAATTCACACAAAGTAAAGGCATGTTTAATTGCTAAGTTATGTCTAACTCTTTGTGATGCCATGAACTGTAGCCTGTCAAGCTCCTCTGTCCGTGGCATTTCCCAGGCAAGCATACTGGAGTGGGTTGCCACTTCCCTCTCCAGGGAATTGAACCTGTGTCTCCTGCTTGGCAGGCAGATTCTTTATCACTGAGGCAACTGGGAAGCTGCTAAAGTCATGTTGAGTGACAGAATAAAGTACTTGGACAAAGTCTGCATAAAGAGAGGGCTTAACAGATGTAATTATTACTTTTGTGTTGTTTTTTTTTTTTTTTTCTCTTTTCTGGCATACAGTCTTTGCCCTCAAAAGGGTCGCAATCCGATATGGAGGTTAGATGACAATTTAAGTGACTGCCAAATGGATAAATACATGCAAAATGCTCCTGGGTTCAAAAGAGGGAGAGAGACGAAACTGGTTAGGAAAATAAAGAAAAGCTTTGAGCAGTGAGTGGAATCCTGAGTAAATCCTCAAAGAAGATTAGGGTTTTGACAAGTGTGTTGGGGGTAAGGAAACTTCAGATGAATGTAACAGCATGCATAAAAGCAAAGAAACAGAAAAATGCAGTCCATGTTTGGAGGACAGCAAGCAAGTTTGGATCTCTACAAAATGGAGTCAGTAAGCTGATTTCACCTTTGGAGGTCATAGTACACATAAAATGTGATCAAGGGTGGGGAACTATTGAAGACAAAGAAACAATACATAAAAGAAACAAAGTCTTTAGAACTGTCAGGACCTGATACTTCCTGCCCTTCAAAAGTCACATGTCCTGTGTTCTAAATGCCTCCTTGGTCTAACATTTAGTGAGTCCATGTTACTCAACCCTCAGCTGTACTGGGAAATGAGAACAATACTACAGCTCTACACACCAGATGAAGAAAGAGCTGTACATATGCAAAAACGACATAATACCTTACAGACTCAGCTGCTAGAACATGTTGGAAGATTGTATACACACACATGCAAACACAACTTAAAAGAACAGTAAGTACAATAACCAAAAAACACAGTTGCTCTTCTGGCTCTGCCCCACCCACTTATTTCTTGGTTTTATTTTGAACTCTAAGCAAACAGGCCTTCTCTTCCAGCTCCCCCAGAAATAAGTTTTTTCACAGAGAAGGCAAGAGGACTTTGAGGTACTCAACTATCTGTTCCTGGGACTGAACTGAGGAGCTAAGAAATGTATTGGCTTTCTGGTTTGTGACACAGTTTGGCCACATCCTCAACGTCAAAACTCAGATCAGTTTTTTCAAGGAGAGGACAGCTCACATTCCAATCTAGGCCAGCACTTGTTCCTCCTGATAAGCTGTGGCCTGCTGATCTGATCAACGCTGCAGGAGAATGGGCAGGGAGATCTTTCAGCTTGCTGACCCCTGTCTTTCCTAGTGGACTTCAGTCCACTGAGGCCAGCATAGCCACTAGGTCCTAAGCTTGGAGCACCACTTATCCGAGCATGTAACTTGATCTGTGCTTTACCGTGGATAATGATCAGTACCTCCAGTAAGAGTGACTTCAGGCCCCGTCTCTCAATTAACCTAAGTACCATCATACTCTCTGTTCTTTTCCTTCGTAACACTATCTTAACTGTATATACAACACTAATGCTAGCCCATAGTAACCACTAGCTAAGAACTCACAGAATAAATGAATGTAATATGCATGTAATTCATCAAAAAGTGAAAGGAAGGAACTTGTAGGTAAACAATGGTGTGTATTACGGTGGCGCTTATTCTTGTCTTTAGCCTTGCTCCTAATTTGTTTGGCATCTTTGGAGAAGCTGCTGTTTCTCAGTTTTCTCTTTTCTAAAATAGAGTGAGGAGCAAGTTGCTGGTGGCTAAGTGGTTAGGATTCTGGGCTTTCACTGCTATGGCCGGGATTCAGTCTCTGCTTGGGGAACTGAGATCCAACAAGCCACATGATGTGGCCAAAAAAATAAAAAATAAAGTAGGGTAAAGAGATGAAAATCTCCAAGTGTTATGTCAGTTCTCGGTATAGCTGGTTCAGCGGGCAGAGCTGGTTCAAGTGGCATGGTGCCAAAAAAATAAAAGGCACAGGTTTGATTTCCTTAAGGACCCATAAAATTCACACTCCATTACCTGCCTTCCACACACTCAAACTCTGGCATGCTGTTTTGCAAATGTATGCTACTCTGAAAGGCAGGACCAGCCAAGGGTATGGGAGTTTGGTACTGCCTCTCTTTCTTTACTAGAAAACAATCAATCTATAAGTTAGCTCAGAACAGAACACTGAAGAAATGACAGCATATGTACACAAAATGACATGACAGAGCTCAAGCTCTGAGGCTTGAGCCAATGGAATCTTTGTTGTTCAATCACTAAGTCGTGTCTGATTCTTTGTGACCCCATGGGCTGCAGCACACCAGGCTTCCCTGTCCTTCACTATCTCCCAGAGTTTGCTCAAACTCATGTCTACTGAGTCAGTGATGCCATCCAACCATCTCAGCCTCTGTCGTCCCCTTCTCTTCCTGCCCTCAATCTTTCCCAGAGTCTTCTTTTCCAGTGAGTCGGCTCTTTGCATCAGGTGGCCAAAATACCGGAGCTTCAGCTTCAGTCTCAGTCTTTCCAACGAATATTCAGCATTTGATTTCCTTTAGGATTGACTGGTTTGATCTCCTTGAAGTCCAAGGGACACAACTCTCAAGGGTCTTCTCCAGCACCACAATTTAAAAGTATCAATTATCTGGCACTAAGCCTTCTTTATGGTCCAACTCTCACATTTATACATGACTACTGGAAAAATCATAGCTTTGATTATACGAACCTTTGTCAACAAAGTGATGTCTCTGCTTTTTAATATGTTGTCTAGGTTTGCTATAGCTTTTATTCCAAGGAGCAAGCCTTTTGTTTTTTTTCTTTTTTAGGAGCAAGCCTTTTGATTTCAAGGCCAATAGATGGAACTCTGACATAGTTACTTGTTTTTTTTCATCTCAGTTTCCAAAATGATTAAGGTTCTCAGAGGAAGAAGGCAATGTATTCTAAAATGAGTCTCCTGAACTGGCTCCTGGCTTCTAAGAAAACCTGACACATTTTCATCTAATGAGCATCTCAAGATTAATACACGTCTCCTAGGACTGTTCCATGAGGGCACAGATTCTCTTATATTTCCCTGAAGAAAAGGAACAAAAAAGCCAGTTCTACTCCTGCTCTTTCTGAATGAATCTGTAAACTACACTGCTAACACTTTTTAGCAAAAAATTAAAAAATGTTTTAAACTTTCTGATTAGGTTCTAACAATGCAAATATTCAACATCTTACCAATTTTCCCAAAGAATTTTCCTCATTATGCTAAATCAGGAAGAATAACCTTATTTTAAAAAAAAAACCAAACTAAAATTCTACCACACAAATCTCCAACATTTTTATGTTAGCTTTTTATACCAGTGGGCACGTTTCATGAGAAATGAAGACTATAGATAAGTTTCCCTGGATTAGTTCACAGAAAGCAAATGCATCCGAAGCCCAGAGAGAAATGCTAATCAATTCTTCATTTGGGAATAGTTAAAAACAAAACACACATTCAACCCAATTCCTTCATCCTTCTGCTTACTTAACTTTCTAAACTATTAGCAATTAGCAAAATGGATGAACTGATTTGAATCTTATTCCCCCTGGCCCTGGAAGAGATGATTCCAGAAAACTACCCTTTAGAGAACACTGACAATAGCTATTATGGATGTGTAGATGGCCCTGAGATGGGGAACAAAAGCAAAGATACATAGTTACCAGTCCTCAGATTATTACAGCCACTTGCTCTAATCAAATTTTCCAAGTTCATTCTAGTTCCTTACCTAAAATTTTCAAGTGACTTAAGTAAATTTCATACCCCCAGGAGACTTTTAATACCTAATTCACTAATAATTCTTTGGATTTGTTACCCAGCTTATTCTAAGCAGCCTTCATCCCTTATACCACATCACTGTGCCAAAAGTACTAAGAAAAAACAGAGGAACAGTTCTGAGCAACCAGAAGAAACTGCAAAAAGCTCAATGTGTACTCAATCTCCATTTTCTTTCATTTTACTTTATTGAGATTTTATACTTTTTCTGTGAAGAGGGTGATTATGCTAACCCTTGAAGTGACAAGGGTAGTGACAGTGTTTGATGTGTAGCAGAAAGGGAACTAAGCTAGGAGCCAAGGGACCTGGGTCCATTAGCTCTGCCACTAACTAGCTCTGAGATCTTGGCCAAGTCACACTACTTTTTAAACCTGTTTCCTCATCTGTAAAAATGCATGGATCGGGCAAGAACATCTCTAAGAAACTTTCTGGCTATAATGATGATCCCAGGTGAAGGAAGAAGGAAGTGAAGACAGAGTTTAACAGTCTTCATATAAGAAAATGAGGAAGCATGGTATTATATTAATAAGCACAGTCAAAAATTTTGAAGAGCCCTATTTGTCCTCTGACTCAAAGTCTGCAGGATGTGTTAGTGCTGTGTAACTCTTACTACCCTTCTCAGAGTCCTTTCCACTCCATAGATGTCATTTCTGCAAAAGGGTAGACTTTCAGATAGAGGCCTTCTGAAAGCATCTGTGAAAGTGAGTCACCTGGATATTCGTTAATCATTAAAGATATTCCTTAATCATCTACATAATCTACAAAGGCCTACTGTATTAAAGTCTTTTGCTTTTAAAGGTTTTTGCAGTAGAGTACTTGTTATATAGCTTTTATAGTATTCTACTCCGCTCCAACCATGGCTACTTGTTGGCTTACATCAGAAGCAAAGAATCCGAGGGATAGAAAAAAGGTCCAGGAGGTTTGAACTCAATAAACGAAAGTGGAAACATTAGCCCCCGAACTCAATTGGGGGGTGTTTCGGGGGTGAAGGACTACAGGAGATCGATGGTAAAGAAGCAGGTCACCGCATTCCAGCTGCTCTCTCTTCTCAACTGTCTAAAACATCTCCAATTACAAACGGCAACTGAACGAAGGGGGCTTCAGTGATCAGGAAGGAGAAACTGAGACCCAAAGAGAAAGTAACTTGCCTAGGGTCACTGGGCAGGGTCCTGCTTCTGCCACCAAGCCGACCGCGATGACGATGACGTCAAGCACGGGAATTAAGGAGCCAGCACGACCTCGGCCGGCGAGCGGGGCATGACGCCGTGACTTCAAGACCCTCACTGGGTCACAGGATTCCTTCTGTCCCAGGGACCGCCCACGCGGCCCCGGGCACTGAAGCCCTGCCCTCCTCGGCAGAAAACTGCCCGCAACCCTCCAAAGGCCGCGGAGAGGCTCCAGGGGGCCCATGACGTCACACCCACTTACGGTCACCCTAGAAGGATGAAAGGAGGTGAAAACCGAAACCAACCGCACATCCGCCAGCCCAGGGCCCTTTCTCAGGACTGAAAGTGTGAAGTCGGAGAATCTGAGGGCCCAACTGTCCCTAATTGCCCACCTTCGCGCCAGAGACTCACCAGGGGCTGCAGCCAGCGGCAGCACTACAGCAACAGGGCACAGAGGGGAACAGAGGCGGGGCTAAAAACCCAGGGACGAGCTGTCCTGTCTGATCCCGCCCATCGCGTCATAACGGTCAGCAAGTCCCGCCCTCACCGCGGTGCTTTACGGGACTTGTAGTGCTCAGGTGCATGGGTTCCAGAGTTTTCAGTCACCTTGTCTGTTCCGGAGCAGCAATCACATCCGAAGGAGCTTATTTCTTCCCCTAGGACGAGACATTTACTTAAAAAAAAAAAAAAAAAATCCGTTTTGAATGAGAAAGCTCCATAGATTTGAAGGGCCATTGAAAGATCATCTTTATTTTTCTCCTGCCTCCACAAAATACTTCATTAAGAGTCTTACAGATGAGAATGCCTTTGGCATTTAATCATGCCTCCCACCTGCCCGGGGAGACCCAGCAATCTCCCTGGGTGCCCTAGTTTGTGGTTCATCATTTCCCCTCTAGGAAGAAATTATTCTTTAATGTTAACTCTGTCAAAGTAGTGCTCTTCCTAATTGGGTTAAGAATAAACTAAGCAAGAGTTCCTGCTAAGTCAGTTTAGAGAAAATTCCCCCACTTTTTGATATCTGATGAAACCCTGGCCTGTCTTCAGCAAGAATCCGGTAAGTAGGTTTGGCAACAATCCCCCCACCTTGATGTCTTTTCTTAGTAATTTTCCATCCACTTGTCCTTATTGTATTTGGAGTCTAGTGCAATGTCTCTCACGAAGAGTCGGACAGGACTGAGCGACTTCACTTTCACTTTTCACTTTCATGCACTGGAGAAGGAAATGGCAACCCCCTCCGGTGTTCTTGCCTGGAGAATCCCAGGGACTGCGGATCCTGGTGGGCTGCCGTCTCCGGGGCTGCACAGAGTCGGACACGACTGAAGTGACTTAGCAGCAGCAATCTCTCTCCTTTAGTGTAATGTACACATTGCAATAGTCCTGGATAAAGTCCCTCTTTTATCATGTCGGGATAATTATTTAACACGGAACATGCTGACTATACAAGATTAAATTCAGAAGTGCCCCTTCTCCAAGGTGCAGCATTTGTCTAAATCTGAAAGGTAACTTTTCTGTGTCATTTAACGAGGGAGCTTATGCCTCCAAAGCCACTTGAGGTTTCAGGCAGGAGAATGAGTGTTTCTAATTCTGCCTTCTCACAAGATTCCTGGCACTCAACTGAGATGAAAGGATGGTGGGAAATGATGAGTAAACCCAAGAGTGGGGTTTCTGTTGCAAGTTCTAATTACCTCTGAGTTACCAAAAGAATACTCTTCTATCTAAAACTCTGCCTGCTGCGGTGGGTGATCTCAGAATCCTGGATATATTTCCATTAATGTTACTTACTAGTCTTTTGAAATGCACTAAGAGTTGACACCTCCTACACACACACAGCTTACTGTTGAGGAGGTAGTCTTCCTTACTGCGGTAAGAATAAACTCAGTTATATCTTATCAACTGGTTGTTTTCTTGATAGTTTGGGGAGCTAAATTAGACCGCATAGAAGAAATAGATCAGTCTGATGTTTCCAATATAAGTGTCAAGGGAAAGCTGCAACTACAATCCTTTATAACTGAATATTAAAGAAATGAGAATTTATATTTAGACCTACAAAGAAAATCTACCACTTCTGTTTTCAACTGCTAGATATGGGGGCTAACTAAGACTGGAGATTAGGTTACTCTGTGCCTGACACAGTGGGTTATCTCATTTAATCCTTATAAGAGAAGCACTTTTACTATCCCCATTTTATAGTTGATAAAATTGAACCTTAGAGAAATAGTTACTTGCCCCAAGGTCACACAGCTAGTTAGTGCCATTAGAAGGCTTTGAACCCAGCATTCTGACTCCAGTGTACTCAATCACTATACTCACTGTATTTTTCTGAAAGTTCAGTAATCTGTAAGGGAAGACAGACAAACACATAAATGAGTTTAATACCATGATATTGGCTTTAGGAGAATTTTTATGGTGCTGAAACAAAATTGGTTTTTCCTAGGGCCAAGAAGGAAGCTTTCAAAGAAGTGTTAAAGAAAAAGTTATTCTGAAGTCTGTTAAAATAACAAGACTTTATTCAGAGCTATTACAATAGAAACATTACAACAGGGGAGAGAGATTGCGCTCAACTCCAAATACAATAAGGACACATAGGAATTCATAGCCATTAAGCAGAGTAAAGGGGTGAGTAGATGCAAAACAACTAAAAGGATTTGACACCAAGAGTAATGAGGCTTCTTGCTCAACTGACTTAACAGGATTTTTGCTGAGGTCGGGCCAGGAACTGATTAGATATCAGGGTGGAGGATTCTTTCTGAATCAACTTAGGGTTTTTGCTGAAACTGGGCTTGGCAAGGATAGACACAGAAGCCCAAGTATGAGGCCGAGTTGAGAAAAGGGCTCAGAGGAGCCTAAGCAGAGTTTGGTCAAAGAGAGAGTGTTTGTCAGACGCTTGATTTATGTGAATAACAAATGTGGCAGGCAGAAAAAGGGATGGAAGGGGAATTTGAGATGGAGGGAGGGAATGGCCATTGGCCAACGGCAGTGGTGCCGTTGTTACCAGAATTCTCCGTAATGATGGAAATGTCCTCTATCTGCACTACTGGGTCCAGGAGCCACTCACCACGTGTACACCACATAGAACACTTGAAATATGGCTATTACAACTGGGAACCGGATTTTTATTTAATGTAAATTTAACTAGGTTTATGTGACCACTGTCCCAGCTAGTGCAGATCTGTTGGAGCTGGGTGACAGGGCTGTGGACTTTGGAAAGTAGAAGCAGGGGCAACCTCAAGGTGCCCCACTAGCTCCTGCTGCTCTCACCTTCACCCTCAGCTCTAGTCCTGCCCAGTCCTATCCAGAAACCAGTGACTCCTCTGGCCTTTGGACCGTCAACTCCACGGAAAAGGAAGGTGAGAGGAACTTGTGTGCCCAGGTTTGAGAAAGAGAAGGAGTAATCAATGGCAAGAAGGCAACTAAAAATTATGTCAAGTATGGTGTTTCATAAACTTCAAGAGAAACCAGAACCAGGCATGCCCCACATTAATCAGGTGTTTCTAAAATGTGCTGGCAAACCAATCACCTACTTAGAACGTCAGGGGATGCTAATATTTAAGGGTGCTTTGGAATGTCCTGTTAAAATTTTGGGAGGCATATATTTGTGTTTATAAAGTACATTAAGTAAACAAAAAAAAAATTTCTGTAATTTCACTCATGTTTTCAAGACTGCCATCTGTAGAGAAAAATGTGTCTGTTGCACACTCTTCCTTTAATTAGTTGATTCAAATCGATTCAATAGGAATTATTTCACAATTCTGTAAATTGTAAGTAATTTGTGGACAGGTAATTTTGACTTGTCTGATAGAGGTTTGATTGTTTTCCCTCCTTTTCTTGTGGGAAAAAAAAAATCAGTTTTGCCTCTGCTTGCAACTCCTTTCAATATTCTAATGGAAGATATTTTCACATATTGAGGTATGGGGCGATCATTCTGGCTTCTAGATGATTTAACTTGAACTTTATGCTGTTTGTGGCCTATTAAACATATATTATATATGTTTTGCCATAAAAGAAAATGGTATAGTGACCAAAAGTTTAAAATGTCCATAAAAATTAAGTGCCTCCCTTCCTAGGACACCAATGCTTGAACTCCTTTGATGATAAGAGTCCCTTCCCAGGTGTCAAGAGCATACCAACTTGCTGTGTAACTGCTGATCTGCTTTTTTTTTTTAAGTTGAAGGAATGTATCCCTGATGATTTGTTTGATATTCTTTGTTCCGACAAGATATAAAACTGTATGGAAAACCACGCTTCTCCAGAGCAGTTCTTCAGAGTTATCTGAGTGGCTGTGTCCTGGGTTACAGTCCTCAATTTGGCTAAACTATAACTCTTTTCTATTCCTATAACAGTTTGGTTACTAATTATTTACATTGACAATGCTTGAGGTAGTTGGCAGGATATCAGAAAAGCTGACCTGAGGTCACCTATATCCTACTTGGGGCTGGTGCTTGGTACCAAGCCCCTTGAGGACCCCCATCCCCACCCCACCTCTGCCTCACAGCACTCTTCAGATGCTTTGGTGAGTTTTCCCTGATATCTGGATATCCTTTTATTAAATGATAGTCCATGACTTTTATTTGAGCTATTATCTTAAGATCTGTAGTCTTAAGGGGTAACAGCTCATTTCCTACGTGAAAGGAAACTAGGGAGAATTCCTAGACAGAAGTCATAGGGGAAATTCCTAGGCAGGGACCAAGGGGTAATTTTTAGGCAGGAAAGACCTAGAAGAAACTTTGGAATGAACTGGGTTGGCTGACCTTTTTTTTTAAAAAAGTGTGGCTTAAAATTGGAAAGATGTATATGTTATAGTAAAATTAAACTTTTTTAAAAAATGAAAAACTGTGCTTCTAAAGCTTATCAACTCATGGACAGACAGCCACCCACTGAACTGTTGGCTTCATGTACTATTGATATGGAGCCAGCACTTGCAAGTACTTAAGTATGTGTGTGAGTCGTTCAGTCGTGTCCGACTCTGCGACCCCATTGGCTGTTATAGACTGTAACCTGTCAGGCTCCTCTGTCCACAGAATTCTCCAGGCAAGAATACTGGAGTGGGTAGACATTCCCTTCTCCAGGACATCTTCCCAACCCAGAGATCAAACCTGGGTCTCCTGTACTGAAGGCAGATTCTTTAACATCTGAGCCACGAGGAGAGCCCCTTTGGCTCAATTAGTAGAACCTAAAATTGAAAAAAGAAGGTGGGAGAAGGAAGAAGCCTTTTAAACTCAAGCAAGAACTCTACGAGATCTTTCTGTGTGTCTATCTAGATGTATGTGTATATCTGTGTGTCTTATAAATATGATATGTTTCTATCTCCAGATGACATTATCTAATTTATAAAAGAGCTGTATTTACTTGACTTCAGCATAAGCACCTACAAATCAAATATTTCTAAATGTAACAAAAAACTAACATCCAAGGTGACAGGGTAGAAGGATATGTGCCTTCTACTTTGGTGCCAGAGCACCAAAACCACAATTAGCTGTTGAACAACCATTGTCAGGAGGATGCTGGGACCTACCAAAAAATATACCCCCAATCCAAAGACAAAGCAGAAGCCTCAACAGGATGGTAGGAGGGGCACAATCATGATAAAATCAAATCCCATATACCTGCCAGGTGGGTGACCCACAAACTGGAGAACAATAATACCAAAGAAGTTCTCCCCCTGTTGTGAAGATTCTGACCCCCACATCAGGCTTTCCAGCCTGGGGATCCAGCAAAGGGACTGGGAATCCCCAGGGAATCTGACTTTGAAGGACAGCAGAATTTAATTACAGGACTTCCACGGGACTAAGGGAAACAGACTTCACTTTTGGAAGGCACAGACAAAATCTTGACCTCACCAAGACCCAGGGGAAATGCGCAGTGACCCCACAGGAGACTGAACCAGACATACTTGCTGGTGTTGGAGGATCTTCTGCGGAGGTGTGGGTCGGCAGTGACTCTCCATGGGGATGGGGGCACTGGAACAGTAGTCCTGGAAGGTGCCCCTTGGTCTAAGTCCTCTTGGAGGTCTCCATTAACTCTACCACAGAGCCTGTTAGAGCCCAGGGCTGGGTCACCTAAGGCAAAACAATTAACAGCAAGGGAGCACAACCCCACCCATCAGCAGATAAGAACAAAACCCAGTTTTCCCCTCTGCCAGTCCCTCCCCTGGAAGCTTACACAAGCCTCTTAGCCTCCTCCATCAGAGGGCAGACAACAGAAGCAAGAAGAACCACAATCCCGCAGCAACTAGAACAAAAACCACAACACAGAAAGTTAATCAGAATGAAAAAAGCAGAAGGTTAGGTCCCAGATGAAGGGACAGGATAAAATCTGAAAAACATCTAAATGAAGTGGAAACGGGCAACCTTCCAGAAAAAGAATTCAGAATAATGATGGTAAAGATGATCTAGGATCTCAGAAAAAGAATGGAGAAGATGTAAGAAATGTTTGCCAAAGACCTAGAAGAACTAAAAAACAGACATATGGAGATGAACGATACACTAGAGGGAATCAATGGCAGAATAAGGCAGAAGATTGGAAAGGTAACCTGGAAGAGAGAATGGTGGAAATCACTGCTGCCAGACAGACTATAGAAAAAAGAATTGAAAAAAAAAAAATGAAGACAACCTAAGAGACCTCTGAGACACGCCAACATTTGCATGAGAGGGATCCTAGAAGAAGAGAGAGAGATAAGACCTGAGAAAATATTTGAAGAGATAATAGCTGAAGAAGACTTCTCTAACATAGGAAAGGAAGTAGTCAACCAAGTTCAGGAAGTACAGAGAGTCCCATGCAGGATAAACTCAAGGAAGACCACACTGAGACACATAGTAATCAAACTGACAAAAATCAAAGACAAAGATAAAATATTAAAAGCAACAAGGGAAAAATGACAACATACAAGGGACTCCCATGAGTTTATCAGCTGATTTCTCAGCAGAAACTCTACAAACCAGAAGGGAATGGCATTTAAAGTGATGAAAGGGAAGAAACTACAACCAAGAATATTCTATTTAGCAAGGAGCTCATTCAGATTTAACAGTTAAAAGTTTTTTCAAATGCCATTTGTCATCAAAACTAAGGCTTGCACTAAAGGGACTGAACCCAAGTATTAGGGAAATGACTTTCACACAAAGGCAAAGACAACAGAATCTGTAAAGGTTATGGCACTATAGATAAAGTCCATTCTACCTTCGTAAAAAGGAACCCTTCATTGTTGAACTTTTGCCATCCTGATGTCCTTGGAACATGACAACAGTCTGCTCCCAAATCAGAGACATTAAGATGGGTAAACAATAGCTATAAATTAAACAGTTGAGGCTATGGGAAACCCAATACAGCGGCTCAGCTCTTCCTGGTTCCCTGGCAAGCCCCATTTTTGCTTGATGGGTTAAACTCTTCCCTTGCTGCAAGGCTGACATCCTCATAGTGACAAAGAAACTGTTAGAAAATGTATTTTCCTTGTGGGGAGTATGCTTTTGCCAGTGATCAAGGCACCTACTTCACTGGGAAAATCATAGTTGTCTTCTCTTTTATTCTACTTATTTTTGACTGTGTTGCACAGCTTGCAAGATCTCAGTTCCCTGACCAGGGATCTAATCCATGCCCCTTGTAGTGGAAGCAGAGAGCCCTAACCACTGGACTGCCAGAGAATTTCCAACATAAGAGTCTTAAAAAAAAAAAAACCTCACGAACTTCTTAAAATTATTACTGTCACTATCATCCTCAATCACCAGACAATTTCAACAAAACTAAAGGAAAAACTTAACTCAAGAAGGACAAAAATCAGCTACATAGGATTTGACTAATTGGTAAATGTGATTATGATTTTTATGACTTTTGTCTGAAATACTGCTGACTTCTAATCTTTGTTTTCCATATATAAGGGAACTTTTCTCCTTAAACTAATTATGGCTTGTAGCAATTTGGTAAATTATACCTTTATAAGCAGAATTCATGTGAGAGTTGAACCAGAAAGAAGGCTTAGCACTGAAGAATTGGTGCTTTTTAACTGGATGTTGGAGAAGACTCTTGAGAGTCCCTTGGATTGCAAGATCAAACCAGTCAATCCTAAAGGAAATCAGTCCTGAATATTCATTTAAAGGACTGATGCTGAAGCTGAAGCTCCAATACTTTGGCCACCTGATGCAAAGAACTGACTCATTAGTAAAGACCCTGATTCTGGGAAAGGTTGAAGGCAGGAGGAGAAGGGGACAACACAGGATGAGATGGTTGGATGGCATCACCGACTTGACGGACATGAGTTTGAGCAAGCTCGGGGAGTTGGTGATGGACAAGGGAAGCCTGGTGTGCTGCAGTCCACAGGGTCACAGAGAGTTGGACATGACTGAGCGACTGAACTAAACTGAACTGAACTGAAGCAGAATTAAAGCCCTTTTCTGTTTACCTGATCCCTGCAGAATTTAGAAACTCCTAGGTTCTCAGCAGTCTTTCCCACAAAGGCAAAATGGTTATAAGATGCACGAAAGACTGACTTTTTAAAATGATCTGTCTAGTTGGCTCCCCCCAGGAATAGTCAATTTTTCCACTTTGCTTCATAGACAACTATCTGATTTATTGTCATAGTATGTATTATTATTCTTTTCCTAGAGGAGCTTGGTGGGCTACAGTCCATGAGGTCGCAAAGAGTCGAATATGACTGAGCAACTAAGCACAGCACATGTTAAAAGCAAAGTCCCTGGAACAATGCTGGTACTCCTTTGATGAGAAAATTCCCTTCCCAGGTGCCAAGGTCATACTGATTTGCTGCGTGCATCCTGATATTTGTTTTTTTTTAAACCTTGAAGGAATGTATCCCTGATTTGTTTGATGTTTTTTTGATCTGAAAAGATATAACACTGTTTCTCCAGACAAGTTCATCAGAGTTATCTGAGAATTTTCTCAGAGTTATCTGTCTCTTGGTTGGCTCAAATATAACTCTTTTTTATTCCTATCATAGTTTGGTTATTGATTATTTACACTGGCAATTCTTTTTAATCAGACAAATTGTGCTGCTTTTTTTGAACTAGCTGAGCCATCTATCTTCACTGAATGAGCTAAAATCTTTAACATGAGTTCAAATTCACTTTTATACCTGTGTGAATCATGGTTTTACATTTTCTGGTGAACATTTTCTTAATATTTTAAACTTTTAATGCATGCAAATACATATTTGACATAATTGTAGTCATAGTCTTTATAAATTTTTTTTCAGTTACTATTATCAGGTAAAAAACTTTTGTATACTGCTGTAAAGCTTCATAATGATTGGGAGGTTTTTGGCTGTTGTTGCATAAGTGATTCTACTACAGCTTTCTTCCCCATTCTCTAACCATTGAATATTTAAGTTATTCAACCTTTACTTATTATTGTTATTATTTGACCATGCTGTGTAGCATACAGGATCTTAGTTCCTCAACCAAGGACTGAACCTAGCACCCCTGCAGCGGAAGCATGGCGTCCTAACCACTGGACTACCAGGGAACTCCCTAAACAATTTTTAAAAAGCAAAGAGTCTGCATTTGCTTAACTCCTTCTGAAATTCTTGAATTTGACTATCATTACTATTTCTTAAAATAAATAAGTATTTATTTGTTTATTTGGCTTTGTCAGATCTTAGTTGCTGCATCCCGGATCTTCGTAGCCTCGTGTGGACTCTTTCGTTGCGGTGTGTGGACTCTAGTTGTGGTGAGCAGGCTCAGTAACTGTGTTAGAGGCTTAGTTGCTCTGTGGTATGTAGGCTCTTACTTCCTTGACCAGGGATGGAACTTGTGTCCCCTGCATTGCAAGGTGGATTCTTAACCACTGGACCACCAGGGAAGTCACATAAAATGATACCAATGTGTAGGTGAGAGGGCTCCATACTATGTACTCATTTCACATACATGGGTACATAGTCTGGAGTCTATAAAAGAGGTATTAGTGGGAAATGAGTATTCCAAACAATTTGAAGGAAAATAAAAAGGTAACTCTGACTATACAGGATCCTTCTGCTACATGTAGTAGTGCCTTCAGTGTGGGAGACCCGGGTTTGATCCCTGGGTCAGGAACATCCCCTGAAGGAAATGGCAACCGACTCCAGTATCCTTTCCTGGAAAATTCCATGGACGGAGGAGCCTGGCCGGCTACAGTCCATGGAGTTGGACACGACTGAGCGACTTCATTTTACTTTATTGTACTTACAAATACGTGCGTCTGGTGTCTCCAAGGCATCTAGCAAGCTGCCCTGCACACATAAAGTGTTCAAGTAATGTACCTGTTATTTCCTCTGCAGTCAGGGCCACTTTCTATGGAATTTGTTTCTAAACGCATCTGCACCAAAAAAAAGGGGTGCCGTGAAAACAATCATGAATAATAGCTCCTTTCAGGGAAAGCTGTTTCCCCCAGAAGGCAGAGGGAAGATGAAAAAGGACAAAATAAAAACAGAAGCTGGAAGCTCCATTGCTCCTGGGCAAGCAGCCCTATTCCCTGGGCCTCTCTGAGCCCTATCAGATACATACCAAAACGGGAGACATCAGAAGAGGTGCTGGACAGCAATTTCTGTTTCTCTTTCACCAATAACAGTACTAAGAAGTATGTGAAGGAAGGAGCAGTTCTCTATGAAACCCTGCAAGGCCTTGGCCAAGGCATCATATTCTTCCATGCCTCTCTTTTCCTCATCTGCAAACGAGAGATATACCAGGGGAGTCTTTAAGATCTCTTCCGATTTCACAAGACTTCCGTGATTGGATATACCTCTATAAAATTTCCTAATACATTACATCATATCTATTTCCGACTTCATCCCTGGCACATATACCAGTACTTTCTTTTGATTGGCACAAGAAGAAGGGGCTTTTAGGCTGGATCTTGGATCAGGGGACCAAAAGCAGGATACTCTATCTTTTTACATTAATTACTTAAAGGAAGTGTCTCAAACTGGGAAACAGAGTGTGTGTCAACTGTAAATAAACTTCTGAGGGTTCTGTTATTGTCTTTGATTTATTTAGTCAGGTGGGTGCCCTAGGAACAAAAAGACAGTGCAAACAACAGCTTCAGACCTGTATTTTTTCACACACTCTTGCTTCTTAGTTGGAGCTCAGAGGAGGGGACATAGCTTACATATTTTGAGGACTGCAAGGACCCTCTAACACACTGCTTTAACCTTCACACCTAGGCTCAGAAAACCCCAGTGTTTGTCATGTGGGTTTTCCTGTTTCTGGTTTGTCTGCTACAAATCGCTGATGCTCTCAGATTCCCTGGCTGTCACTCTCTGGCCCTGGAGGGGATGCCTGAGGGGGTTGAACCCTGCTTTGCTCTCCAGTGGGGGCAGCTCTACTGTTCACCCTGTGTTTGTTCCTGTCATTACCCCTGAAAGGACAGCAGTGCCAGGCTCTGGCCTATTAGCTCCCACTGCGGCCAACCCTCTCATAAATAACCCGTTGTCAGGGATTTTAATGGAAGCCCTCTGGAAGCTGTAAATCTTTGTGGCTCCCTCCTGCATCCTCTCTCTCATTTCCATCACAATATTACTCCAGAGGGACCGGAGACCAAAGCAAGCCTGAGCTTGCCAGAGCAGATTGGTAGGACACTGGGGAAAGAAAGAGGCGGGATGGGGGAGGGGAACAGAGCTGGGACAGTTGGCCTTAGGGAAGCATCTGTTGGGTGGCCAGTTGATGATGGTCACCTGATCCCCAAGACCCTGGAGAGGGGGAAGGGCAAGATGGCCCTTCTTCCCACCACCAGGTGGGAAGAAGGAGGAGAACAGGATGGCAGAGAGGCTTCTGGAAGGGTGCACCTCGGGCCCTCCAGTGTGAATTTAAGCACCAAGTAGCAGGATTTTAGTGTCTGCTTCAGGTTAAGCTATGTCTTTGCCTCTAGCCTCCTGCTTGAGCAGATCAGCAGGTAAAGGGGTGGTGTCCTGTGTTGGCAGGAAAACTTTTCCTCTACCAATTTAGGTCTGAAAGGTAACAAAGTTTTTATGTACACCAGAGCTTTCAGGAGTAACTACCCCAAATAGCTAGGGATTAAGGTTTGGACATCAGTTTAATATGGGGGGGGGGGTAGGGATTCAAAAGATGGAAGTCTCTAATGAGACTTGTTTACACAATTTTTTGGAATGTCCAAGAAAATGGACATTCCAAATGGCTGGGTGGTGCCTGCCTGATTGGAGATCTTACTGGATGGGTGGAGGGGGTTGCCAGGTTGTGACCACTGGTGTTTGGAAAACTCTGGTTTATTTATATCAGGGAAGTTCAAATTGGATTTCTTTCTGCATCGGCTGTAGCCCAAATACTTCCAACTTAGAGTAAAAACTCTCCTGAAGGTTGTTTGTTTGTTTTTTTTTAAGTCCATTCACCTGCTGTTTCTCCAGTATTCTGTCACAGCATGGCACGAAGTCCTGGGCACAAAGTTCCCAGTGAACCTGCTAAAACTTAGCTCCTGGACTAACTTCAGCATGCTTCACATCACAGATGTGGATTTTGTCTTTTCCCTTAGTTGTTTTGACTACAGGTTTTCTTAGGAGGCCTTCTCCTTCTTACATGTCTCCCCTCAATTGCTGGAAAAGAAAGTAATGATCCAAGTCTTACATAAATCTTATTCCTTAGGACTAAACGATCTTTTTTCACAGGAGCAGTTACATTTCAGTGGCATCAAGTCAAGCATCTGGAAAAATTTCAAGAACGAAGAGGGATGTATATCCCCCCTCGGTTCAATCCGTAAGGGAGGTTCTCAGAATCGCTATGGTTCAAGACTTAAAAGCAATCCTCTGCTCAATCTTTCACCAATCTGAATTAACCCAGGCAAAAACAGCTCTGTGCTGTGCTTAGTCTCTCAGTCGTGCGATTCTTTACTGGCTGCCGATCCTTTCCAGGCAGGACTCTAAGCTCAGACAGCTGGAAACTTTAGGAAACCACAATTATTTGAATCCAGTCACTACTCTGATTCTCCACCTGAGAACAGTCAAGGTCTTATTTTGAGAAGTCAAATCCCCTGAGCCCTGGGCGGCTCTTTCTTATTGGCCAGTTCAGTGGCGGGGTCAGGACCCCCCCCTCCCACCGCCCCCACCCTCTGATGTATCATGATTCAATAAGCCTGAGCGGTTCGTCACAGGCTTGTGATACCCATTTTACTGCTAAAGAAGCTAAGTCTCAGGTCACGTCGGCTGTCCGAGGTTACACAGGCAACCTGAGATCTCGACTTGGGTTTCAATCTAGCCCTCTCCGCTCGGTGTTTCCTGCTCCGGGTAGTGGATGTTTACCCTCTACAGAGTGCCTAAGGCCCAAGGCGCCCCTCGCTGGGACCGACTAACGGCCCTGGAGCTCCAGAATCAGACGTTCTGATTCGCTCTGGCCCCCGACGTTCAAGCCGCGCCTGCGCACGACGCCCGGACGGCGCGGGCCGGGTCCGCCTAGGACCCGGGGGCGGGGCGGACCGGGGAGGGCTGGGCGGATCCGGTAAGGCGGGGACCCGCGGAGGGCAAGCGGTAGTTGCGCCTCGCGCGCCGGGAGCGCGGCCCCGCGTCCCAGCGTCCTCGGCGTCTCCCGGGACGACCTCGGGCGCTTCTCTCTCCGAGCCGTTAACTGGATTCGGGAGGCGGGGGTCATGCCAACTACCGAAGGGGCCAATCAAAGGCCTGGAAAGCCCTATATGCAAATAGGGGGGCCGGGCGGACCCCAAATTAGGAGCGGCTCGGGTTGGGGTTAGGGGTTGTCTGGCAGCCAGAGGGAGCGTGTCTCCTTCGAGGAGGGGACCCACGAGTGTGGTTGAGAGCTATACGGGCGGCAGAGCGGGGGCGAGACGGGGGAATAGGAATTGCGGGTAAGAGCGCCCCAAAGCCCGCTGCTGCCCCCAGGCCGCGGCCTCCTAGTGCCTCCCCAGTGAAAACCGGGTTCTACATGCCCCCCTGGTCCCCCACGGTGCCCAGTTTCCCATGGCTACCCCTCTCCCCTTCCCTGGGGGGCATTCTGTGGCAAAAGCCTCCAGCACGCCTCTGCTTTCTCTCGGTTCTGCTGTAGCCCGCCTCTTCTCTGCAGGTCTAGGTATCGCTCGCCCTCTTCCACGCCCCATACTCAGTTCACTGCTAAAATATTCTCACTCTTTTCTCGTCCTCAGGACCCCGTGCCAGACCTTTCTCACACACCAACCATTCTTTTCCCAGCTCCTCAGTCTTTCCTAACCTACCTTTCCTCCCAAACCTGGGTCGCCCTCTGTGCGCACCCTCACTTCCTGCCCTCCCTGGATTTCCCCAAACCTTTGCCCCCAGGGAGCTGTCCCTGAGATACCAGAGATCCCTGGGAATCGCACAACTCTGTCCCTTTCCTCCTTCCTCATCCTCGGATCCTTCTCCTGATCACCTTTCTTCCTTTGTCTGGAGAATCCTTACAGAAAGACATTTCTGTTTCTCGTGGCAGCGCAGCCCCCTGCAAATAACCTACCTCCTTTCCAGCCCTCTCCAAATAACCTATCTCCTTTTTCTTTCATTTCTAGGCGTTATTTCTCACCTTCCTGAAGGAAAACCCTTCTAGGCTTGAGGAAAGTTCTTTGGGATTTGAACTCTAGGGAAGAATGTAACATATTTATTAATAGGAATGAACTTGGGAAGGGAGCTACAGTTTACTAAACCCTAGTATGTGCTAGGCACTTAAGTTATTTATTGTGTACACCAGTGCCACAATTATATTTTCATTTTACAGTAGCCCTTATTTTGAACCAAGCATTACTTTAAGAGCTTTAGAAATATTAACTCACTTAATCTTTAAAGCAACCCCATGAGGTGAATATAATTTTACTTACGAGGGAACTGAGGTACAGAGAGACTCACTCACCCACAGTCACCCTTCTGTTACAGTAAGCAGTAGAGGTGGGGTTTGGATCCAGAACCAATCTGTCTTTGCTAGTTACGCACTGCGTATTGTGGAGAAAATGACTGGGTATGAGCCTGCCTGAAAATTGCATCTTCCAGTCTTACAGAATGCCTTGGTTTCTAGCAGAATAAAAGATGGCATCTGAGTCAGCAAGTTTCTTGTTCGCAGGGAATGTGACCAGTTATTCTCAGCACTTATTGGCAAAACCCTTGAATAGTTGAGTACCTCCCTTGTTAGTCTGTGTTTTGCTAAGGGTCCCTTCAGGCCCTGTGCTGAAATTCAAAGGGTGGATAGAATGAAAAGCCAAAAGACCATAGTGAAAGTGAAAGTCTCTCAATTGCGTCCAGCTCTTTGTGACCCCATGGACTGTATAGTCCATGGAATTTTCCAGGCCAGAATACTGGAGTGGATAGCCGTTCCCTTCTCCAGGGGATCTTCCCAACCCAGGGATTGAACCCAGGTCTCCTGCATTGCAGGCAGAGTCTTTACCAGTTGAGCCACCAGGGAAGCCCTTCCTTTCTGAAGTCATAGTTTTATGCTAAAATATAGACCAAATAGTGCCCAAATTGACTCTGGTAACAAGGGGCAGAAAAAAAAAAAAAACCTTGCTAGAGTAGGGGAAGGAGTGGAGGCCCATAGTAGACATTTTATTTTATCTTGCCCACTTCAAAGTTCAAAGCACTTTCCTGGATATTAAGCGTTTATCTTCTTGGTGATTCTGTAATGATGGAAAAGATAGGAAATGAGGGTGAATATAAGCACTGGCTTCTAAATATGATATCCTATGTCAAAGAGGCAAAGCTAAAAGCAAGATCCAGAGATCTTACTCCATATCTTTTTTTGCCCTATCTCCTATCTTTTCTAAGAGCTAGCAGAGGCGTTCTATGCTTCTGGTAGGGGAATGAGGACCAAAAGATGAAAAGGTGAGTGGAGTGCAGGAAAACCTGTTATTTGGAGGAAGAGAAGGAAGTCACAGGCAGATACAGTAGGAAAACTCAGTGCTGAATGAATTCCTACAGACCAAAAGAAAAGCCTGGGTTGTGAAGGTCAGGGTTAAAAAACCTAGGCTAACATTTGAAACACTTAACAACCAAATGATTCTTTCCTCCCTTTTACAGACCCCCATATTAATCCCTGGTAGCTCAGCTGGTAAAGAATCTGCCTGAAATGCAGGAGACCCCAGTTCGATTCCTGGGTTGGGAAGATTCCCTGCAGAAGGGATAGGCTACCCATTCCTGTATTCTCGGGCTTCCCTGGTGGCTTAGACGGTAAACAATATGCCTGCAATGGGGGAAACCTGAGTTCAATCCCTGGGTTGGGAAGATCCCCTGGAGGAGGGCATGGCAACCCAGTGTAGTATTCTTGCCTGGAGAATCCCCATGGACAGAGGAACCTTGCAGGTTGCAGTCCATCGGTCGCAGAGTCAGACATGACTGAGCAACTAAACATATTAATTCCGCCTAGCAAAGGAAAGCACTAAACATTTCCCACCCTTCTGTAGCACCTCTCGGGCCCAGAAGAGTAGTCAACATGTGTCGTCTTTGAGAAGTAGAAATGAGTCCCTCCAAGTAACCTGCGTTGTGTTTGCTTGCGTAGAGCTCTCCCAGTGCTCATCCCCTCCCCCTGGTGGCCAATGGAAGTCATTTTCATGCTGTCACTAGGCTTTGGTTGGCAACCTCTACTTGGAAGATCCTAAGATCAAATCCGATAACAAAATGCAAACAGGTTTTTTTTCATGGTCTTAACTATTTTACCTGGGAAGGGGAATTGACTGTGTCTTGTGTCATCAAGAAAAACAAGATGATATTTGCTATGTTTGCTACATATATTTGTGCAGCATAGTATGTATGTTGTTTTTGCTTTAACTCCCCAAGTCCCTTGGTCTATATTGCCTGCCCACTGACTGGCATAATGGAAAGCTATGTCGAAGGGCAGGAAGCTGGGGCTTTGATCCTGGCTCTGCTGACTTCTCTCCGGCTTTCTACAAGTTGTCCCTCTCCGCTAGCTGGGAAGGGGATTTCAAAACCTCTAAGAAGCAAACAGACTGAACTGGACAATTTCCAAGGTTCCTCCCAGATGTAATATTCAGGAGTTCCACTGGAACATGCTCTAATTACACTCAAATAAGAGCCCTGGTACAGTGTGGACACTGGCGAAAAGAAGGGAAAGAAACAGAGTAATACATATACAGTAGGAACAATAGGGCTGGTCTCAGATTATGTCAGGTCTGGGGAGATCCAGGCCCCTTGTTGGAAGTGGGAATTTAGAAGTATTTGGTTTAAAGGAAAATGGTGTGGGACCAGCTGATTCTTAAGAGGCTAACATCACCAAGACTGCTTCTGGGAGCTAGGAAATCAGTCGCTTCACTTTATGGTTACGGTCGTTTACGGGTGGTTGGAGAGGAAAAGGCAGTGGATGGAGTGTAGAGGAGAGACAGGCTGTGGGGTCAGATGAATATGAAAATAGCTTCTAATCCCAGGTCTGCCTCTTACCCTCTCTGTGTTTCAGCCTTCTCATCTGTAATAGAAGTAAGAGAGTATCTATGGTATGATATTATGAGGATGAGATGAGACAGTATGTATGTAAAGTGCTTTAGTATAATTAATACCTGTTATACTTGGTAAGTATAATTAATACCTGTTATACTTGGTAAGTGGGCTTCCCAGGTGGCGCTAGTGGTAAAGAATCTGCCTGCCAATGCAGGACACGTAAGAGACATGGGTTTGATCTCTGGGTTGGGAAGACCCCCTGGAGGAGGGCATGGCAACCCACTCCAGTATTCTTGCCTAGAGAATCCCATGGACAGAGGAGCCTGGTGGGCTATACAGTCCATAGGGTCACACAGAGTCACACAGGACTGAAGCGACTTAGCACACACGCATGCATTCTTGGTAAGTAGGTTGTAAATAGTATTTACTATTATAGTGAATGAAACTGTCTTAAATGCCTGATATATGAAAGGATGCAAAGTCAATGCTTTACGAAAGTTACTTTTTATGCTCACACAACATTTCTATTCTATAGATGAGGAAAAGGAACCTTAGAAAGGTGAAACTAGTTTCTGCATTTATTCATCCTTCCAGTCCATTCATTCAAGAAGCATAGGGATCTCTGTTATGTGCCAGACACTGTGGCAAGCGTTGAGAATTCACAATAGCCTCTTCCATCAGAGAAGTCACAGTCCAGGGCCACACAGCTGAGAATGATAGCAAATAGTGGGCACCTGCTATGTGCCAGGCACTCTCCTAAGCATACTGTATTAACTCAAACGAATTACTGCATTTAATTCTCATGGCTGGGGTACACCATTTTACAGCTGAGGAAGGTAAGCTGTTATGATAAGTAAATTGCCTAAGGTCATTCACCTAGGAAGTGGAATCTAGGCAGATAGACTCCAGAATCTTGAGTTCTTCCACTTCCTTATAGCTGCCTCTTGGTAAGTGGTTTAAAGCCACATCCCTTACTGCACAGGCCCTTTGTTGTTGTTTTCAGTTACTCAGTGTGACCCCATGGACTGCAGCATGCCAGGCTTCCCTGTCTTTCTCCATCTCCCGGACCTTGCTCAAACTCATGTCCACTGAGTTGGTGATGCCATCCAACCATCTCATCCTCTGTCATCCCCTTTTCCTCCTGCCTTCAGTCTTTCCCAGCATCAGGGTCTTTTCTAAAGAGTCAGTTCTTCTCATGTGGCCGAAGCATTGGAGCTTCAGCATCAGGCACAGGCCCTTCCACTGGGATATAAGTACCATATTTCAGGATGCTAGCAGCAGCCCCCCTCCCTTCTTTGTATTCTCCTTAACCTTGTTCTTTAAATCTGTGGCCTCACCTCTTTTGATTTCTGAAGGCTGCAAGATTGCTTTTGACCACATTTTAAGACAGGAGAGTAGGTAGGAACCCCCAGGTTAACAGGGAGTAGTTGCTGAGACTAGGAAAGAAAAGTTGAGATCTGCTAACAGAGTCTGAGTAAATTCAGATGTCTGTGGGGTCAGACGTGGAGCCTAAATGAAAGAGAAGTGATCTAGTGTTTCCTCTCTCTCTTAATGCTGCTAAATGGAGAACAATAACGTGAGGGTAACTGTCACTTGGCTCCTGAATCAGGGAGACAATAGGGAATGATAGGGACGGAGGCAGACTGGAAAGTGTCTAGAGAGGGAGCCATTGCTCAGTTCTGGTTGATGGCTGGCCTGAAGCAATTGGACATCTAGATTTTCAGGACAGGTCTACATTTCCCAGTTATTGGCAGCTACTCCTCTCTTACGTCTCTAACAGTGATGACCACCACCTTGGGGCAAGTAGACGTTTCTGTAGGCGAGATTCAGTAGGCGAACCCTGGTGACAAATGTTGAGCGAGCTGTTCTCTTTTAGGGGCTGGAAAGAAGCCAACAGGATTTAGCCTTGGGTATGAAACAGGAAGAGGAGGGCTGGGGGAAGAGAAAGCTCCCAAAGACAAAGCGAAAATAGTCAGACGTGGCAATGACTGTTGTCTGCTGTCTTGCGTATCTCGGGTGCCTTCCAAGTGTGTCTCATGTAGCCTAGTTTACACAGGAGGGTGGGCAGGTCTGCCATGATGAACCCACAGAACTACACAAGCTCCGTCCCTTCCTTGCTTTCTGTGCCCCAGGCTCTCTTGTGCAAGAGTAAACAGAATTTGACTGGCTTTTTAGTTTTTGGTCGGGGAGGGTTGTTGTTCTCTTTGAGGCAGACAAATATAAGCAACCATGACTTGTTTTTACCACTTGGGCAAGGATTTGAAAAAGGGCAAAGACAACCCGCGACTCCAGAGGCCAGATTCAGGGTCAGTTTTCCCTCCTCAAGTTAACATTAACCTTTAGGTAAACGGAGCCACACCTCCTAGAGGGCTTGGTAAACAGCAGCCATTGTGGAGGCCAGGGGAGGGGAGCCGGCCGTTTACCTGGCAGGAAGCGAGCAGTCCAAGGTCAAGACTTCATGTACTGCAGTCCTCTTGAACTTTTCCAAGAATATGCCTGTTCACAGAGAAAAACTGACGCACAACGCCCAGCTTTCATCCGTTAATTGCACTGAGTGCAACCTTTCTCCCCCTGCTCAGGGCAGGCGTCACCACAGATGGCTTGGCTGTGAGGAACAGCCCTCTTCAACGAGAGAGAGAAACAGGGGGCAGTTCTTGGCCACTTAATAGCTCTGCTGTTCCTCTCAGTGGTGGCTACGAGCATTCAGTGAGATGGTGTGTGTGAAAATTCTTTGGAAAACCTAAGGATTTATGTCCATGTAGGGTTTTATTATTAAATTATTCATAGGTAGCCCCTGAATTAGAGCACCCTCCCCCATTTTGGTTTGAAAAAGAAATGGAGAGTGGTGGCAGGGTATCATAATGTTAAATAAAACATGGCTGTAAGGTATCGAAGTTGTCAGGAATTAGCAAGGTTGAGTATAGAGGGGAGGTGATTCCCAAGAGGTTGTGTGACTCTGGTGAGCCTGCTGTAATTGCATGTTGCTGGTGGTAGTTGAAATTGTTGGAATCCCTCTGGGAAATAACATGGTGATATAAATAAATAAATAAAATATCAGAGGCTACATAATTTCCGTATTCATTAACTTAGTAATCCTGGTTCTGGATAAATATCTTAAGACTATAATCCTAAAGAAATAAAGGCTCTTCTATACATGAAAGTGTGCATTTTAGAGCTATTTATATAATAGCAGAATTGAAAGCAACTTTCATTGCCAATAACTGCATTTAATTGCAATGGCTGGTTAAATTCAGACACATTCCTTCAGTGGGATATTATTACACAATGATGAAAAGCTACAACTATGTAAACTTTACCACAACCAAAAGAATGGTTATGATATGATAGTAAGGGACAAAAAGCAGATCATATGTTTTTTATTATATAATTATAATTATATAAGACTTATATAATTATATAAGACTTATATAAGTCTAAGGATAATTAGAATTTTAGAATAAAAAGGAATATACAAGGGACTTCCGTCTGGTCCAGTCGCTAAGACTTTGCCTTCCAATGCAGGAGACACAGGTTCAATCCCTGGGCCAGGAACTAAGATTTCACATGCCTTGTGGCCAAAAACCAAAACATAAAACAGAAGCAGTTTTGTAACAAACTCGATAAAGACTTTTTAAATTGTCCACATTAAAAAAAAGTCTTAAAGAGAATGCACAAAAAGGCCAAAGTTGCTCTGTTAGTTACCAGTGGCTTCCCACCTTGCCCTTTTCTGAGCTTCCTTTAATGTTATAATATTAACAGTATTTCAATGATAATAATAAATTAGAATAAATTGTAGTAAAGATATTAACCATTTGTTAAAAGCCAAGGAGTTTTAAAGAAAGAATAGGGTAATTAGCAAGAGAACTATTGACATCAAATCAGAGGGGCTAAAATAATGAAGAGATTGGTGGGGTTTGGGGAGGTGAGGAGAGGAGGAGGAAGTACCAGAAATCTGGTTTTATGGTCATAGAAGCCTCAGATGTGAAGGGAATATGAATCAGTTCATTGGGCAGTTCTGGGTACCCAAAGGCAGACTAAGCACATTCCTAAGGATTAGTGAAGCAAGGGCATTAAAAACCATGTTGAAAACCTTGATATTTGAAATTTCAAGCAAGCATCAAGGAAGTCATCATGGAGGTGGGGTTAGGGGATGAGAACTTTGCTGGACTCCTTGTAGGTATTTTATTATTTTGTCTTGCTTTTATTTTGAATTGGATGGTGAGGGAGACATAGTAGCCTCTTCTGTGGTTGAAGTCTCTGAAGGCTTGCATCTGACCCTGGGCTGGAGTCTTGCTAAGTCAACTACAAGTCAGTCCTGCACTTGTGAATGCCAGTTGCATGCAGGATGTTTGGTGCAGCGCCTGAATAGTTAACAGACCTCCTCAAAGCACCCCATCTACAACCACGGGGACCAACTCCTTCAGCTAGGGAGGCTCAGGGCTCATTTCTGAGGCTGTCTCCAGATACTCACTCAGTTTAACAATAAGACTGTTTACCTGGTGCCAGGCATAGCACCTCAGCTTGCTATGATGCTGAAAACCCCAGGAGGGAAAAACCAAGGCCAGAGTTGGCTGAGTGAGTCCCCAAGGTCATAGTCATGGCAAAAGGTGGAATCAGCTCCTTGCTGGAGCTTGCATGAACTGTGGAGGTGAGGTAGCATTTCATACACTGCAACCTGTTGTCTGGTTCTGAGTGTTGGCCCACCGCCCACATGAGCAAGGGAGGGGGTCCCCCTGCAGGTGGATCTGAGTAACTGCCATTCTGTTTGCCCTCTCTCCAGGGTTGGGGGGGGCAGTATTTCCCCCGAGCCTCCTCACAGGCAAGGGAGATGCTCCAGTGCCTGCCTATGGAAGAAGAGGAAGGGACAGACTCAGAAGAGAAAGAGGACGGTTCTATAGAAGATTCGAAAGAAAGCATCACCATGGCTTTTGTGAGAGAGAACACTGGGGCTCAAAGGGGGCTTCAGAGTGCCCATCAGCAAGGCAAGAAGAAGAGGAAGAAAAAGAGGTTAGGATTGCAAGATGGTGAATGGGGATCCATGGTGGGAAAAGCAGGAGGGACCTGGAGGGGAGGGGGCCTCAGCTGCTAAGGAGTAGGTAAAGGAGAAGCTGTGTGGAGTCAGTCACACCATTTTTGGTTCATATAAAAAAGAACCTACTTTTGATTCTGTTTTATAGAATCAAATAATGGTGTGTGTAATCTAAAACCACACCTGTCCTCATCTTCCTTCTGTTGTTAGAATGCCTTTTGAAAAATTGTGTGGGGAGAGACTATTTCCTCATTTTAAGAAAGTGCTTATTGTCTTGGGGGTTTAGGATACTTTAAATGTAACAACCACGTTGATTTCCTAGGATCTGACTGTGGCTTCTGTATTCCAGTTCTTATTTAATATTTTGCCATACCCTACTCCATTCTTGGTCGGGGCAAGGGGATGAATCACTCCTCAGACTGATTGATATCTGACATCTTATCTGCTTTCTAACTCATAGCTTCCCTTAATGGGGGCCAGTAGAAGGGAGACCATTAAATATTTTGGCCAAAAAGATGCTCACTTCCTATTCCTGATGGGCCACTGGAATTAGAGGATTGAGGAGTGATGATGTTAATGTGAACTTCAAGGAAAATCAGCCATAATCACAATACAGTATTTCTAGCTCATAGGCAGAGCAACAGTACTCTGCACCCATGTTTTCTGTCTCTCTGCAGCTACAAGGGTGTGTGTCCCCAGTAACAGGGATGGTCAAAGCAGGCTCAGTGTAGCCACTGAGATTTCACTCAGCTCCCGTGGGACTGGATGTTTCTGCATGCAGTCACTTGTTCTGGCAAGTGTGTCTGTCTCTGTCTTGGTGCTTTCCCCTTTCTCTTTTCCAGATGATTGGTGATCAATCTATCCAGCTGCCGATATGAGAGTGGTGAGCATCTGCCCTCAACGTATCCACCATGGGGACCCCACCAGATTCCCCCGAAGAGTTGGGAAGGGTCACTCATATATTCCTGAGGATGGGAAAGGGGTGTCTTCTAATTGTGTTCTTTGTATCTCCCAGTCCAATTAACTATTTGAGAAAGTTGGGAATCTCATTCCAAGAAAATATGAGTTTTTATCTCAGTGGTGTGTACTTCCACACTCTCTAGTTTCTGTGTATGATTATTGGGGGATCTGTTGAACAGCTGGCAGCAATGGCTGCAATCAATAGCTCTTTTCTGGAGCACAAGTTACAAACTGGCAGTCCATGGGCTCAAGATGACCTGCAGACCTACTTTGACTGCAGAGCAGAGTGTTATTATTTTCACTTTGAATTTGGGTGCTTTAGGCCGATCCTGACTTCTGGTGACTACAGGCATTTCTTCCTTTCCAGGTCCTTGAAAGTATTTGAATTTGTGTTGGAGTCAGCTCCCAGTTATTAATAGGGACCAGGAAAGAAGGATGTGTGTGGTTTTGAAATACACTGTGTAGTTTTCTTCTGTCAATTTACCTTACTAATTAAGCTTGGTTTTGGCTGACGTTAAGGATTAGTTTATATTCCCTGAACACTCAGTGCTAGTGTTTGGAGGAAAGCCAAAGGCCTGCTTCCTGGCAAGGGTGGGTGAAACACTGACCTCAGAAAACCTTCTGTGGTGATCACTGGGCACAGGCCGTGCTCTCCAATAGCTTTCGACTCTCTGTGTTCCTTTCTCGGCAACGGTGTGTCCAGATGGGGCAAGATGGCTTCCGGTCCCAGGGAGCCCACTAGTCTGGCTTCCGTGTACAGTCTGGGAGCACCCAAGATCATAACCTCCCCGTCTCGTGCTCCTTCCCCACTTCCCCCCATGGGTCTTTCTTCCTCTCCCTCCTGGCAGTGCGTAGGGCCGCCCAACAGTATGGCCTTCGAGAGGGAGGAGAAAATGACGACTGGACTCTCTACTGGACTGACTTCTCAGTGTCACTGGAACGGGTGATGGAAATGAAAAGTTACCAGGTATCTGGGTCAGAGCTGGTCCTCGGCGTAAGCGTGGCATCGACCCTGTGGGGCCCCACTCTTATGACTGACCCCAAAGGGGAGCTCCTGGGTGCTCCTGTGGGCCCCATTGTTCACCACTTCCGGCTTCCTTTGCAGAAAATCAATCACTTCCCAGGGATGAGTGAAATCTGCCGCAAGGACTTGCTGGCCAGGAATATGAGCCGCATGTTGAAGATGTTCCCCAAAGATTTCCACTTTTTCCCGAGGACCTGGTGTCTTCCTGCTGAGTGAGTGCCCCTTTCTCCACTCCCCACCCCCAGTTTACATTTTCCTCTTGCCCCTAACCCTGGTTACTACTTTCCCTTCCCGTAGGATCTTCCATTTCTCTCTCTTCAGGAAGAGAAGGGATAAAGGGTGTGTCCAAGGTTGAGAAAACACAAGGCTCTGCCTGTAAAATTAGATGACATTTAGGGGCTGGGTGCCTTGGAGCCTGTGCCTGCAGTTGGGGTGAGAGTTTGTTCTCACCTTGAAAGCTGTTGATTTTGAACTTGTTCCAGTCCTTTCACTGTGCAGTTTCTGAATTTTTGAGGCCTTCGAGCACTTCTGGAGGGAGTAAGGTGATGGTTAGAGCCCTCTAACCATTAGGAGCAGGGAGGGATGCCTGACCTCTGACCCATGGCAGGACATGGCAGTCAGCCTTTTCCCATCTCTGTCTCACTATATCCATCTGGACATCCATCCCTGGTACATAAAGTACTCTGGACCACACCGCTGAGAAGCAGGAGAAATGTGAGGTGACATGAGCATGACCTGGATACAGTCCAGTGTCTGGATGAGGTGGGGTACAGAAGCATTGCCATCAGAATGATGTTCACAGGGCAGGGGCCCCACAGGAGTCCCACTGTCCCTGCTCCACTGAGTGCTTTCCCGAACCAAGAGCGCCAGGGTGCCCAGCTTTTTCAGACTTGTCTAGAACAATTGGCAGAGCTTAGCTGCAACTTAGAAGGAAATATGTTTGTCATCATGTCAGCAGGCTCCTCCAGATTTCATGGCCACTGAGAGACATTGTAGTTACATGACCTCCAGTGGCCACAAAGCTCGTTGAGTTAAATGGAAAACAAGAAGTATCGCAAGGCTGAGATTTAGAATCCTTTAAGTTGGTTTCTTGCTTCTGAGTATACTTTCTTCAAAGTACATCCAAAGATAGCATCTGCCAGACTACCCCGGTGGTCCAGTATAAGACTCCGCCTTCCAATGCAGGGGGTGCAGGTTCAATCCTGGTTGGGGAACTAAGATCCCAAATGCCACAGGGTGAGGCCAAAAATTAAAACAAAAAGATAGCATTTTCCCTGTCACTGTAGCTAGAGTGGAGGTGTTACAGAAGGAAAGCTGGAGTCCAGAAGGAGATCCAAAGTCACATCATTTGTCAGGGCTTGAGTCAGATTCAGAACTCCACATCTCTTATCTGTAAACTCAAAGCCAAACTGTGTGGCTCACAGTTACTTTTACGGGATGTGAGGCATGTGCCGACACCTCGCCTGCGCTGTGTCATGTATGAGACAGCTGTCACTGTCCTCACTGTGTAGATGATGGAATTGAGGGTTAGTGAGGCCAAGTCCTCGCAAAGGGCCACACTGCTGGTGCGTGATGTTGCCTGGGCTTAAATCCAGCGCTGACCTCCCTCCAGAGCCCATCCACTCTCCACTGTGTGTGCTCCACTGTCTCTCCAGATCTCTGGGCATCTGTCTGTCAATCCCAGGGTTTCTGTCACTTTTTAAAAAGAATAAAGAGCTAGCTTTCATTTTTGCTGATCCCCAGCTAAAGGTGTCTCATTCCCTCCCTGCTCTGGTAGCTGGGGAGATTTGCAGAACTACAGCAGGTCAAGAAAAAATAAGACTTACATCTGTAAGCCGGACTCGGGCTGCCAAGGGAAAGGTATATTCATCACACGAACAGTGAAAGAAATCAAACCAGGGGAGGATATGATCTGTCAGCTCTATATCTCAAAGGTACTTCCTCATCATAACTATTTATCTATCATCCACGCACCCTCACCCTGCAGCTTCACTGTGAAGCTAGGGAAGGGAGGACGGGGAGAAGTGATGCTAAATCCCGTCTTCTGCCTTGTACTTGATCAGACCAAGCCTTCTGACTGGAGAGGTGACATGTGCCTAGGCCAGAGTGCCCTTGCACCCTTGGAGGTTGGTCTGGCCCTGCCAGGCTGGCCCCTGGCAGGATCTCTCTGGAGATCCCACCTCCTTTGGGAGAGAGAAATAGCTCTGGAGAGACCAGGGCAACCAGCTGTACTCCATGACTGGAGATAAAGCCCAGTACAGAGAGGGAGCCTTCTAGAAGGTACATGGAAGGAAGCCTGGCTGGCATTGCCATCAGCATTGCAACTGCATGAGAATTCTGGCAGGACAACTGTAATATATACAGTCTTGGAGGGTGACAACATGTCCTTCATCACAGGACTTCTTCATGTTATTTTGTTTCATTGCCAGGAGAGCTCTTCAAGGTAGTTACTTGTGCCATTTGACAGATCAGGAAACAAAGGCCAGGTGTGGTTTAGTGACTTCCACAAGGTCACATGATGGGTCACAGGGCCCAGGCCCCACATCTCCCTCTCTAGTCCCGGCCCAGGCCACCCTTTTTTAAACACAGGCAACACTGGAGCTGACGCCAAACACAAGACAGGGCCCTATTGGGCTTCAGGTCTGGGTTTCTCCTCTGATGCTGTTTGGCTTCTGTTCTCTCCTCCCAGCCCTTTATCATTGATGGGTTCAAGTTTGACTTACGGATTTATGTGCTCATGACATCCTGTGACCCCCTCAGGATTTTTGTGTACAATGAAGGATTGGCACGCTTCGCCACCACCTCTTACTCCCATCCCTGCACAGACAACCTGGTGAGCTCGGCGACATGCTGCCTCCACTTCCTCTTTAAGCTGGTAAAAAAAAACCCTCATTACATCTGCATTCTCAAGGCATGGTGAATGTGGCTGTCACTTGCTGGACTCTCATTTACTGGGTAACAGGGTGTATCTGTTCTTGGATTTAGCCTTCCCAAGAGCCCTCAGAATAGGGATTATCATCTCCAATTTACAGATGAGGAAACTAAAATCCAGTTATAAGGACAGCAGAACTAGGAAAGTCCAGGACCTTGGGCCAAGGCCCAAGTTCACAGAACTAGAAAGAAGTGAGGATGGGACTCGTGGCCTGACTGCAAAACCACAGTTCCATGGTGCTCAAAAAAAGGACATGGGCAAGCCCTTAGTCCTCCCCCCACATCCCTGGCCCCAGGGTTCCTTAGGTCTTCCTCAGCCGAGTGCCACTCAGCCTCTGGAGGAGTGGGAGTGTTATGCTCCAGGCTATAGGGTACCCCTTCTTTCTTCTTCCTTTTTGCCAGTATATGTAAGCCCTAAGACATCCTCTTCCTTCTCTTTAAACCCCAGGGCCCACGGGAGGGTGCATAGAGGAAGTGGGAGGCTGCGCTTCCTTCTGACCCCACAGACTTGTGTCTCTTTCCCCAGAATGATATCTGCATGCACCTGACTAATTATTCCATTAATAAGCACAGTGCCAATTTCCTTCAAGATGCTCACTCTGGCAGCAAGAGGTAAGGAAGCAGTTCCCCTTCTCTTCTTTCCCTGCTGGGCACAGACCTGCCCTCTGTGATTCTACTCAGACCCCGTCCGTCCCCATCAGTGTTTCCATTTCAGATCATGTGGTCTCACAAAACATTTCTTTTCCTCTAAACCCAGAACAGACGCCTTAGCCTCTGCCTTCTGGCTGTTAATCATTAAAAGAAAGTCACATCATAAACCCTAGGGGGTTGGGAGGAGGAGAGATAAACATGAACTGTTTCCCCAGCAGGATACACACACACACCAAAACATACTCATATTACAGTTGGCCCTTCTGACATTTCCAGACCAACAGCTATTTATTGATTGCTGGTCTGCCACTGGAGAAGGACCTGCCAGGCCTGGGGTTCCCTGGGGTGTTGCTTCAACAGAGATTCTCAAATGATGTGGCATGATGTCCTGGTGTGACATGACCTGTGGCTAGCTGGCTGGAAGTTTCCCCAGAAGAATGGGGGAAAATGGGAGGAATGCATGAGTCTTTTCCCCAGCGGCCTTTACACTTCTATTATCATCTAGTCCTGTCTCACTGAGTTTTAAGATGACTAGGCTAAAGGGAGAGGGCAAGGAAGGCCTGTGTGTCGGGGCCCATGTTGGTGCTTTGAGTGCGTGTTTTCTCAATTGAATTTTCACAACACCATGGCAGAGGTGCCATCACCTCCCCTTTGTAGGTGGACAGCTATGAGTTAGGCATCACCTCCATTTTATAGTTGAGGAGACTGTGCCTCTGAGAGGTTAAATAAGCTGCCGAAAATTACAGGCTATAAATGCTAGAGCTGGACACAAATGTCAGTCTGTCAGATTCCAAGGTGCATGATCTTTCTCTTGTATCAGGCTTAAAGGACTGATAAATAGAGTCTGTTTGGCTTCAGAGCATCAGAGAAGCACAGGAAATTTCACAACTCCCTTGGTAGCAGAGTTCATAAAGCAAAAGGAAAATCAGTAGGTTAAGCCTGCTGGAAGGGGACATGTCGAATGGATAGGAGGCAATCTCCCTCTTGTCCGAGAGTGCCAACCACCCATCTTGCCCACCGCTCCCTGACTTCCTCTTTGCCCACCTGGTCCTTGGGGACCCACTGGCATTCTGTACTGCTCCATGTTGAACATCGGGGCTTGGTGAGGCCCAGCTTCCAGTCCCTGCTCTGACTCTCGCTGGCTGAGTCGTCTGGAGCAAGTCCCTTCACCTCTGTGAGCCTCCGTTTCTTGGTCTGTAGGATGAGAGCAGTGAGATGCCCTGCTCGGCCCACCTCGTAGGGTCACTCCAAGCCTCACGTGACCTGTAAGAGCGCCCAGACGGTGCTCTTAGTTACTGTGATTTCTCCTTAGTCTAAAGGCGTGTAGTTAAAGGACCATGCTCCTCCTCCTCCTATGAGAACAAACACCCCACTGATAGACTTTGGGCCCTCAGACTGTGATGGGCGGTGTATGTGGTGCCCGGACCAAGGTGGGGGTGTAGAGTATTCTGCTGCCTTTATTTTCCTTCCTTCCTTCCTCTTTCTCTTCGCCTCTCTCACCCAGGCCTGGCATCAGCACTCTGCTCTTCTCCATCCCCCTCCCTGCTGGAGCCCCCTCTCCTAGCCCCTCTGCAGTCCCTTACCCACCCTTTCTCTAGGCCCATCTCTCCTCAGCTGCACCTGGATGTCTGTGTGGCTTTCTGCTCAGCATTTCCCAATATCTTGCATCCTGTCTCCTCATGTCCACCCCCGCAGTCCAAGCTTCCCCCTCTGCCTTCTGACTCACAGGATTGGAGAGTTTGGTGTCATCTCAGATGTTTCCTTTTTCAGCAAATCATTGAATTCTGAAGTTCCTTCCTTCAAATGTCCCCCAGTTCTTTCCTGTCCACCAGGCCCCGACCTTGGTTCAGCCTCTTCCTTGACTATCGCATGACCTCATCACTCTTCTCCTTAGCTCCAGGCACCTCTGCTTAACCTTTCTGTACCTCCGATTTCTCATCTCTGAAATGATGAGATTGGGACACCCCTGGTGGTCCAGTGTCTAAAACTCCGCACTCCCATGCAGGGGGCCTGGGTTCAATCCCTGGTCAGGGAAATAGATCCTAGATGCTTAAACTAAAAGATCCTGAATGCCACATCAAAGGCTCGGCATAGCCAAACAAATAAATAAAATGACGTGATAGGGAATTCCCTGGTGGTCCCGTGGTTGGGATTCCGCATTTCCACTGCAGGGGGCACATGGGTTCGATCCCTAATCAGTTCACTGATCAGATCCCACAAGCCATGCAGTGCAGCTCACAAAATAAATACAAATAGATAAATAAAATGATGTAATAAAAATGAATCCTGGCCAGCCAGCCTCAAACAGATTTACCATAAGAACTTATTGAGATGATGTGTATGAATAGGCCTCAAAAACCATAACCCCCGTGCAGGTGGCTCCTGTTATTATTATACACTCCATATACTCATTACTTCTGCACTCAGGTAACCAGTATGGTTCCCAGGTGCCTAGAGTACCAGTTCAAACTCCTCTAGTCACTCTATGCTTTGACCAGACCCCATTTCCCACTATTATTATTACTACAATAATAGTTACCATTTTATTTGTTGGGCACTTGTTGTCTGCCAGGCACTGCTCTGAGAAATTTACACACCTCAATACATTTAATCCTCACAATGACACTATTAAGTTGGCATGATCTCCCAAGTTTGCATATTAGGGAACAGGTGTAATAAGGTTAAAAAACTTGGCCAAGGTTACACAGCTGGAAAGTGGCAGAGCTGGAATTAACTCCTGAGTCTGGTCCTTGCCCTTAACTACTAGTAACACTGCCTGCACCATCCACTCTGTGGTGTTCTCCCAGGATGTTCTTTGGCTCACTTTTTGATACACAGGCCTTGCTCATTCCCACTTCTCTGCCTTTGCTTAGCTCCAACTGGAAACATAGGGAAACATCCTTGAAAGCCCTGTCTGTCTAACTAAGCTCTGTGTTGCCTTCTCTGACCTGGTCCTCGATGCTGGTCCAGCCACATAACCACTGCAGTGTGGGGGAAACCCATCTTCTCCGTGGGCCTCTGTTTCCTCACTTGTCAGATGGGAGGACTGTCTTCCATCTCTAAGGACAAGCCTGTGGAATCTGAGTCTAATCACCCCAGAAGCCTCTCCATCTCTGGACTCCCACCATCCTCCTGGTCAGCATCAGCTGTAGCCTGTAACTACTCTTTGCTTGGAGCACATGTTTGTCTCATGTCCCCAGTTGTATTTAAGTTTCTTGAGGGATAGTATGGCGCCCTGGCTTTAGAATCTAGGTGTTTCCCATGTTTTAGGGCAGAGTGGTTTTCTTCTCTCCCTCTAATTTGCTTTCACCTCTCTTCATTCTCCTCTTCCTCACCTTTTAAAACCATCTGCTTCTCCTACTGACTGCCTCACCTGCCCTACACTCCCCACTTCCTAGCTTGACACCAGCCATACCTGCAGTAAATCCCCACCAGACTGCAAACTCAGTAGGAGCAGTGAAGAAGAAAAACTGGAAACTTGGCAGGCCTCCAGGGCAGAGACCAGGCCTTCTTCATCTTTCAGGGAGCCTGGCACATAGTTGGTGTGTTAAATCGAATGGACTAACCACTGGGCGTTATGAAATTGCACAGTAATATGTATTCATTGTGATGTGCCTGAGTCATCAAGAAGAGGTTATGTTATGATTCATAATGTCTATTATAAGATGGTAGAGGAGTGTCTGATCTATTTTGGGAATATTTATTTCCCAGTTAGGCAAATTAAACACTTTTTTTTTTTTTTTTTGCACTTGAGAGGATTGGCTTCAAGTGATCTGGAAAATTCATTTATGAGCAGCACTTCATCCTGGAGAATGGCAGGTAGAAAAGGCGTGCCTCTGCACTGAGTGTCTCTGTTTATCTGTCGTCCTATAAACGCATCTTTGGCTATTTCATGTGTGTGCTGGCTCCTCAGTGGTCCTTAGGCTTCCCACAGGAGAGGTGCTGCTTTCTCAGAATCCCCTCGTCGCATGAATTGTGCACACACAACAGTGTGTTTGTCACTCAGTCATGTCCAACTCTTGGTGACCCCATGGACTGTTGCCCACCAGGCTCCTCTGCCCATGGGATTCTCCAGGCAAGAATACTGGAGTGGGTTGCCAGGCCCTCCTCCAGGGGATCTTCCCGACCCAGGGATCAAACCCATGTCTCTTATGTCTCCTGCAGTGGCAGGCGGGTTCTTTACCACTGGTGCCACCCGCAGGCCCTTAGTAAGTGCACGCTGCCTCTGCTGACAGGGCCCAGATCTGTGGACTGCTGGTTGAGCTGTATTCCCCATCTTCCCATTCTTCTCTTTGCTTTTCATTCTCCTGCATCACCCATATTTCCTCCTCCAGTGTTTTCACTTCCTGCTTCGGCTCTCTGTGCACACCTGTGTGTGTGTGAGGGGGCGGCTCTCTGTCCCCATCATTGTCTTTTGAACCTGTCAGATTTGTCCTGTCTCTGTACTGCCCAGCTCAGAGCTGACTGGAGCATTTCTTCACAAACCTCTCTGCAAGGGATAGACATTCTCTGATATCTGTGACAGGGGGACCAGCCATCTTGGTTTGCCTGTGACTGAGGGACTTCCTGGGATGTGGGACTTTCAGCTGTAAAGTCTAGACTGTCTGGTTTGCCTGGAACAGTGGGTAACCCTATCTATGGAAATGCCTTGGGGTTGCCTTTTCCCTCTGGGCGTCCCTTTACAGGGTTAACATTGAATAAAATGAACAATATTTCTATGTCTTTAGTGTCCCCAGAATCCCCTCAGATAGTGGAAGTGGAACCCAGATATCAGTGGTCTTAAAAGACTCCTTAAGTGCCTCTAATGAACACCAAAAGCTAAGAAACCATTGCTACCAAAGCAACATTGTGATGTGGGGTGTTGGTTTTTACAATTTTAAAAATTCATCCATTAAGCTTTCCACTGGGATACCTAATCCTTGCCCCAGCCCACAGATGTTTTCTCCTGTGGGTCCTCCTGAGCTGACACAGCTATTACCCTGGCTCCTGGGTGTCCCTCCCACTGGCTTTGGGACTTTATCCTCTCTAGAAGTTTCTAGTTGCTAGCATTCTATGGCCTTAGATGACCAGAGGTGGGCTGCCCTGCCTCACGGCCCATGATTCCCTTCCAGGAAGCTCTCCACCTTCAACACGTACATGGAGAGCCATGGCTACAACGTGACGCAGATCTGGAGAGACATTGAGGACGTTATTATCAAGACGATCATCTCAGCCTACCCCATCATCAAGCATAACTACCACACCTGCTTTCCCCACCACACACTCAACAGCGCCTGTTTTGAAATCCTGGGCTTTGACATTTTGTTAGATCACAAACTCAAGCCCTGGCTGCTGGAGGTAGGGAGATTGGGGTGAGGGGTGAAGCTGGCACCTGTTACTGGGGTCAGTCCCATCCCTCCGCCCTCCTGGCTCAGCTAGGATGTCGTAATCCACTTGTCGAGCAACGGCCTCCCCGGTGCTTGCTGCCTGGGGCGTCTCCCTTTGCTGAAAAGCGGCCACCAGAGGGAGGTAGATGGCCAGGAATTAGAGAATTCCTTGTGCTTTCTTGAGGTCCACCCAGACTTAGAAGGTCTGATCTCAGGTGCAGAGTGACTCCAAAGACAGCTCTACCTTTTCTAACAGTTGTCTCCATCACAGAAAGGAGACTTTGTTCTTCATCAAAGGTGGGTGGAGGATATTTGAGATCAGATGGAGCTACTGGGCCTGGCTATCTGGGGCCTAGATCCAGTTCCAAGCACCAGCAGAGAGCAACCTAGTGTCTGTGGGCACAGAAAAGGGCGGGGAGCCACTCAGTGAGTTTCTTGTCTCCTCCAGACCCATGGGGTGGTGGGAAGAGGAGGAAGAGAAGCTTCTGGGTGTCTGTGTCTCTTCCTGACTGGACCTGTGCAAGCAGGCCTCTCCCGCGGCCGTTCAGTGTACACACCGGAAGCAGGGGCAAGGGCAGGGTTGTGGTACAAGTCAGAGGTGATGGTGACGGCTGCCAGTGATACAGAGGCAGCCCTCAGAGGGGAAGACCCAGAATTACGTATCAAATTCCTGGGGTCTTGCCTTTCCTCCATTCCTAGCCCTTGTTCCCAAGTGTGGGTGGGAAGGAGAATATGGCCGTTCTGAGCTCTTACCAAAGAGCAGAATAAGCTACCAGGAGCAAGCCTTCAGAAACTGCTAGAAATCTTCAACTGTCACATAGTGCCTCTGAACAATATGGACTCTTCTGTGAGCAGGAATGAGTCCTCTCAGTCCTCCCACCATCCTGACCCTTAACCCCTGTCAGGATCCTGAATACATCACTCCCTTCCCCTCCCCAGCTCCCAGCCTGGCCCTCTGGACTGCCCTCTTCCCTCTGTTTTCTGGGGTGCACATTGCACAGGAGGGGCACATGCACCCCAGATGGAGGGGAAACCAAAGGCAGCTCCTTCTCCCCCACCCCTTGCCATGCGCCTCAGGAATTCAGGACTGAAATAAAAGCTAGTTACACTGCAGGGGGTTCTGCTCCCTCCTTTTTTCACTGAGGCTCCAGTCCAGACTCTCTTTCCCTCTCTCTCCCACTCATTGCGGTAGCCAGGGCCCCTAGGTGGGCTTGGGTGGCTCCGTTGAGGGGGCACTTAGCTTTACCTCCTGCTTGCATGCTGCCCAGACTCCCCAGCTGCCATCTTGTCCTCACAGGTAAACCACTCTCCGAGCTTCTCCACTGACTCCTGGTTGGATAAAGAGGTAAAGGATAGTCTGCTGTACGACACTCTGGTCCTGATCAACCTGAGGAGCTGTGACAAAAAGAAGGTCTTGGAGGAGGAGAGACAGCGGGGGCAGTTCCTACAGCAGTGTCGTTCTCGGGAGACCAGGTACAGTCATGGGTCAGTTCTAACAAATGATAATCCTGTTTGGAACATTAGTTTCTATTTGCAGGATGTGGCAGGTTAAACAGTTTTTCCTTTGTTCCTAAAAATAGGAGATTAATTTATAGACATAAGTACATGTGATGAATATGTTTGTTAATATCATACGACGAGATCCAGGGATTACCGATACAAAAAGTAAAACCATTTGTCTTTACAAAAGGGAACATTCTTCTGTTCTCCCCTTGTCACCGTGTTGTGAGGAACACCTCATCCCTGCTGCATAGCATTTGCCTTCATCCTACAAGAGCGAAAAGGAAGTCTCAGAGCCTGTCAAGGACTTGGCTTTGCTGCTTTTCAGATCTCACAGTGGCCCCTGCCCTCCTCACAAGCCTGGTCCTTCGGAACTGAACTTCTGGAACCAGGCCTTGGCATCAGGCCATCTCTGTTTGGATGGCACTGTGTTTCTCAGAGCACGTTCATGTCCACTGTCTTCCCTGTAAGGAGGGGGCGGGTGGGTGGTAGCATGGGGGATTGTATGTCCTGCTTTTGGAGCTAAGAAGACCAAGACTCTGGAAGGGGAGCTGCCTGTATAGGTCACCTTGCTGGCAAGTGTCAGGTCTGGACACAGAGCCCGATAGGTGTGTGCTGCCTGGCGTTCCAGGATGCCTTCCACTGAACTCTTGGAGAAGGAGGCAGCATCGTCTAAGGAGCAGCCCCTGAATCAGTCTCCTCGTCATGACTTGGCCCTGCATGGCTCAGGGGCTCCTGGTTTCCCTACTATAAAAGGGGCTTATTGATCCTCCACCCTGACCTCCACCTCCTGGGGGGCTGTGAAGGGGAATGAGATCATCAGCTCTCATAAAATCTCATCAGGCTTATCCATGAAGCCCTCAAGTTTAGCTGGTTCTCCAAAGGAGAGTAGCAGGGACTGTGATTGGAAAGGTGACAGTCAGCCCCTGTCAGAAGCTAAGCCAAGAGGGAAATGGGCTTTACTTGTAATGGGAAAGAATTTGGTGAGCTGTTAGAAAGACTGTTCTAACCAGCTGTTTTTAGTGCATTATGACACCGGCTGTCCCAGGAGGGCTAGAATCTCCTTTCAGGAAACGTTCATGTATTCATTTACTTAGGAAACGCTGGTTGAACGCTCTTGCGTGCAAAGCCTTGGTCTCACCCTAGAGGACATCCATGTCCTTGGAAAGCCCATGTCCTTTCCAAGATTGGTCCCAAGAAAACCTAACTGCAGCCCTGTGTTCCGCTTCCCAACAGGAAAGAGGAAGTCAAGGGCTTTCAGGCCGTGCGAGTAGAGAAAACTGAGAAGTATGAGAAGGAAAACTGTGGAGGGTTCCGCCTGATTTATCCCACTGTGAATTCGGAGAAGTATGAGAAGTTTTTCCAGGACAACAACTCCCTCTTCCAGAATACAGTTACCTCCAGGGCTCGGGAGGTCTATGCCCGGTAGGAAGGCTCCTGGGGTGAGGGCGGCTGGGTGTTGGGGGAAGAGGAGATAGTGCTTGACCTATGGTGTGACCTTGGGGCAGCCATGAGGTTGCTTTAGTCTCACAAGGACCAGGAATCATAAGGTTCTTTGGTGTGGGATGTTGGTAAGTGGATATGAAGCTGTGTCTCTAAACTCACCCCTAAGACAGCCACCCCAACCCCACTCCCAGAAAGCCCAACCCCTCAGAACTACCACCTAGATTCATTCAGGTATCAGATCTAAGGACTGGAAGGGACTCATCCCATCCAGTCCAATGCCTGCCCACCACCCATTTCATGGAGCAGAAAGAGGATCATCCAGCAGATAAGGACAGAAGAAGCTCTAGAAGCCCTGTCCCCTGAGTCCTGTGACTGAGTTATTTCCATCAAATGATTGGCCAGAGAGGCCCAGCATATGAAGGGGTTTGATGTGGGAGCTCCTGATTTTATCCTCCTACCCAGACCCTCTCCTTAGCACTTGTTGGTTGTGTGATCCTGGCATACTGGGAAGGGAGGAGAGAGATGGGGTGGTAGAGTAGGGTGCTGCCCCCCACCACATCTCTCCCTGGGCTAATCCCAGATGGGAAATGGTGTGGGTGGAGGAAGGATTATCTCCTCCATCTCTTGCTTTGGAACTCTCAATCATTTGGACACACTGGGGCAGGGAAGATGGAGCACTGCCCCTCCTTGCCCCAGTCTTGTCTGCCCCTCAAGAAGTATGTCCATAATATTCATAGCCTATCCCTAACCTGTGTGATACTCACTGTTCCTCACTGGGCAGGCAGCTGATCCAGGAGCTGAGACTGAAACAAGAGAAAAAATCCTTCCAAATGAAACAGAAGAGGGTAGACATGCAGGAGGAATCGGCAGGCGAGCAAGCGAGAGGCAAGAGCTGGCAGAGCAGGCGAGAGAAACAACAGCAGAAATACAAGACTACCACCAGCCAGACCTCCAAACAAGTAAACGTGGATGGGAGGGGAACGCGCGTGCCCAGCACACTTCCCCAGCTGGGGCCAGTCCAGGGGGTGATGCTGAGAAGACCCCTACTGAGAGCTCAGAAACACTGATGGAATGGGGGCTGCATGGAGGGCTGGGCCCCAGGAGCAGGGCCTGGAAGTCACAAGGAGCCCTGCAGCCTTCAGAGGATCCCTCCATCCAGGCAGAGAGGACTTGCACTGTTCTGTCCTCCTCCCTCCAGTAGGAGTAAAAGCAGCTGGGAGGCCGAGGACCAGCCCCATGTGGGAGCGGGCTCTAGGACTACCTTACTCATGGTCCCCAACTCCAGTTTGGGTTGGAATGCCCCCTTCCTACAGGCCAGGGGCACAACTGAGAGAGGAGGCTACAGGGAAGACCTTCTGGGGGCAGGGCCTCAGAACACTACATGTGGGGCAGAACACAGCTGGTCCTTCCAGGCTGCTCTCTGCTCCAAGTATGGACTAGCCTCCAGGCTGGAGCCAGCTGTCCAGTTGCCCCATGATCTCAGTCTCTGGAACCCCCTTCTTGGCCTGGCTCTCTCTTCTTGCTCAGTGAAAAGATTCAGTTGACTTTTCTGAAGTGACAGGATTAGAGGGGGTTTTTTTGAATAATTTTGTTAGGGTCATAGACCCTCTGAGAATCTGATAAAAGCTATGGAATCTCTTGCCATAAGTAACTGCAGTTTTAAGTGTTTCAAAGGCCCCGTGAAGCCATCCATGAGCCCTCTAGGGGTGTCCTTGAACCCTAGGTTAAGAGCCCTGGATTAGAGAGACTAATTCAGATTGCTTTCCTCTCCTCCTGATCTCCTTTGCACCTACCGTTGGGTGCAGATGATCTGGAAGTGGACAGAGCTCAGTTCCCATGGGCTCTATGTTTGGTTTCCTTCTTCCCAGTATCTCCAGCCATTGATGTTGGTGTCCGGTGCACCTGACTTGCTCTCGAGTGTCAGACACACAGAGAAAAATGAAGCAGATAGCAGCCTTGACCAGGAGGCCCCCGAAGAGGAGGCTAATCCAGCACTCTGTAAGCCTTCATCTTCAAGGCCTTACAGCTCTGTACCTGACTTGAGGAATTCAAGCCTTCTCAGCTGCTCCAGGCCAGAGCTCAGTAAACCCATCTCCAAAATGAAGGAAGCCAAGTCTACGTCTGCAGTGAACGCGATCGCCGGCATTGTGGTAAGCAGCGCAGTCTGCGTCTCCTGAGGACTGAGCTGGGGTGGGGTGGAGTAGTGGCAGGAGTCTTGCCTTCTGGTCCATTCTCTGCCCCTGGCTTATATGGCCCTTTGAATAAGCTGCCTACCCTTCTCAGGCCTCAATTTCCCCACTTGTGAAGTCCAAGTTGTGGAATTACACTCCTGCTAAGAGTCTAGACCTATGGTATAGGGCTTTTAGAAAGGATGCATGCCCTCTTTGGGGCAGGTTACCATCTGTTGTATTAGCTTCTGTAGGGCTACTGTAACAAATTACCGTAAACTTAGTGGCTTGAAACACACATCTCTGGTCTCACAAATCTATTCTTTAGATCAGAAGCTAAAGATCTGAAAACAAGGTGTTGACAGGGTCATGCTCCCCTCTCTAGGGAGGACCCTTCCTTGCTTCTTGCTAGACTCTGGTGGTCACTGTCCAGTCTCTGCCTGTGTTATCACATGGACTTCTTCCTTGCGCTTCTTCTCTGTGTTGACTGGTACAAGGATACCAGTCATTGCATTTAGGGCTTACCCTTATCCACAATGAGCTTATTTTTAACTTGAGATCTGCAAAGATCCTGTTTCCAAGTAAGGTCACATTCTGAGGTTGTGGGTGTACATAAATTTTAGGGAGCTGTTGAACCCAGTATACCACCTCAACAACATTTCCATTTGAAACAATGGAGTTTCAAACTTCATTGATGTATGGACTCCTTTTGATGGAAAGAAACCTCTTTCAGATTCCAACTGTAAACAATCTTTTTTAATATATACAATCATAAGATCAGATATAAAGCCTTTATACCTATAACTCTTGAAGTGAAGTGAAAGTTGCCCAGTTGTGTCCTACTCTTTGCCACCCCATGGACATTTCAGTCCATGGAATTCTCTAGGCCAGAATACTGGAGTGGGTAGCCATTTCTTCTTCAGGGGATCTTCCCAACCCAGGGATTGAACCCACATCTCTCGAATTGCAGGTAGATTCTTTACCATCTGAGCCATCAGAGAAGCACACCTATAGCTCTTGCTCCATGCTGAGTTGTTGCAGTCGTGTCCAAATCTTTGTGACCCCATGGATTGTAGCCCACCAGGCTCCTCTATCCATGGCATTTCCCAGGCAAGAGTACCAGAGTGGGTTGCCATTTCCTCCTCCAGGGCATCTTCCCGACCCAGGGAAGACCCAGCGTCTCCTGTGTTTCCTGCATTGGCAAGCAGGTTCTTTACCACTGAGCCACCAGGGAAACCTATAACCCTTACACAGTTACAAAACAAAAACAAAGCTCTTCCTGGTGGTCTAGTGGTTGAGGCTCTGCCTGCCAAAGCAGGGGACATGGGTTCAATCCCTGCTCCAAGAAGATCCCACAGGCTTCAGGGCAGCTAAGCCCGTGCAGCACAGCTGTTGAGCTCATGCTCTAGAGCCTGTGAGCTGCAACTTCTGAAGCCGCGCACTCTAGGACCCATGCTTTGCAGCAACAGAAGCCTACACACCACAAAGAAGAGGAGCACCCGTTCCCTGGAACTGGAGAAAGCTTGTGCTCAGCACCAAAGACCCAGTCTGGCCAAAAATCAATTAATTAAAAAACAAAACAAACAGCACCAATAAAATCGGCACAAAATATTAACTTCACATGACAGTTGATTTTCTAGTTTTGTAAATACCAAGTTGCCACATAAATGTGGTACTGACAGTCCTAACGCAGGTCCTTTTGGATTCATTATACTTAGGCCAACCAAGAGCTATGTGATGGCTCTACTGGAAAATCTTCAGCATTGTTGGGCCTTCACTTGGTCTAAGCGCAGTATAGAGTAGTGCAGTGTTTTTCAAATTTCTAACCAGAGCCCATAATAGAATTTCATTTTACTTCATAGTCCATTAAATATACATGCATACAACTGGAGAAAAGTTTTTAAAACAGTGCTTAGCCATGCTGCATATAGTGAGTGGCTCAGTTTTTTCTTTTTTAAAAATACCAGTTACAACTCCCTAAATTAATTTCATGACCTAGTGGTAGGTTTGCAGCCCATCGTTTGATAAACACCATTAAGAGCGTTATCCCCTTGGATTTCACGATGGTTTCTTGGATATAACACCAAAAGCACAAGAAGCAAACGCACCAAAAGATAAGTGGGCCTCCATCAGACTTAGATAATCGACAAAATTAAAGGACATCCTGTGGAATGGGAGAAAATCTTTTCAGATTATACATCTGATAGAGATTAATATCCAGAATATATAAAGAACTCTTACACAACAACAAAACCAAACAACCTGATTGAAAAATGGGCAAAGGCTGGACTTCCCTGGTGGTCCAGTCCAGTGGTTAGGACTCTCTGCTTTCACTGCAGAGGGCACAGGTTCAGAGTCTGGTCAGGAATTAAGATCCTGCCAGCCATGTGATTCAGCCAAAGGAAAGAAAAAAAGTAGGGTGGGAAGGGAAAGGTTTAAATAGACATTTCTCCAAAGTGAAATTAGCCAGCCACCAAAAAAAAAAAAAAACCAACCACCAAATGCTGCACGCTTCCACCTATATGAGCTATCTAGAGTAGTCAAACTCTTAGAAACAAAGAGTAGAGTGGTGGTTGCCAGTGGCTGGTGGGTGGGGCGAAAAAGGGATGTTTAATGGGTACAGAATTTCAGTTTTGCAAATTAAAAAGATTCTAGAGATCTGTTGCCCAACAATGTGCATATAGTTAACACTACTGTACTATACACTTAAAAATGGTTATGATGGTAAATTTTATGTTATATGAGGGTTTTTTTTACTATAAAAATTAAGAGTAAGGAGTATACTTTGGGAATCTGGCTGCCTCTGTTGGATTCTTGGAGTCTTATTTTATTATATACATGACTTCCATCTAGTCAGTCTAGTCTCCCTAAGCCTTAGTTTCCTCACCTAAAAAATGGAATTTTCATCATAGTACCTACCAGTGGATTACTATGAGGATTAAATGAAAGGATCCACAAAAATGCTTCGAGTGGTATTCAACACACAGGAGTCAGTAAGCATTAGCTATTATTTTAATGTTATTGCTACTTCTTAAGATCCACCCCCTTGTGTGTGTGTGTGTGTTTTGCATAAACCCAAGAATTAAAGCAGTACTTTAACCTAAGACTTAAAGCAGTACTACTTAACTCTGATGAAATTACAAAATAAGGCAGCTAGCAAAAATGCATTTTTTTTCCTTTTTTTGGATTTCATGTTTATTTGAGCAAAATCATTGGCTCAGGATGTTGTACTATACTTGGTTCATTCAAAGCCTTTGCCTGCTTTGTTTATTTACTTGTCACTGTATCCCTATGCTCATCTCCATTCACCTAGCCACCATCTTTTGTTCATGTTTCCTTGTAAAGAGATTTTTAAAAATGCAAGCATTTAAATTTGTTTAAATGTGATTGGGTTATTTTTCTCATTCTATGTCCTATTTTTATTCTTATTGAGCTCTACTTTTTCTTTTCTTTTTTAAGATTAATTTTACATGCATTAAAATGCTAAGTTTTAGCTGAACAATTCTGACGAATAAATACACACTTGTGATCCATATCCCTATCATGATATAGAACTTTCTGATATTTCCCAAAAGTTCCCTCTGGCCTTTCCCAGGCAATTGACCTTTGCTCCCTGCATCCCTCCCCAAGGCAGCCACTATCCTGACTCTTTTTCATCTTAGAGTAGTTTTGCCTATTTTAGAATTTTGTGCAAGTGGAATAATATAGTATATAGTATTTTGAGTGTGACTCCTTTAATTCAGTATTAGATCTGTGAGATTCATTCACGTTGTTGGAGATATCAGTATTTTGTCCTTCTTTATTGCTGAATTGTGTTCCATTGTACAAATACGCCGCAGTGTGTACATCATTCTCCTGTTGATGGACATGTGGGTTGTTCCTAGTTTTTATTCTTTTATTGCTATTGTGATTAAAGCTCTTACGAACATTCCTGTATAAGTCTTTTTGCGGACATAGTTTTCTTTTCTCTTGGATAACTACTTGCGAGAAGGATTGTTAGGTCAAAGGGTGGATCTCTGTATAACTTTATAAGAACACCAAAGCCTTCATTTAGAGTGATTATAATAGCTTTTGTACATTTCAGCCAGCAATGGATGAAGGTACTGATTGCTCCATGTTTGTTACCATTTGGTGCTATCTTTTAAACTTTTCCCACTCTAATGGCTACGTTGTGATTTCTTATTTCAGTTTTAATTTGAGGATTAAGCATATCAAGCACTTCATCAAGTGTTTATTGGTTATTCATGTATGTTTCTTTATGAGGAGTTTGTTCAAGATTTTGCCTTTCTCCTTTTTAAGAAATGGGATTTAAAGGATATATATTTGTTTATTTGTTGCATTCGATCTTAGTTGTGGCATGAGGGATCTTCATTTACAGCATGTGGGATCTTAGTTCCCTGACCAGGGATCGAACCCATGTCCTCTGCATTACAAAGTGGATTCTTAACCACTGGACCACCAGGGAAGTCCCAGATTAAAAAAAAAATTTTTTTTAACACCAAAAACATCTTATATTGGGGTGTAACCAGTTAACAATGTTGTAATAGTTTCAGGTGAAGAAGTGAAGGGACTCAGCCATACATATACATGGTAGCCATTCTCCCCCCAAACCCCCTCCCATCCAGGCTGGCACATAATACTGAGCACAGTTCCATGTGCTATACAACAGGTTTTTGTTGGTTATCCATTTTAAACATAGAAGTTTGTACATGACCTTCCCAAAGTCCTTAACTATCCCTTCCCTCTAGCAACCATGAGTTCCTTTTCTAAGTCTGTGAGTCTCTTTCTGTTTTGTAAGTTCATTTGTATCGTTTCTTTTTTGATTCCACATATAAGGGATATCATATGATATTTCTCCTCTCCTTCTTGTCTGACTTGCTTCACTCAGTATGACACTCTCTGGGTCCATCCATGTTGCTGCAAATGGCCTTACTTCATCCTTTTTAATGGCTGGATAATATTCCACTGTATGAATATATATATACACCACATCTTCTTTATCCATTCCTCTGTTGATGGACATTTAGGCTGTTTCCATGTCTTGGCCATTGTAAACACTGCAGTGCTACAGTGAACTCTGGGGTGCATGTATCTTTTTGGGCCATTTTTCTCTGAGCATATATCCAAAGAAATGGGATTTTTTTTTTTTTTATGTTTTGCTATTGTGTTGTAGGAACTCTTTATATATTCTGGAAACCTACCTATTCTCTTTCTTACCAGTGTTTTTTGATTAGTGAAAAAGCAATTTCAATGAAGCTTATGAATTTTTCTTTAATGGTTATTGCTTTCTGTGTCCTGTTTAAGAAGTTTTCATGCACTTCCATGTCAGAGATATTTCCCTAGTTTTTTTCTAAAAGCTTTATGGTTTTAGCTTTGTGTATAGGTCCATGATCCAACTCAAATTAACTTTTGAGTGTGCTAGGTGATGGGTAGTAGGGTTTTATCCCCATAGGCACATCTAGTTACAAGACTATTTACTGAAAGACTTGCCCTTCTCATTGAATTGCTTAGGTGCCTTATAAGTTCTATTAAGGTTTTATTTTGTTGTTGTTGATGCCATAGGATTTTCATCAAACAATTATGTCATCTTCAAATAAAGACAGTTTTACTTCTTAATTTTCAATCTTCACACCTTTTATTTCTTTTTCTTGCCTTATTGCCTGTCTGGGATTTTTAGCACAGTGTTGAATAGGAGAGGAGAGTAGACATCCTTCCCTTGTTTCCAGTCTTAAAAGGGAAACATTCAATCTTTTATCGTTAAGTACGGCATTATTTGTAGGTTTTGACAATGTTCTTTACTAGCTTGAAGAAGTTCACTTCTATTCCTAGTTTGCTGAGAGTTGTTTTAAATCATGAATGGATATTGAATTTTGTCAAGTGCTTTTTTGGTACCGATTGATAGAAGTTTTTCTACTTACATTGTTAATATGGTATATTACATTGATTAATTTTTTATCTTGAGCCAATCTTATATTCCTGGAATATAAGACCAAGACCCTTTTGCCATGTTGTGTTGTTCTTTTTACAGATTGCTGCATTCAATTTGCTAATATTTTGTTGAGGATTTTTATTGTCTGTGTTCATCAGAGATGTTGGTCTATAGTTCTGTTATTTTTTGTCTGTTAGCTCCGTGAAATAAATTGGGAAGTGTTTTCTCCTCTTCTGTTTTCTGGAAGAGATTGTGTAGAATTGTCATTATTTCTTATTTAAATATTCAGTTAGAGTTCTCCAGTGAAATGATCTCAACCAGGTGATTTCTTTTTTGGAATATTTTAAACTATAATTAAATTTCTTTAATAGTTATGTATTTTATTTTGAGTGAGTTTTGGTGCTTTGTGGCTTTTAAGATATTGGTCCATTTTATCTAAGTTGTTGGATTTATATATGAAGAGTTGTTTATAGTAGTTCCCTATTATCCTTTTAATGTCTGCAGAGTTTGTAGTGATATATTCTTTCATTCCTGATAGTGATAATTTGTTTATTCTTTCACTTTTTCTTGGTAAGTCTGACTAAGAGTTTATCAATTTATTCTTTTCAAAGAGCTGAGTTTTGTTTCCATGGATTTTTTATTTTCTATTATTTTCTGATTATTTTCTATTATTATTTCTGATTTCCTATTATTTTTTGATTTTTTGATTTCATTGATTTTTGTCACTAATACTTAGGTTCTGTTTGCTTTGGATTATTTTTGTTTTTCTAATTTCTTAAGGGGGAAGTTTAGAATGTTGAATAAGACCTTCTTTCCTAATCTATACATTTCATGCTATAAATTTCTTTCTAAAAACAACTTTAACTAGATACCATGAATTTTGATCTATTTTCATTTTCGTTTAGTCCAAAATGTTTTCTAATTTCACTTGAGATTGTCTTTATGACCCTTGGGTTATTTAGAAATGTGTATTTTTTTTATTTAAAAAATTTTAATTATTTTTGTGTTTTTTTATTGAGCTATATTTTCTGTATGCTGCTGCTGCTGCTAAGTCACTTCAGTCGTGTCCGATTCTGTGCGACCCCATAGACAGCAGCCCACCAGGCACCCCCGTCCCTGGGATTCTCCAGGCAAGAACAGTGGAGTGGGTTGCCATTTCCCTCTCCAATGCATAAAAGTGAAAAGTGAAAGTGAAGTCGCTCAGTCATGTCTGACTCTTAGCGACCCCATGGACTGCAGCCTACCAGGCTCCTCCGCCCATGGGATTTTCCAAGCAAGAGTACTGGAGTGGGGTGCCATTGCCTTCTCTGATATTTGCTGTATAATATTATATAAATTATAGATATACAATATAGTGATTCATAATTTTTAAAGATTATACTCCATTTATTGTTATTATAAAATATTGTCTCAATTCCCCATGTTATACAATAAATCCTTGTAGTTTATTTTGTACCTAATAGTTTGTACCTCTGACTCCCCTATCCCTATATTACCCCTCCCCACTAGTAACCGCTGGTTTATTCTCTGTATGTGAATCTGCTTCTTTATTCTTATATTTGCTAGTTTGTTGTATTTTTTAGATTCTACATATAAGTGATATCTTACAGTATTTGTCTTTCTCTGTCTGACTTATTTCATTTAGCATAATGTCCTCCAAGTCCATCCATGTTGCTGCAAATGGCAAAATTTGGTCCTTTTTATGGCTAAGTAACATTCTTGTGTGTGTGTGTGTGTGTGTGGTTATACCACAACTTTATCTATTTTTCTGTTGCTGAACATTTAAGTTGCTTTCATATCTTGGCAATTTAGAAATGTGTTAACTTTCAGTTGTTTGGGGGTTTTCCTGTTATTGATTTCTAACTTAATTCCATATCATCAGAGAACACACTTTATATGATTTCAGTGCTTTAAAATTTGTTAAAGTTTGTGTTATGACCCAGAACATGGTTTCTTTTGGGGAATGTTTCATGTGCACTTTAAAAGAATATCTCTTTTGCTGCTGTTGGGCAGTGGGTCAGTTAGATTTATTTGGTTGCTGATGTTGTTCAGTTCTTCTATATTCTTACTAAATTTCTGTATACTAGTTCTATTAATCACTGGATTCTATTCATTACTGAAATCCACCTCAGGATTTTCATCATGGACATGGGGGCAAAGAGAGTAGAGAAAAGAAGAGCCTCAACTAAAAGGTTCTCTTAGAGCTTTCTCTGTCTAAGGAATTACTTAGCTGGCTAAGGAATGTTACTTAGCCATAAGTAGGACAAAATTTTGCCATTTGCAGCAACATGGTTGGTCTTGGAGGACATTATGCTAAATGAAATTAGTCAGACAGAGAAAGACAAATACTGTAAGATATCACTTGTACGTAGAATCTAAAAAGATACAACAAACTAGTGAATATTCCCCAATACACACTTTTGAATTTTGAGTTGCCTTGAGTTCAGGTCAGGGCATACTGAAGGAAAAAACAGTCAACTTCTCTTGTGGCTGAGATGGTAAAGAATCCACCTGCAATGTGGGAGACCTGGGTTTGATCTCTGGATTGGGAAGATCCCATGAAAGAGGGCATAGGCATGGCCACCCACTCCAGTATTCTTGCCTGGAGAATCCGCATGGACAGAGGAGCCTGGTGGGCTACAGTCCATGGGGTCTCAAAGAGTCGAACACGACTGAGCAACTAAGCACAGCACTGCTGACTTGCTGTTGCTTCGAATTCTCATCTTCCTCAAATCTTCCTCGATCTGCTAGCTACTGTTTACTTTTCAGAATTGTCAGATAACTATTCTATGCGTGCATTCTGTGCAGGTTTTATAGGAATAGCCTATGGGAGAGATAGATGCAATATGCTTAATTCATCTTAGCTAGAATCCGAACCAAACTACTGTCCCTTCTGGTTGTTTTAAATTTTCCTATCCCTTTGATGTCTGCATGATACATCAAGATATCTCCTTTTTCATGGATAATAAAAGCATTTATATTTCCTCTTTATTTATTTTGATCTTAGTATGAGCTTATCCATTTTATTAATTAAAGAACCAATTTTAGGCTTTGTTAATTTTCTCTACAGTTTGTTTTCTATTCATTTTCTATTGCTATTGTTTTTCCAGTGTTGTTGTTTGTTGTTTCATTGCTAAGTCGTGTCTGACTCTTTTGTGACTCCATGGACTAACTCACCAGGCTCCTCTGTCCATGGGATTTCCCAGGCAAAAAATTGGAGTGAGTTGCCATTTCCTTCTCCTGGGGATCTTTCTGACCCAGGGATTAAACCTGCATCTCCTGCTTGACAGGAGGATCCTTTACCACTGAGCCACCTGGGAAGACCAGTGTTTTCTTTATTATTTCCTTTTTTTCCCAATGCTATCTTTATTATTTCCCTTTTTTCTATTAGCTTTTAGTTTAATTCAATCACCATCTTCTAGTTTCTTAAAGTGGAAAGTTAGATTATTTACTGTAAGCCTTTCTTCCTATCTAATATAAGTGTGTAGCACTATAAATTTCCCTGTAAATACCAGATTATCTTCATATCATAAATTTTGATTTGTTACATTTTCATCATTCTTTGAAATATTTTTCTGATTTCCTTGTGATTTCATTTTTGTTCCTTGGGTGATCTAGAAGTATATTATTTGATTTTCTAATATTTAAGAGTTTTCTAGATATCTTCTTGCTATTCAGTCAGTTTAGTCACTTAGTCATGTCCGACTCTTTGTGACCCCATGGACTGCAGCATGCCAGGCTTCCCTGTCCATCACCTACTCCCTGAGTTTGCTCAAACTCATGTCCATTGAGTCAGTGATGCCATCCAACCATCTCATCCTCTGTCGTCTCCTTCTCCCACTCCTGCCTTCAGTCTTTCCCAGCATCAGGGTCTTTGCATCAGTTCCTCTCATCAGGTGGCCAAAGTATTGGAGTTTCAGCTTCAGCATCAGTCCTTCCAATGAATATTCAGACTGATCTCCTTTAGGATTGACTGGTTTGACCTCCTTGCAGTCCAGGGAACTCTCAAGAGTCTTCTCCAACACTACAGTTCAAAAGCATCAATTCTTCAGTGCTCAGCTTTCTTTATAGTCCAAATCTCACATCCATGTATGACTACTGGAAAAACCATAGCTTTAACTAGATGGACCTTTGTCGGCAAAGTAAGGTCTCAGCTTTTTAATACGCTGTCTAGGTTGGTCATAGCTTTTCTTCCAAGGAGCAGGCATCTTTTAATTTCATGGGTGCAGTCACCATCTGCAGTGATTTTGGAGCCCAAGAAAATAAAGTCTGTCACTTTCTATTGTTTTCCCATCTATTTGCCATGAAGTGATGGGACCAGATGCCACGATCTTAGTTTTTTGAATGTTGAGTTTTTTTAATTTATTTTTTATTGAAGGATAATTGCTTTATGAATGTTGTTTTAAGCCAACTTTTTCACTCTCCTCTTTCACTTTCATCAGGAGACTCTTTAGTTCTTCTCTTTCTGCCATAAGGGTGGTATCATCTGCATATCTGAGGTTATTGATATTTCTCCAGGCAATCTTGATTCCAGCTTGTGCTTTATCCAGTCCGGCATTTCTCATGATATACTCTGCATGTAAGTTAACTAAGCACGGTGACAATATACAGCCTTCGTGTACTCCTTTCCCAATTTGGAACCAGTCCATTGTTCCATGTCCGATTCTAACTGTTGCTTCTTGACTTGCATACAGATTTCTCAGGAGGCAGGTCAGGTGGTCTGGTATTCCCATCGTTCCACACAGTCAAAGGCTTTGGCATAGTCAATAAAGCAGAAGTAGATGTTTTTCTGGAATTCTCTTGCTTTTTCTATGATCCAACGGATGTTGGCAATTTGATTTCTGGTTCTTCTACCTTTTCTAAATCCAGCTTAAACATCTGGAAGTTCACGGTTCACATACTATTAAAGCCTGGCTTGGAGAATTTTGAACATTACTTTTCTAGCATGTGAGATGTGTGCAATTATGTGGTAGTTTGAACATTCTTTGGCATTGCCTTTCTTTGGGATTGAAATGAAAACCAACCTTTTCCAGTCCTGTGGCTTATTGCTATTAATTTCTAATTTGATTCCTTTGTGTTTGTACAATGCTTTGATTAAATTTCAGTGTCTTAAAATTTATTGTCTTATTTTATAGCCCAGCAATACTTTGATGAATATTCACGGGCACTTGAATGTGTATTTTGCAGTTGCTGACTATAGTGTTATATATCTCAATTCAATCACCCTGGTTGATAGAGTCACTCAGATTTTCCATATCCAGACTAATTTGATTTCTGTTTTTTATATCAATTGCTTAGAATGGATTTTTAAATCCCAACCCCAATTATGGACTTATTTCTAAATATTTATTTATACCTCATATAAAGAGAATCATACAATAATTGTACTTTGTGTCTGGTTTATTTCACTTTGGAGCTTCTCTGGTGGCTCAGACAGTAAAGAATCTGCCAGCAATGCAGAATATCCAGGTTCAAAGCCTGGGTCAGGAAGATCCCCTGGAGAATGGAATGGCAACCCACTCCAGTATTCTTGCCTGGAGAATCCCATGGACAGAGGAGCCTGGTGGGGTTTTGTCCATGGGGTCGCAAAGAGTCAGATATGACTGAGCGACTAACACTTTAACTTTATTTCACTTAGCATAATCTGTTCAGAGTTTGTTTATGTTGTAGTATATATCAGAATTTCCTTCCTTTTGAGGATGGTAATAATATTCCACTGTGCCTATACCACATTTTATTTATCCATTCATTTGTTGGTGGACATTTGGGCTGTATCCACCTTTTGCCTATCGTGAAAAATGTTGCTGGGAACATTGGTGTACACACTTTTTTAAAAGGAGCGATCTTATAACTTATTTAGCATCTATAGCTAGGAGCTGAATTGCTGGGTCACAAGGTATTTGTAATCTTATTTACTTATTTTTGATTGCACCAGGTCTTTGTTGCTGCACGCAGGTTTTCTGTAGTGGTGAGCAAGGGCTACTCAGTGTACAGAGTTGTAATCTTATCTCACTTATCTTTCTAGATGGTTCACCAGAGTGTCTGGACCAACCTGCATTCTCATCAGCAGTGCATGAGCATCCCTGTAGCTCCCTTGCATTCCCCCAACACTGATAGCCAGCTTTCTATTTTTTTGCCAGTTTAATAGTTGTGAAATAATACCTATTTCTCTGATTACCGGTCTCCAGTGTTTAAAGTCTCTCCATTTAAAGACCTCCAGAGGAAGCTCTGTGGACATTCCACACCATCTTCTGCCTTAGTGTTTAACCAATTCATGGTTAGAAACTTTTCTAACCAAAATCTTTCTTATTGTTCATGAATGCAGCTCTTCATCTGTTTGTTTTCATTAAAAAGGGCATAGGAAGTAGCCCTTTGCTTTTCATAATCTCATTTTGGGCCATTTTCTCTTCCAGCCTCTAACTTCAGTAGAAGCCTTCCCAGAATCCGCCACCCAGGTCTCAGATACCCCTGAATGCCTGCTGAATGTGACTATGACAGCCAGCTCTGAGTGTAGCGGCCCAGAGATGGACAGGGTGGCTTCCTTTAAATGCAAGCCACAGCAGGTGCCTTGGTACCTCATCCCAGAAAGAGTATCAAACACTTTTCTGCCTACAAAATGCCAGAGCTTCTCGTGGAGTCCGAACCCAAGCTGGACTTTGCTAAAGAATGGCCTGAAGAAGCAGCATCCCATGTCAGAGCTGTTCACCAAGGTTCAACTGAGACAGAAGCTGTCTTTGTTCCCAGCTCACTACAACCCAAAGCTGGTGCTGAGTGACCAGTCACGTGAGTGTCAGTGTGTTCGAAGATGAGCCAAGAGCATAGGGGATGAAGAAACCAAAAGAACCAGCCTAATCTTGGGGAGTGCCCCATCTGAGGGGTGCTGAAACCCCTGCCTTCAGGGAGATCCCAGTCTGATAGTGGAGATGTAGTCTGTACTTAGGGAGTCTCTCACCTTAATGGGAAAGCAAAAAAAAAAAAAAAAGTGATAACAATAGAATGCTATGTCTAAGTACCCTTTTCAATCTTTTCTGGTTCTTATTCAGATGAAACCCATTCAGCTGGGCCTGTACAAGTTTGGGGTGTTGAGTCTGAAAAAAAAAAAAACAACGGGAAGAGAAACTGTTTGGAAGAAAGGCACAGTGACTGATTCTAATTAAGGAGCCTCAGCCAGTTTTAAGCAGGAGACCCTAGTGGGAGGTGGCCTTCACCAGGAATTTGTGCTGGGTCCAGCAGCACAGATTGATGATGCCAATGACTTTGCCTTTCCAGAAAACCCCTCCCTGCTCCGCGAGTCCTACTTTCGTAGCCGAAGCTCTGGTGAGAAGAGGCAGCTGGATGTGCCCTCCTTCCTCTTCTTAGAGAATTCTCACGGCCATGATGTTTCCCTGAAAGACCTGCTGGTGGTTGCCACTCCAGCCCGACTGGACCCAAGGCCTGGCAGAAGCCATACAGGTGCTTTGAAAGACCTGTGTATGCAGGATCAGGAAGCATACAGTCACTACCTGATCTCTGGCCAAAGAGGATGTGAGAGGAACTAGGTAGGCCCACTTATATTCCCTTCGTGTGTCTAGAGCATTGGCAGGCACTCTTACATATATTTCTGGAATGTTGGGTAGGTAGGTGGGCAGATAGATTCATAAAGACATGCAGGTAAGTAGACAGTTAAGACGCACCTCAGGGCTTCCCTGCTGGCTCAGGGGTAAAGAATCCGCCTACCAGTGCAGGAGACACGGGTTCAGTCCCTAGTCCGGCAAGATCCAGATGCTGGGGGGCAACTAAGCCCGTCCACCACAGCTGCTGAGCCTGTGCTCTGGAGCCTGGGAGCCACGACTACTGAAGCCCCACACCTACAGCCTGCGTTCTGCAAGAAGAGAACCCACCACGATGAGAAGCCTGCACACTGAAATGAAGAGTAGCCACTGCTCCCCACAACTAAAGAAAGCCTGCACACAGCAACGAAAACCTAGCCCAGTCCAAAATAAATAAAAATGTTTCATAAAAAAGACTCACCACAGTCAAAATGTGACCCCCTTGCAATGCATTGATATGTTTCTACTCTGACTGATCTGGCCCCGCTGCTTTAACTACACTTTGCCTTGTTTTCTACTTCTGGCTGAAATTGAGACAGTCACAAATGCCGGCCCTGGAAGTAGAACCATGTTAACCATGAAAAGGTTGATCTCCATACCTTTTGTCCTCTGCCAGCCTAGCCTACTTAGGTCCAGGACACTTGACCTGAGAGCAGACCCTGTAAGGCGTGTCCTAAAGGGACAGAACAACAGGACAGTGGTGCCTGAGAAGATCTGGAAACAAAGATCCTTAAGCTTTTATTTATTTGTTTATGGCTATACAGGGTTTTCATTACTGTGCACAGGCTTTCTCTAGTTGCAGTGAGCTGGGGCTACTTTTCTTCGCAGTGCCAAGGCTTCTCATTGTGGTGGCTTCTCTTGTGTACCACCAGCTCTAGGCGCAGAGACTCCAGTAGTTGCCCCACATGGACTCTAGAGCGCAGGCTAAGTAGTTGTGGTACGGCGCACGTGCACGTGGGACCTTGTCCTGGACCAGGGACTGAACCTGTGTCCCCTCTTATTGGCAGGCAGATGCTTAACTGCTGGACAACCAGGAAAGTTCAAAGACCCTTAAGCTCTAATTCCACTGTGTAGAAGCACCAAAGCGATGGCAAGGGAGCCCTCTGTCAGAGCATTCGTGCCCCTGAAGGAAGGTGATATGTAAAAATTTAGAGCTCTACAAGATAGCATTGCCTATGGTGGAGGGTTAGAACTGGACATGAAACAACAGACCGGTTCCAAATAGGGAAAGGAGTATGTCAAGGCTGTATATTGTCATCACTGCTTATTTAACTTATATAGAGAGTACATCTTGACAAATGCTGGGCTGGATGAAGCACAAGCTGGAATCAAGATTGCCAGGAGAAATATCAATAACCTCAGATATATGCAGATGACACCACCCTCATGGCAGAAAGAGAAGAACAACTAAAGAGTCTCCTGATGAAAGTGAAAGAGGAGAGTGAAAAAGTTGGCTTAAAACTCAACATTCAGGAAACTAAGATCATGGCATCTGGTCTCATCACTTCATGGGAAATAGATGGGGAAACAGTAGAAATAGTGTCAGACTTTATTTTCTTGGGCTCCAAAATCACTGCAGATGGTGACTGCAGCCATGAAATTAAAAGACATTTGCTCCTTGGAAGAAAAGTTATGACCAACCTAGACAGCATTTTAAAAAGCAGAAACATTATTTGCCAACAAAGGTCCAGATATCTAGTCAAAGCTTTTTTCCAGTAGTCGCATGTGGATGTGAGAGTTAGACTATAAAGAAAGCTGAGCGCTGAAGAATTGATGCTTTTGAACTGTGGTGTTGGAGAAGACTCTTGAGAGTTCCTTGGACTGCAAGGAGATCCAACCAGTCCATCCTAAAGGAAATCAGTCCTGAATATTCACTGGAAGGACTGATGCTAAAGCTGAAACTCCAATACTTTGGCCACCTGATGTAAAGAACTGACTCATTGGAAAAGACCCTGATGCTGGGAAGGATTGAAGGCAGGAGGAGAAGGGGACAACAGAGGATGAGATGGTTGGGTGGCATCACCAACTCAATGGACATGGGTTTGGGTGGACTCTGGGAGTTGGCAATGGACAGGGAGGCCTGGCGTGCTGCAGTCCATGGGATCACAAAGAGTCAGACACAACTGAGTGACTGAACTGAACTGATGGTGGAGGGATTTATACCGCTTGATTGCCTATAGGGGATACATTTTAATCATCTCATTCACTTCTGCCATCTAAAACAGACTGACCAGACAGTCTGGCCCCCTTGTGACCTGTAGTTCACACTGCAGAAGGGCTGACGAGTAAATATCAGCCCGTATGCATCACTTTGGGTGCTCATAAAAATGCATATTCCAAGGTCTGCTCCTGGAAATTCTGAATCAGTAGGTCCTACTGAGGGGTTCAGGAATCTGCATTTTAAGAAGCTCCACTACGTGTTCTGATGGTCCTGTCACCACCCTCAAAGGAAAAAATTGGCCTAGTGTTTCCCAAACTTCCCTGATGATATGAATTGTGTGGGGGCCCTTGTTAAGACTGTAGTTTCCAAAGCCACACCTCTGAAAATTCTGACACGAGATTTGGGACCGGCCACTGGGAATTTGCCTTTTGAAGACATCTCTCTAGTGTGGAAATGAAGACTTTCCTACATGTAGACCCAGGCCTGGGTAGAGGAACCTGTGATGGCCACCCTGACCTGTGGACCTGTTATAGGAACAAAACTCCTCAGTCCTGATGGGGCTCAAACTCACCCCCACTGTCTCTGGTTCATAATTTTTTAGAATTTTAAGTTATTTATGCTCCTACTTTTAAAGGGAAGGATAGGGGACTTCCCTGGTAATCCCTGGTGGTCCAGTGGTTAAGAATCCATCCTATGATGCAGGGTACATGGGTTCAACCCCTGATAGAGGGACTAAGATCCCATATGCCTTGGAGCAACTGCACCTGTGTGCCACAGCTAAGACCTGATGCAGCCAAGTAAATAAATAAATACTTTTTAAAAATGAAGTGGTGGTGGGGGTTTAGTCGCTAAGTTGTGTCTGACTCACTGTGACCCCATGGACTGTAGCCTGCAAGGCCCCTCTGTCCATGGGATTTCCCAGGCAAGAATACTAGAGTGGGTTGCCATTTACTTCTCCAGGGGATCTTCCTGACCCAGGGATCAAACCTGGGTCTCCTTGCATTGCAGTCAGATTCTTTACCAACTGAACCACCAGGAAGCCTGGGGCATGAAACCTTATATGCAATATGAGTGTTAAAATAAAGTTATAATGATCAGAAGCCACACCAAGAAAGGGAGAAATAATTATATTGAAAGGGTATGATTAAGTGCTTCCTAAAATGACAATTGAATTTGGCTCTGGACCTCTTAGCAGAAAAAATAACATTGCATCCTGTTTTGGACTTTTTTGTCTCCCCAATCAGAGACTCCCAAAGGACATAGACTATGACTGCACCATCACACTGGGGTTTCCCTGAAGGCAGGGTTTTCATCCTCCTACCCCAACCCCAGACAGGGCACTCCCCAAGATTAGGGCTGGTTCTGTTGGTTTCTTCATCCCCTACTTCTACATCTACTTCTGCTTCATTGACTATGCTAAAGTCTTTGTGTGGATCACAACAAACTGTGGAAAATTCTTAAAGAGATGGGAATGCCAGGCCACCTTACCTGCCTCCTGAGAAACCTGTATGCAGGTCAAGAAGCAACAGTTAGAATCGGACATGGAACAGTGGACTGGTTCAAAATCTGGAAAGGAGTATGTCAAGGTTGTATATTGTCACTCTGCTTATTAACTTACATGCAGAGTACATTATGCGAAATTCTGGGCTGGTTGAAGCACAAGCTGAAATCAAGATTGCCATGAGAAATATCAATAGCCTCAGATATGCAGATGACACCACCCTCATGGCAGGAAGTGAAATGGAGCTAAAGAGCCTCTTGATGAAGGTAAAAGAGGAGAGTGAAAAAGCTGGCTTAAACTCAACATTCAGAAAACTAAGATCATGGCATCTGGTCCCATCACTTCATGGCAAATAGATGGGAAACAATGGAAACAGTGACAGACGTTATTTTCTTGGGCTCCAAAATGACTGCACATGGTGATTGCAGCCATGAAATTAAAAGATGCTTACTCCTTAGGAGAAAGGCTATGACCAGTGCATTAAAAAGCAGAGACATTACTTTGCCAACAAAGGTCGGTCTAGTCAAAGCTATGGTTTTCCCAGTAGTCATGTATGGATGTGAGAGTTGGACCATAAAGAAGGCTAAGCGCTGAAGAATTGATGCTTTTGAACTGTGGTGTTGGAGAAGACTCTTGAAAGTCCCTTGGACTGCAAGGCAATCAAACCAGTTAATCCTAAAGGAAATCAGTCCCAAATATTCATTGGAAGAATTGATGCTGAAGCTCTAATACTTTGGCCACCTGATGCGAAAAACTGACTCATTGGAAAAGACCCTGATGCTGGGAAAGACTGAAGGCAGGAGGAGAAGGAGAGGACAGAGGATGTGATGGTTGGATGGCATCATCAACTCAATGGACATGGGTTTGAGCAAGCTCTGGGAGATAGTGAGGACAGGGAAGCCAGGCGTGCTGCAGTTCATTGGGTCACAAAGAGTGGGACATGACTGAGCAACTGAACAACAGCAACCTCTTGGCACATACACACTGGCATTCATGTAACTAGTCTGGGAACAGAGACAGCTACTCTCTCAGTTGAACCTTGGTGAACAGCTCTGACATGGGATGCTGCTTCTTCAGGCCATTCTTTGGCAAAGTCCAGCTTGGATTTGGACTCCATGAGAAGCTCTGGGATTTTGTAGGCAGAGAAGGTGTTGATATTTTCTCCTAAATGAGTAAAGATAAATTTACTCATCTAGAGAGTAAGAGAGAGAGAGAGTCTTTAGGGGTGATTCTTTTCATTGCCTCTAATTTCTAAGAGCAGTTTGTCATGTGGTCACTTGCTATTATGGACTTTTTCTACCAAGTAGATGATGGCTGAAGGTACTGGCATGTTTTCTGATGAACATTAATGATGGTAGAATTTACTCTTTCTTTTTGGTAATGTAGTGTATAGTCACTAGCACTCTCTCTCTCTGTGTATAAATATAATTTAATTTCAATCATAATTGTGAAGTTTAGAAAAGAAAAAACAGAGGCTCAAAGAGCATAATGTTTAACATTCAGGAGGTTCCACAGCTTTCAGTGGTGAAGGGTTTGAGTCAGGTGTTTCTGATTCCCAATCCTCCAGCTTTTACAACCACTCTTTCTTTCAAGTGGTATTTTTAATATTAGTCTTCAGCTAGAGCTGAGGGAATGATAAATGGCTCTTTAGTGAAGGTATTTCTGCAGGAATCAGTGGTAATCACGGCCAAGCAGGGCTTTCCAGGGTATTGTGTGGAGTCACCAGATCTCAGAGTTTATCCTCTGCTTTTAGGTCAAGTAATGGCTTCTCAAAATTCCCAGCTGATCAGACTGCAAGGAACTGACACATACAAGGCAAACTGGCAAAAGTCTAATTATATGCAGCAGAATGCCTATCAACATGTTGGTTTACAAATGGAGCAGGATGTGGTATGAGAATAGGGCTTCTGCACAATAATGCTTGAATTAGAGAAGGAGAGCACAGAGCAGATGTTCAGATTACAGATCATGAACTTTCTCTGTAGGTATAATAACAATACCTTCCACACATCACATTTACCTACTGTCTCTCATGTAATCCTCAGGTCAATGCTGTGAGGTTGGCAAGACAGAATTATTCCCTTATCCTCAATTTGCAGAGGAAGAGAATCAAGGTTTGGGAACATTAACTGATTTGCCCAATGTCACACAGTGGCGGGTTCTGATGTCTCTTCCTCTTTACCAGTCTGCCATGAACTTAGATCCCATCCTGACTCATGTGAGGAAGGGAGCCCTGACAAAGTCCTCCATTTTTTCTGCTTAAATCTCTATAACCTCATCATCCTTCCTTGGGATCCACTTTCACAGTGAGGCCACTAAGGTCAGGGCTTCAGATCTGCTAACAGTTGAGCTTTAGGGGATAAATAGTCCCTTTTGTAGGACTTAAGGATGATTTAAAGCTTGCTAATGCAGGGTGCTTGGCAGCCTCCTCGATAAATGTAGCTACAGTGATGATGGTGGTAATGATACTGTGCTGATGGTGTTGAGCCAGACACAGACTGAACACTTGTTTTGGGTGTATTAAAAGTTCTGCCTACAGTATCTCAATCCTCAAAGCAACTCTTTGTGGTAAGTACCACTGTTATTCTCTTTTTTCAAATGAGGAAACCAAGGTTTAGAGAACTTAAGTAACTTGCCCAAGGGCACACAGATACAGGGCACTAAGTTTGTGCTCTTAACGAGTACCACTTGTTGTCTCTGGACCAGCTAGGTTGGCAGCTCTTAAATGGTCCTTGTCAAATGTTTGGGGCTATGATAAGGATTCAGGAATATGAATGTTGTGTAGAAGTTTCTGGTTACTGTGGATGTGAATCACCACAAGATAGGAATGGTGATGATGGGTTAATTGACTTAAATATTCCAGAAGCCATTTTAAAGAAAAAAATCTAAGAAAAAAATGTTGTTTTTTTTTTTCTTTCCAGAGTCAGACTGGATTTCTGCCATTTCTTCCTCTTACTCCCAGGAAATGATTTGTCTCTTCCTACAATGTCTACGATGCCTGCAGAAGCAACTGAAAGTTTTATTTCCTCATCTAGAGAGCCTGGTCTTATGACTACCTCCCATTAGCACCACTGAAGCTAACAGCCTTGCCTTTTGTCCCGCCCCCCAGTTAGCTTACAGTACTGGAGAGCCATGACTTCTGGGAGTTACGGGTGCTGCCCCAGGACACGTCCTAGTTGCCCCACCAGTGGTGTTCTTATGGGTCCCTCACACAGCACTGCCATCCAGGACACTCCCAAGGATAAAGCAACATGAAGGGAGGAGTGTTGCAAGGAAGGACCTGCAACATTTCCAGAAGTCCAGAGCCCTCAGGGCACCAACAGGTTAGTGTGAGCTGGTCTTCAACTCCAGAGAGAAAAGACAAAGAGCTAGGCTTGATGGAGAACTCTGAGCCCTGAGTAAAGGAATCAGGACAGTTGTAGCTTCATCAGGTAAAAACCAGACCTCCTCCTACGCCAGCAGCTCTGTGCCCATGTATCTTCGGCTGCCTTCCCTACCATCCTAACTCAAATTGCCTTTTCTGATGCCACTGTCACTATTAGGCTGCCATAGGTCATCGTCCGGCCCAGACAAAAGCTGTAAGACTTGCTGAAATGGGACTTCCTAGAAGCTCTGTATCTTTCCTTTTTTCTCCCTAGTCACCAACCCCAGCCAGTCAAGGTTCCTGAGCTGATAAAATGGAAGTCTCTCAAGGTGAAGTCAGAATTATTTGTCTTCCTAAGGGACAATTTGGTGCCAGCACTTTTGAACCTAACGACAGGGTCACCTTCATGCTCATGCAGTCTATGCAGTCACACAGGGCTCCACACTAGGAAGGCCTTGCATCTGGTTTAACGCTGTTACCATCTTGAAATTCTGAATAATTTGTGAACAAGGAGTCTTGTATTTTTATTTTTGCACTGGGCCCACCAAATTAGGTAGCTGATCCTGCCTAGAGGTGGTAATGGCTCTGGGTTGTCCAAAGGCAAAATATTATTAATAGTAGGATGCTTTCCTGGCCCCACCTGCCTCCTGCTTGTTCAGCCATGGAGCTATGCAGAGCAATTGTCTGCTGAATGCTTATGGGGGACAAAAAATGCTCCTGGCAGTCCTTGCCCCCATGGAGTGTGTGGTGGGGTAAGAAGGGTCCCTGGGTAACTAGTCAGATTTAAGTTCCACTAAAGAAGAGCATCGGTGGATGAAAAGGAAATGCCCTCACACCCAGCTGCGAAGATTAAGTCTTCTTCATTAGAAGAGGTGATATTTGAGGTGACGGAAAAAGATAAATGGATTTTTTAATTAAAAATTTTAATGTGAAAAGTTTCACATTGCAGTGATGACTTATTTGCCTTTGTATGAAATTTTGTATAAAAATTTAGGTTCAAAATGCCTTTCCTTCAAAAAAAATTTTTTAATTGTAACACAATTGACATACAATTGACATACCTGTATATCAGTTTCAGGTATACAACATAGTGGTTCAACGTTTACACACATTATGAATTGATCACCACCATAAATGTAGTAACCATCTGTTACCAAACAAAGTATTACGATATTACTGACTACATACCCTATGCTGTACATTATATCCCTGTGATTTATTTATTTTATAACTGGAAGTTTGTTTCTCTTAAATCCCCTTCACCTATTTAGCCAACCTTCCTTCCCTCTGGTGGTTACCAGTTTGTTCTTTGTATCTATGAGTCTGTTTCTGTTCTGCCTGGGACTTCCCTGGTGGCTCAGATGGTAAAGCATTTGCCTATAGTGTGGGAGACCTGGGTTCAATCCCTGGGTGGGGAAGATCTCCTGGAGAAGGAAATGGCAACCCACTCCAGTATTCTTGCCTGGAAAATCCCATGGACGGAGATGCCTGGTAGGCTACAGTCTGTGGGGTCGCAAAAGTTGGACACGACTGAGCGACTTCACTATAAGTGAAATAATATGGTATTTGTCTTTCTGTGTCTAACTTATTTCACTTAGAGTGACACTCTCTAGAACTCTCCATGTTGTCGCAAATGGCAAGATTTCATTCTTTTTATGGCTAAGGAATATTCCATTGTGTATGTACACTACATCTATTCATCTGCTTCATCTATTTATCTATCAAAGGACACGTAGGTTACTTCCATAACTGGGTTATTATAAATGATGTTGCAATGAACATAGGGGTGCATATATCTTTTCTAGTTAGTGTTTTGATTTTTCTTTGGATAAATACCCAAAAGTAGAATTTCTGGATCATATGGTTGGTTCTATTTTTAATTTTTTGAGGAACCTCTATACTGTTTTCCATAGTAGCTGCACCAATTTGCATTCCCACCAACAGTACATGAGGATTCCCTTTTCGCCACATCCTCACCAACACTTGTTGCCTGTTACTCCCTGATAATTAGTTATGTTGAGCATCTTTTCACGTGATGACCAGCTATATGTCTTTTTTTGGGAAAATGTCTGTTCAGGCCTTCTGCTCATTATTAATTGGATTGTTTGGCTTTTTAAAAAAATTGGTATTGAGTTTTGTGAGTTCTTTATATATTTTAGATGTTAACCCTTTACTGGGTATGTCATTCACAAATATCTTCTCCATATAAACAGGGTTTTAAAAAGTGAGTTTGAGGTGTGGGACTGAGGAATAAAGTTCTGGAAGAAAATATAAACAACCCGGGACATGATCAAGAAGTAAAGTCTAGTCCAATTTGGCTGGATCAGAAAGGATAACTGGGAGATGACAGTAGAAAGATAGTTTAAAAGAGGGCCCTGGAGACCCAGGTGTTCTTTGTTTCATTATCATAAACTTCATGATGGTGAACTTGTCTGTGGCTGTCTCTCCACTGGACTGTACCATGTCTCTACTTCTTTGTATCCCCTGCTTTCAGCCTGGTGCTTAGGACCAAACTGCGATTCAGTAAATACTTGCCAAATGAATTGATGTAGTGGAGAGTCTAAAATGTTTTCCTGGGAAATGTTAACCTAATTTAATGGGCAGTAGGAAACCACTAAAGGTTTTTGAATGGGATAGGTTTTATTTAGTGTTGGAAAGGTGAATTTCACAGTAGATGGTAGAATGGATGACTAGCAAGGGGGAGAGAACGAAGCTGGGAGAGAGGTTAGGAGGCTCATACATTGATCCAGGTTAAAGCCCTTGCAGCCCCTATCAGGACGGCTGACTGTGGGAAAAAAAGGGAGACAGGGGAGACAAACATGGTAGAGCTGGGACACAGCAGCTGAATGAATGGAGGGGGAAAGAAAAGGGAACAAGAAAGACGGCCTCAAAAGGACTGAGTCCCGTGAAAGGAAATAGGAACTTTGGAGCTTTGGGGGATGGAGATCAGGGTATTTGTTTCATAAAGCAGATGGATGAGTTCCTGTCTCCAGATGGATTTGAAAGAGCAGCACTGAAGGACACGTTTCCAAATCCAAAAATGATTTTCTGAAGACAAAGCTGTTAAATGCAGCCATGTTGGATCAGGAAGGTTCTCTAGGCTCAAAACTATCTGGGCAGCTTAAAAGAACTATCCGGTGCCTCCACTCCCTCAGACGAAATTAGTCAATCTGGCTGGGGTAGGGCGGTATTGACCTTGGATTTAGAAATCTCCCGCAGAGGGTCCTGGTACATAGTGAAGTTCGGGAGCCACTCATCTGACTCATCCCACTGGACAGCCGTAGCCACCTCAAACAGGCAAGCTAGCTCTCCCTAGCCTTAAAAGGGCCATTTCTGAATCAGTCCAGTTTTCCCTCCACCCTGGCAGGGGGTGTGAGGCGGGCAGACTGGCAGCTGTTCCAAGCATCCTCCCCCACCCATACTGGATGATTACATGAGCCAAATGTAATCATTCACAAGCCTTGTCTTTACAGCTGGCATGTCACTTAGCTTAATTACAGCACACAGTGGCATTTCAACTCAAGGAATCTAAAAAAGCAATAAAATGGGTTTTGCAAATTGTTAGAAAGGCAATGAAGACCTTGAAACTGCAATTTACTAAGCATTGCTTTCAATTATTTCCCATTCTCCAGGCATGACTCTTAAGTTATTAACCGGCAGCCTAGGAAAGCCAATCAGCAGTGTGTCCTGGGGAGGATATATCTCCTGAGAGCACACTATGTTCTGGGGAGGTGGTGAGAGGCTCCTGGAGCTGCCCTGAGGTGGGAAAGGATCGTTCTGAGCATGTGTTTTTCCCGCCATGCACCTGCTAATCATGCTTCTACCATGACTTTCCTGAACCACGGGCCATGACTGGTCTGGGGTGGCCTCAGTAAGCCCCCCTTCCTTTTCACTCCTGAACATCTACTGTCCCGAAAAAGCATGAGGAAAAAAAGCAAAACCTAGGACTTTTTTTTTTTTAATTTAGATTTTGTGCTTGGTGTCTTCATCTCTCTGTCTGATTTCTTTTGTTATTTTCTGGCTCCTTTTAATTCTTGAGTATGTACTCTTTGGGCAGCCATTTTAAAGGGAAAGACTGTGGTATCTCTCTACCATCCTGCTTTCCTGAGCCTAGGAGTCTTAGGAATGATAATAAAGAGACTCCATCCATCTGAGAATGGGGCGGAAGCAGTAGGGAGTCACAGCATCCCCTTGCTGTGAGCAGCATTGGTCAGCATGACAATCAGGAGCAGAGTGCCAGCTGCCTCTGCAGTCATGCCAGGCGGGAGAGCAAACACCCAAATCCTGTTGGCAAACCCAGCAGGGCCATCACAACGTGGCCAAAGTAAACAGGGGCTGGGACAGCCTGCTGAGATGGACTCTCACTTTCCCTTGGATCTGGTAGAGGGTGAGACCTGAGCCAGCTGAGCCCAGGGGTCAGGGCATCGAATAGCCACAGGGACACTCATATCCATCCATGGGTTGGGGCAAACCCTGGACCCTTGCTATCCTTGTCATTATCCCCTTTGAATTAGGCACAGGCCAAGGAACACATGGACGAAGGCGCCTGGTAGGCTGCAGTCCATGGGGTCACTAGGAATCAGACACGACTTCACTTTCACTTTTCACTTTCATGCATTGGAGAAGGAAATGGCAACCCACTCCAGTGTTCTTGCCTGGAGAATCCCAGGGACGGGGAGCCTGGTGGGCTGCCGTCTATGGGGTCACACAGAGTCGGACACGACTGAAGTGACTTAGCAGCAGCAGCAGCAAGGAACATATGATGATGATCAGGCATGTTCCCATGTATTACTTTGTTTATTCTTCACAGGAGGCTTATAGATCAGTATTATCCCCATCTTGCAGATGAGAAAACTGAGGCAAGGAGACATTAAAGACACAGAGCCAGGACTTTGTCTCAAGGCCTCTGGCTCAGCATCTGCTGCACTTCTCATCACCGCTGCCCTTCCACTCTCCATGCCAAGCTCTCCCCTGTCAGTTCCCATAGTCCTTCCGCTGGCAGAGCTCTCACACTCTAAAGCGGACTTGAGTTTTCTGTTTCTGAGAAAATGAGGGGCTACTCAAAGGAGTGCGCGTGTGTGCTAAGTCACTTCAGTTGTGTCCGACTCTTTGAGACTCTACGGACTATAGCCTGCCGGGCTTGTCTGTCCATGGGATTCTCTAGGCAAGAATATTGGAGTGCCTTCCTCCAGGGGATCTTCCCAACCCAGGTGTTGAACCCACGTCTCTTATGTCTTCAGCTTTGGTAGGTGGGTTCTTTACCACTAGTGCCACCTGGGAAGCTCAAAGGAGGGGGAGGAGTTATTAGCAAACAGCTAGTGGACCCCTGATTCTGTGTGCCACACCCACCAACACAAACAGAGGTCCAGTGAGAAGAATTTGTTTACAAATATTTTCAGTTATTTGGATATTTCACCAGTGCTTCTTACCCTCACCCCTTATTTAAACAGGAAAGATCTGAATCAAGAGCTCTGCTTTTCATGTTATAATTTCATTGTGTTTGGACACCATCTGAATAGACCCTCTTCTGACCTGAGGTCTCTTGATGTCCCTAGGGCCCAATGAAAATTCATATCCCTTGCCGCCTGGTTGGGAAATATATGTTTCACGGCCAGCCACACAGAAGCTATATTCATATCTAATGGAGGGACTGGGCTCCTATTGAGAAAAGAAAAGCCAGTTCTTGGGTGGCTGTTCCCTTCTGGGTCCCCATTTCTCAGCAGATTTCCTGGTTATTTGAAATTTTCTGATTATTTTTCCGACATGACTGTTTGAGGAGAAGGAGGGACAGAACCAGTACTTTTCCTCTAACATTTTCATTTGCTCTGCTTCTGGGGGGGACCTTGCAGGGAAAAGCCATTGTCAGAAGGCGCCTGGGAAAGAGGAGGTGAAGGGCGCGCTTGGAGCAGGTCCTCCAGTCCCTGTCTCTGGAGAGAGGACTTAGAAGGCAGGGTGGGCTGCGGGTCATCGGGAGAGAGCGAGGCCTGTGCAGAGCTGGTTTGGAACTTCTGTTGGAGAAGATGCCGCCGGAAAAAGCGCATGGGGGGAATTTGCCTGTCGTTGGAGATTAGGAAAAGAGCAGTAAAAACCTCGCTCCCCACCGCCGAGGCCCGAAGTGCGGTTCCAAGCGACCCAAGGAGTAGGCTGACTCGGGGCGCTGAGTCCAGGGGAGAAAAGCCCCTGGTGGACCGTTTCTCGCTGCCCGCTTCCCGGACGCCCGCGCCTCCCACGCGGTGTCCCGCCCAGCGCATCCGTCCCCGGCGCCAGAACACGGCCGGCGCCGCGGCCGCGGGCGAAAGGGCTCCCCGTAGAGAGGCCAGGCTTTCGCCCCAGCGGGGTCGGGGGACGATGGGTCCGGGGTGGAAGGAGGACATAGGCTGGCCGGGCTGCGCCTGAGATTCCGCTAAGAATGCTCAGGCCAGGGCCAGACCGCCGGTTACCAGGCGCTTCCCCCTCGCTCCACTCTCGGCTTCGCTCCACAAAGCCTCTGAGGTAACGTCAGGGTGTGAAATTGGCTTCCTCGGGTATGGACTAGAGAATCCGGAGGCATCGCTGCTGTTTATTCAGCAATCATCGTGTTCCAGGTACTGAGGCAAAGCGCATAAGGAGCTTTATTATCCCCCAAACCACCTGATGAGGGGGCTACTATATCCATTTACAGACGAAGTCGGAGCCTGAGAAGTGGAATAAACCGATAGGTGTCAGTTCAAGACCGAACAGTCCATGTCTCCAAACCCGGGGGAGACCTGGGACGCCTGGACCCCGGTTGCTTGAACTCACACTTCATGCTTGGAGTCAGTTGCTAGTGTTTAGATGAGCGTAAGGCTAGTCAGGGAGCGGGGCTGTGCGTTTCCGCGTGGTCACCTCCGTTCCTTGGCTGCTTCTGGAAGGACTTCCCTGGAGACAGGGTGGGAATGGCAGCAACTCCAGTCTTACAGAACTGAATTCAGCGACGACCGTCCAAGTCGTAGACAGTTTAGAGCAGTTTCCAGGAAGGTCTTCTGATGTCCAGGAAGAGTTTTCAGCCTGGCTGTTCTCTTAAATTATTTTCATCGTAATTGGCTGTTAGGGGTGTCTCCACATTTGGTAGCTTTGTCATCTGCCTCTTCCCAGCGCTATTGATTCTCTTGGTGTGGTGGTGGGCTACAGCCTGGACACCTGAAGAAAGGGAACTGAGCTCTCTCCCTTCCTCTCCCCACCTCCTGTTCTTCCTTCCTCTCTTCCACCTATGTTTTCCCTTCCTTCCTGCTTCTCTGGGGTCTGTGGAGAAGAGCGGAATTTGGTGTGACTTTGTCTTTAATTCACTTCTCAGTCGCTCTAATCACTTGGCTGTAACTGGGTGGAGGCAAGTGCCTGAGGGTTTTTCTGGGACAGGTGTCACTGGGGCCTTACGAAGGTCTGAGAGGAAGCTGAGGCTGGCGGGACATTTTTGCTGACACAAAGTCCTAGGCTATATAGTGTGTTGATATGATTCCAGCATCAATGCCGTAACTGTTAGTATTATCCCCCTTTTACAGGCAAGGAGGCTATGCTCAGGGAGATGAAGCTGGTGAAACTGGTGAGGAGAGGGGTCCAGGTTTATGCTGGGCCTGTTTGACCTCACAGCTTCTTCGTACTCCACCCAGGGCCCCAAAACGACTTTGAATTGAGAGTCAAAGCAGGCTCCCTTTACATCATCTTCAACATTAAAAATGATAGCCATAGTAACCATGTTCTTAAGATTTAGTAACCAAGTCCGTCCCCAAGAAATGAGAATTTCCTCTTGTCCTGCCTGTGCCCCTAACCCTTCACAGATGCCTGGTGTCCCTCCAGAGGGATGTCCTTTAGCTGATTCTGAGGGAATGGGAATCCAACTGAGACCTGACAATCCTTTCCCCCATCCCCCAACACTGGGGTCATTTTCAAAGTCTCATTTCTGAGGCTCCAGAAAACTGATTTTTTTATCTAGCTGGAGAGAAACATCAACAGTGGGATGCTCCTTCTTCATCCTGCAGGCTGCCCTCAAAGATTCCTGGAAGGAAAAAGAGAGAGAGGATTTCAGAACCTCCTCTCCTCTCAGCCTCCTTTCCTCCCTCCCTCTCCCAGCCACCCCCTCGCTTTCTTGTCCCACCAGTTTTTTTTTAAAGCGCAGAGGATGTTTACCCTCCGGAGCAAGGCCGGGATGGCGCAGAGGTCAGAAGCCTGATTCACCACTGGGAGGCACCCGAACCCGGCCCCTGCCCAACGGCCTCGAATGCAGAGGCGATCCAGCCTCAGAAACCCCACGCTGCTGTGCCAGTAATCGCCTTTGGGACTCCCCAGCCTCCCAGGCATCCCTCCTGAGCCCGCCTGCCAGGCCCAGAAGCGAACTCAACCATGGGAAAATTGTGAGGGGCCCCTGGGCACTCTCCATCCCCAGGTGCCGTCAGAATTAAGGGACGTGGAAAAGGGTTTTCATATCCCGCCCGCCTGACCTCCAATTCACTTTAAGACCGTCCTGGCTTGTCTTTGTCTAATGCCTAGAGATTTCTGCTCACCCTCTCCCTGCTCTCACCCCCGCACCAGGCCAAGAGACTCTTTGCCTTTGGGGAAGAGGAGCCAGGAGGTAGAGGAAAGTTGAGAACTTGCACCTTCCCAGAGGCCACAGGTTGAGAACTGAAAGGGTTTGGATCTTAGGCGCAGAGAGGAAGAGGTAGCAGCCTCCCAGCTCTTCTAGTCCATGACCTCTGAGGAGTGGTTCCCCCTTCAGAACCCGGGGCGGGGTGGGGTGTTAATATTTCACCAGCTAGCCCCTTCCTTCCTCCCAGAAGCTCCTAAGTGGACCGTCCCTAGTCCAGGTGCCACGTGGTCCCATGTTGAGTCAGCCTGCTCACCTGTGCAGCCCCGACCCGGGCCCTGTCTGCCGGAGCTTGTTGCCTCGGCCCCCGCCTGACCCCGACACACCAATAAGCCCCCAGACAGCCAAACATTGTTAACTTCTTTGCGTTTCTAGACTTCTCTGCCTGTCCTTTCCATGACCCCAGCTGAGGGGTCTCCCGGTGTGAGTCTGCACTTCCCCCTGGGGCTGGACTCCAGTGGGACGAGAAAGCTGGTTGGTCTAAAATAGTGTTCTCTCACTCTCTGTCCTGCCACAACTCACCTAGCCTGCGTAGAGTTTGTCTCAGAAGAGCTCCAGGAAACAGTAAAAATTAAGAGGGAAAGGAGAAATTGACACAGAGAATGTCAACCACAATTTCAGAAACTGAAGCTTAAAATCCCTCTCAGCCCAACCCTAAATATGTGGGGTGGGGCGTGAAAAGGACTGGATTGTCCACTGGGTCTAGTAACCACCATATAATGTTCTTGCTTTCTTAGTTCCCTTTGCTTTTTGAAGTGCTGCTCACACACACACTAAAAGGGGATCACACTAAATAGGAGACTGTCTACATCAAAAACAACCAGTTGCTGGGAAACAGGATGCTGGTGATTTTTCCCAAAGCCCATGGGGATCATAGCCCCAGGTTCACAGACCATCTGTCCAGGGTAGAGGGAACCACTGTTAGAAAGCTGGTTCTTCTCACCCCAGTCACTTGCTTCAAGCACCCCCCGCTGCTACCAGGGATACTGGTTCTGCCCTCAGAGCCTTGTCTCTCCATTCCTCCAGAGAAAGAGAAGGCTTCTGGAAAAAAACACCCCAGGAAGACAGGCTCTGGCCAAAGAGGGAGCTGGGGGTGTGGAGAAGGCATCCACAGGGGAGGACAGAGGGTCTCTGGAGTGGGGATGGAGAGCTCCTGTTCCTGGAGGAGCCCCCTCCCTTTCTGGACAGGAGCTGAGCTCTTCAACCCAAATATATATGGTCTACACTCATTCAAGCAATTGTTTGGATAAATTGGAAAATTTTTCTCACCTGAAATAATGCAGTAATGGGATCAAGAAGTTAAAAGTCCTTTGATCAGAAATCAAATAAGAAAGCCTCCCCCAAAAGAAAGAAAGCCCCTCAGACCTCTCCTGGGAAAGAGGTCTTTTGACTAAGAAATAGTTATAATCTAATTTTTAAAAGCCTTTAAAATTCGATTTACCAAATCCATACCTCAATTTCAAAAATTCTGAGGGGATAAAACTTTATAACCAAATCGTGGGGAAAGTATGTCTTGTTTTCAAATCTGAAATGCTACCCCGAGGGATTTGACTGGCTTGAAATTCCCCCCAATTCCTAGTCAGTTTCGGGCACACAGCAAGTGCTCAGTAAGCGTTGGCAGGCACGTCCTCTCCTCCTTGTGGATATCCGGCTCCTGACGCTGGCACTCTGCAGGGCCCCGGATTCTCTCTCATCTTTTCTCTAACGATCGGCCTCATGTTTTGGGAGCCCAATTTCTTTTTATAGCTCTCGGGTAGGATCAAGGCGCAAACCATTTTGCCTTCCAAAGAATTTCTGAAAGTGGTGGGAATGAGTGGAATGAGGATTACTTCCCAGAAAAGCGCTGCAAAGGCTGCTTTTGAGCCCGCGGAATATCCAGTGCTTTAGAAAGAGGCTGTGTTTGCGACCTGAGACAGGGGAACCCGCCTGGAGTTTTGCGAGGCAGGATGCGGGGCGGTTGGCTCATTGCGAGGATCCCGCCGCTGATGGGGGCCTCTGGAGAGAGCGGTACGCGCGGCCTGTGCGGCTCCTCCGTTCCCTGATACCTCCTACTCCTCGCTGGCCTCCCTGGTCCCCCAACTTCAGCCCCGCCGCCTCTCCCCAGCCTGCCGCTCCAGGTGTCCTCTGGGAATAAATGCGTGGAGATCACTAGGTCCCGAGAGGGAGCGCCTTTCTTTCAGTATCCGGAGAACCGAGGCCAAGTCGACAGACTGTCCTCCCCGGTCCAGAACCCCGAAGGGCCGAATCTCCAAAGGCCCATCTGCCAGGTGTGTGTTTGGAGCAGCCGTCTCTTAGACTCTACCTCAATTTTCTAGTGTTCTGTAAGTTCCTAAGTGAGAGTCTGCTGACCTGCGGAGGAGTTTGCCTGGGGCCGGGGCTTTGCGGGAGGGAAGCAGAGTGATTCGGCCTGAGGTTCCAGCTCTGCGGCGGCGGCAGCTCTGTAGCGGTTTCCATCGGAGTCCGACATGGAACTTTTCTGTCTTCTAATCTTAAGGAGAGTCGAAGAAGAAGAGGAAATGATTAAGAAAAGCCAAATCTATCCAATAAAAATGCAGCTCTGCAAGAGAAAATCGAAGTGCTTAATAGTCTGAAATCTACACTCCATTTCTTCCAGAAAAGAAAAAAATTGTCGGGAAAACTCTAATACACATAAACTTCAAATCCTCAGTCACAAGTATAATTCTATTGACAAAAAAAAATGACCCCACATTTTAATAAAATATAAAAAACAAATTAGTTAGAAATTAGATTAACAAAAAAACAATAGAAAAATAAGAGAACAAGAAAAGACAGTTTTCTGAGAAAGGACATACGAATTGCTTTAACATTGTGAGACTAGGTTCAGCTTCCATGAATATTGAAAATGCACAAAACCTTTGATACAACCCATTTCTAAGAACATATCATACACATATACTTGCATAAATATACAGAGTAGTGTATCTTGGTATAATAGGGAAAAAAGGAAGAGAAAATTGGAAACATTAATAGTCACCTGGTTGAATAAATTGTGGCACATTCATACAATAAAATGGAACCATTAAAAAGACATTAGTAAAGACACAAAACCATCATTAACAGTTTTTTAAAAAAAAAAGACAAAATGCAAAGCTATATATATACATACACACATATATATATATGATGTGCTGCCACTTTTGTTAAAGGTACTTGTAAAGATACCAAGTACTCTGGAAACAGTGCTTCTGGTCAGAAGTGATCAAAGAACTACTTTTCTGGTATTTATTATTATAAATCTGGTATTTGTTATTTTAATAGTGTACATTATAAATTTTATAGAGGATAAATTTTATTATAAAAAATTGAAAACAGAAAAATTAAAAATGAATTACATTTCTGCTTATAAGATCTGATTAATGCAATCTTTGTAACAACCAAAATGCAGGCTTTTCTCAGACGCTGAGAACTCGTAAAAACCAGACCGTTAACTTACTCGTTTTAAAAAATATAAGCAGAGGTTTTTTGGTTTTGTTTACAAGTTTGCAGAGAACAGATACTAAAGCAGGGACTTAGCTTGTAGTCTGAGTAAAAAGATTTATTTGGGGATGAGGGGAGTAGGAACTAACTTTTTGACCAGGTCTATACCTCCGAGATCTCCGACAGAAGAGTGAAAAGGAGACATTATTTGCACCATTTAGAGCAAAACTCAAACCAAACTCTAGCTGTTCAATTTGAAGTTGAAACATACACTGTTGAGGGACTTTCCGCCTTCTCCGGGTCGGCTTGGGTCTGTTTTAGATCTTCGGACCTTATCGCCTGGGACCCGCCGGCCGCTCTAGGAGATGTTTCTGCGGCCATTCGACTGGGAGTTGGCGGGCGAGGCGAGCTGGGGCTGCCCGGGTGAATCTGGGGATGCAGGCCGGGCAGAGCCAGGGGCACCCTCCTCTGATGCGAGTAAATGCTTCGGGAGGGAAATGCCCTGCTCTGCGCCGCTCGAGGCCTCCCCCACCGGCCCAGGCAGACGTGAGGGGCCGGACCCAGGAGCGCCTGGTTTCCCAACCAACGTTGACCGCCCGCTTCGGGCAATCTCCCTATATTGGACTGGCTCCCGCGCCTCGTTCAAAAGAAGCCTGGCCCTTCGGGCAGGTTGTCCGAGGATAAGCCAGCGGGCCTGAAGTTCTCCCGTTCCTTGCACTGATCTGAGGGCCAGGAGTGGGGTGGGGGACTTGGGGCGAGAGCCGGGTGGCTTCTGGGGCGCCTATGGGTCCGTGTCCCTGAAGCGACCAGCGACTGACTCCAGTCCGTGCAGGAGAAACGTACGTCTGGGGCCCAAAACCCCCCTTGCCTAGACCAGCACCTCGGCTCTCTTCCTGACCTTCCTTGCTAAAACATATGGACACTGAGGCCCAGAAAGATTAAAAGACATTTGCTGGAGCTGGGTCGAGGAGGAGATACTGGGGATGGCTTCTTAGTCAGCAGGATCCTTGGCAAACCCAGAGAGTGAATTGTGTGGGGGTGAATGGAGGGTGGATGAGATCCCATCCTCCTGGAGACCCCATAGGGATTTTGACTTAAGTGACAGCAAGCCAGTTCCACCCCACCACCACCCCCAGCCATGTCTCCTCAAAAAGCAGCTGTGCAGAGGCTGAAATGGTCCAAATATGGGAATTATAAATTGATTGGCTTTAGCCCCAAACCATTACTTTCCTCTATTTCCTCCTTTTTCTCTCTTCCTGGGGATTCTGCTACCCATTTTCAGTCCTCTCCGAAGGCACTTCTAAATGAAGAAAGATCAGAGTCTGCCAGGCAGGGCCCTTAGAATCTTGTTCATCTGTCACATACTCCCCCATTTGACTGGCCTGGCTAAATGGGGGCTTGGAATCTGAATATTTGCCTAAATGCTCCAGCTTTCTTTGTGTAAATGTGGCTGTGACTCTGTCACACCAGGCAAAAGATGACCACGAATAAGACTAAAACTAAAAATAAAAATTTACTGGCGTTGGGGGTCTTGAAAATCATTGGTGGGTCTTGGGTCTTGTTTGGTCCTGTTTCTGACTTGTAACCTGATCAAGAAATAAATACAATTGGAACTGATACAACTTCAGGATCACTGGAGATTGCTTTGTTTATATACAACCAAAGCATGTCTTTTCCAGTACTGAACCACGAGAGGTGACAGATTTCCCCCTTGGGGAGTGGGGGAAGTCTGCTCTTAGATTAGAGCAGAAGGGGCCTGATCACCTCCCTTCAGGAGTTAACAGCTCAGGGAAAGTGAAAAATCCAGCCAATCAACGATTGTTTGGTTGGAGACAAGCCAAACAATGGCTCTGCCTGATTTCTTCCGGAATTGTCTGAGCTGGCTGGTCTTTAGAAGGCCAGCCTAGCGGGTGCTGAACTGGGAGATCAGTATCTGTGTCAGTACAGGTCCTGGAAGGTCCCAGCCCCCGCTGCTCTCCTATCCAACTCTCTAGGACCTCTCCTCTGCTCTGATGCACTGAAATGTCCTAATTTCGCTCCAGTTTCTATGCTTATTCTTTTCTTTATGTGTGCTCCCATCTGGCCCTCTGTCCGTCTCTCTGTCATAGACTACATTCATTTCTCTAGGGGGCTTTTGCTTAATTCAGTCATTCATGCCTGGTGAAAAAATTAACAGGTCACTGGTTAACTGGCTCAAATGTTGGGTCAGAGCATTGAGTGATGGCACAACTGCTGTCTGTGGTTCTGTCACTCTGGCTTTTCGCAGGCAGAGCTTGTGGGTACCATCTAGGATACCCTTCATGCACTGGAAACGTTGTCTTTATGGGGAGAGTGACTCACCTACCTATGTTTATTATAATCCCACGTATTTCAACATGATATCAATTTTTTTTTCCTCCTGAAACCGGCAATTTGACTAAGGCAGAGAGGGAAGACAATTTTGATTCAGTTTGGAGTCTCCTTCTCTTGATCATGTGTGGGAAAAAATTCCATGCCAAGATTCCAGCTGAAACAGATTTTCCTCACTGTTTGAAAGGACCCCACTGAAGGGGTCAGCCAGGACAGCTTTCTGGGGTCCAGAGGGAACTGAGCAGTGTTTGAAGCCCAGCCTTTCTTTTCCTAAAAATATAAATTCTGGCATCCAAATCAAGGAGGAAAATTAAAGGAGGCAAAAAGGAAAAGAAAACCAGAAAGAAAACAACTGGAGGAGGCCTCTCTTGACTCAGATCTGGCTCAGTCCAGGTCCCCTGGCAGAGCCTCCACACCCAACTCAGGGGCCAGACCAAGACTAAGAGAAAACACTTCATCCCGCTCTTCTTTTAAAAGTCTCCCACCCTTCTCTAGGGCAGGAATCCAGACACAATGCCAGAATTTCCCACCTCTTCTCTGTGGGTGGGGATGCTTAAAGTCACCCTGGACTCCTGCCCTCTACCCTTCTCCCCGCCTCCCACTAGTACTGTCTTGATGTGGGGAAAGTATTAAAGTGTTAGTCTCTCAGGCCTGCCCACTCTTTGTGACCCTATGGACTGTAGCCCTCCAGGCTCCTCTGTCCATGGCATTTTCCAGGCAAGTATACTGGAGTGGGGGCGCTGTTCCCTCCTCTGAGGGCTCTTCCTGACCTAGGGATCTAACCCGGGTCTCCTGCTTTGCAGGCAGATTCTTTACTGTCTGGGCCAGCAGGGGGAGGAGCCTAGCCATCGGGTATCACTGCTCAGAGTAGCCAGACTGCTCACAGACCCACTGTATCTCCAGATTCTCTTCAAATGAACACATTCAACCCAGTCCCTCAAAAAGGTCTAAACAATGTAGACCCCCTAATGGTATGGACCCGCCCTGCAGTGCTAATGGCTGTGCAGAGATCCCACACTCCTCCTTGGAAGAAGCCTGCTTTGTAGGTGTGTGACTTGGCATTAAGGACTTTTAAGTTAAACAGAAAAGAGAGTAAATCCTAGACAGGAGCGATTCTGTGCTTGCACAGCAGAGATCTTGTGATGTGCAACAAACATGAATCTTGGAAGATAAACATCAAATTTCAGAGGCCCCAGCAGTGGGAAGACCTGCAGCTGCCAGGTTGGCTGAAGCAAAATTTAGCAGCAGTTTCTAGTCTGCAATGAGATGGCTTCCCATATCCTTTGCAGACATTGCACAAGTGATTAATATACATAAATGTGCATGTGTGCACGAAACATCAGATTTTCTAAGGGAAAAAACCCTGTCAAATAAGCAGTTGGGAAAACAAGACTAAATCTCTTAGTACTGCTGGCTGGCTGAGGAAGCTCTCTCTAAGCCAAAGTCACACCTTTATTTCACCCCAAGACCTTCAAAGGATAAATATGAGTTTTGTGTAAATCTCTGGAGAGAATCACAAGCTGCTTGTTACTCAGAATGGATTATGTGAGATTCATTTTACGAGGACAAACTGTATTTCACACATGAGTCACCTTGAATAACCCAATAATTAATTAAAACCATGTTCTGCAGTGGAGAATTTATTACATTTGCCGGCTTTTTATGAGCTAGGTGTAGTTTGGAAATGAAAAATGTGAGGACTTCAGTATGTCTGTGCTACATTCTGCATTGGCTCACGGTGACTCCGTCTCTCTGGGTCCAGGGAACAGAGTCGGGGGTGTGGGACCTCAGTTGGGAAGGGTAGAGCCCAGTTATTGCAGCTGAGTCGGACTCACCTCAGTTTTTGTAACCGGGACCTGGGCCAGTGTTTCCTGGACTTCCTCTTGGAGATGAGTTAGGTCTTTGGGGGTGCTTGAGGGATCCCTGGAAAGAGGAAAGTGGTGTGGCCAATAGAAAAAGGGCAATGGGGAGAGGGACGAGACAAAATCCTGACTTGTGCCAGGCTGCTTGGCAATTCCTGGGAAAGAGGAGTGGGCATTGTGGTACTCTTCTCCATGACAAGGAGGTCATAGCTTCTTTGGCTGGGTACCACCAAGTCCAGATCTCGTCTTAGTTTGGGGGGAGGTGCTTTTTGTGTACCCAGCCAAAGAAGCGATGTGTAGAGGTGCTTTTCCATAAGATATAGGACAAGAACAAGCTTGTAGGTTGGTTTCTCTTCCCCTAGTAGAAATCCCACGTTGATCTTAGGCACTGCCAACTCAGAGCTACAACTGGTTGGTTATACGTATGTTGCAATCTTTACACACAACTCCACTTCCCTCATCTTTATTGTCTCCAAGCAGCCCTGTGCAGAAGGCTGGGCAGAGACAATCACTCCCACTTTACAGATGGCGAGACAGAGGGCTGGAGAGAGACGGCCAGCTCAAGGACATGCAGCTAGCAACGTGTGTCAGAGCAGGGAGAGAAATTCCAGCTCCCCATGTCAATAATGCCCAAAGGGCAGGAAGGAATAAGAGATGGCAAAGCTAGTCTGGCCACTGCACCTTGGAAATAGACGATGCACTTTAGTTCTCTTGGGAGGCGTGGTGGCCTCTGCGGGCACCTCCAGGGAAGGGACTGGACAGTCATGCCCCAGTGGCAGTAATCTTGCCTCTAGATCTGAAGCTGAGTAATCAGTCTTTGACACTCTTCGAAACCCGGATAATTCAAAGAGTCATCAGAGGGTCCCAGCTCCACTTTCTTTGGGAGAAGATATAGGAAATTGTGCAGTTTTCCTGTCCATGGCCAGCTGCCCTGGACAGTGGAGCAGAAACCTGTGAAAATAAGTCTTTTGGCCTAACGTAGAACAGTAATCTTTCTTGAAGATGACCGATATGGGGCACCCCTGGTGGCTCAAAAGTAAAGAATCCGCCTGCCAGTGCACAAGATCCCCTGGAGAAGGAAATGGCACCTCACTCCAGTGTTTTTGCCTGGGAAATTCCATGCGCAGAGGTGACTGGTGGGCTATAATCCGTGGGGTCGCAGAGTCTGACAGGCCTTAGTGACTAAACAACAAAATATCTCTGGGAATTGGGTTGACCCAGGGTTTTAAATAAACAAATAGTATGAAAAAAAGGAGACAAGGAAACTGCTATAAGAAACTTGAGACATATCAACTAAATGTAATGTGTGACTTTATTTCGATTATGATTTGAGCAAACTAATTGTAAAAAGATAATTTTGAGACAACTGAGGAAACTGAAACAGATTATTGTTAATTTTGTTACATGTGACAATCACATGAAGGAACTGTTAAAAAAAAAAAGAAAAGAAAAAGAAGTCCTTATCTGTTAAGGATTCAAATAAAGTATATTTGGATGAAATGCTGCCTGTGACTTGCTTTAAAATACTCCAGAAAAATAAACCTGAAATATGATTGGTTTTGAGTTGATAAGGGTTGACACTGAGTGATGAGTTTAAGGAGTTATTATACTCTTCTTTGTAGAAGGCAATGGCAACCCACTCCAGTACTCTCGCCTGGAAAATCCCATAGGCTGCAGTCCATGGGGTCGCACAGAGTCGGAAAGCGACTTAGCAGCAGCAGCAGTAGCATACTCTTCTATATGTGTGAAATTTCATTTTTACTGTTTTCTGTGTATGTGCAATTTGCTACTAGAAAACAAATCAATAAGGCTGTGGATCCACATCCCCCAAATCCACACACACACTATCAAGGAGTGTGGCTTTGAGACCCTCATGGAATCTAGTTCAGAATGTTTAGGCTCATCAAACTCCCATTTTTCCCCAGGGGGAGAGCAGGATTGGAAAGTATTTTAGCACCAGACTGACCCCATCGTTTTCTTTCTCTGCAGTGCGATGGGGCCATGAGACAGTGAGCAGTCTGAGTCTCAGAGAATTCAGCTACAGGTGAACATTTCTGGGCATAGCTCCCTCCTTGCTCTAATGGACAAAGCTCCGAGATGAAACAGGGTGGCAGGGGTACGGATAAGTGAGCTGAGTTCAGTCCATACCTTTTTGGTTTTACATCAAATATGCCTCGATTTTTTTAATGCTATGTGTTAAAGGATTCCTTTTATTTTGGAGTCAATATTTTATTTTTCCCAAATCCCTTTGTTTCCTCCTTTTCCCTTTAGTAACTTCCCAAATATCTCAAGTCTACTTGTATCAGGTAGTACTTTTTAAGGGATTAATTTCCATTTTAAAAGTTGGAAACGACTTGGTGTTCGAATAGGAAGAGAAAGTGAAATGGTCAGAGCCTGGATTTGGTGCCATAAAGACCAGTGTTGGAGTTCAGACCTCATCATTCATCAGTCTCTAGCAGTTGAGCAAATTAATCTCCTAAACCTCAGTTTTCTTATCTACAAAACGGAAGTAACAACTGCCCTTTACTTGCTGTGAGGATTAAATGAAAGGCACATGCGGGGCGCTTACAGTCCCTGGCGCACCCACACACGGGTTACTACGACGCCGACATTTCTCAAGGGCCGCCCCAGGAAGCTGGAGGAGCAGCGCGCAGAGACGTAGGGGCGTGAGAAGCTGGCCAAAGCGGTGTCCGGGAGGCTGCGAAGCAAATCCGAGAGGGCAGACGCCAGCGCTCCTCCTCCGATGCTCTAAGCGGGTTTTGGTCCAGCGGGAATTTCCGCCCTGAGGTCAACCTCCGCCTGAGGATGCGGGATCCCTGGAGGGCAAGGTGCACCTAGCGAGGTAGAGGAAGTCTCCGGTGGGTGGGAGAAAAATAGGGCTCCCATGCTCTCCAGCTGTGCCTTTGAGGTTAGAGACCTCACCCGCCGGCGGGCCGCTTTGCCACTCACCAGCGGGCGCACAAACCTCGCTGGGTGCGGTGTCTTCCGTTGCATTACTGAAAAATCGGCCCTACCAGGTGTTTACACGAGGGCAAGGAAGGGAATTAAGGCTCTTGGACAAAAGTGGGGAAGTCCTTAGGCCCCCCTCGTCTTGATTGGGTTCCTTGGGAGCCTCCTAGCCCGCCTAACATGCACTGATCTCAGGCCAGGAAGGGCCCCTCAGGACAAGGTCCACGGTTCATTTGCATCTCCCCTGGTTCAAGGCTTGGCCTGCATCTCTGGGTCAGACGATTCCTGAGGCTAGAAAAACCACGTCGATGGGGGCAAGCAGGGGGTAAATGAACTCAAAGGTAGGCTAATGTGAGGGATTCCAATCCAAAGACAGAGCGCACCCGCAATCTGTCTGCATCACCCCTAAATACACACCACACACACACCCAACTACAGAGCTGGGTTGGGCCTGCAGTAGATCCTGGAGGATATTGAGGGACTGGAGGAGATGGAAATATTCAGTCTGCTTCCCATGACTCTTCCTCAGGCCCCCATCTGGGCCTCTGGGGCTAAGTTCCATTCATATGAAAGTTTCCAGGCTGATCTCAGGAATAAGTAACTGGAATCCTGGTCTTGTCTAGAGTAGCTGGAACAGCCAGACAAGCAGTGCTTCAGCCTGGGAGGGGGTGCCCTTGTGATCAAGCTTTGACCCCATAGGACCTGGTAGATAAGGAGCTGAGACTTGAAATCCACTCTGAACTTGTGAAGCTTCTACATAGTCACTCAAAAGTCCCTGTCTGACTTTGGGACTCCCTGGGAGAGGCATGGAGATGGATAGGTATTACGGGAAGTTCCAGTGTTACATCCAGACACCATAACTGACTACTGAAGGCAGGCATCCCTCTCCTGCTCCCACTATGGCAGCACAGAACTGCCTGGAGTCCCAGAATTGGCTGTGGATTTCCTGAGGTCAAGTCATTTTGACTTGGGCAAGATAGCTTCTTTTCCTCAGCATCTGCCATTCAGCCACTCAAACACATAGCTGACTAGAACTGAATGATTTCTAAGGATCCTCCCAATTCCAAATGCCAGCTCACTAGTTTGGGTAAGTAGGGAATTTGAGGCTTCCTATTCTAACCTTCTAGATCCTTAGCTCCGATTTAGCTTCTATACCTAGAGCTTCTAAGATTGGAATCTCCTCCCAAGCCCTACCCTGGCCACATAAGCAGTGTGAGGGGAAAGTGAAGATCTTCATGTCTCTAGGGAAAAGATTTTTGGCATCTGGGGACAATAACAGCCAACAATCCTTTCAAATCATGGATAAATCTGTGGACTCAATGGAGACCAAATAATAAAAAAAAAACTTTTTCCTAGTGGGTGATTTTCTCATTTAAAGTGAAAGGCATTTCATATAGCCTCTCAGAACTCTTAGAAAATCTCTGGTGGAGGCTAGAGGGGAAGAAGTCCTAATTTAAGCCCAAGTGGATCAAGAGATGAGCAGATTATGAACCCAGAGCTCTGCTCCAATCCCTAACCTCACTTTGATGGAGTTCCTCATGTGTGGCCAAATACCAGCTCTGAACATCTAGGGTCACACTGTAGACAATTGGACAGATTCCTCCAGCCTCATAAGGTATCAGGGTCTGAGGTAAATGGCCAGATCAGAACCTTGGGGGCCTGGCTGAGATGAGAGTCCTTAGGTGATAACCAGGAACTACCCCATATTCATCTCAGACTGGGATTCAGAAAGGCAGATGGTGTGTGTGTGTGTGTGTGTGTGTGTGTGTAGCCAGACACTCTGGGATGCAGGAGGGTTATTTCCAAGCCTTAAATGAATTATAAGAAGGTAATCATTTGTGGCATTTCCCCCTCCCATCTTGGTTGTGCTTCTTCAAAGACAGGAACCCATGAACAACACGGACAGGAGGGCTGTTAGAAAAACGGCCATTTTCTTTGGTCCGTGTGTGTGAGTGTGTGTGTGAAGTGCTTGCCTTTCTCCTCTCCCAAGTTTGTTTCTTGGAACAGATAATTCAGAGGAAAAGGGAAAGCTCTTGCTGTGGTGGTGGATGGAGGAGGATGACAAGATGGTCTGGTTCTGGGCCACTGGAAGGGTATCAGATCTCTCAGCCAGGGGGATGGGGGAATCAGAGCAAGAAATCGAATCTATCAAACTGTACTTTCCCCTAAACCTCAAACCTACAGCTCCACTGCAGGCCGAATAGGCGCGTTTGGGACTGGAGGGGCCAGGGTCTCCATGTTAACATTCCTCTTGATTTCACGAGTGGAAACTTAGTGTTTGTCTCTAGCAGAGTCTATACATGAGTAGTCAGAATTCATCCTAATAATTATCACTTACATCCAGCATTCCTTGAGGGGGAAAAAACAAGGTGGAGATGGGGATAGGGGAGTTGTAAGAGACTCAGATTGCTTTCTTGAATTTGCAGGTAGGTTTCTTGATATATTTCCCATTCCTGAGCCCATCCAGGATCCCAAGGGCTGAAACAGAGGAAGCTGAGTCTCTGAGGGCCCTAGAAGCATCTACAAACCCCAAAGGCATTGGCTGTGGGCTCCCATTTGAGGAACCCACGCTTGAGAGTGTGTGTAGAGGGTGGGGAGGCTGGAGGGCTCCGGGGAACTACAGGGTGAGGAGTGGAGGAGGTGATCTCCAGCACCAGTTTTGTCCCACTTGATGGGCTACTGAGGAGCTTACACCCTGAGGCTGAGTGTCCCAACTGAGTCAGTACATGTTGGTTGTCTCACAGAGGCCAGGTCACAGGGCTGGGGCTCCCTCAAGGACCTCATAACTGTGCCCTGACCTAGACCCATGCAGAATAATCAGTGGTGAGCCTAGAAGCCTCTTGCTGACTCCCTCCACGACTTTCCTCCTCACTAATGCCCTCAACCTCCAGTAATCGTCCCTTCCCTGCTCCTGCCTGCGCACCACCCTTGTGTCCAAAGTGAACAGTGACTCAGACTTACAGGGAAGCTGATCCAGCCCTTCCCTCCTTACACAGGGCAGATAGGAAAATGGAGGCGCAGAGAGGGGAGATGACATTGCCCACCACGCCGAGCTAGATTAGACCCTTGCTCCCCATTCCCAATGTTTGGGGCCAGATGCCACTGGGCTTCTCTGGGTTGGGGTTGCGGGCAGGTGACCTTTAGTCTTTAGTCTTTCAGGATCTTTCTTTCCTTTTTATATTTGTGCTCTTCTTTCTGCCTTTCTCTCAAATTTTGGTTATATTGCTTTGGGAACATTCTTATTTTCTTTCTTTCCGTACGTAAAGCGTACTTCCCCTGCAGATTTACTCCCATCCCTTCTCACTCTCTGCGTCCCTCCCTTGGCTCTTGGCCCTACTCACGGTTCCTGGCTCAACGCTTTTCTGGTTTCTGGGCTTCTGGGCGCCATCAGGACAGCGGCAGCGACGTGGCTGGCACTAGCTTCTCCCCTTAGCAGACAGTCTTTGATCGCTCCTCAGATCCACTTGCTGGGTGGTGAAGGCCTAACAGGCTCTAATTTCTGGATCCTCAGCCTCGGCCTCTGAAGCACTTGCGTTTGTCCTGAGAGGGTCCTAACCCAAGGATGTTGCAGGGCTGACAGGGTGAGAGGGACATGGAGGTGAGAGTGGCCTCTCCTGACCAGCCAGGCCTCCACTCTCTGTTCTTGTAGCTCCCAGACTCTGCCGTCCTTTTGTCCAAAACATTTTCCTGTGAGGCCTGGCCGGAGCCTGCCTGATTTCACAGAGAAGGTGGCCTGTTATCCCCAAACAGGTCCTGTTGTTCAGGCTGGCTGGCGATTGGGCTCCAGGACCGCTCTGCAAGGTGCCCGCCAAGGTCAGACTCTGGCAGTGGGGAGCCCCTGGCAGGCTCTATGCCGACCTCGGAGAACAATGGAAAATTGAGAGGGCCAGGAAAGGGGTAGAGAAAAGGGAAATGAGAGGGAAAGAAATATAAAAAACAAAATAGATGAGAGGGAAAGACAGAAAAGGAGGAGGGGAGAAAAGAGGAGAATATGAAAGAAAGAAAAGTGAGAGGATAAAGAAGCAAACAAAAAGAAAGCGGTGTGTGCACGTTGGAGAGCAAGAAAGGCACCAAGGGAAAATCAAAGGTAATCGGGGTGGGGAAAACGTAAGCAGTAAAGAAGGAAAGAAAGGAAAAAGAATGTCCCCAAAGCAATATAACCAAAATTGAAGGAAAGGCAGAAAAAGGAAAGAAAGATACTGAAAGGCTAAAGACAGATGAAAGAACATAGAGACAGAAAGGAAGGATGGAAGAAAAGCCCGAGGAAAGGCATGCACCCTGTTAGCCCATTTTCGTGAACTCAACCTCCTCAAGCAGTTCCGCCAGGCCGGCGGAGCCCCGACCTTTCTAGAGACGCTGCAAATTCTCATTTTTCATCACAACCGACCTGAAAGCCGCGGGACCGGATACATTCCTCCAGGTGGGAGAACGAAGACACCGAGAGCTCACGTAGTTTTACAAAAAATAAACCATAATTTAACAAATGCCCCCAAGCGGGGCCGGTGGGCTTCTCTCGCCCCCTCCCCCTAGTCGGCTGCCCGAAGCCCCTGCTCCGCGGGCGCTGACAAGGAGGTGCCAAGTCCCAGTGGCCGGAACCCCCGCGGCCGAGCTCAAAGGCCTGGCTGTAAAGGTCATAGGCGGTCTGTGGGGCCGCTCTGAATGGGCTCCCGGAGGTAAACAGACTCTTAACTTTCAACTTGGCCTTGACCTTCCAGGAGGTGTCTGGCCGGTATGTAAAGGAGCAATTGAGGCATTTCTGCGAGTTTGGCTGGGTCAGTAAACGGGGTTGGGGGTCGGGGAGGCTCAGGGGTCCTAAGGGTCTGTCTGGAGGCTCGCAGCAGGACAAAAAGGAATCTGTGGGGCTGGGGGAAGGGCTAGCTCAGCCCAGGCGGGTGGGGAGGTCAGGATGCCTTGGCTGTACTAAATTCCGCCCTCAACTCTAGCGCTCAGGGAGGATACTGAGGTGCTGAGCCTCAGGTTCTGTACGTGGGAACTGCAGGTTTACTCAAGGCTGAAAGAGGCAAGCAAGAAGGGACCAATACTCGTTAGGGAAACTGTTCTTTTCTTTTCAAATAAAAACAGGTGGCTTGTAATTCATTGGAAACAGAGACACATACAGAAACACAAATAGAACCCATTTATTCAGTTTATGAAATGCTTTCGTGTGCAAAAAAATCTTCACAGCATTCCTGAGGGGTAGAAATTACTGTGCCTTTGAGAATACATAATTTTACAGATAAGGAGACTTACTCTGCCTTACTTGACTCCAGCTGAGGTCTATGACAGGTCATACATGTTTGCAAATACATAAACATATACAGAAAATGGGAGCACATGCACATATGTTAATATGATATTTGGAACTGTTCCCTAGAACCTACTAGATGCTAAATAAATTGTAGAGCAAAACAGAACTCCCCCTCCCCCGCCATAGTATTGATTTGTATTGAATTGTATCTGCTTACATAGAGGTCTCCAGCACAGTTGGTGAGCTTCTCCAGGGCAAGGTTTGAGTTGGTCTTCTCTGCATTCTACAGTGATGCAGAATTACATGCATTCAGCTGTTTGTTTCCGTAAGACATAGATAAGAACATTAATATCCAAAAAGCATAATGGCAGGCAACATTGCTATGAATCTTGAAATTTTTATATTTAATTATGTTCCTTCTGAAAAATAGAGATAAGCTGATGTAATGTCAAGAAATACCCCATGTACATCTTGAATTTTTATAGGGAACATACCCGTGTAACTAGCACGTAGATAGAGATCTGAGATCCAGAACATTTCCAGCCTTATGTCACCTCCTAGTCAGAAGCTCCCCTTCCCAGGGCAATCTATTCTGACCTCTATCACCATAGATTTGATTTTGGCTATTCTTGATTGAACTGCATAGAAATAAAATCATAAAAAATTTGCTTTTTTGTGTAGCTTCTTTTACCCACCTATCTGTGCAAATTATCTATGTTGTGTGTAGCAGTGTTTTTTAAAATCGTTGTGTAGCACTATTGATGAACATCTGAGTTGTTTCTATTTTTGAGCTATAATAAATAAAGCTGCTTTAGATATTTTAGTACTTGTCTATTGATGGATATAAACATTCATTTCTGTTGGGTATATTCCCAGGAATGGAATTGATTTACCTATTTATACAATTTAGGGATCTGTTCATGCCTGTGTTGTCATCTACCAAGCAAAAAGCAGTAAAAAATTCTTAGTCGTTAGGTAAAGATCCTGGTATTTCTGCCTTTCATAATCAGATAACCAAGAGGCTATAGCAAGAAACTAGAAAGCATCAAAGAGACATCGCCTCCCTTTTCTCTCCTGTTGTTTTCAAATGCAACAAAATCCAGTGAGGATTTCATGCTTGGTGTCTTCAATTATCAGCAATGGTCACTGAAAGTGAGCTATACTCTTCCCTACAGCCCTGCAACTTGGAGCAAATCCAGTTGCATGGGCCCTTTCCTGAAAGATAGCTCAAGTTCAGACTCAGGTTGTGGAGGGGGTATGGCCAAGCCCACCTAGAGTGCAGGGTAGTCTGTTCTATAAAATTGCCATGAGCTTAGTGTAGAATGCAAAAGTTCCTGTCTTCTCAAAAAAAAAAAAAAAAAAAACCTGTGAGTTTTAGAAAAAGTGAACCCAGAAGATTTGATTTGGGAGGGATAGTGATGGAAACAGAAAATCTCTAAAGACAGATCAGTGAGAAAAAAAAAATATGGTTTGGGGCTTCTGCCTTGCACTGCACAATAGTTCCCAACAGATGGGCCTCAGATAATTCCTCCAATGGTTGAGATTCCCTCTCCCATGCCCTTTTCCTTCCTAGGAAAGGAAAGCCTGGAGAAAGCAGATAGAGGTCCTGGGTTTTCTGGTCCTAGGTTTGGGTGGTAGTGTGCCAAGATCAAGGTGAATTTTCTGGGCCCCATGGAATGTAGGAGAGGACAGAGAGACTGGGTACTTCATAAACGCCAGGCTTCTGTATTCTTGGGGTCCAGATTCCCTCGAAACTAGTTCTTTGCCAGTTAGCCAGGCCTGGTTTTCTGGAAATAATCTTAGATCCCAGAAAAGGGGGGAAAGTGTTTATCTTTTCTGACTGGTACTTCAGGATTTTATAACATTCTCACTCAAACCCGTCCTTCAACTTCTCTCCCTTTCTGTGTGTCTCTGGATCTCATTTTCCTGGCTCTTTCTCTGCCTCTCTCTGAATATACAGGTCGTATGTGACATCTTTCCATATTCTTTCCCCATCCTAAAACGGAAATCCAGACCCCCCTTTACAGGCCAGGACCAGAAGCTCCATTTCCGCTTCAGGTCTGAACCTTTAACGTCTCCAGTTCTCATGTCTCCTTCTTCGGAGTCCGTGTCTCGCTCCCTCTCCTTTCCACCCCTCTTCGAATCCGGAGCTTTATAGGCTATGGGCGGTAGCCAGGGTCTCTGGGGAAGAGGCGTTCTAGGCACTTCCCGAGGTCCAGGAGTAGCTTATTACGGCGCATCCAGAATGGGAGGGGCACCTGGAGTGAACTGGGATGCTAGTACTGGGACACCAAAGCAAGGAGCTTCCAGAAATATCCCTTAACTCCCATTTTCTAGCCCCTTCTGGCTCAGGCGCATTCCCGGGTTTTTCCTTTCAGGCTCAGAGCGGCCTCCAGGCCCCACCCTCAACTCCCCTTCCCTCCACGAGATGGACACTTTATAGGGAGAGCTTTTTATTCTCTCGTTAAACCTGCCAAAGCACAGGAGACAGAGAGCCAGGGAGGGAGAGGAGGCGACCGAGGTGGGGCTGGCTCCGTCTCTCCTCTCCCGTTTCCCCTCTCCCGTCTTCCCACCCCCGACGTAGCTGGGTTGTTCCCAACTGGAAAGCGGCGGGAAGACACCCTGTCTCTTTTCTCTCCTTTTCAAATGCAATTAAGAAAAAGAAAAAGCCGAGAGAGAAAGAGAGGAGGGAGGAGAGGGAAAAGGAGGAAGGCGGGGAGAGAAGGAAGGAAGGAGGAGGGAGTGAGCAAGGGAGCGAGGGAGGGTGCGGGGGGAAAGAGAGAAAGCAGGGGTAAAGTATTTTCGCAATTTCTGCAGTGAAGATTTTATGAGCTTCTCTCCGCCAGGCCGCAGCCAATCAGCCCGCGAGCCCGGGCACCTGCGGCTCCTGCGTCACGACGGCCGGGCTGAGCGAATGCAGGCGCCCAGCGAGCTGCCAGCGATTTAAAACGCTTTGGATTCCCCGGGCCTGGGTGGGGAGAGAGAGCTGGGTGCCCCCTGTATCCCCCACCCCCAGCGCCTCATGAGCCGATCCTCGGCCCCATGGAGCCCGGCAATTATACCACTTTGGACGGCGCCAAGGAGATTGAAGGCTTGCTGGGAGCTGGAGGGAGTCGGAACCTGGTCACCCACTCGCCACTGACCAGCCATCCAGCGTCGGCACCTACGCTGTTGCCTGCTGTCAACTACGGCCCCCTGGATCTGCCAGGCTCTGCGGAACCGCCAAAGCAGTGCCACCCATGTCCCGGGATGCCCCAGGGGGCGTCCCCAGCTCCAGTGCCTTACGGCTACTTTGGAGGCGGGTACTACTCCTGCCGAGTGTCTCGAAGCTCGCTGAAGCCCTGTGCCCAGGCGGCCACCCTGGCCGCCTACCCTGCGGAGACTCCCGCGTCCGGGGAGGAGTACCCCAGCCGCCCCACCGAGTTTGCCTTCTACCCAGGATACCCGGGACCCTACCAGCCTATGGCCAGTTACCTGGATGTGTCGGTGGTACAGACCTTGGGCGCCCCTGGGGAGCCTCGTCATGACTCCCTGCTGCCTGTGGACAGTTACCAGCCCTGGGCCCTCACCGGTAGCTGGAACAGCCAGATGTGTTGCCAGGGAGAACAGAACCCCCCAGGTCCTTTCTGGAAGGCAGCATTTGCAGGTAAGCTGCTCTGGATGCCCTTGGTGCTGAGTGTGGCGTTGTAGACCCTGCCTGGATGGGTCTTGGGGCTGGTGAGGAGGAGCTTGGTTCTCCTTGGTTGGCTATTAGGGCTCTGAAGGAGGGTCCAGGCAGTTAGAGAGCCTGGGTGAAGGCCCCAGAGGGTCAGTGTGAGGGGCCTGAGCTGGGTGCTATTTGAAGCCTGAGGCCCACCAGGTCTCTGATTTCCCTGGGAGGCCTTGGGACCAGCCTTTCAATATGTCGGAGTGCTTGACTCTCTTTGCTGTTGTTTGGGACTTAGGGTGTTCCTGCCCAGCAGGACCCCAGTTTAATTCTTCTCAATTCATTGAGTGTGGGGGTGCAGCCGGGTGGGGACAGAGAAATTGGTTGTTCTGTAAAGAATACAACCCCTTACTTTCTCTCAGATGAATTTTTCAGTTTCCAAAGGGAAGTGTAGATTTCCTGCAGCCATAATTTAAGTGTGTGCATTGGTGTGTGTGTGTGTGTGTGTGTGTGTGTGTGTGTGTGTTGGGAGTAGGGGCAGAAATGTGTTCCCTCCTGTACAGAATTTGCTTGTAGTATCTGTAAGAGTGGCCAAGAGCCGGAAAATGCATATGAGGGTGGACATTAGACAGCGGGCTGGGTGTGTTTGCAGACTGCAGGCGTGAAGGCAGTGATGAGTGAGGGTGGCCTGCAGAAATCTCCTCTTTCCAAGGCTGGGTAGATCAGGAAACCAACCAGCCAGAAGTGGAGGTGTCCTCTTGTGCTTTGGGGAAATGGCAGTGCCTGTATGGTAACCTGAGTACTCCTGTAGGATGACCTAGGTTGTGGGGCCTGGGTCAGACGCTGGGCTTGCGCCAGGCCGTGGTTTGAGCATGTCTCTCTTTCCCTCCCTCTCCTACATAGACTCAAGCGCACAGCATCCGCCTGACGGCTGCGCCTTCCGTCGAGGCCGCAAGAAGCGCATTCCCTACAGCAAGGGACAGTTGCGGGAACTGGAGCGTGAGTATTCGGCTAACAAGTTCATCACCAAGGACAAGAGGCGCAAGATCTCGGCTGCCACCAGCCTCTCAGAGCGCCAGATCACCATCTGGTTTCAGAATCGACGGGTCAAGGAGAAGAAGGTCCTCGCCAAGGTCAAAACCAGCGCTACTCCGTGAGGGAGCTCCCTGGCTCTGGCTGGGAGGGGGAAAGGGGAAGTTGGGGTATCCTGGTGAGACCAGGAGCCTGCCTCAGCCAAGCTGGGGCTCCGGACTCTGCTTGAGAGGCTCCCAGAAGTGACACTCTTCCCAGGCCAATGTTCCTGGGTTGTTCTTCAGGGACAGTCTGGATACCCCGTGGATCCCAGAGAGCCAGCAAGGCCCAGAGTTACAGCCCAGTCCACCAGGTAACACTACCCAAATGACCTTGTCCCAGTCATAATCATTCATTCTGGCAGTTGCAATAATCAGCATAACCAGTACTAGTTGCCATGATAATTAGTATCATATTTTCTATCTAGAGCTCTGTAGAGCACTTTTAGAAACTGCTTTCATGGATTGAGCTGATCATGAATAAACTTGGAAGGAGACCGGTGACAGGACAGCTTCCTCTGGATCCTCTTCCATTTCCAAAGCCTGTCCCCATCGCAGTGAAGGCAGAGGAGACAAGAAATGGCAGATTTACCTCTGTAACGTTTCCTGTTGCCCCTTTAGCATTTTTTCTAAGATGACAACTAGGCAGGATGGCCAATGCTGGAGGGTACCTCTCCCTCCCTCCCTGCCATCCCCTAGACGGTACCCACTGGTCTCAGAAGTCCATAGGCCTAACTCCTCAGTTTCGGCCCTGGGTGAAAATGAAGCCAGTGGACTACCTTCCAGGGTCTGTTCTTTCTTCCAGAGAAATGGGGTTTGAGAAAATGCCTGGATAATTCACCACTTCCTCTCCATAACTTTCCAAGCCTTCCCTCAATGATTCTGGTGGTTCTGACCAAAGGAAGTAGGTCGTGATTCATTGGGCATTTGGGAGCTGCATGAAATAGACATTTGTGGCCTTGTAGCCCCTCTTAGGCACAAAGATTGCAGAATGAGGGGACTAGTAGCCTGTCCGTGGCAGGCACATCCCAAACACATTTGTATAGCCTAAAAGGAGAAAAAATGAATATGGGTCGTTCACTACCCATTTCTCCTCTGCTTGCCTGCCGGTGACACCAAGGCGCTTCGGAGTCTCAGGCCTTGGAGTCTCGGGCAGGTTCTTTACCGAGTGAAAGAACCAGCGGTGGCAGAAGCCCCCAAACGCCAGTGTCAGAATGGGGAACCGCAGGCCACCGGGACAGTAGTGGGCACAGACTTGTTTCCTTTCACTTTGTGCCGGTTCAGTCCACAAACACTCTGGGCGAGTGGAGGACAGTTTGGCGCCAACCCGGTTTTCCACTGCCGCATAGACAATATGCCAATAGCGCGGAGTTCCAGAAACCTGGGGCAGACCGGCTGTTCGCAGAGCCGGGGAACCTGAAGTCGTGTACCTCGACCGGGATCAGACGCGACCTTGTCCGCGGAACATCAGCGAGGCTGAGCTGGATCTTCCCGCAGCCCGGGCTGGAGGGTTCTGGCAGCCTTCTGGCGATCGGGCGCACAGAAAGGAAGTGGAGAGGACGGGCCGCCAGACCCACGTTCCGAGCCTCCCCGCAGCGGGCAGTCGGGAGGCGAGCATCCGGAAAGGTCCCCGGCCACGTCTCGACGGCAGCTCCATCTCAGAGCGGAGTCCTCCTTTTCCAGGAAACCCTGAGTTGGCCGCCGCAGCCGAGCAATTCGAGTCGGGCGGCATCCCAGTCCTCGCTCTTATCCGAAGGAAGACTCTTCTAAGTCTTCCAGATCCTTTTTTTTTTTTTTTTTTTAACCAAAGAGGATTCTAAAGCTGGGGCGGGGGAGGGGGGAGGGTTAAAAAAGGCCCCGACTGGCATGACCCTCCCTCCCTGGGTCTTCTTAGATAGTGGGTGTGCTTGGGGAAGGGGAAGGTGTCAATTTCGTGATTTACAGTCTTTCTAAGCCCCGTGGTCCAGTTTAAGCTCCCTGGTATCGCGCCTCGCCCAGAGAAAGTTACTTTCTGCTTTCCACGTTCTCCTTCAAGCGAAGTCCCAATCTTTAGTAATTTTTAATACCGCAGACTCCGAAGGTTAGTGGGTGCAGCCCCCCTCCCTTGCCGCTTCAGAAATTGAGAGACTTCAGGACAGATAGGCCTATGGGTAGGTGGCGTGTGGGACAAATGGGGGAGACCGCGTGGTGCTTTCTCCCTACAGAGGGAAGGGAAAGGCTTTAGGTTACCACTCGGACTTCCCGAGGCGACTTCGGGAGGCCTGCAGTCAGGGGCCTCGAGACTCTGAACTCCCGGGGCTCTAATGCCTCCATTCCGTTATCAAGGACTTAATGTTTCGGGGCTTTTCTTTTATGCTCTCGCAACAGTTTTAGAACAAACAAAAGACGTGGGATTTTAGATTTATTTCTCTACCAACGTGAGTTTGGCCTATTAAAAAGACAAGGGCGCCCCCTTCCGGCAGAATCTCGCCATTTCAGAAAAACTTGTCGGTAGGCTCGGCTTTTTAACAACCGCTCAACTGAGTGAGCCTCTGGCTTCCGAAAGCCTGGGGACTCGGGCCTGCGGGGTTGGGGCATTCGTAGCCGCGTGTGAGAGCGCCCGGACCCGGAGTCGCCTGAAATTGGGCCAGGGTACTGGCAAATGTATCAACCCAGAGGCGGAGAGACCCAGGAGGAAGGCTAGGAGGGCAGCAAAAGAGATCTCTAATAGAGAAAAAACAGGGTGGCCAAAGCACCCGGAGCAAGGCTGCGGCGCCATCAGCCCTCGGTCCGGGTCTTCATTCCACTGGAGTATTCTATTTATCTTCCTCGCCAGAACAATTCGCCGCGAACCCCTCTCCCCCGCTTCCCCCCGCCCCGAGTCATTTACTTGTATGGAATCTGTGCCAAAAAAAAAAAAAATTATTCAATTTCGCTTTGTGTTAAACCCTTTTATGGAAGCTCTTTCCAAACACCAGTGTTACTACCGAGGCGAATTATATCCCCTTCCACCGAGACCATTTAAAAATCTTTCACTAGTTTGTGTCTAAACTAAAACAAAATCCATGTAGCTACATTTACTTGCTTGCAGCTATTTGCTTTTTAAATAGGGCTACTTTAAACTATTAAGACAAGAAAGAGTGTTTCGCTAAAATTTAGATTGAAATGTGTGAATACAACGTTCTCAAATAGGTAAATTCAGACATTTTCATGACAAACGCAGAGGCGCACAGACACACACCGGGAAACACACCGAGTGTCTTTGCACCAACGAGGAGCACTTTTACTCCGGGCCGCCCTCTGCGCCCTCTCCCTTTCTCTGAGCGGAACTTCGCCAGCTCAGTCCCAGCAAATGTCGAAACAGGGTTGGAGGGTGGCGTCTACGCTGCTCCAGGACCGAAATCACTTCCAATTCCAAATCAGGCGGATTTTATTAGGCCTCGAGAGGACGGATTAGGCGGTAATGGAAAAGAGCGTTGACAGGACCTCGGGAAGCTCTTTTCCAATCTAGGTTCTCGAAGCAACCCCGCGGACAGCGAACCCGGTGCCCCAGCTCCAGGGTCCCTTACTGGCCAGCGGGCAAACGCTCGCCGCCACCCTAGAACTCGCGAGGCCGCAGCCGGCGACTGTTGGCAGCGTCGTGACCCCTGTCCCAGCCCCCCGCCCCGTTCCCCCTCCGTCCCCAGCTAGCCACCCCTGCTCTGAGTGGTTCGAGGACCTGTAGCTGCCCTGCGGCAGAAGAGAGGCCCAAGTCAAGACCCCCCAGTTCTCGAACGGCGCGGCCCCCCTCCTCCAACGCGGAGCTGACGGCCCTCCGTTCCTCCAGCCCACCATTGCTCCCCTTTATGAAAGTTTTACTCAAGGTCCTAAGTGCTGCACTTGAATTAGGTTTCCTTCCGGGGGAACCCTCTGTGCCCGTGCCCCCTTCCGGTCTACACCAGAGCTTCAAACGTGATTTACACGAACCTGTTACCGTAAACTGGCAATAAAGTGCGGAGGCAACTGTTGCGGAGGGGGCTAAGGAGTGGTTCCGTTGTTTTTGAAAGAAATTTATAGTACATTCTCACCGACCTGAATACTCCCTCTCGGGGAAAGGGGGAAGAAAGCAGAGGGGGCGCCCTCGGCCCCTCACCCGGCGGGGCCGGCCCGGGCCTCCCCCGAGGCGCTGGCCTGGGCCCGGGGAGAGATTGGAAAACATCCAGTGCCGACCTGACGCCAGCCTTTCTTCCTTTCTCGGCTACCAGTTACTTTTGTGTAGAAAGCGGGTGGGGGTGGTCGGAGCAAACGGAGAAGAAGGAGTTCCACCACGGGTCTCCCTCCCCTAAATGCCTCCAAAATGACGGAGAGGCCAGCGTTCAATCACCCTCGGGACGAAGGGGAGGGAAAGGCCGCGTCGGCCGGCGGACAAGGCCGTTGAACTTGAAGTTTCTGGCCAGTGGTTCCCGCCGCCCCTACCCCCACTCTCCTCAACTCTTCATGGGAAGATGGAGGAAGGTGAGGGAAGGGGTCCCATTTCTGGCCTTGGGAAGGAGGGGGGAGGCCAAGCGGCGCTGGCAGAGCCAGAGCGACCGGAAGACTGTCGCGAGACGCCGGGTTGGGGAGGCGAGGAGGCTGTAGCGGAGAGCGGGCGCTCCGGCCACGAGGTGGGGAGCCGGGGGCTGTGCGCCCTCTCCTTGCGCCCCGCCCCAAGCTCTGCTGGGAGGGGGCCCCTTGTGCTGCGCTGCGATCCTTCCTCCTCTAGCCCAAGGTGCGCGAGAGCAGAGCCCTGCGCCACTCGGAGGTCGGCGCCGGCCCAGCCCCGAGCCTTCGAGCCCACCGAATTCCAGCCCTGGCCTTGGCAGAGAGAGCAAGAGTGTTATGCTCCCGTTTCTCAGAGCAAGACCCACTCATTTTGCTACTTTCAAGAATGCTCTTCTCTCTAAAAAGGTAAGCCCGCTGATTCGTGCGTGGGCCAAGGACTTGAAGCTCTTTTGGCCTGGGGACCCGCTGAGGGAGCCGTCGGAGAAGGGGGGGTTTGTCCCCGGACTCTGGGGGACTCCGCGGTCACTGCGGGCAGGGAAGGGTGGGTGTCAGGCTCTCGAAGAGGCCATTCAGCCGGGCTCCTCCTCGTTGTTTCCTAAAAAGGCTGGCAGCCGCCTGGGCAAAAAGGGACCAAGAAAGCTGCTTCGCAGCACGCGGGACGCCAGCGCGGCCTCAGCGGGGGAGAGTCTGGCTTGGGAGAGCAAGGCCCGCCCATAGGACCTTGTGTTTGTCTCCGACTGGATGGAATCTTGGTACAGACGACATTAATATTATTGTTAATGTTGTTCTTATTTAAACTGTGATACTTTACAAAACATTTACTCTGAAAACTGGGTGAAAATTAACCCTGATGATAATGATTTATTAATGTACCCTTAAGGGAGAGGCTCTGGCCCTCTAAAACTAAATCAGTGCAGTTTAGTCTCGCACGGCTGCCTTCCTTCTGCCATACCTGTGCCCTGTTGAGCTCTTTGAGTTCTGGGATCTGAGGAGCAACTAGAGGGGTTGCCCATGGCTGGCATAGGTGCCCAGGGACTCAAACCTTGCACACAAGCAGCAGGGGGCCACATGCTGGTGTCTTCGCCACTGACACTGCTAGCTTGTTGGTCTTGAAGGGGGGGGCAGGGAAGAGGTAATACACAGACACACTCCGAACTCACCCAACCCACCCTGCCCCCACTGGTTCCTGCCCATGCCCTCTCAGAGCGACTGTCCCCACACAGACAAAACCCACTTTATAAAATGAGGACGTTGAGGCTAAGCCTTAGTTACTTGATCAGCGACACAGTCTAAGCAGAGCCCCCAAAGCAGGAGTTCTAAGGGCTAAGCTCTGTGGTCATCAGCGCAAGAGAACAGGAAGCCAAGCCTCTCCCCCACTCCCAACATACCTCTTCTCACAAGGTCTCTCTAGACACAAACTTTCTATCTGGAGCCATCATCTGAGGTCACCGAGCTGCACTCGAGCCCCCCAATTTGGATAAGTGCAACCACGGGGGATTAAACACAAGCGGAAATTTACTTCAGTCCATCACTCATTTATCGAGTGCCTGCTGCACGCAGAACCATCCCTTGAAGTGGAAGGCTGGAGGAAATACAGTGGAAATACACTGGCTCCCTTTCTACCTACGCTCTCTGGCGCTCTGCCTCTCCGTCGCTGGCAGATCTTGGGTCTGTAGTTTCTTCATATGTGACCTGAAGCCAGGGGACTGTATCCTGTGATCTCTGACATTTTAAGGTGGGTCAAACGCCTACTCAGGGAGAACGAAGACTGAGAACGATTCACTCTCACGGGGTATGGAGAGGCTTCCCAGAACAACCTACGCTGGAGAAGGACCTGGAAGATGCTTAGAATACCAAATCCGGGTGGGAAGACGTGAACAAAACTCGGGAGAGGGGGCAGAAGAGACAGGTCTCTGAGGGAGAGGGGTCTAGACCTCGGCTCTGGTTAGGGTAGGGCAGGGAGGGAAGAAAGTAAGGGCGTCCTTACTGGGTCCTGGACGTTAGGCGAAGCCTGTGCGGCGCCCATTCAGAGTGTGAGCCCCGGGTTCTTACCTAGGCGCGCATCACTTGGCGTGCCAAGAGCTGCGGGCCGCACAGCGCAGGCACCAGGCCTAGCCAGCTCTTGAAGAGAGAAATGGGTACCCGGCGTGGACTCTCAGCGCCCCATCTTAAATGGGTTCAGCCTGTCTCCCCCGCCGGAGACCTGACCTCGGTCTTTGTCTGGTTAAGTTCGTCGCCCTTCCCCCTCCAGGCAGAATTCTGTCGTTGAACTTGAGCCAGACCATAAACATTCCTTCACCCCTCCGGAAGCTGGACCGAGACGGGGAGGGGGTGGAGGAAAAGGTGGCCAAAGAGGATTGTGGAAGGATCCGAAACGCCAGAGACCCGGCCTTCTCCCACCCAAGCCTGCATTGCTTTAGCCACGGGGTTCGGCGTTTTGTGTTCCGCGGAAACTTCGCCAGATCTGCATTTTTAAAATCCGATTATTGAGGCCTTATGGCAAGTTAGACCAATACTTTAGTCAGAATCAACATAATGTTAATTTTCATTTTCATTCATGCATAATTCATACGCTCTATTTTTGACCATAAAATTTCCCACACTTAAAAATGACCTGGAAAGGCAAATGCGTAAAGAGCAAACGAATAGCTGCAGCAGAGGAATCATTAGAGAAGATTGAAGTAGGTCATCCCTAAGCTGTCCCCTCTGTATTTTAAAAGCGCCCCTCCTTGGGCAGCACAACTCCAGCCGGCGGCCGACGAGCCCGCTGGGCCCTGTATCCCATGATCTGGAAGCAGGCTTGGTAAATGGGGCGCCCCCCATCCTTGGCCTGGGGAGCGCTCCGAGGGACCCAGGACTCCTGGCGCGTGCTTCCCTGGCGCTGGCGGGGGCTGCGCAGAGCGGCCTGCTGAGACCGTATTCGTGTTTTTGTTTCCTCTTTTTCAAAAGAATCCAGGATCCCTAAGCGAGGGAGGATAAAACACAGGATCCCGGGGTCTTTTCCTGGCTCAGAAAAACCCACTGTAAGGGGTACTGGGCGCGCTGGGCGGGCAGGAGAGGCGGGGCAGCTCTGAGCTTCCCTCCCCGGGAGGATCCCGGGCAGCTCGGCGAGCCTCGGAGAAGGCACCAAACCCGGGCAAGCCTGCGACAAGCTCCCGGCCTCCGAACCTGAGGCTAGATAAAGTGCTCGGAGACAGGTCCTCACCGGCAAACCGGAAAAGGGGCCTGAGAGAGCTATCAGAACACTGCTCTCCGCGTTCAACCGCAGCTCCCCCTACCCCGCCCCTACTTGGCTTTAACCTGTCGGAGGACTAGGACCGAGGAGGGTTTTTGTCTCATTCTCCTCCCCAGCCTTCGATCCCCAGGTCTACGGGGCCCTGAAGGGAACTCAGCCAACCCCTCTCCCTTTGTCTGATCTTTGGGAAAAAGGCGTGGGCGCCTTGGTCAAGTTCACGGATCTGGCCGGCGTCTCTCAGGGCAAATGGGGCCACCGCTGTCATCCGCATCAGGAAGGTCCTAACAGTCGAGATTGGGGGTGGGGTTGCGGGGGTGCGAAGCCTCCAGAAAGCCTTTTGTTCTTTAGTCTGCTGTTCGGTTCTCACAGGCCCGCCCGCCCATCCCCTCAGCTCTGTAGAGGAAAAATAACTCCATCTGAAAGGAAGCCGTTTATTTGGAAAAATAAATGCGAAGGCCTCGTGGAGTGTGCTTCTCAGAATGGTCTTAAGTCTTTGGCACTTGGGTAGTTTTTCGTTAGTTCTATTCTGGCATTTATGAAAGTTAGGGGTTTACAGCTTTTATTTGGTACAATCTTTTATTTGGAATCTGATGTAGAGTAAAAGAAGCCACATCTACACTCCGCCCCAAAATCTTCAGATTAAAAACATTGAAATAATTACCCCCAACATTCCAGCCCTTAAAAGAAACAAAAGGGAAAAAAGCTCGAAGTGGAAAATAAAAAAACCTTATTCAGGTAGCAGAAAATATAACATAGGGCTTTAAATACACACAAACTCTAAAAACTTTTAATAAACAACCCTCTGAATTTTTCCTCATTCTGCATTCCAGATCTCATGTTTTATAATTTGCAACCACTGTGATTTGTTACTTTTGTCTTTCCACTCCCCAACATATATATATATGTATATATATATATACTATCTTGAGTCTAAAAACACGCTACATTTACTACATTACAAGCAATTTCCCAAGCTATTCCAGTCTTCTAAACGCCACTTAAAATGTATAATATAAAATGAAGTGAGTTGTCATCATTTAGCATTTCCCTAGTGCTGCTCATTTAGGTTGTCCCTACATTTAAAAAGAAAACTTTTTTTTTTCCTGGTTGGAAAAGTAACACATTTTCATTGTCAAGAATTTTTTAATAGTATAAAGAAAATAATACCACCCCATATCCTACCATCCAAAATTTACCAAAGTGAATCTTTTGTTGTATTTTCTTTAGTTGTTTTTTTTCCTTGCAAATATGTGTAATTTCAAAATTCAGATTCCTTGTGAACATTTTTGAACTTTGCCTTTTAACTTAATATTAGAACATTTCCCAGTGTGATTAATCATTTTTCAAAAACATCATTTTAATGATCGCATAGTATCCAGTGCACCATTATTTCCAGTGCACCACCAGATAAGCATTTCTCTAATTATTGATCATTTCCATGTTTACTGTTTAAAATAATTCATAAGAAAGAGAACACTGTTATGACCCTACGTGTGTTTGGTAGGAAGGTAAGAGTTGAATCTCCCTCAAATAGAGTGTTTCAAAAATTTTAGGTTTAAATTTCCCTCTCCTAGGTATCAGGTGAGAGCGAATGAAACCGGGCCTGCTAGAGTGCTGGAAATATTGTTTTGATTAAGATGGTGGTTCCACCAGTGTGTATTCATGTGAAAAAATCGTTTGGCTGAACATTTAAGATTTGTGCAATTTACTTTTTAATTTTAACATTTTCCCCTACTCCTGAGAGCCTATATCTATTTACATAGAAAAGGAACAATGCAGAAAATAGGTAGGTGGAGGAAGTGAGAAAGGAGTGGGGATCAACCCAAACTGGGGCTGTTCACCCTGTGCTGGGATATTTTCTTTATTTCATAGAAACATGAAGTCAATATTGAAAAGCTAGTGATGAGGAAAAAACAAACAAAAAAAGAACTTGGTCCTTCCCCCAACCCCATGTTAGGTAAAGACTTTTCAGTTACACTTAACTCATGTGGCTTTGAATTTTCCTTGCAAATAGAAGGTACTAATAAAAATAGGCTAGAAAATGTTTATAAAGGCAGTTAAAATTAATGCGTAAATAACCGACTTGGCTAACATGATCACGTGAGATAGAAGTGGAGTACTTTACACATAATGAAATAAAAGTTGAATTTCAGAAAGATTCATTTTGGATCCATTCTGTAACCCACATTTTCACTTTAAAAGAAAGATAACAAGCTGAACTTGGAGGCGGCAGGGACAACTGCTCCCCCAAGGAGGATCTGAGAGGGAGTGGAGTGGTGTCTGGTATCTGGTCTGGTTTTATTGGCACGATCTTGTGTGATGCTGTGTGCTGGCCAGAACATATGCTTCGTCCTTGGGATGCTGGAGGAGAAGAAAAAACCCCTTCAAACAATTTGTCACCACAGTTGCTTCCTGATGTGCTTCAGCTAGAAGACTGCTACAATCACTGCACACTGTTCGGCAGTGATTTTAATTCTTTAAATTGTTTTTTCACTTAGGATAAAGTTGGGGTTTTAATATCTGATGAAGAAAGACATTACAGATATTTTTTCATGTTAGAGGAATATACTGTGGGTGTTTTGGCTTTCCCTGATTTTTTGAGGTATGGCATAATTCAGTAAAGTGCATTAATCTTAAGTGTGTTGCTCATGGAGTAATTACCCAAGTAACCACTGTTTAGAACAAGATCTAGAACATTTTTAGCACCTCTGTGGGTTCCCTCCTGCCCCTTTCCAGTATAATATTCCGGAGATAGTTGCCATTCTGGTTTTTGTTCTACGGATTAGTTTTGCCTGTTCTTGAACTTCGCATAAAGAGGCATACAGTACAGAGTACAGACCTCTTTTGTGTCTGGTTTATGTCACTCAACAAAATGTCTGTGCAATTAATCTGTGTTGTAGGGTGTATCAGCAGTTTATTCTTTTACATTGCTCTATGCTATTCCATTTCATTCACCTCTTGATGGACATTTGAGTTGTTTCTATTTTGGGCTATTATGAATATTCTTGAACACATCTTTTGGTGGATAAATTGATTCATTTCCTATAGAATTTCTGGATTACAGGGTAAGTATATGTTTAAATTTACCAGCTATGTGGTATTTTTATAAATCAAATTATTGGGAATTCCCTGGTGGTCCAGCAATTAGGACTCTGTGCTTTCATTGCCAAGGGTGAAGGTGTGGGAACTAAGATCCTGCAAGCCACACAGCGCAGCCAAATAAATAAATTAAAATTAAAATTAAATTATCCATGGACCAGGCTTCCCTTGTGGCTCAGCTGGTAAAGAATCCGCCTGCAATGCAGGAGACCTGGGTTCCATCCCTGGGTTGGGAAGATCCTGTGAAGAAGGGAAAGGCTACCCACTCCAGTATTCTTGCCTGGAGAATTCCACGGACTGTATAGTCCACGGGGTCGCAAAGAGTCGGACATAACTGAGCAACTTTCACTTCTCGTCACTTCATCCATGGACCAGTCCCAATTCCCCACAACTAGTCCAAGTAGTGGGGCTTCCCAGGTGGCTCAGTGGTAAAGAATCCAGCTGCCAGTGCAGGAGACCCGGATTTGATCCCTGGGTCAGGAAGATCCCCTGGAGAAGAAAATGGCGACCCACTCCATTATTCTTGCCCGGAAAATTCCATGGACAGAGGGTCCTGGTGAACTATGGGTTGCAAAAGAGTAGGACTTAGTGACTAAACAAGTACAAGTGGTCAGATTTAAGAGCAAGAAAATCTAACATTAATGGGGTGGATATGATTACTTTTGCTTGAATTTCTAGAAAGAGCTTATTTTGAAGTCTTGATGACCTGGATCCTTGAGACAGCAGAGATTTGAGTTTGCTGACAGCAGCGCATCAAAACTCATGGCTCTGGTTCTTCCTCTAGCCTCCCTCCACTGATCCAGTCACATCTGCAAGTTATGCCTACATGGATGTCAACAAACTCCCCCCAAATGCAAGTGCAGTGAGTCAGGGCAAAGAAGAACTATGACTGAGGTCAATGGTCAGGATCAGCAGGGCCCAGGGCTTAGTGCTAGAAGATGGAAGTGATTCTCTTGAGTCCTGATTTGGATGCTGAGTTATGACTTGGGAACTTTACAGCCCTGTGGTCTTTTAACAAGAAGCAATCTATCTTCCCAGGCAGAACTTCCATTACTGGTGACAGGTGCCCAGAGCCAGCTTATTAAAAACCATCCTTTCAACCCCCAAAGTGAATGTGCCACAGTGTGTTGGAATGGAATGCTAATTTCCAGCTACACATCCTAATCTGGGGCATGGAGAGAACACTATATACATATTAATATTAAAGAGAATGGAAACCCAGCATTATTTCTGCAGCGACACCCTGAGCCCAGGATCTGAGAGCGTGAGGATCTGCCTGTATTTCCTGGGTCACATGCCCCCATCCCAGCAGGTCAGCACAGCTCATAGGCTCTCACCTACTGCCTTGGGTTGGCCCTGTCGTGGCCCCGAGACAGAGCTTACCTTGATGCTCAGCGGCTGTGGTAGAGTGGAGTGAGCACTGGATTTCCAGTTGGTGGGCTGGATTCAAGTCCCAGCTGTGGTGGAGGAACAAGGCCTTTTACGTTTATAAGGTGCTTTTTAATTCTTCCAAGTACATGTGTGCATTCACGGCTTTTATCTCATGTGGTTCAGTGATGTACAAGGAGAGGGAAAAAAATCTGCCCATTTTATAGAGGAGTACATGAATACCTTGGAGGCAGCACTTGTTGCTTTTGGAGGTGAGAAGAGCCTCTACTCATTGGCTTTTTCCTCTCTCTCTTGTGCAGCTTTTTTTTTTTTCCTGACCACACATATGGGATCTTAGTTCTCCAACCAGGGATCAAACTCAGGCTTCCCTGCCATGGAAGCACAGAATCTTACCACTGGACCCCAGGGAAGTCCCTCTCCTGTGCAGCTTTGAGAACAACTCTGAGAAATTTGAATGGCAGAAGGGGAGATATTTCACAGCAATCTCTCAGGGTTGAGCCAGATTTTATGCCCCCAGAGAGTTTCTCTACCCCCATCCAATATCCTGGATGATCTTCCTGACTGGGCTATCCAATTATCAATGAACTTTGTCCCATGCAGACCTGGGTATGCTCTGGCCAAGTCAAAGGGACACTTAAGGACATGGCCCAAATGGTCGAGTCAAGAATTAGCCATGAATTGAACCAAGTGCAGTTACTTGCACAGGACAGCCTGCCAGAAGAGATCTCATCTAAATGTTTGGAGTTGGGGGCATGGGGGTTGGGGGACCTGGTACTTAGACATGGGAGGGATCTCCCCCAGAGATGAAGTTGAACGTTCATTTTCAGCTGCAAAATATAAAAAAATTTCTGAGTTTTGGTTTCTATCTTAACAACTAACATGAATTTTGCATAGTTACCATTAAATAGATGTCTTACAACTCTTCATGGCTGACTTCATGCAGTGTCACAATTTACGTCACTTATCTAAAACTGCCCCAGAGTTGTGTTCTTCTGGGAATTTGGGGGCACACGCTGTGTCCATCTTTCTGTCTCTCCTTACTCTGACACTCCACCTGGGACAACCTTATTTTCTTCAGACTCCTTCAAAATGAACACATCTAAATTTTCTGTTGTTTTAACATCTCAAGGCCCGAAAGAAAATGATGTCATTGTGTCTAATTGAATTTTTCATCGCATGTCTGGGCCATGTGGTCTGAGGCATAGGAGACCTGAAAACTTGCCACCGCAGACTCTTGTGAAGTGTGCGTATAGGTGACAATCAAACCAGTTTCATCTCCTTGTCAGCATGGTCCAAGATGGGGCATTCTTGGCCTTACAGGCAGAACTACTTCCTAAGCCTTGGACCTAGGAATCAGCTGTCTCCCTTCCTAATGGCACATTCCTGGACATTAAGCCTTGGCTTTAAAACAAAGGATTTCCCGATTCATGTGCAAAACAAGTATTTCCCTGGGGGAGCGTCTCCTTTAACCCAATTGTCAGTAACCAGGAGAACCTGATTGCTGTTTCATTTTAGAGGTGATTTAGATGATCAATATAAGCCCTTCCCCAACAAAAACATTTTGTCCTTGAGAAGGTTTCCTTGGAAGTGTTTCAATATGCCTCATTTACTATTTTACTGAATGTTTCTGTGGCCCCAAAATTTTTGGCAAAGTTGTCGGGTGAAAGTGTGACTCCAGGCTGGGAAGTCTGCCACCACGTTGCCAAGGGGTTTTCTAGCGGTGGTGCTGTAGGGGGCCACCTCTGCCACCCTGACTCATTAAAGAGGCTGATGAGGTTTGCCCTGCGTTTTGTACCACACCTCAATCCATATCCTGTAGAAGCAGGAAACTGAAAAGCTGCCCGGAGCATCTGGGGAGAAAGGAAGTGGGAATGAGGCATTCTCCCCCAGTCTTGAATCTTCAAAGGGAGAATCAGGTATTGATACATCACTAAATCCCAGTTACTGGGAAAAGAATTCTCTGTCCTGGGCTTCTCTTGGCTAATCTTACGATCTAAAATCAGTCCTGAATATTCACTGGAAGGACTGATGCTGAAGCTGAAACTCCAATACTTTGACCACCTGATGCAAAGAACTAACTCATTGGAAAAGACCCTGATGCTGGGAAAGATTGAAGGCAGGAGGAGAAGGGGATGACAGAGGATGAGATGGTTGGATGGAATCACCGACTCGATGGAATGAGTTTGAGCAAACCCTGGGAGTTGGTGATGGACAAGGAAGCCTGGCGTGCTGCAGTCCGTGCGGTCGCAAGGAGTTGGACATGCCTGAGCGACTGAACTGAACTGAACTGAACTGATGCTGATGGCACCATCACTTCACCCTCTCAACCTGACACTTCTGCGGTCCTCAGTCCTGCTTTGGTTGATCCTTTCTGGCTGCAGGGAGCTAGAAATTAGAGAAAGATTTGAGCACTGTTGACCTTGAGATTCAAGGAAGAGGATGGCTTCTTTCAGGTTCTGGGTTTGCTTTCCGTTCCATGATGTTCCAGAGAAACAGTAGGACAGAACTAAGAGGTTGTGAAACTTAGACCCTCTTCACTCGCTTCTCACAGCTTAGTGTGATAACTTAACTTCAGAGTCACAAGTCCCGACTCTTGGTAGGTGCTGGATAAATGTTGGTTGAATGAATAAATACACAAAGAATGAGTAAATCAATATATTCAAGGACACTGTCATAGTTACACATCATACAACCGACTCAGCATTCAAAAGTAAAACGGTCATTCAGCCACTCAGTTGTGTCCAACTATACAGTGTGAATTGTGACTCCATGACTACAGCATGCCAGGCTTCCCTGTGCTTCATCATCTCCCAGAGTTTGCTCAGACTATCTTTATAATTAAGTAAAACTTCATTTGATATGTGGTTGCCTTTCATTGGTAACAGAGAGAAGGTTTTGACCCCACCTTGCAGCACTTAATGGAACGCCTGTCCTGCCGCTGTTGCTCTTTTTCTCCTCGCTGCTGGAAGTCACTTCATCCCAAGCTCTTCAGTGTTCCCCTTTTTAAGGTCTTTGGAATAAAGCCAAATTCTGCCTTATGCCCTGTCTCCTCCCCAGCCCATTTAAGATCAAATTCCTATTTTCCTTTGCAGCCATAGCAATTCACACTGTATAGTCCGTAATTTTTTACAGCGTTCTCACTAATGTTGCCTCATTTAATCCTTCTAATCTTGCTGGGAGATAACTTTTTATTCCCGCTTTACAGATGAAGAACCTATTAGCTCACAGTGGCAGAGTCAGGACTTGAACCCAAGTTGTTGAGCCTACATTCTGTATGCCTCCCGTGAATACACTACTCTCCCAGCCCCCTAAGCTGCTACTTTTTACTTCCTTTTCGGTGTCCGATCTTTGACCGCATGCAGCCCCACCCTCAACTCTGTCCCCTTTTCAAAGTTCAGCTCAGATTCTCCCTCTCCCCTGAGTGGTCAGGTTATGTTTAGTCTCCTCACTCCTTTGTGCTCTCATTGCCTCTGACTTTGCTGATTTTAAACATTCAGCTTTAAGATAGACTGTGGCTGTTTAAAATACACTTCAGCAACCTAATCTAAAGCACAGTGTGGTTGTTTGTAGATGAGTCTGCCAAGCTGCATCACTAAAGCGGCAAGATTCTTGAATATAGGGGCGGGTCTTACTCACCTGTTTTATGTCCTCAAAAAGCCCAGCACGTTGTCTGGCCCCTGATAATTACTCAATAAACACTTATTAGTAAAATCATGATTTTTATGTTATTGTCAAAAAAGTGGCTACATGAGTAAATAAGTAGATAAGTAATTACTCTATATTACCATGGTGGAGAAGGCAATGGCAACCCACTCTAGTACTCTTGCCTGGAAAATCTCATGGACGGAGGAGCCTGGTAGGCTGCAGTCCATGGGGTCGCTAGGAATCAGACAGGACTTCACTTTCACTTTTCACTTTCATGCATTGGAGAAGGAAATGGCAACTCACTCCAGTATTCTCCAACTTGCCTGGAGAATCCCAGGGATGGGAGAGCCTGGTGGGCTGCTGTCTATGGGGTCACACAGAGTTGGACACGACTGAAGTGACTTAGCAGCAGTAGCAGCAGCATATTACGATGGTAATTTTTATTTTCATAAACACAATCTGGAAAGACACAAAAGAGATAATCACAGCAGTTTCCTCTAAGGTGACAGGGCTACGATGAGAACGGGGAGATGGAGACACTGTGGGAGGGAGATTTTTCACTTTATACATTCTTATAATTTTTTAAAAACCATTTGAATATATTTCTCTTTAAAAATCAGAAAGGTTGCTGAAGTGATTTAGCCACTTGGGTCTATTTCTGATTTAGTCCCTGCACTGACAAGGTGACAACATCCACAAGCTGTCATCAGCCCATCACCTCTAGGGCAAGTGGCAGGGCTGCCCTGCAGAAGGTTATAAAACTCCACTTGATATATGGAAGGCCAGGGGTGGGAGGGTGGGAAGAATTTAAAAAAGGATAGAAAAAGGGATTTTCTTTTCAACCAGCAAATGGCAACTCTGTTTTACTTAAGGCATGTTTGCATTATGTACAAAAATTTTAAATGAAAATCTGGAAAGAATATATAGAAGTCTTTTTCAGGAAGAATTTAACTGACCACTGCTGCTGCTGCTGCTAAGTGGCTTCAGTCGTGTCCGACTCTGTGCGACCCCATAGACGGCAGCCCATCAGGCTCCCCATCCCTGGGATTCTCCAGGCAAGAACACTGGAGTGGGTTGCCATTTCCTTCTCCAATGCATGCAAGTGAAAAGTGAAAGTGAAGTCGCTCAGTCATGTCCGATTCTTGGCGACCCCATGGACGGCAGCCCACCAGGCTCCTCCGTCCATGGGATTTTCCAGGCAAGAGTACTGGAGTGGGGTGCTAGCAATGCAAATTTAAGGTCACCTGAACAGTTACTCCACTGGACCAATGCCTCATTTGTCAAAGAGAATCAGCTCTGAGAAGAAGCTATGTGTTTTGGAGATCATAGGAAAATGAAGGAATAGGAGGGGAGAGAGAGAGAACAGAGCAAAAGATGGGAGAGAGCTAAAGAAAGAAGAAAGACAGGAAAAGGGTGGAGGATACCAGAAAGGAGAAAGAAAGCAGATTTTAAAAGATAGAAAAAAGGAGAGAGAGTGAAAGCCGGAAAGAGAAAGAGAGAGACAGAGAGAGGCAGAGAGGGTATGTGCCTGGGAGAGGCTTGGAGGGGAACTCCCAAACCAGGCCAGCAAAGGGCTTGTGCACCAGGCGAGACCAAGCCATGCTGTCAGGGGCCTGCTACGGTGTGAGATCCGGAGGCTCCATGTTCCTGGAGCAGAGAATTTCATCAGAGGTTTGGTCCTGGCCTCCTGTCTCAGTGTGTACACCACCTCCACAGCATGAAGGATGGAAGGAAATGGTTTTCCAGGCTTCCTTGGATCTTTCCAAGGCAAATACCCATTTACCTCCAGGTGCTGAATTCCCAAGGGTAGGTACCCTTGATGATGGGCTGAATTGTGCAGCCTCTGGGGATAATATAGTCTGAGGGGAACCCGTCCATTTTGCTCTTGGTTGCAGTTGTGAGACAGTCCAGCATGCAGCTTCAGTTCTCCTTAACAACTTGGGGAGGAGTGGCTGGTGCAGCCTTGATTCAGATTCCCCCTCCCTAAGCTGGGAGGGCTCTGGAAAGGGATGGAGGAGGTTAGAGCAGGAGTTAAAGCTAGTGGTGAAGGAACTCTGACCTTGAGTTTAGCTGTGAACCCACAAATCCAGCCAGAGATGAGGGTGAAGTAAAGTGAAGTCACTCAGTCGTGTCCAACTCTTTGCGACCCGATAGACTGCAGCCTGCCAGGCTCCTCTGTCCATGGGATTTTCTAGGCAATAGTACTGGAGTGGGTTGCCATTTGAGAACAAAGTTCAAGGGCCTTCACAGAAGCTCAGAGAATTTGCTGTACTACCCAGCACTCTCAGAGCTCTGGCTGCCAGCAGGGAGGTGTGGGGTGAGGACTAGGAAGAGGGAAAAAGCTCTTCAGAAACCAGAGACCAGAGGCAAGCCCAGGGCTGCAAGCGGATGTGAGATGGTGTGGCCCTTCCACAAGGGACACGTGTGTGTGTGTGTGTGTGTGAACATGAAAAAATAAAAATAGTGAGTAGGGAGGGATAAATTGGGAGATTGGGATTGACATATACCCACTATATAAAACTGATAACTGATAAGGACCTCCTGAATAGCACAGGGAACTCTATAGGTGTCCAATTCCAACATGATGATGCTCTCTTCCCCACTCTGAACTGCTTCCACGCCACTGGCAGTACATCTACAGAAGAAAGGAATTCAACAGCATCTCGTAAAAAGGGGAGAAAAACTGCATTCTTTTTTTCCAGGGTATCTTTCCTAAGTAAAAACAGCTGTGTGAGGATGTTCTCTTCCTTGGCTCACTACCTGGGTGAGTCACTTCCTTTTCCTGTGCCTGATTGCTATCCCCCTATTTTAAATATTTCTCTCATTTAAAGTCCTATCCATAGGCTTCAGCTAGACAGAAAATCAACAAAAGTAAGGAAGAATTCAATACCACCATCAACCAATAGGACCTAATAGATATCAACAGAAGCGTGCTTGCTAAGTTGCTAACTCTTTGCAACCCAATGGACTGTAGCCCGCCAGGCAAGGCAAGAATACTGGAATACTGGAGTGAGTTGCCATGCCCATCTTCAGGGGATCTTCCCATCTCAGGGATCGAACCCACATCTCTTATGTCTCCTGCATTGGCAGGCAGTTTTTTTACTGCTAGCACCACTTGGGAAGCCCTACAAACAGAAACTTCCATGCAGTAACAGCAGATCCTCATTGTTTTTGAGTGTCCATGGAATATATACCAAGATAAATCACAGTATTGGCCATAAAACAAATTTCAGTCAATTTAAAACAATTGAAATCATACTGAACATGTTCTCTGACCATAATGGAACCAAAATAGAAATCAAAAACAAAAAGGTAACAGCAAAATCTCCAAATACTTGGAAACTAAACAACATACTTCTAAATAATATATGAGTCAAAGAGGGAATTATCAAGTGAAATTTAAAAGTATAATGAACTGAGTGAAAATGAAAATACAGTATCAAAATTTGGCTAAAGCACCATTGAGAAAGAAGTTTGTAACACTAAATGAATATATTTTTTAGTGTAAAATTAGAGGAAAAGTCTCAAATCAATTATCAAAGCTCTCAACTCAAGAACCTAGGGGAAAAAAGGAAGAGTAAAATTAATCCAGAGCGAGTGGAAATAATAAAGAGCATAAATTCATAAAATTGAAAGCAAAAAAGAAGACAGTAACAGGAAACTGAAAAGAAAAAGAAAACCAATGTGACAAGGAGCTGATTATTAAAAAAGATCAATAAACCTCTAGCACAATCAACAAATTTAAAAGAGGGAAGAAACATATATTAAGAATGAAACAGGAGATATCACTCCAGACCCCGGTAGACCTGAAAAGAATAATCAAGGGATAGTAGGTAGTAGGCTGAATGATGGCCTACGAAGATATTAGGAACCTGAAAATATTGGCTCATTTAGGAAATATGTGAGTATGATTAAGGATTTTGAGGTGAGGGGATTACCGTGGTAGGCCCTAAGTGCAATCACAAGTGTCCTTAGAGAGGCAGAGGGAGATCTGACATCGAATGAAGAGAGGGTAACGTGACATCAGAAGGAGAAGTTGAAGCAATGTGACCACAAGCAAGGATACTGGCTGCCACTGGAAGGTGGAAAAGGCAAGGAATGGGTGCTTCCCTGGACGAAGCCTAGTCTTTCCGACACCTTGATTTCGCTTCATTAATACTGTTTTGAATTTCTGGACTTCAGAAATGTGAGATAATACATTTTCACTGTTCTAAGCCGTTGTGTTAATTTGTTACAGCAGTCATGGGAAACAAATGCAGTATGAACAACTCTATGCACATCAGTTTGACACTTTAAATGAAATGGACCAATTCCTCAAAAAACAGTAACTACTGCAACTCGTGTGGTATGAAAGAGGTTGTTTGTTTTAATAATGCTATAACTATTAAGAAAACTGAATTTATAATCGAAACCCCCTACTTCTTCCATTTCTGGGCCTAGATAGTTTTGCTGGAGAATTCTACCAAACATTTAAAGAAGAATTATATTCTACATAGTCTTTTCCAGAAAACAGAAGAAGAAGACTACTTACCAGTTCATTTTATGAAGTTAATATTACCCTAATACTAAGATAAAGACACACCCAAATACACACACAGAGCTATAGATCAAAGTCCCTAAGGAGTATAAATACATAAATCTTTAACAAAATATTAGCAAATAGTATTCAGCAAAATATAAAGAGAAACATACAACATGAACAAGAGAAATTTATTTCAGGGATGGGAAGCTGATTCAATATTCAAAATCAAACAATGTAATCCGCCATCTTAACAGTATAAAGAATATAAACCACATGATCTTATCGATTGATGCCGAAAAACATTTGACAAAATTCAACATCCATTTTATGATTAAGCAAAAACTTCTCAGAAAAATAGGAGTAGAAGGGAATATTCTCAACTCGATAATGAACACCTATAAAAACCAACTAACAGGGATTTCCCTAGTGGTCCAATGGCTAAGACTCGGAGCTTCTGATACAGGGGGCCTAGGTTTGGTCCCTGGTCAGGGAACTAGATTCCAAGTGCCGCAACTAAAGATCCTGCATGGCCATCTATTCAATGCATGAAGCAGGGCACCTAAAGCCAACGCTCTGGGACAACTCAGAGGGATAGGGTGGAGAGGGAGGAGGGAGGGGATTCAGGATGGGGGGGACATATGTATACCTGTGGCCAATTCATTTGGGGGCTGGGGAAACAGAACTTAATCAAATATACTGACACTTCTGCAACAAAACCCGTTAATATTCATTCTAGATGAGTTAAATAAAGCCTATAACTTGTCTTGATAGATGCCTCGTGTCATTTCAAGTCAGATTTTGCCACCAAATGAGTTTGCATGAAACTTCAGTAAAAGCTTTTGATTTTTCAGAACTTGCTGAGATTCCAGAACTTGCAGATAAAGGGTCGTGGAACTATAACAGAGTTGAAAAGTAATTTATAGCTGCTCCACTGAAGACATATTTCCAGACCCTTTTTTAAGTAAGTGTGGCCATGTGTGACTAAGTTCTAACAGAATGTGAGTACAAGTAAGGTGAGCCACTTGGGGTCTGAACTTTAAGACCCTGGTCTTATGTTTTTCCATAGTTTCTTTCCTCCTCTCCTGCAAGCTGGAATGCAGATGAGCCATCAAAATGAGAAAAACATTCTCATTTGGTGAACAGAGGAATAAACTTCTTTGAGCCTCCAGCCCACTTGCAGCTGCTGCTGCTAAATCGCTTCAGTTGTGTCCAGCTCTGTGCGACCCCACCAGGCTCCCCCATCCCTGGGATTCTCCAGGCAAGAACACTGGAGTGGGTTGCCATTTCCTTCTCCAAAGCATGAAAGTGAAAAGTGAAAGTGAAGTTGCTCAGTCATGTCCGACTCTTAGCGACTCCATGGGCTCCTCCGTCAATAGGATTTTCCAGGCAAGCATACTGGAGTGGGCTGCTATTGCCTCTCTGCCAGACCACTTAGTCTTGAACTAATTAATGTGAGACAAATTTTGGGCATATAAAATAAAGATGGAAGCTATAGTCCCTACTCTCAAGGGGGTTCTGTTTAAGTAAGGAAAATCATTCATTTACAGATAATTCTCATAAAATGTGCCATGCTGATAAAGCCACTGTGGAAACACACAGGCTCACCTAGGGGCTTCAGGGAAAACTTTCTCAGAAAGATAATGCCTCGGCTGAAGTATGAAGGGTGAAGAGAAGTTGCTCAGGTAAAAAAAAATGGGAAAAGGTATGTTATGGGCTGAATTGTGTCATCCTAAGAGAAATATTAGAGTCCTAACCCCCAGTGCTTCAGAGTATGATCTTATTTGGAAACAGTCATTGTAGCTATACTTAGTTAAGATGAGGTCATGCTAGAGTAAGGGAGCATCTTGAAAGGAGGGAAATACGGACACATTGACAAGACACACAGGGTAAATACCATGTGAGGAAATGGACACAGACACAGGGGAAGACAGATGAAGGCAAAGACAATGACTGCATTATGCCGTACAGGCTGAGGAACGCCTGGGGCCACCCAGGAGCTGAAAGAGGCCAGGAAAGATTCCCTCTTAGAGGTTTTGGAAGAACGATGGCCCTGCCAACACCTTGATTTAAGACTGCCAGCTTTCAGGACTGTAAGAGAATAAATTTCTATTCTTTCATGGCACCCAGTTTGTGGTGCTTTGTTACTTTAGCCCTAGGAAACTAGCACAGGGTTTAGGGTTTAGGGCACAAAGACAGAGAGATGGAACAACATGGTATGTGCCAGGAGACTATAAACAATTCCCGTTTATAAAGCATAGTGCTCAAGGCAGGATGTGGCCTGTGACATATATATTTCACAAGTGATATACATATATATCTCACAGATCAAAAGTATTGAATATATATTTAAATGAATCAGTTCAGTCACTCAGTCGTGTCCGACTCTGCGACCCCAGCACGGCAGGCCTCCCTGTCTATCACCAACTCCCAGAGTTCACTCAAGCTTACATCCATCGAGTCAGTGATGCCATCCAGCCATTTCATCCTCTGTTGTCCCCTTTTCCTTCTTCCCCCAATCCCTCCCAGTATCAGAGTCTTTTCCAATGAGTCAACTCTTTGCATGAGGTGGCCAAAGTACTGGAGTTTCAGCTTTAGCATCATTCCTTGCAAAGAACACTCAGGACTGATCTCCTTAGAATGGACTGGTTGGATCTCCTTGCAGTCCAAGGGACTCTCAAGAGTCTTCTCCAACACCACAGTTCAAAAGCATAAATTCTTCGGTGCTCAGCCTTCTTCACAGTCCAGCTCTCACATCCATACATGACCACTGGAAAAACCATAGCCTTGACTCGATGGACCTTTGTTGGCAAAATAATGTCTCTGCTTTTGAATATGCTGTCTACGTTGGTCATAACTTTTCTTCCAAGGAGTAAGTGTCTTTTAATTTCATGGCTGCAGTCACCATCTGCAGTGATTTTGAAATAAAGAAATGCAAAAAATAATGATTACCAACATAATAGCATAGTTATCGTATGGCAGTCAAATTTCAGGCAGTGTTTACATTATTCTGTACTGATTGGTACTTTAAATGGTCATACTTTAAAAACATTTTTTTAAGTTTTTTTTTTTATGTGGACCGTTTCTAAAGTTTATTGAATTTGTTACAATATTGCCTCTTTTTTACGTTTTGGCTTTTTGGCTGAGAGGCATGTGAGATTTTAACTCCCCAATCAGGCATCGAACCTGTAACTCTTATACTGGAAGACAAAGTCTTAACCACTGGAATAAGTAAGTAACCACCAGGTAAGTACCCATACACTTTTAATATAATCAGAAAATAATCTATTTCATTCAGGAAAACAAAGGCTATCAATAAGGAGAGTTAAAAGAGTAGGGGGCAAGACTAGGAGCAGTGACCAACTAAGAGATTATTGCAGTAGGTCAGATGGAGGAGGAGGGCCTGAGCTCAGAAAGTGGCAGTAGGAGGGAGAAGTGAACTATTCAGAAGGTAGAATCAGACTTGGTGAGTGATTAGAGGTATTGGGGTTGGCGATAGAGAAGGAGAATTCTAGAATGACACTCAGAGCTGTATCTGGGGTGACTTGGTGAATGGTGGCTCCATTCACTGAGGTTAGAAGAACAGGAGTATATTCAGGTTTCAAGAGGAAGATGAGGAAATACCAATAAGAGTATTCGAATCAGAAGGTCCTCAACTGGTAGCTGTAGGTGTTGTCTGTCCAGCACTCTACTCTAGACTTCCTCCAATAAGCCTCCTTTGCCTACTCTGCCTCTGTGATGCTAATAGTTGTTCTGTTCATAGACACCACCAGTCAAGTACAGTTGATTGGTCAAAGATGGAAGCATGCCCCAAAGTTCTTTTTAAAGTTTTTTTTTTTTTTAATATTGAAGACAGGACTGGTAATAAACCTTGGAATCACCTCATATAGGTATCGATTAGATCCAAGAATGAATGAGACTTCCTCCTAAGAAACCTGTATGCAGGTCAAGAAGCAACAGTTAGAACCGGACATGGAATCACAGACTGGTCCCAAATTGGGAAAGGAGTATATCAAGGCTGTATATTGTCACCTTGCTTATTTAACTTATATGCAGAGTACATCATGTGAAATGCCAGGCTGGATGAATTACAAGCTGGAATCAAGATTGCCGGGAGAACAATCAACAACCTCAGGTATGTAGATGATACCACTCTAATGACAGAAAATGAAGAGGAACTAAAGAGCCTCTTGAGGGTGAAAGAGGAGAGTGAAAAAGCTGAGTTAAAACTCAACATTCAAAAACCAGATCATGATTTCAGTCCCATCACTTCATGGCAAACAGAAAGGGAAAAAGTGGAAACAGTGAGAGATTTTATATTCTTGGGTTCCAAAATGACTGCAGATGATGAATGCAGCAAAGAAATTAAAAGATGCTCGCTCTTTGGAAGGAAAGCTGTGACAAACCTAGACAGCATATTAAAAAGTAGAGACATCACTTTGCCTTCAAAGGTCTGTATAGCCAAAGCTATGGTTTATCTGGGCTTTCCTGGTGGTTCAGATGGTAAAGAATCTGTCTACAATGTAGAAGACCCAGGTTCGATCCCTGGGTGGAGAAGATCCCCTGGAGAAGGAAATGGCAACCCACTCCAGTATTCTTGCCTGGGAGATCCCATGGCTGACTACAGTCCATGGGGTTGCAAAGAGTCAGACATGACTGAGCGACTCACACACACATGGATTTTCCAGTAGCCATGTATGGATGTGAGAGTTGGACCATAAAGAAGGCTGAATACCAAAGAATTGATGCTTTTGAATTGTGGTGCTGGAGAAGACTCTTGAGAGTCCCTTGGACTGCAAGGAGATCAAACTAGTCAATTCTAAAGGAAATCAACTCTGAATATTCATTAGAATGACTGATGCTGAAGCTGAAACTCCAATACTTTGGCCACCTGGTGTGAAGAGCCAATTGATTGGAAAAGACTCTGAGCTGGGAAAGATTGAGGGCAGGAGGAGAAGGGAGTGACAGAGGGTGAAATGGTTGGACACCAACTCAATGGATATGAGTCTGGGAAAACTCCGGGAGATAGTGAAGGACAGGGAAGCCCATCTCGCTGCAATCCACAGGGTCACAAAGAGTGAGCCATGACTTGAGGCTGAACAACAGCAACACTGCAGTGAGAGAGTGTAGGGGAAGAAGAAGGCTGGGGATGGAATCTACCAAAGGTTAAGGAGAGAGCAAAAGAAGAAGACTTAATGACTGAAATAAAAGGAAGTTCAGAGAAGTAGGAAGAAAATAAGGAGAAAATACTGCCCTATTTTGAATTCTGAACCCAATTCCAATTGTGTGTGTGGAATTTCCCCCATACAACCAAGCAATTCTCAGGATACCAGCTGGGTGATCCAGCATTCAACTGAATTCTGACACTCTGTACTTGGAGTCCGTTGGACTGCAAGGAGATCCAACCGGTCCATCCTGAAGGAAATCAGTCCTGAATATTCACTGGAAGGACTGATGCTGAAGCTGAAACTCCAGTACTTTGGCCACCTGATGAGAAGACCTGACTCATTGGGAAAGACCCGGATGCTGGAAAAGATTGAGGGCAGGAGGAAAAGGGGACAACGGAGGATGAGATGGTCGGATGGAATCACCGACACAATGGACATGAGTTTGAGCAAGTTCTGGGAGTTGGTGATGGACAGCAAAGCCTGGTGTGCTGCAGTCCATGAGGTTGCAAAGAGTCGGACACAACTGAGTGACTGAACTGAACTTGGAGATAGCAAGAGATTCCACAGTTAGAGGTTCACACCGGGATCCTCCACAGCTCAGACAAGAGTTGAAAACCCAGGTTGTCACCCGTGTCTCTGATCCACAATTTATTAATCAGCGGTTTACATGACTCTCTGTGTTCGATTAACTTTTGAGAGTGGCTCACAGAACTCAATGGAGAAGGCAATGGCACCCCACTCCAGTACTCTTGCCTGGAAAATCCCATGGATAGAGAAGCCTGGTGGGCTGCAGTCCATGGGGTTGCTAAGAGTTGGACACGACTGAGCAACTTCCTTTTCACTTTTCACTTTCATGCATTGGAGAAGGAAATGGCAACCCACTCCAGTGTTCTTGCCTGGAGAATCCCAGGAACAGGGGAGCCTGGTGGGCTTCCGTCTATGGGGTTGCACAGAGTCGAACATGACTGAGGCGACTTAGCAGCAGCAGCACAGAACTCAAAGAAGCACTTTACCTACTAGATCACAGGTTTATTACAAAAGGATATAATTCAGGAACAGCCAGAGGACAGCATGGGGAAAGGGCACAGCGCTCTGAACATGCCATTCTCCTCACATCTCCACATGGTCACCAACCTGGAAGCTCTCTGAACCCAGTCTTTTTGGGGTTTTTATGGAGGCCTTCATTACACAGGCAAGACTGATTCAGTAGTGCTGATTGAATTCAATCTCAAACCCCTCTCCCCTCCCTGGAAGTCGGGGGATGGGACTGAAAAGTCCAAACCTCTAATCCAATGGTTAGCTTTGTTGGCAATCAGCCCCATCCCGGAGTGAGGACCAAAAGTCACCTAATTAACATAACAAATAGTCTCTTTCTTGCTCTTATTACAGGATATTCCAAAAGCTTTAGGAGCTTTGTGTCAGAAGACCAAATATATATTTCTGATTATATATCACATGCCTTCATTTAAAGCTGAGATAACTGGAGGTGAGAGGCTAATTTGATTCATGACTCAAATCCAGGTCTTTGTTCTTTCTACTATATCACTGCCAGAAAGTCCTATGGATTTTGATTATTCTATGTTGTTGTTTAAAATTTATTTCTTTGTATTAATTTTTGGCTGCATCAGGTCTTAGCTGCTGGCATTTATGGGCTCAGTTGCCTCGTAGCATGTGGGATCTTAGTTCTCTGACCAGGGATTGAACTTGTGTCCCCCATATTGGAAGTGATTCCTAATCTGTGGACCACCAGGGAAGTCCGTTTTTCTTTTTTTTAATGAAATTTAAGAGAGTCAGTGTAGACAACTTGTTTTACTTTCCAATTTCCTTCTCAGAGCCTGTGACTATTTGTTTATATTTTTAAAATACTTATTTATGTGGTTTTGGCTGCATCATGAGAGGGGTTCTTGGTTGCAGCAGGCAGGATTGGCACATGGGCTCTCTACTTGAGGTGCCTGAGCTCAGTAGTTGCGGCCCACGGGCTCTGTTGCCCTGTGGCACGTGGGATCTTAGTTCCCCAACCAGGAATTGAACCTGCATCCCTTACATTGGAAGGCAGATTTGTAACCACTGGACTGAGATCAGTGAAGTCCTCTTTGCCTGATTTTGGAATGAAGTCTACCTCTGCTCTCCCCACTTGCTGTTGCCATCTCGTTGGTCAGTATTCACAGATCTGTCCTAGGATTTGGTACCTGAGGCCTAAGAGCCTGATCAGCACCAAGAGCATGAAGTTCCTCAAAAATGCTTTGGGCCAGGCAAGTAGACTCTTGAAGCAGGGTGAGCATGGAGACCAGGCTGAGGGTGGAGGGTGGCTCAAAGCCTGGAGCCACCTGGGAGAGTATTCCTGGGACCCTGGGAGCCACAAGCCCACCACATTTTCTCAGAGACTTCAGTTTATCACATGTCATTTCCCCACACCTGTTCTCAGTGTCGTAAGTCACTAAGGTGAATCACTAAGCTGATTCACTTAATTTCTCTTGTGAACACACTAATAAGACTTATTGAATCCCCATGACTTAGACAATGGGAGGATGACAGGAGTTTCAGGAGATCCAATAATCCTCTTTAATTAAATTAGACAGTGGCCATTAGAGCTAGTAATTAGTGTCACTTACCTAGTAATTGAATGGTTGGTGTGAAAAATGGCTCCATGTCAGGATCCGTCTTGGAATGAATGTGGGAGGTATACAACTTTTTGTATTCCTTCACATTTATTGTACATTTACTATGCATCAGGAAGTATGTTGAAAACAGACTCAGAGCAGTGAGCAAGACAGAAGAGGGCCCCATCCTTTTGGAACTCGTATTCTAGTGGGCTTGGTTTCACAAGCCCACTAACTAGGACATGTCTAACACTTGAAAAATGCCTTACCCTACTTCCCTTCTTAGTAAAAGAGAAAATCCACCAGAATCCAGGCCAAACTGTCAGAAGAAAATAATAGTAACATTTTCACATTTGAATTTATTGAATTATTTGAAAATAATAACATTTTCACATTTGAATTCTCATTGTAGCCCTGCAAGGCAGGGTAACATGGTAGAAAGGGCCAGATTTGCGCTCAGATGTTGGCTCTGCTACTCCTGTAGCTTCCTCGTAGAATCACAGTTTCTCATCTTAATCTCCAAGCTGATAATATACATAGCATATGGCAAGAAAAAGAAATGCAAAAAGGCAAAATAGTTGTCTGAGGGGGCTTTGCAAATAGCTGAGAAAAGAAGAGAGGCAAAAGGCAAAGGAGAAAAGGAAAGATATTACCCATCTGAATGCAGAGTTCCAAACAATAGCAAGGAGAGATAAGAAATCCTTCCTCAGCGAACAATGCAAATAAATAGAGGAAAACAATAGAATGGGAAAGACTAGAGATCTCTTCAAGAAAATCAGAGCTACTGAGGAAACATTTCATGCAAAGATGAGCACAATAAAGGACAAAAATGGTATGGACCTAACAGAAGCAGAAGATGTTAAGAAGTGTCAAGAATACACAGAAGAACTATACAAAAAAGATCTTAATGACCCAGATAACCACAATGATGTGATCACTCACCTAGAGCCAGCCATTCTGCAGTGTGAAGTCAAGTGGGCCTTAGGAAGCATCACTAGGGACAAAGCTAGTGGAGGTGATGGGATTCCAGCTGAGCTATTTCAAATCCTAAAAGATGATGCTGTGAAAGTACTGCACTCGATATGCCAGCAAATTTGGAAAACTCAGCGGTGGCCACAGGACTGGAAAAGATCAGTTTTCATTCTAATCCCCAAAAAAGGCAATGCCAAAGAATGCTCAAACTACCAAACAATTGCACTTATCTCACATGCTAGTAAAGTAATGCTCAAAATTCTCCAAGTCAGGCTTCAACAGCATGTGAACCATGAACTTCCAGATGTTCAGGCTGGATTTAGAAAAGGCAGAGGAACCAGAGATCAAATTGCCAGCATCCATTGGATCACAGAAAAAGCAAGAGAGTTCCAGAAAAACAGCTACTTCTGCTTTATTGACTACGCCAAATCCTTGTGTAGAGAGATGGGAATACCAGACTACCTTACTTGTCTCCTGAGAAACCAGTATACAGGTCAAGAAGCAGCAGTTAGAACCAGACATGAAACAATGGACTGGTTCCAAATTGGAAAAGGAGTACATCAAGGCTGTATACTGTCACCCTGCTTATTTAACTTATACACAGAGTACATCATGCGAAATGCCAGGCTGGATGAAGCACAAGCTGGAATCAAGACTGCTGGGAGAAATATCAATAACCTCAGACATGCAGATGTCACTACCCTTATGGCAGAAAGTGAAGAGGAACTAATGCCTCCTGATGAAAGTGAAAGAGGAGAGTGAAAAAGCTGGGTTAAAACTCAACATTCAAAAAACTAAGAGCATGGCATCTGATCCCATCACTTCATGGCGAACACAGGGAAACAATGAAAGCAGTGACAGACTTTATATTTTCTTGGGCTCCAAAATCACTGCAGATGGTGACTGCAGCCATGAAATTTAAAGATGTTTGCTCCTTGGAAGAAAAGCTATGACAAACCTAGAGAGCATATTAAAAAGCAGAGACATTGCTTTGTCAACAAAGATCTGTACAGTCCAAGCTATGGTTTTTCCAGTAGTCCTGTATGGATGTGAGAAGTGGATCATAAAGAAGGCTGTAAGCTGAAGAACTGATGCTTTTGAATTGCGATGCTGGAGAAGACTCTTGAGAGTCCCCTGGCCTGCAAGGAGATCAAACTAGTCAATCCTAAAGGAAATCAATGGTTAGAATTCGTTGGAAGGACTGATGCTGAAGCAGAAGCTCCAATACTTTGGCCACCTGATGTGAAGAGCTGACTCATTAGAAAAGACCCTGATTCTGGAAAAGACTGAAGGCAGAAGGGGATGACAAAGGACAGGATGGTTGGATGGCATTACCAACTCAGTGGACATGAGCTTGAGCAAGCTCTGGGAGATGGTGAAGGGCAGGGAAGCCTGGTATCCTGCAGTCCATGGGGTCACAAAGAGTTGGACACAACTTAGTGACTGAACAACAACATGGCATATAAGTCATTGGCAGAATGCACAACAGATATTACTGTTGTTATTAGTGTGTTTTTGAGGATGAGAAACTTGACCCAGAGAGGTAAAGGAATTTGTCCAAGGTCACAACAGCTGACAATTGGCAGATCAGGAACTTGAACCAGGCCACCTCCTCTTTCTCAGAGAAGGCAATGGCACCCCACTCCAGTAGACCAAGAAGAATTATCCGTGGAGCGAGTGTTGCATTAATACGTTTCTGGGGAAAAAAAAACGTTTCTGGAGGTGTGCAGGCATCATTACTTGGGGAGGGGGGCAGCCTGAGAGAACCAGGAGAGATGTGGGGTGTGGGTAGGCAAGAACCCAGATAATGGTTGGTGAACAAGTCCAGACAGACCGGTAGTGGCAAGACCCAACCAGAGGACCGGAACCACATTCAGTGTACGGCTGGGTCTGCTCTGCTGCTGCTGCTAAGTCGCTTCAGTCGTGGCCGACTCCGTGCGACCCCACAGACGGCAGCCCACTAGGCTCCTCTGTCCCTGGGATTCGCCAGGCAATACTGCTCACCTGCGGCCCAACACCGCCCCCTGCCGGCCACCCAAGGGACGGAGGCCAGCGGCTCAGCTCCCGGAGCCTGCGGTTGGAACCACCCGAAGGGCGCTGGACAGGGAGGCCTGGCGTACTGCAGTCCATGGGGTCGCAAAAAGTCGGACACGACTGAGCGACTGAACTGAACTGAAGGGCGCTCACTGCACAGGCAGAAGCCCCGGGGACCACGCCGCCTTTCTCGGAACAACGCAGCAGCCTGAAGAAGCGGCGGCACCTCTGGACCTCTGCCGGCACGGGTCCCCTAGGTAACGCCGCATCGCCCCCCTCGCTCTCTCAGCTTTTGACCAAAAGGGGTCAGAGCTAAGGATTTTCCCTGCCTTGGGAAAGAACCGCCACCGCGGGCCTCCTCGAAGCCTCACTTTGCCGCGTAGCTCTCCATTCGGTTTGGGGTCTTGGAGTAGCGCGCCGCGCCCCGCTTAAGACGCCGGGCGTCTGGGCCTAGGATGCCCCTGGGATGAACCGGAGCCTCTGGGCCAAACTCTACTTGCTCTTCGTCTGAGGGACACTCTGGTGGCAGCCGCTTCTTGTCCCCCTCCAGGCATCTCCCGCGCGGCCCCCGGTGCGAGCCGTAAGACGTTAATCCTGTGGAGCGAGCGTACTGACCGCTCCTCAGCCCTGCAGGTCGCCAGGTGGGGTCTCCGGCCCCTCCCCACTTCATCCCACCCTCTGCCTCCCGGCTCTCCGTTTTCCTTGGCCCGAACACAATGAATAAAAAGTTTTAGTATTCTCAGCTTTTAGTCCCTATGTGGCTCCACACCTCCATTCGCTCTGTGCAAAATGAAGCGAGTTAAACACTCTAAGAACCCAGGTAAACAGCGTATCTTCATAGAGTCACATGTATTTCTTAATCTAAGAGAAGCCCTTGGGAGAGCAATCTGCAGGAGACCTTGTTTGCAAGGCAGCCAAATATCATATACAGCCAGAGAACCAGCTGGAGATAAGATATGTGCAGGCGTGCTAGGTCACTTCAGTCGTGTCCAACTCTTTGTGATCCTATGGACTGTAGCCCACCGGGGTCCTCTGTCCATGGGATTCTCCAGACAGGAATACTGGAGTGGGTCTCCCTGCCCTCCTCCAGGGAATCTTCCTGATACAGGGATCAAACTTGCATCTCCTATGGCTCCTGCAGGAGCTCTTTACCGCTCTTTACCACTGCTCCACTGGGGAAGCCCAGAGATCTGACATATGGCCACATAATAATGTGAAGTTGGTAAAACACCACCAGCGCAGTAGCAATCTGGAGGATGAAGGGGGTGGGTGTATGTGTGCGTATGTGTGTACATGTGTGTTGCTGGGGAGGTTCTTAAGTGTCCTATGCAAGGCTTAGCAGTTTATTCCATAACTTGAATGAAAACATAGAAGACAGGCTTGTTAGCAATACAAATCTACCGACTTAGCAGGTAAAATTTTATAAGATTTCAACAAGCTAGGAAAGGAAGAAGAATGGGAGAGCCTGCAGAAAGGAATGAGATGTTTTCAAAAATTAGGATTGATGTCAGGTCTTTTATCAGATTCTCTCCAAAGAAAGAATCCCCATTTGGGGACTTCCCTGGTGGTCTAGTGGTTAAGACTCCTAGCTCCCAATGCAGGGCGCTCCGGTTCAATCCCTGGTCAGGGAACTAGATTCCCCATGCCACAGTTACAAGTTCTCATGCCACAACTAAGACCCAGTGCAAGCAACCAAATAAATAAATAAAGGTAAATATTTTTTTAAAAAATCCCCATTTGGAATAGAAGAGATATGACTCAACTAAGATTCCTGTGAAAAAGGAGAGGCCACTAGGGGAGGGGCTGACCGAGCTGACCTTGCTCAGGGTTAGAACCTGCAGCCCCACTCCTTGCAGGCGAAGGTAAATGAGTCTGACTGAGTAGGTAACACATTTATTTAATACACTGGATAAAGAACTGTCCAGTACATTCTTACTTCATTTGAATTCCACTCTTACTAAGGTGTGGCTTCCCAGGAAAGCCTGGGAAGATTTCCTGCCAAGCAGGAAATCCAAGAGACTTGGGTTTGATCCCTGTGTTGGGAAGATCCTCTGGAGAGGAAATGGCACTGGCAACCCACTCCAGTACTCTCGCCTGGAAAATCCCATGGACAGAGGAGGCTGGTAGGCTGCAGTCTGTGGGGTTGCAAAGAGTCAGACAAGACTGAAGCGACTTAGCAGCAGCAGCAGCCAGTATTCTTCCTGGGAAATTTCATGGACAGAGGAGCCTGGCAGGCTACAGTCCATGGGATCACAAAGAGTCGGACACAATTTAGCAACTAAACAACCACTACCACCATATGGTAATAAGGTGGGTTGGGGAGTTACTACCATGCTATTTTCAAGTAAGGACTTGGAATTTGAAGCTCAAAGAGGTGAAGAGAAGAGTTTGCTGAAGATGGAAACAGCAGGCTTCCCTGGCGGTCCAGGGGTTCACTTCGTGCTTCCACCTTCCACTGCAGGAGGATGGGTTTGATCTCTGGCAAAAGAAAAAGATGGGATCAGAACACAGGTTTTTGATCCTTTCCAACCCAGTGTCTTGGATGGGATGCCTTCTTCGTAAGGTGTGATGTCCAGACGCAGAGGGGCGATGGCTTTACTCTGTAGGATTATAGCAATGCAAGCGCTATGTCTTCTGCCCCTTGAGCACTGCGTTCTGACAAGGATACCCAGACACTCGTAACCAATTAGGTCACCACTCATATGTCACCCCCAGAGAGGTCTTCCTTCATTTGTCTAGTATTGTCCCCTTCCTCCATGACACTCTTTCATGTTTGTGTTACCATCACCTGAAAATTTCTTATTTATGGATCTCTCCGTGAGAATGCAAGGCCTTGGCTTGTGTCCCTCTGTGGCCCTAGGGCCTAGCACATACCAAGTATTCCATTAAAATGTTTGAATGAGAGAATGAACAAGAGCAGTGGTTCTCAAAGTCTAGTCCGAAGACTCCTGGGGGACTCTAGACACTTCCAGGGGGCTCACGAAGTCAAACAGTGAGTCATAATTTGTCTTCTCCCCACACTGACATCGACATCACTTTTAATGATGGTAAAGCTGCCATGGCACCAGATTGTACAGGAAGTCATGCATTCTTCACCACCACAAACTCACAGTTAGAACAAGACAAGACAAAAGCCAGTTTCATTTAAGGATGAGCTTGATGAAGCAATAAAAATGAGTAGGTTTATTAAAACTCAGTCCCCCGAGTACATGAAAAGTAGTTGCACTTCTGCACATAGAAGGACAGTGGTTGTCTTGAGGAAAAGCACTTGTTTCAGTCTGTGAGCTAACCTGCTAAGTCACTTCAGTCGTGTCCGACTCTATGCGACCCCATAGACGGCAGCCTGCCAGGCTCCCCCGTGCCTGGGATTCTCCAGGCAAGAACACTGGAGTGGGTTGCCATTTCCTTCTCCAATGCATGAATGTGAAAAGTGGAAGTGAAGTTGCTCAATCGTGTCCAACCCTGAGCGACCCCATGGACTGCAACCTACCAGGCTCCTCCGTCCATGGGATTTTCCAGGCAAGAGCACTGGAGTGGGGTGCCATTGCCTTCTCTGGTGAGCTACCCTAGCTGCTTTTAAAAAAAGGAACACCATTTTTCCTTGAAACAGTGACTGACAGAAAAAGAAATCTATGCTAATTCAGACCTGGGTATTGATAGATATTTGAAATAATTTTATTTACCTGTATTTTATTTTTGGCTGTGCTGGGTCTTCACTGTTGCACGGACTTTTCCCTAGTTGTGGAAGTGGGGGCTATGCTCTAGCTGCAGTGAGAGGGCCGCTCTTTGCAGTGGCTTCTCTTGCTGCAGAGCACGGGCTCTAGGGCACGTGGGCTTTGGGAGTTGTGGCTCCTGGGCTCTAGAGCACAGCCTCAATAGTTGTGGTGCACAGGCTTAGTTTCAGCATGGGGGATCTTCCCAGATCAGGGCTCAAACCTGTGTCTCCTGAATTGGCAGGCAGATTCTTTACCAATGACCCACCAGGAAAACCTCGATTTTTTTTTTTATTTTAAAGAAAGTGAGCTTTCCCTTTTAAGGAAAACGACTGGCAGCTTTCATTGTTAATTATGAGATTCAAGTTTTAAAACAAATATTGATATTTTGGAAAACTTAGATCTACCACCCAGAGCTTATAGCTTCCTTAAACCTAGACTTTTCTAATGAGCTTGGTGTTGATATCAGTGAATGTGAAATTTTGGTATTGAATCATGAAATGTGTCAGCATTTTAATGTAACAGAATGAAAAGTTTGTTGATCTGATTTCAGATTCCACATTGCAACTGATCTCCAAGAAACTACTGCTTGCCCAGTTTGGGTATGATATCTAAGAAAAATAACTACAATTGTTTAAAAAGCTATAAAATACTCCTCCTTCTAACTACAAATCTGTGAAATTGGAGGGTTTTCTTCATGTATTTCAACCCAAACAACATATTAAAACAGATTGAATGCAGAAACAGATATGAGAATCTGCCTGGTTTATATTAAGCTAGATATTAAAGAGATTTGCCAAAATGCAAAAACAATGCCACTCTTCTTGCTAATTTTTTTGGTTCAGAAAATATATTTTTCAAAAACCATTACTCATGGTAACATGTATACGGTTCATTAATGCTACTTTAGATGAATTCACAAATATTTAAAATTTTCTCAGTTTTAATGGTGAATGTCAATGGGTATTTAACATAAACACATAAACAAAACTGAAAACAAAACCCATAAACAAAAGCTCTTGGGGGCCCACAATAGTTGTTAAGAATATAGAGGGGTTTTCTGACCAGAATGTTTGCGTACAACTGAGCTAGAGATGAGAATATAAACTTTTCTTTTTTGCATATTTAGATATAATTTACATGCCACAAAATTCACCACTTTTAAAGTGTAAAATTCAGTGATTTTCAGTATATTCACAAGGTTGCTCAACCATCACCACTACCTAATTTAAAAACATTTTCATCATCCCCCTGAAGAAATCCTGTGCCCATTAGCAGTCACTCCCCATTGCTGCCTCTCTTTCGCCCCTGGAAATCACACATCTCAATGGATTTGCCTATCTGGTCATTTAATATAACAAAATCACACAATACATGGCATCTGGCTTCTGGGACAGCATTCTTTTACTTCTTTCAAGGTTCATCCATGCGGTAGTATCTGCATTTTATTCCTTTTCATGGTAGAATTATATATCCCTTCGCATGATATTCCGTATTGTGTTTATCTAGTCATCAGTTGATAGACATATGAGTTGTTCCCACTTTCTAGCTATTATGAATCATGCCGCTATGAACATTCATATACAAATCTTTATATAAACCGTATGTTTTCAGTCTCTGAGGCATACACCTAGGAGTGGAATCCCTGGGTCCTATAGCACCCATGTGAGAACACGCTAAACTGTTTTCCACAGTAGTTCGACCATTTTGTGTTCCCACTAGCAATACATGAGGGTTCCAATTTCCCTGCATCCTTGCTAACCGTTTATTGTCTTTCTGATTAGAGCCATGCTTCTGGGTTTGAAGTAGTATCTCACTGTTGTTGTGATTTGCCTTTCCCTGATGACTAACAATATTGTCTTTTCATATGCTTATTGGCCATTTGTATATCTTCTATGGAGAAATGTCTATTCTAATCATTTGCCCAATCTTAAATTGTGTTATTTGTCTTTTCATTGTTACATTGTAAGAGCTCTTCATATATTCTGGATACAAGACCCTTATCAGAGCTATGATTAGCAAATACGTTTTTCCATGCTGAGGCTTGTCTTTTAGCTTTCTTGATAGTGCCTCAATCCACACAAGTTTTAAATTTTGATTAAGCCCAGTTTATTTATTTCTTTTTGTGATTTTGGTGTAATATCTAGAAACCACTGCCTAATCAAAAATATTTACACCTGTGTCTCCTGAGCATTTTATACTTTAGCGCTTATATTTAGGTTTTGGACCCATTTTGAGCTAATTTTTATAGAATGAATGGGGAATTTAGGGATCCAAATTCATTCCTTTGCACTTTGAACAAGTGGATATCCACTTGTTCCAGCACCATTGTTGAAAAAAAGGATCTTTCTTCATTGAATGGTCTGGACACCTTGACCATAGATATATGGGTTATTTCTGGACTCTCAATTCTAGTCCACTGATCTATACATTTATCCTTTTGCCAGGCCCCCATTGCCTTGATTACTGTAGCTTTTGAAATTGGGAAGTGTAAGCTCTCCAACTTCATTATTTTTCAAGATTGCTTTGGCTAGACAATATTAGCATTAACTATTTTTTCATTCCAGGTGATAAGTGCATGCTGTTTATCATATTATTCTCTTTACTTTTCTGTATTAAGGTTTTTGTACTAACAAAATAGGTGACAGCTGAATATATGTGATGAATAAATTACTTAAATGAGTTGGCGAATATAAACCATTTGGAAGAGTACGTGGCACCCTCTATACTGTTAGCTATTGTTGTTATTCTTTTACGTGAAATTTTAAACAACCATCTTTAAAATTTTTAATTGTAATATAGCTAATTCACAGTGTAAAGAACATATATATATATATATTTTTTTTTTTTTTTTGCCACATCATGCTGCTTGTGGGATCTTAGTTCCTTGACCAGGGATCAAAACCAGGCCCACAGCAGTGAAAGTGCCAAGTCTTAACCAGCAGACCACCAGGGAATTCCCTGAGGAGCATCTTTTGAAGCTAGATTATCAGGGTTCAAACACTGGCCCTGCCACTCACTAATAGTGTGAACCTGGGCTAGTTATGAAATCCTGCCTTATCCTAATCTGTAGAGTGTGGATAATAACCTTAGTCTCACAGGATTGTTATGAAAATTAAATGAGATACAGATATAATTAAATGATGTGTAGAATAGCAGGAGGTTATTGAACCCAGTAGACCCTAAACTATTATTTGCTTCTTACAATTCTGCAGGGAGTGATCAACTTGGTAAGAAACCTAGAAATCACTCCACATGAAAGACGTGCAGGAAATGGAGCACAAAGCTGTTTTTAAATATCAAAAGCCAAATGTGGAAGAGAATTTCTTTGTACTCTTGAGAGGACCAGGACTCCCGAATTTAAGGAAGCTAGTCCAGCTAACCTGCCCCAATCACAGCCTTCTGGAGGCTTTCATAATGCTCAGTGGCCATACATACCAGCACTTGCCAATTTGTAATTATAATTATTCTGAGCGACTTCACTTTCACTTTCAGGCCTTTTCACAGATATTGACAAAGTGTGAAAGTGTCAGTCAGTCAGTTGTATATGACTCTTTGCCAACCCCATGTACTGTAGCCCATCAGCTCCTCTGTCCAAGGAGTTTTCCAGGCAGGAATGCTGGAGTGGGTAGCCATTCCCTTCTCCAGGGGATCTTCCTGACCCAGGGATCAAACTCAGGGCTCCTGCTTTGCAGGGGGATTCTCTACCATCTGAGCCACGAGAGAAGCCCCGATACTTACAAAGTGATCACAATATTTCAGATGTTATGTGTGTTAGACTCTGGGGCTTGTGGTTGAGTAAGATGCTGCCCCAGTATTCCAGAAAGTCACAGCCCAGCTAAAAGCCAATTAGTGAAATTCTGAGGGAGCTAAATTTCTGCCTGATACAACTGACTGCTGTGCCTCCTAATTCCTCCAAAGTTCTTCGTTTTAGAACCAATGCAGCAGCTCCTTCACAGTTAATCACCAGACTCAAAGGGAAAGTGAGCTTCATGTAAGCCATCACTGGCAGAGGTCTCTGGGCCTGGAAATAGGCGGCTTTCTGAGCATGGAGCACCCTCTAGTGTCTGTCCAGGGTAAGGCAGGTCCAATGGGAAACTTTCCAAAGATGCCAATTTACTGCCTGCAGTTTCTTTCCTTAGTTTAGTGTTGCTTATGGCTAAGCTGTCTTCAGGTCTCCGCTGCAAGACAATAGCACTGAATATTCAAAAATAATAAATAATACGGTTGCCAATATTTGGGGGCATTTACTATGTCCCAAGCCTGTGTTGTCTTACCTGGTTACTCAGGAGGCAGGTACTACTGCTAGTACTACTACTTTTACTATTATTTATTATTATTATTGGAGAAGGAAATGGCAACCCACTCCAGTGTTCTTGCCTGGAGAATCCCAGGGATGGGGGAGCCTGGTGGGCTGGGTCGTACAGAGTCGGGTCACGACTTAAGTGACTTAGCAGCAAAGTAGTATTAGGCTTTCTTCTGACATGTAGTTCACTTAATTGGAATCTATTTTAAGTCTTTAATATTTGTTTGAGTGAGTCTAGGACTTCTTTTGGAGAAGGAAATAGCAACCCACTCCAGTATTCTTGCCTCGAGAATCCCATGGGCAGAGGAGCATGGGGTCACAAAGAGTCGGACACGACTGAGTGAGTGAGCAGCAGCAGCAGCAGCATAATTATTATTATTTCTGTTATACAGATGAAGAAACTGAGGCAGCTGAGACAGCCAGCTAGAGGCAGAGCCAGAATTCAACTCAAGCCATCAGACCATAACCATGCTTCAGTTTTTTGGTTTACTGTCAAAGAGAAGCGATAACCCCAGGCAATCCGAAAATAATTCTAGTCAAATTTCTCCTGTTTACTTGAGAGAATTGTACTTTATGTAAATCCAAAAGATTTACGTTGAAACATCAAGTATGGAGTGAGAATAAGCCTCTCTTGGGCTCATATTAAAATGGATAGAAAGAAATCACCTAGTCTCGGGTTTTCAAATTGTGAGTCATGGCTCATGGATGAGAGGTGTAAAACATTTAGTGGATTGTGACCAGCACTTTAAAAACTGAAATACAATAGATCAGTTAAACATTAGACGACACAAAGACCCAGCACATATCCTCTCTTTCTCTCTCGCTGTGTTATACACATAATATGTATCAACACTCACACACTATAAATATACTTCATAACCATACTTCATTTTTCGGTTTACTGTCAAAGAGAAGCAATAACTCCAGGCAATCCAAAGATAATTCTAGTCAAATTTCTCCTATTTACTTAAGAGAATTGTACTTTATGTACTATATATATATACATATATAATATATACCTACAGGACTGATCAAAAACATTTGGAAACCACTGATCTAGCTATCTTTTCTGCCTGCCCAAGACTACAGTCAAATCATTTCGTCTCGGTGAAGCTGCCTTTTGTTTTGAGATCCTACTAATGTGACTTCCGCCTCTTTTCCTTCCTCTTAGTCATTACTTTTCTTTGAGTGACCCATGCTGCCGAGAATGTCATCTCAGGTCTAAATTAAATTCTTCATGCTATACCGATCCCTCTCCCTTTTTTGGAGCCAAGAATTGAGATTTCTTTTTGGGACAGAACCTGTGATTAAAACAGTAAGTTTTTTTAAAAAAATCTAATTTGCTTATCCCATATTGTTTTTTCCTCTAAACCTCAGAGGTTGGAGTTACATTGAGAAATGACAGACATTAACTAGCCTTAATTTGTATTTGACTTCTGGAGAAGTTAAATAACTTATCTTAGTTCACACAGCTAATAAGAGGAAGACCTAGGATTTGACTCCAGGACAGCAAGCTTTCAACCACTATGTTATGCAAAAGAAACACCACCCCCGACCCAGCATGCAGGGCTGAGATCACAAGCATGATGTCTGGGACGCAGATGAACTGCATAGACAAGAATGTGTGTTGAGCTGTATTGTAGGAGCTGCTACATTACAGAAATGTTTGCGTTCCAGAGTGTTGGCGGTCCCATGACAATGCCTTTGGAGGTGGGTCTTTGTCGTTTGTACTGCTCTGTTACACTGAGAGTAAATGTGTTGTAGTGTGAGACACTGGGTTAGATCTCAAAACAACTCTGAGATGCTTATTATTATCCTCACATAGTAGAGGAAGAAACTGAGGTTCAGGCTGGTCCACAGCAAGTGAACAGCTGAGATGCAAATTGGGTAGTAAAATTATCATTAACACTTAACTGAAGTCTCACTACATAACAGCCACTATGTTAAACTACTTCCATATATTTTCTTATGCACTTGTCTCAAAGACTTATCAGCTGAGTTTCCAAGTTAAGGAAAGATGAAGGTGCCTAAGTTAAGACAGTGAATGTAGGCAGAGCCAAGAGTTAAGCTTTGTTCTGTCTGTCTGTCTACAAAGACCTTGCCCTTCACCACTCTAAGCAGAGAATGCCTGACCTTTTCCTGGATCACAGAAGCAAAGTGAATTTAAAAATAGAAAAAAAATCACAGCCATAAAAGAGTCTAAATGGTGTAGTGCTTAGTACTCAATAAACATTGGCCCTTATTTCTTCTAGCTATCTATTGCTGCTAAGTTGCTGCTAAGTTGCTTCAGTCATGTCCGACTCTATGTGATCCCATAGATGGCAGCCCACCAGGCTCCCCCATCCCTGGGATTCTCCAGGTGAGAACACTGGAGTGGGTTGCCATTTCCTTCTCCAATGCATGAAAGTGAAAATGAAGAAGCTCAGTCGTGTCCGACTCTTCATGACCCCATGGACTGTGGCCTACCAGGCTCCTCCGTCCATGGGATTTTCCAGGCAAGCGTACTGGAGTGGGGTGCCATTGCCTTCTAGAGTTACACTATTACAATCATCGATCATATATTGAGCTGTACATTTGATCAACTGCTTCAAGTCTAGTCTAGCTATCTATCGGTACATAATGAATCACCCACAAACTTGGCATGGTTGTTGATGTCGCCTAGATAAAATGAAAATGGTATCTAGAAGACAGAGCCAAACCTGGTCCTGCAGCAAATCCCTCCTGAAGGAGGGTGGCCACCACAGTGTTGGAGATCATCCCTCCCCCACATCCTTGGTCACTTGGGAAGCCCCTGAGGATCTGTTGAGTGAACAGTTCATATGCTTGAAGGATGACAGTGCCACGATCACCCCTGATGAAGTCTGCTTTCTCTCTTTGCCTCCATTCCTTACCAGACATCTCTGATAAAGGATAGAACCTGAGGGTCCACCCAATTTGCCAAATGTTGGCAGTTCTCTTAGCAATAAAGGATGTCTCAGCCACCAATTGGTCCTTTCTGCACATTTTTCCAGACATTTAGGCCATAGTCAGTGGTCTAGCCATTTGGTCCAACCAATGGTGGCAACAACTCTTTACTCAAGGTCACCTCTTTTGGGATAAAGAACTCTGGGAATGTTCTGGCTTCACAAATGCCTCAAAACAAATCAAAGTCAGACATGTCACTGTACATACTAGAGCCACAATACAAGGCCTCACCAAGATACTCTTTATCCCCTTCAGAGTTCCTGACAGTGAGAATGACCAAGACATTCATTTCACTTCTAAAAATACACAGGACTGAACTCTTGGACAAGGCATTCAATAGAACTTTCACCTCCATTACTGGCTTCTGATTGTAAGCCTCATAGAGCACCATAAGGACTGACTTAAGTTCAAATTTAATTAAATGAAATGACACAGTTTAGTTAGGAGTCAAACATTGGGGGTGAATTTTAAGAGGGTCCAGGTATGATAATGGCTTGGTCCTCTTGTCATATGATTATTGGCTCATAATCTGACCAAAAAAGTAATTCTTAATATGTTTAAAAGGATTCAAACTTCCGAAGTATGTCCTCTGACCAAAACAGAATTAAACCAAAAATCAGCAACAATAGAGATGACAACTCATCAAAATTTCTGGAAATTAAGCATAACTCACAGATCTTATGAGAAATCACAAAGGAAATTAGAAAATATCTTGACCTGAACAAAATTTAATAGTGTAATTTATCATAATGCAGTAAATGTAGTTAAGGCAGTGCTTACAGGAAAATAATAGCATTAAATTCTTACCTTAGAAAAGATGAAAGGTCCTGGACTTCCCTGGTGGTCCTGTGGTTAAGAATCTGCATGCCAACTCAGGGGACACAGGTTCAATCCCTGGTCTAGGAAGATCCTACATTCTGGGGAGTAACTAAGCCTGTGTGCCGCAACTCCTGAGCCCACATGCTACAATTACTGAAGCTCACGCACTAGAGTCTGCTCCACAACAAGAGAAACCATCACAATGAAACCATCAAGAAAGAGTAACCCCTGCGCGCTGCAACTGGAGAAAAGCCCACACGCAGTAACGAAGACCCAGCACAGCCAAAAATAAATATAAATAAATTATAAATTATTTTTAAAAGGAAGAAGAAAGGTCTGACAGCAATACTCTAAACTTGTACCTCAGAAATTAGAAAAAAATAGAAGAACAAATTAAACCCGTAGTAAGAAATAATAAGTAAGGAAATAATAGAGAGTGGAAATCAATGAAAGAAAATGTATAAACTATAGAAGGGCTTCCCAGGTGTTGCTAGTGGTAAAGAATCCACTTGTCAGTGCAGGAGACGCAAGAGATTCTAATTCCATCTCTGGGTTGGGAAGATTCCCTGGAGTAGGAAATGGCAACCTGATCCAGTATTCTTGCCTGAAAAATTCCATGGACAGAGGAGCCTGGCAGGCTACAGTCCATGGGGTCACAGTCAGACACGACTGAGCACACACACATACATAAACAATAGAGAAAAATCAATGAAACCAAACACTTTTAAAATAGATTAATGTAACTGATCAACCTCTAGGCAGTAGACAGACTGGTTAGGAAAAGAGAAAAAAAAAAAAAACCCTGAGATGACGTAAATTACCATGATTGGAAATGAATGAGGAAACATCTACAGATCCTAGAGACAGTCAAAGAACATTAGGGAATATTGTTGTTCAGTTGCTATGTCATGTCTGACTCTTTGCAACTCCATGAACTGCAGCATGCCAGGCTTCCCTGTTCTTCATTGTCTCCTGGAGTTTGCTCAAACTCATGCCCACTGAGTGAAGCCATCCAACCATCTCACCCTCTGAGAATATTAGAACCAACTCAACAATATAGAATTCCTTTAAAATTCCCTAAAAGACACAAACTTTCAAAGCTTGCTCAAGAAGGAATATATAACCTGAATAGTCTTATGTTCATAAAGAAATGGAACTTATAACTTGTAATGGAACTTAAAAAAAAAAAATCCCACAAAGAAAACTACAGGTCTAGATGGCCTCAGTGGTGAATTCTACCAAACATTTTGGAAAGAGTATTTACACAATTCTACACAAACATTTCTAGGAAATACAAGAGGAGGCAATTCTTCCAACTTATTTTATGAGTCCAGCATTACCCTGATACCCAAATGACAAAAAAATTAAAAACCAAATCAAACAGACAAACAAAACCTCAAATCAATAATCTTCATGAACTTAGATATAAAAAGGCTTAACATTTAAGCAAATTGAATGCAATAGTAAATAAAAAGGCTGATATACCAAAATCAAGGGGGGGTTCATCCTGAAAATGCAAAGTTAGTTTAACATTTGAAAAATAAATATAGGGAATTCCTTGGTGGTCCAGTGGTTAGGACTCCAAACTCTCACTGCTGAGGGCCCAGGTTCAATCCCTGGTCTGGGAACTTAAGTCCCACAAGCCGCATAGTGTGGCACACACATGCACGCGCGCGCGCGCACACACACACACACACACAGCCCAATGTAATTCAATTCACAATATCAAAAAACTAAAAAATAGAGATATAAAAACTACTTAATGAAATTTACCATCCATTCTTGACAAAAACTCTCAGCAAACTAGGAACAAAAGGGAAATTCCTCAATTTGACCTGTTAGCATACCTAATACTGAAAGAATGAATGCTTCTCCATGAGATCAGGGCAAGACAAGGTTATCTGCTCTCACCACTAACACTGAATTGCTGGTCCTACACAGTGAAATAGGCAAGAGAAATAAGAAGCATATAGATTGGAAACAAATAAAACTGTCTTTATTTACAGATCATCTATGTTGAAAATCCTAAGAAATCTGCTTTAAAGACTCCCACTATAGCAAATAAGAGATATTAACAAGGTCACAGAATACAAGTGAAATATATACCAACTATATAACCCAGTAATCCCACTCCTAGGGATTTCACTAAGAGAAGACATCTATCCACGTGAAGATTTGTAGTTAATGTTTACGGCAACTTCGTTTATAACAGCGCCAAACTGGAAACAATCCCAATGTCCAACATTTAGTAAACTGATAAATAAATGTTGTATGCCTATAAAAAGGGATAAATACACTCAGCCTGAAAAGGAAACCAATTACTGAAACATACAATATGAAAAAAAAAATCTCAAAGTTAGCATGCTAAATGACAGAAGCTGGAGAAAAATACTACTTTCTGAATAATTACACTTAGATGAAAGTCTACAAAGATCAAGTTAACAGTGACAAGATTATAGTTCAACAGTGGCTTTGGGATGGGTGGGAAGCAGACTGACTACAAAAGGACATCAGGAAATTTTTGTGGGGATAGAAATAGTTACAGGACTATAAACGATTATTAAAAATCATTGGATTATAAACTTTAAACTGGTAAATTTTATTATATATAAAGTATACTTCCGTAAAGCTAACAAAAAATACTGAAGGAAAAAAAGTCCCACTTTCTATGAACCTGAATCTCTTTAATCTATACAAATAGCCTGTTATAAAAATAGCTTCAGATTTATAGAAAATTTGTCTTTAATTAGCCCTATACACTACCTCAGGATCTTTGCACTACTGTCTCTGCTAGGAACATTTTTTTTTCCCACCAATTCCTAGATTTATTACTAAACCAACACACTAGCGAAGAAGAAACACCAACAGAAAGAGAAAAATCATCATCCAGGGAAACATAGCCAACTGCTCAGACAGTAGTGATGTTCTCAGAGTGATATGGTAAAAGGCAAGTAACCTTGACACCGAGTGCCACTTCATAGGCGAGGTTCCTCATAGAGCCAGCCTTGTTCTTCTCCTGTGTCTTCTCTTGGAGTTGGACCTGATTTTATTACCCTTTTCATTAGAATCCATTGAAGAATGGATTGATGATTCTTTTGTTTCATGACCAGGAATCACTTGACCCTGAAAGTCTTGTGAAAAGCAATGACGAGGAGCAAATTCAGCCGCACACAGGATGGTGGAGATGAGAAGAGAGTTGCCAGGAACACCCTTGTCTTCTGTGCTTCTACCTGATAACTCTTTACCTGTCTTTCGGGTCTTAGTTGCAATATCATGGCGTTATAAGACAATTTCTGTGAACCTTACAGACAACTTCCATGAATTTCTTCCAAATTCTCTACCACAGAGCCTGGCTTGTTCTTTTTTCAAGCACTTTATGTGACTCTGTAATTAAATGTTCACTTCTAAATTTAACATCTATGTTCCCCCTGAATGTAAGTTTCATGAGGTTAGAAACTGTGCCTATTTTTGTTCACAAAAGGCTATTTTTATCACGATAGACAGATAAAAGGCTGAAGATTAATATTTACCCGAAACGAAGAGCTTTCACTAAATGACAATGAAATGACATTATGTTACCGCTTAAGATGAGCTTAGGTTTTAAATAGGCAATTTACAGAAGAGCCAATAATTTCATGAAAAGATGATCAAACCTATTAACAAGCTTGTACTCTCACACCATATGTACAAATAAATCTCAGGTATATTTAAAAAAATTAAGAAAAATAACATTTAGATATTGCGGTAGAAAGAATAATGACCCCTCAAAGATGTCTACACCCTAATTCCTGGAACCTATAAATATGTTATCCCACACAGCAAAAGGATTTCAGAGATATGATTAAGGACCTTGATGTCCTTGAGGGAAATTATTCCATATTATCCAGGTAGGACCAATCACACAGATCTTGAAAACTGAAGAATCTTTCTTGGTTGAATTAGAGAGATGAAGACCAGAGAAGAAGGGGGAAAAAATGTGAACATTAGAAGGACCTGACAGGCCAGTGATGGCTTTGAAGATGAAGAAAGGAGAGAGGCAAGGAATGTGGTTGACCTCTAGAAGCTGAGAACATCCCTCCAGGGACAACCAACAAGGAAATGGAGGTCCTGTAGTGCAAGAAAGTAAATTCTGCCAACAACTCAAATGAGCAAGGAAACAGATTCTCCCTAGAGCCTCCAGAAAGGAATGTAGCACTCACAGTGCCTTGATTTCAGCTCTGTGAAACCTCTGTGGGTGTGACTTCTGACCTACTACAAATTATAAGATGACAACTTAGTGAGAAGTTTTTTATTGTAGTAATAGAAAACTAATACAGGTGTCTACATGAACACCTGGTAGAGTACAGAGAACTCTCTAAATAAAGCCAGATACTTCAATTTCTATTTTTAAGAGATATGCATCTTTGACCTTAATTTTTAAAACATATGAAAAAAATACCATAAATGAAATTGACAATACATTGGGGAAATAGTTGCAATGATGATAACTGACAATTTTTTTAAAGTTTTAAAAAAGAAAATAGACAAAGAGCACATCCAAATGGTCAAATAGATATGAGAAAAGATGGACAGCCTCTCCAATATTCAGTTAAAGCAAATGAAATAAAGGAGATAACTTTTCTCTATCACATTGGCTCATATGATCAAGGGTAAAAACACTATTGGTGGAAATGAGAGTTAATGTAGCTTTTAAAGAAAGTTGACTGGTAACAGCTATTGAAATACATATACTCTTTGACCATCTCCTAAAAGCAAGATGGCTGAAAAGTTATATATATATATATGTGTGTGTGTATGTGTTTTCCTATCTCATTAAAAACAGACAAATAAAGAAAGAAAAGTTCTGTATGTGTATTTATGTTTGTAAAAGCAACAGAGAAAAGTATGGAAAAATACAACATTAGTTTGTATTATTATAAACTCCCAATTTATATAATTTGGGGAAAAACAAGTGAAGGATATCTTAAAACATACACATAAACTTTAAAAAAAGTACAGTGTTTGACTCATAAATCTGGGTTGAAGAGTAAATATATTTTTCTAATTGAGGTATAGTCGATTTACAATGTTGTGTTAGTTTCAGGTTACAGCACAGTGATTCATACATATTTATACTTTTTCATATTCTTCTCCATTATAGGTTATTGCAAGATATCGAATATAGTTCCCTGTGCTATATAGGTCCTTCCTTATCTATATGTTTATACATTTTTATTTTGTTTATTTTATATATAGTAGTATGTATCTGTTAAGAGTAGATATATATTTTTACGTTTTATTATTTATTTCTATTTTTGGCTGTGTTGGGTCTTTGCTGTTGCACTCAGGCTTTCTCTAGTTGCAACGCACAGGCTCAGCAGTTGTGGCTCATGGGCTCATGAGCTTAGTTGCCCCACAGCATGTGGAATCTTCCCAGACCAAGGATTGAACCCATGTCCCCTGTAAGGGGATTCTTAACCGCTGGACCACTGGGGAAGTCCAAGAGTAAATATATTTTAAATGAACAGGAGACTGCCCTCTCCTGCCCCTCACTCAGGTAAGGGCCCTCTGCAGCGTCCTGGGGCCTGTTTTCTGACACTCTGTATGATGGCTTCTGGCCTCCTCTCTATTTCCCCTCTGGAATGTGTGGCTCCCTGACTACAGGATCTGCCTAAATCGTAGTCATCACTCTACTTCTCAGTGCTTAGCAGTTAATGTTTTCTGAATTAATCTTTTCAAAAAATAAACAAACCTTATTTCAATTATCTGCTGCTGAAAAACAAACCATGGCAAATGTAATGACTTAAACTGATTCTCATGGTTCTGTGGGGTTGCTGAGGGAATCCCTGTGCTTCCCACGGTGTTGGCTGGAGCTCCATGATGGTTGATGTGTCCAGAATGGCTTTCCTTACATGGTGAAGAGTTCAGAGCTGTTGGCCCTTTGACTTGATTCTCTCTGTGTAAATGAATGAATTCTTTAATGAAAAGGCACAGAAACAGATATCCAAACTGCAAATAAACATACGAAAAAGTGCTCAACCTCACTATCTTCAAAGAAATGCACATTAAAATCACCTCTTACCCATTAGAATGAAAGCTATTTAAAATAAAACAAACCAGGAAATAACAAGTGTTGAGGATGTGGAAAAATTAATGTCCCATGCACTGTTGGTGGGAATGTAAAAATGGTGCAGCCTCTATGGAAAACAGTATAGAAGTTCCTCAAAAAATTATAAATACAACTATCCAGCAATCCCATTTCTGAGGATATACACAAGAGAATTGAAAAGTAGGATCTTAAAGAGATATTTTGGAGAAGGAAATGGCAACCCACTCCAGGGTTCTTGCCTGGAGAATCCCAGGGATGGCGGAGCCTGGTGGGCTCTCGTCTATGGGGTCGCACAGAGTCGGACACGACTGAAGCGACTTAGCAGCAGCAGCAGCAGCAAAGAGATATTTGCACACCCATGTTCATGGCAGCATTAACTGTAATAGTGAAAAGGTAAAAGAAACCCAGATGTCCATCAACAGATGAATGAATAAAGAAAACATGGTATATATATACAATGGGATATTATTCAGCTTTAAAAACTAAGGAAATCCTGTCACAGGTCGCAACACAGAAGAACCCTGAAGATATTAAATGAGGCAGTCATAAAAAGACAAATACTGTATGTATGACTCTACGTACGTGAGCTGTCTAAAGAAGTCAAACTCACAGAAACAGAACGTAAGATGGTGGAAGGGGGAGCTGTTGATCAGTGGATATTTTATGTTATAAATTTTATAAAAGTTATTTATTTTAGCACTTTTAAAAAATGCATGCACACACATACATACATCGCAACATCATTATATATCCCCATAATAACTAAAACAAACAATATAGATAATGCCAGGTATTGGAAGGGATATGGATCTCTCATACATTGCTGGTGGGTGTATAAATTAGTCAACCACATTGGAAAACTGTCAGTTTCTATCGAAGATAAACATACCCCTTCCCTATGACCCAGCATTTCCACTCCTGAGTCTCTTAAGTGTAGGTGTCCATCAAAAAACACATGGACACAAATGCTCATATTCATAGCAGCTTTTTTATATAGTACTGGAAACAACTCAAATGTCCACAAAGAAAAGAATAAATAAATATATTGGCATATATTCAAACAGTGGAATATGGCATTAACTGAAATAAGGTAATTAAAAAGAATGAGCTACTGTAACACAGTGACATGGATAAATCTCACACACATAATATTGAGCAGATGAAGCCAAACATGAAAGATTACCTATCATGACTTCATATATAGGAAGTTCAAGGACAGACAAAACTTACCTAAGGTGATAGAAGACGGAATTATGGTTCCTTCTGAGGGTTATTGACTACAAGGTTATAAGGGAAGGTTGAAAATATCTTGACTTAGGTACATGCATACATACGTAAAAATACATGGAGCCACACACTTAACATTAGCAGTTTTGCTGCATTATCCATAAAAGTACAGAAAAATAGACTCATTCACTAAGCAAACTTAAATGTTGTCACATTTCTATACTCATATTTAAGTGGCTTCAGAATAAAATAATCATTTGGATGCCTTTTCAGTGTAAGCTAACCAGAACCTGTGAACCAGTGGAAAGGTAGAGGCAAAGCAATTCATCTTGCCTGCTCCCCCATTTTACAGGGAAACAAACTGAATAAAAAGTCGGGTAGGGGGCCAGGGCTTCAGTTATTGGCAAAGGCCAGGCCTAGAACTCAGATCTGAGACATATCATACCTGCCCCCCACCACCAACCATTTGCAGAACAGGCTGGATTCTGACTGGTTCCCCAGCCCCATGCTTCCCTGGTGGTTCAGAGGGTAAAGAATCTGCTTGTAATGTAGGAGGCCAGGGTTCAATCCCTGGATTGGGAAGATCCCCTGGAGAAGGGAATGGCAACCCATGTCAGTATTTTTGCCTGGAGAATTTCACAGACAAGAGAAGGCTGGCAGGCTACAGTCCATCGGGTCGCAGAGTCAGACATGACTGAGCCACTAACGCTAACTAGCCAGCCCCATGCTGGCTGTGGAGGAAGGCTTAGTCTGAGGCCTGGCAAACGGGGCAGTTCCTAGAGACCAACCAATTGGGAGTCAGGAAGGTTAGAACTCAAATTGTGGCAGTCTTCACAGATAACAGGTTAAGTTGAAACCTCTATTGGGGTCTGATAGAAAAATAAAAAGAGCCAGTGGTTTCAGGAAGGCGCTTCAGCAATCCGAAAGAACTAAACACAAAGGAGTCCTAAGGGCTGGGATGGAAAGTGAAACTTACAAGCTCTTCCTTTGACCTTGGCCAAGGTCGTTCCCTCCGGCCTCACCTGTGCTGTTCATTCAATGGGGGAAGGTCCCATTTACGGCCCAGGGAACTGAAGAAAGAAGGCAGGTTGAAGGGCAGCACTCAGGCTGGTGCCGACCCCCAGGCGGTCTGAGCCCCAGGCGGGCGAAGCCGCAGGAGAGGAGCGCGGGAAGTCGCCCCGGGGGCCGCACCAGCGAGAGAAGGGCTGCAACCTGGCGAGGGACTGGGTGAGGTGGGGGTGGGGTCGGAGGAGGGGTCCTCCGCCTGTGTCTGTCGCCTCCTGCCGAGGTCAGGGCGCCCCTTCCTCTTCTCAGACTCCTCCGGCCTCGCCCCTCCCGCTCACATTCCCAACTCCCGAAGACAACTTGTCGCTCACTTCAGAAGCCCGGGGCTTCTTTCTGTCCCCCCGACTCTGCTTTCTCCCACTTCTTTTGTCTATTTCTGCATCTGCCCGCTTCTCTGGGAAGCTTTCCTCGAATTCTCTTCCCTATAGTCTGTAATACGCTCCCACCTCCCACCCCCACCTCGCCTTTGCCTCCCTCTCTATCTCTCTACACACACACACACACACACGCGCGCGCACACACACACGCACACACACTCTCACACCCTCTCTTTTCTCTGCCGGCCATCTCGGCGCCTTTCCTCTGCGGCCCTGCCCTTCCAGAAGCAGGCAAGGCCCATTCTGGGAACCGCCGCGCTGCGATCCGACGGCGCCCCAGGGAGGGGCAGGTGAGACCGGCGGGAGCCGGGCCCGGGCGGACGCGGAGGAAGGTGCCCGCGGATTCTGTGCCCCGGCCCCGTCCTCGCCCCCCACCCGCAACGCTCGCTGGCGCCAGGGGAACCAGGACGCACGGGTCCCTTCGCGCCCCCGCGCCGTCGGCGCCGCCGCCCCAGACCTAGACGCTGCTCCCGGAGGCCTCCCAGGGCGGGGGAGGGGGCGGCGACCGGCAGCAGCCTCACCCCAGGCCCCGGCGCCGTCACCTCCGTCCCCAGGCTCGGTCGTGCCCACGTCCCCGGTTCCTGCAGCCCTGGAAGACGCGCGGAGGACGGCGCGGTCCGGAGAGGTAGGTAGACGCTCCCCGCCTCCCACCGCCCGGCCGCCGGGGCCCGGGACCACGCAGCTCGGAGCGGCGGCGCAAAGAGCCCTCTGGGGGTGGGCAGCGCCCCCCCGGCCGCACTTCGAGCGCCGAGAGGCCGCGGCGGGGGTAGATTACCCGGGGCACCAGCTCACCTTGAGCTCTGGACCGATCCAGCGTCCCGGGTGGGGTCTGGGGCGCACCCGCAACTCCTGCTCCCCAACCCCCGCTGGCTCCCGCCCGACTCGCTCTTCAGGCGAAGGTGTGTGTAAGGGGGCAGAGAATCGCCTCCCATCCTTCCCGCGCGCGCCGCTGGCTCCCCGCTGCCGAGTGCAGCCTTGGGCCCTCTCCGCGGGGTCTCCCGGTTCAGAGTCCCGGATACCAAGAGGAGAGAGAGAGAGTCAAGGACCCGCGGCCCCGACCGGTCTTGTGGGTAGGGGTCGCTTGGAAAGGGACAGTGGTTATTCTTTCTCCACAGAAATTAGAAATTGGCCTAAAACGCTGCTTTCGGATGGGAGCCTGCAGGCCCCCAAGATGCAGACTCAGCTCTCACTCCAGCAGCCCCCTAGAAAGGATGAAGGGAGAATGTTTGGGGGGAGTCTCGCTTCAGACTCTGTTTCCACGTAGGGAGGGGACCAAGATTTCGTTGCCCTCCGGACTGTGCGGCAGCCTCCCAGGGCCTTCTGCCTGGGAGAGCCTGTGTCTGAATCTGAAGGGATGCCAGGCGCCGCCATCTTACTAGAAATTCACATTCACAAAATGATGCGTGTGCATTTTTGTCCAGGGGCTTGTTTATGAGAGGGGACAGAAGTCAGAGAAGGGATCTCAATCTGTATGGACTGGGCCAATAAAAATTACTCGCCTCTGAAAAGGCATGTAGAGAAAAGCAGGCATAAAGGGGCTGCATGGTGGGTATTTCAAGGTCTTCTAGGAATTGGTAACTCTTAGGAGTCAGAGAGCAATCCTGGGTCAGGGCCACTGTGCCTCTCAGAGTATTAAGCCGTCCTGTAAAGGCTGAGGATAGAGGATTCATGAAAACATGCAAAAGAGACAGGAAATGATGTTTTCCCAACTGTGCTCAGCAATAAAGGTAGCGGACAGGAAATTCATATTTTCACCTATATACACTCCCCTTAAAAAAAGAATGGTACACAGTGTATTTCACATATTCCATGTATGTTAAATGTGGAAACATATAGCACAGAATCGTACTTTCTAGTATTAGTAGAAGCACAAAGACCCATAATGGTGAGGAGTTGTTCCCTTAGAGAAAGTCCGGGTTCTTGGACGAAGGGAGTTTGGTGGAAACTCCTTTATAACACTGTAGTCAATAGGGCGTTCAGGGCTTTTCCTGATATGACCTTTCCTCTAAATCCCCCTTTGGAGCTGCAGCCCCTCCATTTCCCTAGACTCTGGAGCACTTGGCTCCAAGTCCAGAGAGGCCTCCTCACTCCCCTAGCCTAGAAAAATGAAGCATTTTTCTACTCTCAATCATACCTCCCTGGGCTCCCAGGGAGGCAGTTGCTCTTAGCCATCTGCCAGGATTTAGAGCCACTACCTCTATACACACATACCCCCCAAACAAGCAGTGTGCCCCAGAGGAAATGCAAGGAAAGACTTTACTAGACCCAGGCAAGGCACCACAGGAGACCTTGGAGACCCTTAAGAGCCCCACACTCTTCCACACTGCAGTTGAGGAGACCCAGACCCCTACCCCTACCATCCCCAGAGGATGGTTCTGCCTTCTCACTGCCTCAGAGGCACTGACCCCACGGCTCAGTCAGCTGAGAACTTAGTCTCTCACCTACCCTGCCTCCAACTTCTCTTCCTGGCCTGATTAAAACAAGCATCAGGCTTCAGATGCTGTTGGATTAGAAAGAGAAGTTGATTACTTGAATCTGTTGTAATCTCTCCCTCATTTTCTCCTCCCTCATCACTCTCTTACTCTTGGGTTTTGTCTTCTTCTCAAACATAGAAAGACAGAAGAATCCATGCATGCATGCATGCTAAGTTGCTTCAGTGGTGTCCGAGTCTGTGCGACCCTATGGACAGCAGGGACTATTTGACCCATCCAGGCAGCACCCAGAACTGATCTGAAGCACCAAGTCCTCTAGGAGACCCTGCCCTGCAATGCTTTAGAGGTTAATTTGATTCCACAATGCCCCTCATCCCAAGATCCAAAGGCACCATCTTCCTTAAGAGGAGCTAAGGATTTGCGGCTTCTGCAGTTTTCAAAAAATAGGAAAAAGAAGAAAAATTGCTGTAGTTGTTCAGGTGGCCAGGTGTGGAGGGAGCAGACCTGGGCTCACAGAGAAATGAGCCCTCAGAGCTGACAGGGTTGATGGGCCAAGCCTGGCACAGACTGAGACTTGGTGGGGCAGGTTTGACCCCTGACCCAGCCGGCTGGTGATGCTGGACTGTTTACCAGGTGGAGGTGAGATCAAGGGACAGGTTCTTCTCCTGCTTTACTGCCCTAAGGGCCCCAGAGCTCCCAAATCAAGAATAACTGAAAGGAAAACATCCAGATTTGTAATCTGCTTAGGCACCCCGACCTGTCCTGAAAGCAGTGAAGAAAATCTGCCTCCATGGCTGACTGGCAAATCTGCATGCTCCATTTTGGCAGTATGTGGATGAGTGTCCAGAGCTCAGTGTCTAGGACACTAGACTGCAGGTGGGGCCTCTCGCCTCCTTTCCCCATGCCGCCCTTGCTTCTTCTCCTCCCAGGGCTTCTCAGGAGATGATGAAGGCTTTCTTGTAGAGCCATGAAATCCCACAATTTCAGGGGACTTCAGAGTCCTTGATCATCAGGTTAACAACTCCTATTTGGACTCATCAGAGGACTTAGTATCTGGAAAATTCTGAGACCAAATATGATCAGTTAGGTCTTCACTTTTTTCTGTTTAGCTGATAACTGGATGCTTACCAGGTCCACCTCCTGTGAAAGTACCCAGGTTAGTGCTCCTCTCTTACCACTGTCTGTAAGGAGTAGGTCCAAGAGCAGTGGGGCTTTCTTAGGAAGATGCCAAAGTGGCTGCCCTCAGCCCACTTTCCATTCTTCCTCCTTCTGTCCCCACCTCAGCCCTAGTTATAGGAAAAGAGCCTCTACCTTGCAGGGGTAATTAAGGCCAAAGCTCCCCCACCCCACCCCATCTTGGGGCAGCTCTGAGTCACCCCCTTTTCATTCCGGGCTACTGTGCAAGGCTGTCTCGGCAGGAGTGGAGGTGAGGGTTTAATCCCAAATTAACTGGATAATAATGAGTAACAATAATGAGAATAATAACCATGAACTCCTGAGCCTCTACCATCCTGGAAAGTTACTCCTTAACCTACGGTGGAAGCCCCCGCCCCACTGGACTCGAAAGGACTGGTCAGAATGCCCGAAACTCTTCTGGAGCGAGGAGTCAATATCCAGGGACCCTGTCCTTTGAAACAATAAAAAGGAAGAGGGTCCAAGTTTCTACTCGTTAAACCTCTTACCTCTTCGTCAATCCGTTAGCTCCTTGGCCCTGGTGAGCCGGGATCCTGAGCTCTGATGTGAACCAGGGGGAATGAGGCTCCACAAGTTGCTGCGGCTCCAGGGAGAGAGTGCGCACTGCCGTGGGACCACGTCTCCTGGGGACTGGGGTGGCTGGAGAAGTCGTGGCGGAAGGATTTGCCTCCGTTACGCACCTCGATCCCAACTCCGGATGTATTTAGGACTGCGCGGAACACACGGAGTCCTATCTAGGGCTCCCTGGCCCTGGGCCAACGCGGCGGCCCCCGACGGCGTGCATCCCGCGGTGCTCAGCTGGGGATCAGCACTTTCGCCTCCCGGCTGCGCGCGGGGTGGAGCTCCCAGTCCCGGGCGCTGGCCTGGTTGTGGGCAGGAGGGCAGGAAGGTCGCCAGGCCGGGAGGCGGCCGAGCCGGAGCCGCAGAGTTGGCGTCCGGAGGAGGGTCGCGGCACCTCGGGATTCCGCGCGCCTCCAGCCGCATCGCCGACCGCCCAGCCGCAGGTTGGCGCCGCTGGGGTGGGATCTGGAATCCTGGGAAGGTCTAGCACCGAGCCTCGGCCCTCTGGAGGCGGGAGCCTGGCTGAAGGATTAGAAATGAGGCTTTCAAACCTGGCAGAAGCGTCCGGAAATGGCATTTTCGGAGCGAAGGGAGGTAGCAATTACAAGGTGACCCCCTCTTCCCCGGGACGCCGCAACGCCAAGGGCCTATAGGTGCACAACCTCCGTGGTCTAAGGGGAGGAGACGCGGTGGGATGAGGGCTTCGTCCAGCCTCTATCTCTGGGAGCGACTGGCCCTAGGAGGACTGTTGGCGACCGCACGGACGGAGGCTGGGGCGGGGCGCCCTTTCCGAGGGAGAGTGGTGTTCTCGCTCTCCTGCTCCGAGGGGGTGTGGGTCCTAGTCTCCGGGTCCCCGCGCTCAGCTGCCCCTCAGGAACAGTCCATTTGCTCCCTCCTGGCCGCCCGCGCCACTTGCCCCCATTTCCTGGCCCGGGATTTCCCCTCCCCTGCCCTTCCTCACCACAATTAATAAACGAACTGGCGAAACCTGCCAGGTCCCAGCGGAGGGGCACCTCTCTCCTCTCGAGCCGGCTGATTAATTAATCAGAGCCTTAAGGAGATCTAGGAGTTGTAAAGAGGCGGTTTAGAACGAGAGGCCGCTCATTAACCTCCCTGTAAAGATGGGAGGAAGATGCGCCCGGCCGCCTCCGAGGCCCCTTTGGGTCCTTCTCAGCACGCGGGTTTCGGCCTCTCTACCTGCGCGCCGCGCTCCAGCTCCCTCTTTCCTGCTCGGCTGCTTCACTTCGCTCTTTCTGATTCTCCATCTTCTCTCTGGCCCTTCCCTGATGGCTCAGACAGTAAGGAATCCGCCTGCAATACAGGAGACGAGGCCCCTTTCTTTGTGTCTGCTTCTGTCTACCTGTCCTGCTGAATCTCGCGCCCTTCTCCGTGCCCAGCCTGGACCAAGAGAACTTTAAGGTCATGGCGAGTGGCCCCGGCTAGCGGCTGGCGGTGTGGGCTCCCCGGTCTCAGACGGGGCACTATAGGCCTGTCTGGAGCTGAGGGAGCTGGAGATGCGGGCAATATTCCCCTCCCCGACCCCATCCCTCCAAGAGGAGGGCGTTTGTGAAGGGAAAACAGATCCTGAAACTTTCGGATCTCTTTCAGTATGGACAAGGCAGCAAATGCCTGAAGATCCAGGCTCCAGAGGAGTAAAGCTCCATTTCATTTTTATTATAGACACACAGACCTTGCACATCCTTCTATGTGGGCAAGGGTGCACACAAGAGGTGGGGACTGGGTGTTCTCGGCTGCCTGTCTCAGTCCTGGGTTTCTCAGCCCCTGTGAGCAGGTACCTCTTGGAAAGCTATCTACATGACCTTGGTACACACAATTGTTTGTCTGTTCCTTTAATTTATCTTGTCAGATACTCAAGTCTATTTCACTGCCTCCCTCACCATCGTATTTGTAGTACTTGTATGTGAATAGTGAAGGAAATGGCAAGCCACTCCAGTACTCTTGCCCGAAAAATCCCATGGACAGAGAGAGCCTGGTGGGCTAAGGTCCAATGGATCGTGAAGAGTTGGACATGACTGAGCGATTTAGCACAAGCACAAGTGAATAAAAAGTTCCTAGCATTTTGGGGATCACTTGCCCATGCTTTAAAAAAAAAAAGCTGTTGCTTTCCTTCTCCCCATGGGGGAAAAAAACCTCACTGACACAGTACTGACCAAACCCCACAATTTCAGAGGGTTTCAGACCCTTTGGACCCCAGGTTATGAACTCCTATTTAGATCAGTTTAAGAAGCTAGTGTCTGGAAAATACTGAGACCAAATACGGTCAGCTAGCTCAGACCTTCACTTCCCCCTGTGGCTGCTGTCCCCGTGTTTGCCAGGCCAGCCTTCACCTTTAAGAACACCGGTGCAGCAGTGCTTCTCTCCCCACCGCTCCTGGGGTCTGGGATCTGGTCTTTCTTCCCTCCCTGGATCTGTACACTTGAGAAAGTGTGGAGAAACTTTGGTGGGGTGCTGGGGCAAAGCAGATCTTGGACACCCCGCCAAGAGTGGGACCAACTGCTAGAGGGATACCAGGCTTGAGCAGCCTTCCAGGGAATAAGAAACATGCTGGAACTCCTGGGAAGGGAAGGCTGTTTGACCAAAAAAAAAAAACCAACCCTAGATGATGCTGTGTGTGAGCCCAGCAAATGTTCTTTTGTGTCCCCTACTGATCTACCTGTTCAGTTTTGTTGGATATCCCAACTCTTTGTGGGGCTAGAGACAGCCAAGGTTAGAAGCCCGGCGAAGGGGGGTGGGTGGATACTAGACACTAGCTAAAAGGGGAAGACATTTGCTCCCAAATATATTTGTAGTCCTTAGTAGGAGCCAAGGAGCAGGTGGCCCCTGACAAGCCTCAGTGACCTCCTAGTTTCATCTAAACTCACTCGATGTTTGAGACGTGTTTAGACTTTATTCTTTCTCTCCAGTCTACTATTAGTAAAAGCTTCCTGGCCTTCTCTTCACTCTTTTCAGTTGACCAAACCATACCTCCCAGAAGAAAAATCAGGTTTCTTTGGGGTCTGGGAGGTGAAGAAACTTCCTTCTTCTTGGATGATGTTCAGACAAATTAACGTAACTGGAAATTATTGACTTTATTGTACCCTCCTGCCACACACACATTCCACCCCTCAACTGCCTACACATTTCAAGCAAATGTGACTGTGGGCAGGAAAGATCCCAACCCACTCCTGGTTGCCCCTCTCTGAGCTGGCACAACCACCAGCTACCAGCTGAAGCAGTTCTGGGCTGGAACAAGAAGCCAGTGGTTGGCTAATAGTATTCAGACCCCTGCCTGAAAAATAAAAGAAAAAATAAACCATTTTCTGCTTGGGACAACTTAAACTGAATAATTCTGGCTGTGAACACCTGACCTAAATGTTTTTAATCAGAGCAGAAGAAATATATGCCTGTTTGTTCTCCCCTTTACTAATTAAAAAAGCTAATTGGTGTTCTTAAAAACTTCCAACTGAGGGTCAGGAGCCTGTAGTCATCTCTCCTCCCCTCTTCACGCCCCTTTGCCCCACCCTTCCCCCCACAAGGCCATCCCCACCGTGGAGTTGGCCTCTTTCTGACAGACAATGGGAGGGGGATGCCCAGACCATCTGGCTCCTCCCCTGCATGGGGACTTTGGCTCTAAAAAGGCAATGCTGTCATTGGCCAGAAGTTCTTGCCCAGCAGGGTTGTCCCCCTTCCCAGGCCTCTGGACTAGTTTCTGGGAGCAGAGACTTCTGGATGACTGCGAATCAGCAAGGCTAACTGGTGGGGGGCAGCTCCCACTGGAGCCCCAGAGCTCAGCCAGAACTGGGCACACAGTGGGCACTCAGGAAATGTTTGTTGAACATGGAATGAAAGTTCCCACCAGGCAAAGGTCTGTGGCTTGTCTGGGGAGCCTCTGAGGCTGGTTCATCAGGGAGCTCCAAAACCTCATAGCTGCCCAGGAAACAAGCAAGACCTGGTTTTTCTCAAGCATTTCTCAGATGTTCTGTTTTAATTTCAGCTTTCTGGGGCCTCTGTTTCTTTTCTACCCGTTCTCTAGGGCAGGCTCTTGCTCACTGCAGCAACGGGAAAAGGCTCATTGAGAAGTCAGATTAGACTATACCACCACTCCCCAGACCTTTCCCCCACCAGATCCAGATACTTCAGGCTAAAGAGAGTTTGAACCTGAAATGAGCCAGATAATTGCCCCAATTCTCTGTTCCTTATTGAAGAGGTAGTTACAGGCCGAGGGGTTCAAGGGGCCTCACTTTTATGGACATGGCTGTAAGTCAAAAGAATACATTATACAGGCTGAGACGCACACCCTCCAACCTAGACTGGTTCTCTGAGAACAAAGCAGACTTCCTCCTCTTTTCCCGGTTCCTCTCTCCTCCACCTCTTTTCTCCTCCTCCTGTTATTAACAGTTCCTCTTTACTCTTTGTTCGTTAGGCATTGTGCTAAATCCTAGACATGTTGTCCATTAATTAAACCTTACAACAATCCAGAGTTAAGACTTCCAGATTTTGCTGATGCAAAGAAACTGAGTTACTTTTCCAGGCATGAATCGTGTGTGTGTGTGTGTGTGTGTGTAAAATAATGTTGATGTGATACTGGCAGATCTGAATGTTCAAGTGGCATAATGAGGATGGAAATAAAGAACAATGACAATGAAAAGATCTTAAAAGTTTTTGAAACTTGGAATATTTTCATTGAACGCAGTTCCTCCTGCCCTAAAATGAACAAAGAAGTGCTGCAATTAACTGGCTAATTCCGAGCCCCAAATGCTTCCCCTTGAAATGGGCGGATAATGAGGCCCACAGTATGTTCGCAGTTGAATTCGCCTGATGTTGCTCCCTTCCTCCCCCCCCAACTTTTGCAAATGGATTGGGCAATCACAGTGAGATTCGCAGACGCTACCCGCACAGACTCACACACACACTCACACAGAGGAATGCTGACACACACAGACCCGACTTTATCCTGCCTCTGGAGTCTTTTATGACTCAGCCTCAGAAATGAAAATAGAATTTGGAGCAGAATAATGTGCCCGAGGCCGAGTGGGGCGCAGCTGCTCCAGATGTGCGCTCAGTAATTAGGCGTCCGGGAGAACCCCTGCCTGTCTGGGAGAGCAGTGTCCCCTGGGGCCCAGCCCTGGGCAGGCACTGCATCCCGAAGTCTCCTCCATGGTAGCACGTGCCCTTTGCTGCTGTGGCCCCAGTGGCCCCCCTTGCCTGCCTCTCTTCTTCCCTCCCTTTCCCACAGGGGAGTCTCTGGGAATTCTGTCCAAAGACTAACTTTGGAGAATCTTCTCTTAGAGGGTTCTGCAGTATAAAATGGTATCTCTGCTTTGGCAGAGAGCAACCCCTGTTCCTCCCAACCTCCTCTTCTCAGGTTCTGGATGTCTCTGAATTCAGGCTCAGAGGGACTGGGTCCTGAACAGGCCTCTTTTCCCTTAAGCGTAAGTGAAAGTCGCTCAGTCGGGTCCGACTCTTTGTGACCCCATGGACTATACAGTCTATGGAATTCTCCGGGCCAGAGTACTGGAATGGATAGCCTTTCCCTTCTCCAAAGAATCTTCCCAACCCAGGGATCAAACCCAGGTCTCCTGCATTGCAGACAGAAGGGTTTCCCTGGTGGCGCAGAGGTTAAAGCTTCTGCCTGCAATGCAGGAGACCTGGGTTTGATCCCTGGGTTGAGAAGATCCCCTGGAGAAGGGAATGGCAACCCACTCCAGTATTCTTGCCTGGAGAATCCCATGGATGGAGGAGCCTGGTGGGCTACAGTCCACGGGGTCCCAAAGAGGGGGACATGACCGAGCGACTTCACTTTCACTTTCTTTACCAGCAGAGCCACAAGAGAAGCCCAAGAATACTGAAGTGGGTAGCCTATCCCTTCTCCAGCAAATCTTCCTGGCCCAGGAATTGAACCAGGGTCTCCTGCATTGCAGGAAGATTCTTTACAAACTGAGCTATGAGGGAAGGCCCTCTTTTCCCTTACCCCCTATAACTGGTCCCATTCAAGCCAAAGAGAGTGGCCCAACTGCCTACTCTAAAAGTCCCTCTCTTTGGGGTTTATGGGACAGGCTTATATCAGGCATCGTCTCTTACTCATGGGGTCTCTTTTACAATGTGATCAAACCTTACAATATCCCTGTCTAGTAGGTCATTTTCATCCAGGCCTTCAAAAGCCTAAAGCACTTGCCCATGATCAGACACAGCTAGGGAGGTGACAGCAGCTTTGAGCTGACCAGTCCTAGAAGAGAAGAGGCAGGACCTGTCTTGGCTCCTGATCTAGCTGAGTCACTATGTCTGTCTCCAATTCCCAATGTGTCCCCCCAGATCTTAAATCCAGGAAATACCAAACTTCCAATATAGACAACTTCCAAAGTCTTTATTCTGGAGATGAACTTTGCTTACAAGAAAGACATTTTTGCTGGGGCCATCATAATTTGGAATAAAAACATTACATTCAGAGTAGAGGACATGTCCTCCCACCCTCCTTCACCATTCTAAATAGCTGCTCTGATTTGGGGTTAACCACTTAATTTCTTCGGGCCTCAGTGACTTCTTTTGCAAGTTATGGGAGCGGGTTAAAGCTTCTGGCGCTGCCCCTGAGCCGGCTTCCGGAGAGATCAAAGGAGATTTGGGCTGTGGAAGGCTCCCTAGAGTCGGGGATGGGATAGGGGGTTGGGAGCGGATGGAGTCATGATTAGCTGTGGATTCCTTTCCCAGCCCTCATTCGTTTAATCGTGTTTCTTTTGCTTGGCAGAGGGCGCCAAAGGCGACACGCCGGCGTCCAGCTCCAGGCCAAGCCCAGTGCGTCTGCAGGCCCCTTCACCCGGCGCGGGACACAAAGCTGCGGGAGGAGGATCTGCTTCAGCGCGGAGTCAACACCAGGCCGCCGCCTAGAGGTCGGCAGCGGCCACAGCCCCATCCGCCAGCGACCTCAGAGCTGCTTCTGCAGCTGAACCAGAAATCAGGGTGGGCAGGGAGCGAATTCAGCTCGGGTTTCAGGAGCACGGCCTCTGGCACCTTTGACTTGTCTGAGACAGCCCCCGCTTAATGAACCCTAGGAAGGGACGCGGACCTGGAAGGCCCCCAAATATTTATTCTTGTAATTCTCACTAAATGGGGGTGGGGGGCGGTGGTGTCTCAATTTCTGTTCCTTTGAGGATCCGGTATTGGGCATCTCGTCTACACTGTCTCATCTCGCCATCCAAATTGTCCACTCTCCACCAATTATGCTAGAACTCTGCTTTATCTTCCAGGAGGGACTGCAGTAGGAAGAAGCCTCCCCCAAATCTAACAGCTTGATCATCTACATTTTCAATTTTCAGACTAACTTGGAAATGGACGTGCTTTTGGAAAAACTGTTGAGGGTGAAAAGAAACATTGCCTAAGTGGCTTTTACTCACTCAGTGACCATCAACTAGTGTATGAGAGACTTTCAGGAGGTTGCTTGTTGGCACCAGCTCCCCTGTTGCTGGGTATCTGTGGTGAGCATTTGAAAGTTGACTCTGGGGCCAAGTGACCTCGGGATGAAAAACGCTGCCCAGCATCTATGGTTTTAGGTGCTGGAGGCCTCATGCAGAGTTTAATTTTTAAACTGAAATCCACGGCCTGGGTTCCTGGCATGGGGTAAAGAGAAACCAGAAAGCCCCCCTTGAAAGGTGTGTGCAAAATTAGTGTGTGCTCAGGTATGTCATTCTAAGGCTGTAGTCTCTTCCGTTTTTCCAGATTCCACCGAGAGTGAGGTCAGCAATGGGCAGGGAGCCAGCACACTGACCTGTCTCTACCCGCCCTCACCCCCACCGCCTCGGAGGGCAGGGGTGGGCAACAACACTCTAGAATGGTGTGGAAACTGCCGCCTCTCCGCTCTGCTGTTCTTCTGTCACTAATAACTCTCAGAGGCAAATCCTCTCTGATAGAAAGAGTGACTGTTTAGTGGAAAAAAAAAGAAATGTACAGCAAGACCAAGAGTGAAAAGAGGGAAGTGGGGCACATGCTGGAGGGGCCGCCCCATGCATATCCTGGAATCTGAATGTTGGGATAGAAACAAGTTACTTCCTGTCTTCCAGTTGTTAATGAGCTCCCAGCTTCCTCCTTCTCGGTGAAGGGGAAGGGGCCAGAGGGCATTCCGTACCCCTTGCCAGCTAAGGCAGAGTGGGACTGCCTGAGGCAGAGTTGGCCTTTCAGAAAATTTGGAAACTGTAAGCCACGGCCTCATATTTTTCCTGTCCATGCCACTTTTAATCCATTTTTAAAAAATCCTCAGTAATGCTTTGGGGCCTTTTCCTGGAGGGGTAAGGTGGTGGAGTTCATGAGTCATGCAGAGTCACACCTGTGTGTCTGCGTGAGAAGGTGAGCATCAATGCACCAGTCCCCACCTCCGTTTGCAGCCGGGCCTCAATCCTGTACACAAACCTCCCCAGAGCATGTCAGACCCGAATCCTTGGTTGTTTTCTCTTGTTTTGTTTTGTGAATAACTAGTGAGGCACGCTGGAATTCCTTTGCTCTCCCACCCTGAAGCGCACCTAACCAGACCCCTTCATCAGACAAAGTGAGCAAGAAATCAGTAACTTCACTCCCAGTTATCTGGAGCCCAAGGTGAAAGGGATTTTTCTCAGTTTGGGTTCACACTCAGTTTTGGTTCACACAGCCGAACTGCCATTCCAAATCCGGATTCCACAAAGTTTGTAAGAACAAAACAGAAAAATGGCCTAGGGCAGAAAAGAACTGTGGAGAGGATTAGTGGCGGGCTGGGTAGTGGTCATTTTTGTTTGATTTTGAGTATTTTAGGAAAGCAGAAAGAAGACGATTTGGGACACTATTAGCCGCTGGCCGTCACTGCCATTCCGGCGAAGACTGGCCGCTCGGGGTTTCTCTGGGTGCCCTTGCCCAACTCAGCCCATCAGACCTTCTGACTCTCTTCTCCTTTCCAGCAAGTTCCTGGCAATAAGCAGGGAGGGGCAGGGCAAAGATCTGGCGGCTAGAGCGAAAAAAGAAAAAAAAAAAACCCGCTTTCGGCGGAAAGATGCAAAGAACCGAGGTCAGGCCGTGGCTGGCAGTCAGAGCCGTAACCAGGAGGCCCGGCTCTGCTCGCGAGGAGCGAGGAAGCGAGCAGAGGCCTCGGTGCGTTTTCCGGGGGGAGGTGGCCTCCAGACCCCGTGAACGCCGAGCGGGGCGGCGGGGACCCCGGGCCAAGTCCGAGGCCAGACCGCTTCTCTCCACGCGGACATCGGCCGCCGGGCGAAAGAAAGGGGCCGAGCGGGTGCTTCCGCGGCTCGGCTCGTAAATTTGTTTCCCCTTCCTTTAACCCGCCCCCGGCCGTCTTTCTTTTCAGGACAGGAGGGGATGTAAACCATTTGAAGTTCATCAACACGGTGAAGTTTTATTGTATTTCCGGTCCCCAAGATTTATACCCGGGAGGGGGAGCGGGCGGCTCCGCAGACTCCTGAACCCCCTCGGACTTCCCCGTCTGACACGTGGCCGCTGGGACCCCGGCCTCCCGGACGAGGCCGGGAGGGAGCCGGGCCGGGCGGGACAGGACCGCTGGCTCCGCGCCTGCCGCCCCTTCCGACGGCCGCTCCCGCCGCCGCCGCCGCCAAGGTAAGTCCGCCGCTGGGCCCGCGCGGCCGCCGCCGGGTGCGGCGTGCGCGCTCGGGCACCTGTGAGGGCGCGGGGTCCGGAGGGACGGAAGTGGCAGCAGGGAACATCAGTGGGGGCCGGGGAGAGAAGGGTCCAGGCTGAAGGTCCAGAAGGAAGGAGCGAATTTCCCGGTTTCATCTGTGAATTCGGAATGGGTTGTTTCACCTGGGACAGCTCTCCCTCTGCGGAGACGGGCAGGGTAACTTCCTGGAGGCTGCTCAGGTCAGCCCTCTTGCCTTTCCAGTTCTGGGCTTGTGTTTGCGCCCTAGTCTTCCTGAGACTTTCTCCCGCTCTGCTTTTCCGCTCCCGCTCCGATTGTCAGTTTTTCTCCACTCTCTTGGCTGTGCCCGTTTCAAAGTTGGGGTCTGAGGTAGGGCTTGAGGATTCGGCTTAGAGCTACCCTGGGTGACCCTGGAGGATAGGCGCTAGACAGATGGTGACCCCACACATACTATGAGAGCAGCTTGAAGTTGAGAGCGGAATTTTTTTTGGCTGTGGAGACCTCCAGCTTCAGAGACAGAGGCTGAGAGGCAGTGACCAAGCAGGTATATCTAACCCTGGGGCCCAGAGTCCCCTCTGACTAGAGCTCCTGAGAGGGAACAAAAGTTCCTGGAATCTGAGCTGCCAGAACCAGCTCCAGAGGTTTTGCCTGAAGTCCTGCCTCCAGTTCTCTAAACTTGTTTTCTAGCAACTGTGTTCTGTTTGGGAAGAGGTGGAGAAAAAGGAAGTTAGCTGGCCAGCCCTTTGGGCCCACAAAAATGGCTGCAGGGGCCTGTCCCCAGTGAGCCCTTGACCTGGAGCGTGAACTGGAACTGCTGAGTGAATTAGGTAGTTTCATGTTGTTGGGCCTGGATTTCTGAACACAACGACATTAAACCACCCGACTCACGGCAGTTACTGCTCCTCGCTTAGCTGGAGGAGTGGAGGGTGGGTGGGGAAGCAGACTCAGAACTAGTCTCACTCTTGCAACACGTGAAGAGGTGTGATGTCCCTAATCCAGGAGCAGCAAGAATGTTCCCCAGAGAGGAGATCTGGGCTGCCCTAGGGTGTCTTCCCACTTACGCATTCGTTTACACATGTGTTGGGAGGGGAAGGGGCACTGAAGACTGTTCCACTCTCCAAAGGCACCTTTCTGGGCTGTTCTACAGAGCCAGAAGGATCGGAGTCAGGGCTTCAAGCTAACTGCTTGGGCTACATTCAGACTTTCTAAAGAAAGACTTCCCAACTTGGCAAGCACTTGATTTCAACAGATTCACAGGATGACCTTGAGGTCTCTGTAACCTTTTACTGGGTGGACAGGGCTCCATTTCCACAGGAGGCTTCAGGTGTCCTTGAATAGGGCTCAGCCTATCCTATTCTGAAAGGGAAACATCAGGATCTCTTGCAGTCTCAGCCTCCAGGCTCCCAGGGTCCTTTCTACCCTCCCCTTAGTGAGACAGAGGTAGGTCCAAAACAGCCCTCCTTTCCTCAGCCCTGAGCTGGCCTCTTCGCACTGAGTGGCCAGGGTTCCCCTGTAGACCCTTAGGCTGGGATGTGGGTATCCCAAGTCTGGAGGGCCACCCCCACCCAGAGGGGCCTGTCTTGCAGGTTAGTGGGGACCCCAGACTGTTGGACAGTTCAGCCCAGACTGATGGAATGACAGGAGATGGGGAGGGGGCAGGGGCAAAGCTGTGATACCCTCTTTGACCCCAGCCTTCTCCAGGCTGCTGGCTCTCTGCCCAGGAAAGGAGTGACTACAAGTGCTGGTGGAAGGAGGGGGACGTCCAAAGCATAAGCTAACTTTTGTTCCCAAACTTTTTTCCTCCTGCTTGAGGCAGAGGAAAGGCGGAAGGGGGTCGGGAAGAGGCCCGACCGGATGGGGCTCTGGCGCCGGGGCTGACTTGGAGGGAGAAGGGTGTCTCTGAATAAGGGGCCCCTGCTAGGGTGGAGGAGGTCCTTGGGAGACCCACCCTCAGCCTGGAAATGCAGCCCACTGTCCTGACATTTCCTCCTCCGTCCTCGAGTTTGGGTGAAGAAGGTCTGGAGCGTCTTGGTGCCTTACCTTCCTTCTCCCCAGCCTCTCAGGAACCTGCCCAGCCACTCAGAGCCTGACTGTCTTCCATCCCTTGGTGTCTCTTGGCCACCCCCTTCCAGGAACAGTGCTGTAAAAAGAAAAAAGGGGGATGTTAGAGAGAAAGGAGGAAATAAAGTCTTTGGAAAGCAGAGAGTTTTACAACAGCCACAGGTTTTATGGAAGCAATTCCGTAATAACCTTCTACCTGCTCAACTCCTTTCCGCCCCGCCTGCCACCAACCCCGTTTGGCCTCCTGGATACTCGCTCCCAAAGAGTCAGCCACCCCATGGCCTCCCATATTCCTGGTGGCTGGTAGCTGGTTAGAAATTCCTGGGATGTGATTGGGCAACTGACCTCTTTGTCTGTCCTTCTTTTCACCTCTGACAACCTGGAGGGAGGTTTGGGAGAAGATTTCGTTACTTTACAATTAAAATCCCCACTTGGAGGGTATGGAAGCCCTAAGGGTTGAACCCATGTTTGCAGATCGGATGCAGCTCCTTTTGGAGGCTCTTGTGTGTAAAGGGTGAAGGTTCTGGGGAATCTTGATTTCACCCGCTGGAACAAGTGTCCCCACCCCTCATTCTTTCCAACAGTGGGGCTGGACTCTGCTCCTGGGTCAGAGAAATAAACTCCAGGTGCCATGGGGACTTTCCTAATTTCATTGTACACAGCAGTGCTTTTGTGTGACCTCTACAGTTACCTGAGAGCTTTCACATTCAACTCATCTCTGACCACTGGTCAGAGACACACTTGTGCACAAGGAACTGTGCCTTCATCCCCGTGTCCATCACTACCATGAAATAAGTGTCACAGGATGTACACTCTCCCTGTGGTTTTTGGCTAAGAGACGCAGTAAAGGATTTCATGGTCAGACAGAAAAGTCACAAAATTTCACAATCTGCCCTGGGCTAATTTGAGGCATTTCCTTCACCTCTCAGAGAAATAGTTTTGAATGGAGTTGTAAAAGAATCCAGACTTAGGTCACACGTGTTTGTGGATATTTTGCTTGAATATAGTGAAGCTTCTGAATCAGCTAATGTTTTATAAGCCACAATTCGAGTACACAAATACTCAAGCTTTTGCCCTGTCTATAAGTGTTTGATGGTTATAAAAATGTACACACAAGCTTTGGGGTTATAGATCTTTTTATGTGAGCAGAATTGCAAACCCGTATCATACGCACATCTACATATGCACCATTAGATCTTATATACAAATGCCCAAGCACATATAGTATTAGTGTTGGGCAGATTTATTTATTGTATATTCTGTACACAGCATAGAGCACAGCACATTTGCACACTAGTTTCCCCATATGGAAATATTGATGTGAAATATAGGTACAGGAAACACATCTATTCAAATACGCATGCATAGATTTCAGCTTAGCTTATTGATTAAAAAACTTTCCCCCTTTTCCACTTACTGTTTTTCTTTTTTGTTTTTCTCCTTGCTTTTATTTCCTTCCCTCTGTCTAGATTTTCTCTTTACCTCAGAGTGAAGGGCCCCTCTAAAAGAGCCCTTAAATCATAGGCACTCACCGGCTGGTCCTGGCCAGGGTTGGCCTCTCATCTTCTCACCTCGGCCTCCTTCTTGGTTCTTGGCTGCTCTGGGCCCCACTGTGAGCAGAAGCTGCAGCTCTTCCCTGCCTGCCCTTCCCAGAACTATCAGCTACTGGCCTCAGCTGTGTTCAGGCATAGCTCTGGTGCAGGGAATGGCAAGAGGCTTCGAGAGGGTTTTCCTTCTTTCTCTTTAGGGTTGGGGGGAGGTGGGGAGCAGTTTGGTCTCTCAGGGCAGAGTGATCCCCACTCAAGCAACCCTCTATTAAGCAGCACTAGAAGCTGGGCTCCAGGGGCCACAATCCTATTTGCTTCTCTCCTTCATGGTGGGTATCATTGTCTGGGAGAGAAAACGAGGTTTTGGGGGGCGGTTCACAGGCCCTCAGAGCACCCAGACAAGGACTGAGAGGAAGCCTGAGCTGAAATTGAGTTCCAATTTGGAGCAGCAGTGCTTTCTAGAAAGCCTAGCTGAGTGGGACTTACTGCTTGGTGTATCTGGATCCCCACTTGGAGGAGACGAGCTGGGGTGCAGACTCCAGGGCTTGAGTGCTGGTTCATTCTCTTCCCTCCAGAGTCACCCCTCCTGAGAAGATGACAAGACTTCCCAAACCTGTCACTTTGGAATTATTCCCACCCTCCAGCTTGTTTGTGAGCAAAAGCTAAGTTTTGGTCTCTGAAAAGAGGTCTGAGTCGCCTCCTCACCCAGCACCCCGGAGCCACCAGGGGTTAGGGACAACTCACAAGGCAGACAGCAGTCCACAGACCTGTCTGCTGGGACACCCCACCCTTGTAGGGCACAGGTCACGAGCCTAAATGTTCTTCTTCCTCAAACTTCTTCCCTAAACTAAGTGACTCTCTCAACTTCTCTCTTGTCACAAAGAGAGGCAACCGCAAAGCTAGAGACAGAATGGCAACCAGAAGGGCAGGAGCCCAGCGTCTGCACAGCCTGGGTCTTAAGAAAAGCCCAGTGCGCTGTAGCTTTGCCATAAATAAAAAAGTCCCTGGCCACAGCCCTCATGTCCTTTGGGCCCCTAATTTATATATTACGGAAAGTCATAGACTCAGCCCGCCATGCTTCATAACACCATTATTTATAGTAGGAGAGGAGTTTTTTCTTTTTTTTTTTTCCTGAAGAATATCTATATTACAGGTAAAGCCAGCAGCAGACGGCATAGGGGTAGGTCTGGCAAATGGAGAACAGGTGCTTTTCCATAACTGTGATTCATTCGCCCGGTGCCCAGCTTTTTCGCTAGCGAGTCTGGGGAGCTCCCTCGACTTTCCCAAGCGTCCAAACGCTACTTAGAAGAATTTGCGTTGAGTTTCTGTTTTCCCACTTGGGTCCCATGGAAAAAGCAGATCTTCATTCTGTTTGGTTCCGGATCTGCTGGGTTGTCGCTCTCAGAGAGCTGGGATGGAAAAGGAGGGGGCCGACTGGGCGCCGGCATTGATCTTTAAAAAATCATTTTGAAATCGCCATAATGTGAAGAAATATGGCGCTTTGCCCTCGTATTTCACACATAATGACACGAGATGGCTTCATTTGGAAAGAAAAGCGGGCGGGAGTGTGTCTGTGCGTGTGTGGAGGTGATCCGCAGCCTTCTGCATGGCACAAGGGTGCATGGCCAAAAAGATAAAACCGCAAATTAGAATGGTCCCGCTTTTGTTAAAACGACAGGACTGGGACAGCCTGTCTTACAAGGGCCCAGGGTCGGAGAATGCTAAGAAAATCGGCGCCAGCCTGCCTGAAACCTGACCGAAGAGAAGCGGGTCTGTCCAGGGGCCGCCCCTCCCTGAGCGCCCACACCACCAGAAGCAACAGCAGCGAGGGCAGAAGCCGCAGGAGCGAGGGCTGGAGATGGGCCAGGAAGCCAGCCGGTGGCCCCGGGGGAGTCCCGGCGCAGGGCCGCTGAGTAGATGCCAATCAAGTGGGCTGTTTGGTAGCTCCTTGCAAGAGTCTGCAGGAGGAAAAGCGGCGGGAGAGCGGGAGACTGACCCCGCAGGTTCCGAGTCTTTGCTTGTGCCCAATACAGCGTGTTTGGAAATCCTTCGGAGCGGGCAATGACGGAGAAGAACGGTCAGGAGAGGCGAAAACTCCCGGACTCACCTCCTTCCCCACTGGGTGGAAGGAGAGAGAACTCTGGACCCCTTCTCACAGCTCTGCCCTGCTGACGCCTTAGGGAACTTCCCTTAACCCTTTCTCCCGTTCGGCTCCCCCATGGGCAATGTTAAGGGTCTGTTGTTCAGTGGAGGAAAGGAGAGATGGCTGTGCACCTCCCTTTCCTCTGACCAAGGCCAGAGAGGCCCAAGAAATTTAAAGGAGCTTTGACTAGTTGTACTAGACTCTTTCAGAGGCTCAACTTTCCAGGGCCTGCCTGATGAATCCCTTTATCCTCATATGGGCTCTAATTTCAAGACAGCTAGATTTTAGGGCAGGATCTTTGGACACTCAGGCACTTTCATTCCCTTCTCTCCTCCCTCAGCTACTGAGGGGTCAGGAGAAAGTCCCAGGCCTACAAACCTCCCAAACTAGTTACAGAGTCCCCTCCTATAAAACCCCAACTCTCCCCCATCCCCTTTCCTTCATCTCCAGTGGCTTGCTGCCGCGCTATTGTTTAATAAACATATTGCGTCAAGGGACTGAGAAGAGGAAACTAGGGCCGGCGGGGTGGAGTGGAGGTGTGTTAGTGAAGGGGCCGGGACCACCTCCTCTTTCTTTAATTATGCCCCGGGCCTCTCGGGTCGCTCCCCTGGCTGCAGCTCGCTCCCTCCCTGTGTCCTGCGCTCCCTCTCGGACCCGCCTAGGGAGAGGGCTCCACAGCCAGCGTCCCTCCCGAGGCAGCCCGCTGCTTTCCCTCCGCCTCTCCTCCGCCCCCGCCGCCCCACGTCGAGAACTGCCCCCCTTCCTGCAAAAGCGGGAGGGGGCTGGGGGGCGGGCGGCCGGCAGCTTGGGCTGAGGTTACGTGGCCGCCGGAGCCCTGACGTGATAGCACATTGCATCAGCATAAAACAATCCATCCTCGATATGGAATGCGGTGCGGACGTATGACAGCGAGAGCGCAGCCCCCTCGCCCGATTGATTTATGTCGGAGCTGACGCTTTATCAGGCAGTCGGAAAAACTTTGACCAATCATTTTGCAAGGAGCGCTGAGCCGGGCTGCTCCACTGTACTTTGTTGGCTGAGAAGTTGAGCAACGGGTGGGGGTGGGAGGGTGGGGGGCTGGGGGGGTCGCGTCCGAAAGCCCTCACACCGGTCCGGGTGCCACCTCTCCCTGCTTGAGCGCCGCGCGCGAGCGTTTCCCTTCCCCCTGCGAGCGCCCGGATAATGTCTGAGAATGTCCATTTCTGGGACGCTTAGCAGCTATTATGTCGACTCGATCATAAGTCACGAGAGTGAGGACGCGCCTCCAGCCAAGTTTCCTTCCGGCCAGTACGCGAGCCCCCGGCAGCCGGGCCACGCGGAGCACCTGGAGTTCCCCTCGTGCAGCTTCCAGCCCAAAGCGCCGGTGTTCGGCGCATCCTGGGCGCCGCTGAGCCCGCACACGTCCGGAAGCCTGCCGTCCGTCTACCACCCCTACATCCAGCCCCAGGGCGTCCCGCCGGCCGAGAGCAGGTACCTCCGCACCTGGCTGGAGCCGGCGCCGCGCGGCGAAGCTGCTCCGGGGCAGGGCCAGGCGGCTGTGAAGGCGGAGCCGCTGCTGGGCGCGCCTGGGGAGCTGCTCAAGCAGGGCACGCCCGAGTACAGTTTGGAAACTTCGGCGGGCAGGGAGGCTGTCCTGTCTAATCAAAGACCCGGCTACGGGGACAATAAAATTTGCGAAGGAAGCGAGGACAAAGAGAGGCCGGATCAAAGTAAGTTATAAAAAGTGAGGAAATACCCAGGCCGAAGGCCAGGCGAGGGGGAGGGGAGGGGAGAGGCAATAAACTGCGGACAATGTGAAGGGAAACCGTGGCGGTGGCCAGAGAGCAGGCGAGGGCGGAGGGAAGACGGAGGAAGGAAGGGAGGCAGCCGGGTGCCCCAGAAAGGGAGACTGAGGCCGCCGGAGGCGCGCCGCCCCACTCCGTCAAGTCCAGCGGGAACCCGGGGCTCAGGGACCAGCTCGCGGCTCTCTCGGTCTCCCTTCCCCCACGCCCCCGGAGGCCCGGGCCGAAAGCCCGGGAAGAGGCCGACAGCCGCCGGCTGGGAGAGAAGCTGGCGGGGCCGGGGAGGCAGCCGGCGAGGCCGAGAGCCCGCGCGGGCCAGGGCGGGAGCGCGCCGGGAAGCCGGGCCCTGCACGGCTGGCAGGGCTCCCCGCGCCACGCGCACACCGTAAAAGCCGGCCAAGGGGAAGTGGGAGGGGGCTCATTAGGATTTTATTTGCGATGCAACAGCTTGGCGGAGGATTGTTCCTAGCAGATCTCGCTCAGTAGCCGCTCAGGGTCCGCAGCCGGAGCCGGGAGGGGCGGGGGAAGCCCAGGACCCGGAGACTGAGCCCCCTCCCGGGATGCGCCGGCCCCTCCCCAGGAGCCTTCCCTCCGGTCGCCCCCTCCCCTCCTTTGGCATCCTCGCCCGGGTCGCCGCTTCCTTTCCTGCGGTTCCCGCTGTTCTCCGCAGGGCTCCCTAGCCCCAGCCGGAGCTGTCCGCCTCGCGGGGAGTCGAGGAATCGCTTCCGAACTTCAGGGCCGACCCGCGGCGTGGAGAAAGATCCCGAAAGGACCCTGGGGAGAGGAAGGGTGGGGGCAAGAGAGGCTTGCGGAGAGGCGGAGAACTTTATCCTCGGAAGGTAGTTTCTCACCGTCTCCCACCCCTCCAAATGCACCCCCTCCAGGAACCCCAGTCGGACTAATTTCCAGGAGATGCTGCTCCTTAAGGAGATCAGAAAGTGTCTCGGATTTTTCGTTTTTTAAGGCTAAGAAGGGCAAGTTGGTCGGAGCTCTTAGGCCCCAAACAATAACCTGCAGGCTGGTGGGGACAAGTCCTCACCCCTTACTCTTTTTCAAAAGAATGAGGGTCAGATTTTTAAAGTCTCTGCTTGCCCTACCGGATTTCCCACCAACAGAGTGGCCCAAGGGTCCTTTGGGGGTTTATTGCCTGCTGGAGAGAAGAGAGCTGCCCTACTCCCTCAGGTCACCCCTTCCAACCTGCCAGGTGGGATCACAAGAGCTGACATTTGGGTAACACGGCTCTTCCCAAAGCCTCCCTACTCACACCCAAGCAGACCCCCCACCCCAGGCCCCCAAACTCTGCCTGGAAAGTCCATTATTGCAAGGCAGCAGTTTGGCTAGGATCAATTATTAACAGTTTTTTTTTTTCCTCTTTCATATTTAATGTGACTTCAGGTCACATCCCAGGCAATCACATTAAGGAAATAGCACTGCAAATTGGTAAGACAGGGTACTTAGTGTAGGATGAACCAGATTATTATTACTTTAAAAAAATTCAGTGCTTTTCATTTGAGATGAAGGAATCTAGCAGAGGGTGGCTGCTATTTTTAATGAACTCTGCTTTATTTAGCAACTTTTCTGAGTTCAGGGGTAAGGAGAAGAGAAGCCTGTATATATTTTGTTTCCTGTTTATCCCCCACTTCCCCTCAATCTCCCCTTTCTCTGTTCCCTCTCACCGGGTGAAGCCAGTTGGATTTAGGTGTGCTGGGATGGACCTCTGTTACCCCCACATGATCCATGGCTCCCCACCTTGGGACTGGAGCAATCTTGCGTCCCAATTTCCCTGAACTTGCTTTAACCAAACTGCGAGATGAGCAGGAGCGGAAACGGAGACTATTGCAACCATAAGTTATCTGTGAGCCCTCAGCGCTCTCTTGTCCACAGGCTGGAGGTGATAAATGGTTGTAATTGGGTTGCATGTGAATTGGAGTGTGCTGAATGTTTGCGTCTCTAAATGCAAACCATATTTGTGGTGTGTGGTGTTGGGGGGGGTGGCGAGCTATCACATAGATACATATGCCTGCTGCCATGTGGCCAAGAGACCCAAGCTTGTGGTTAAGACAGGAGGGTGCACTGGACTGGAGGGCCAGGAGGTCCCTCAGTTTGGCTGGGCAGAAGCCACTCTCCTCTCCCCTAGCTCAGTCCTTCTCTTACCTCTCAGACTTAGAGCCAGTACTCCTCAGTCAGCCAGCCACCTCTAGTCTTGTAGAGCTGGTGGGGGAGGGGGCTTCAGCCAGGCTGGGCTCTGACCCAAATCCTAACCAGTTCTGACCCAAGCCGAGAAAGAGACTGAGAGAGCGCCTGGGACAGGCAAAGCTTTGGAAGTTGTGGGATGCCTGGCACAGGTTTGGCTCTATCCTGTCCCCAGATCTCTCACCTGGAGGTATCTATAGCAACTCCTGGCCCATCTCTGAGACCCTTTCTGGGAGCTGAAGGCCCAGGTGGCCCTTTCTCTAATGCAAAATGGGGAGTAGAGACCAAAGGGGCACCCTCTTGGAAGATGAACACAGGGGCTTTCACCCCCTTTCCTTTCTTTGATTCTATCGCTGCTTCTCTTTCAGCCAACCCCTCCGCCAACTGGCTGCACGCTCGCTCTTCCCGGAAAAAGCGCTGTCCCTACACCAAATACCAGACGCTGGAGCTAGAGAAGGAGTTTCTGTTCAATATGTACCTCACCAGGGACCGTAGGCACGAAGTGGCCAGACTCCTCAATCTGAGTGAGAGACAAGTCAAAATCTGGTTTCAGAACCGGCGGATGAAAATGAAGAAAATGAATAAGGAACAGGGCAAAGAGTAAAGATTCCCCTAGCCCACCCCACCCCTTCTCCATCTCACACTTATTTATAAGTGATGGCTGCAGAGCCAAGTGCTGTCTGGGATGTATTCAAGTGAATGGGGAAGGGATCTTTCTCTTCAAAGTCCTCTTCTGTATCTAGAGGCTCTCTCCTTTCCTTTGCCCTCACCTGTCCTCTTCTCCCTGGGTCTCAGGAGGAGTTTTTATTGATTTAGAAGGTAGATGTAGTTGATTCCTAAGGTGATGGGCCACAAGGAAAGACAACCCCTAGTAGAGTCCCTAGGAACCCTCCTAATTTTTCTGGGCAACCCCAGTTCCTCACTTCCAACCTGCCTGTTCCTTCCCACACACCTATCCCTAAGTCACCCGGGGACACTCCAACTTCACACAGCCCAACAGACGCCCGCCTGCATAAAGCCTGGAGCCCACAGTAACAATGGGAAAAGCCCACAGTCAACACTCAAAGTGACACCCCAAGTGCCATCACACCCCACATCTGGCAGAATAGCCCCTAGACCATCAGAAAAGTCCAGGGTCTACCCCTAATGCAATACATACCAAGAAGATGTCTCGAGACACATTCCTGAATGAGGCGCTGCAGTTCAAGGGGCCCAGCGTCACAGCATCACCCCCATGGACTCCTTAACTGTCCCCAGGCATGGACTCAAGGCCAAATGGGATAAACTCAGTTCCCCAGCTGGTGGGCTAGAAAGGGCAAGGAAAGGCAGTGGTGGTCTTATGAGAGTCTCTTAGGTTTTATGAAAGTAGTCCACGTACACACGTTTTGCTGCAGGAAATGTTTAATTCTGCATGTTGTTTTCCTATCCTTCCAACAAAAGGAGGTCAGATCGTGGGTCATAAGCCTTGACAATGTCATCCTCCTGTTCATCTGTGCCCTGCTTGACAGAGACTGTGGCCTCTCTTGCTTGACACCGGCCCTGCTGCATTCTTCTGCATCCTCCCCAGCTCTGAAATCAACTCTGTTCGGCCAGGCCAGTCCACCTTGCACCAGCGAGTCAAGTCGCCCCTGTAGAACCACCGCCCCCCCCCCCCCCCCCCCCGCCCCATCCTCTGCTAGCTGTACTCCTCCTTAGGCGGGAAAGCAGGTCAGGAGAACCCGATGGAGAATTTATTGTGCATCGATTCCTGGGCTCCTCTCCAGAGCAAGTCGTGGAGGACAGGGAGGAGCAAAAACTCTGGGCTTGTGGAGCTTGACTTATTCCTCCAGTCCTGCCCAGTCCGACCCCTGCGGAGGAGCCTCGGGCTTGGCAGCTGCTGCTTCAGCGCACAAGCGCTGAGACCCGCCTGGATGGCGACCTGCGCGCGCACGCTGCTGGGTAGCAGTCCCGCTTGCTAAGGAAAGAGGCCGAAATCGCACCTAAGCATTAGACTAGGGTTTACTCTCTGCTTCCTTTCCTCCCCCTGCGTCCCCACCTTTACAACCCCCCCTCAATTCATAGACTCTGGCTCCTGCTTCTCCCGGCCCTGCAAGGGGACATTCCAGTAGAACTTTTTTTGCTTCGTCGGTGGCAGTCGTGAAATTGTGCTGTGTTTTGTGATTTCTTTGGGGGTGATTGTCTCGCCTGTTTTCAGTTGTCGCTTACAAGGGAGGGTTGTGGGTGGGAGTGGGGAGGGTGAAGGGCTTAGAGCTCTGATTGTTTTGGAAGAAAAAGAAACAAGAAAAAGAACAAAAAATATATATCACTCTAGACAACAAGCCTCTCGTGTGTCATTCTGTGTTGGCTCTCCTCACCTGACCAGAAGTAGAGGTGCTAGTGCCAAGAGGGTGGCTTGGAAAAAAGAGAAAGTGCTGCGCCCAAGAGATTTCTCCTTAGACTTTGTAGGGTGGGTTTCCTGCAGGAGCTGCGAGCTGGTCTGGACCCAGGACCTCTGCTTAAACTGAGAAGAACCTTCCAACAGGAGGGCTGGGAGACTGGAGGGGAAGAAAAGGAAAGAAGGATTAGAGATGGGATCTGGGTCTGCAGGGAGCAATGAGACCTTCCTCTTAAGTTATGCTGGAGACGCCCTCACCACCTCCAGAGCCAGAGGAAAGGCAAGGTTGCCCTGCCGGGCCTGGAAGCAGGTCCTCAGCTGGCTGAGAAAGGCACCTTGGTTTGGCCACTTTAAAATGTCACGCAAGTGAAGAGAGCAGTAACTTCTTTCTGCTATTCCCTGCTGCAGACGGACAGGATGCAAATAGAGGCCTCCACAAGGCCAGGCTCTTTCTTCCACCCCTCAAAGAGAGTGAACCCCAGGTTTCCAACCCCCACCTGGAGTCTGAGGCTCCAACCTGAGCCTCGGGGTAGCAGCCTTGGTGTGATGCGGGTGGAGTTTGTTGGGAGTGGGGCCTGGGGAGGCGGCTCCTGCAGGCTGGGAGAGACGGTTGTGTGTCGAACAGAAATGGTTGAGGCGAGGCGAGGCGGGGCGGGCCAGGGCGGGGGGTGGGGGGGAATCCCTTCCCCAATCCGACCCCAAAACTAAATTCGGTTTCAAAAGGCACCTTTCTGTCCCTCTCAGACTGCGGCGTCCACCACCAAAGCCTCAGATGATAAGCGCTGTTGTCAGCCGCCAGGCGGTTCTCATCCAGGCGCTGGGATTCCGCTTCTGCCGGGCTGGCTCTTGGGCGCCGGACTCCTGCCGGAGCCTCCCACCGGGCCCACCCAACGGCGCTGCAGTCCGCGGAGACCCTGAGGTTGGGATAGAGGTGGGGACAAAGCCTGGCCCTTGTGAAACCGGCCTGGAAGCGAAAAGGTCAGGCCTACCCCTCTCCAGCGAACGCAAGATCTGAGACAGCCGGAGGCAGGAGAACGCGAAGCTCCCGGTTCGCCGGGGCCCCAACCCGCCTCCTCCTCCGAGGGTTCCAGTCGGTATATCAAGTGAATCTGCCTTTAGAGCTTGCGTAGACTAGGCTCCCTCCTCATCCTGGGCTCCCAGGAGCCAGCCTGAGCTGAGACGGAGCTGAGAAGGCCAGATTCCGCCAAAAGGAAACGCAAAAAGTGAGGCAGGAACTGAACGGAGTGCTGCCGGGTAGGGGGGCGAGGGCGCCCCGGGAAGCCTCCGGCGGCGGCGTCTGGGTCCCCAGCCCCGGGTGGCTTCTTTAAAGACAAACAAAGGCGAGGATGCAGAGGCTCGGAAGCCGGAGATGGGGAAATCTGCTGTAATAAAAGAGAGGGATTCAGAGAGGGGGACCGGGAGAGTGCGAGCCAGAGAGAAGCCGGGAGAGGAATTCAAT